>NW_026262674.1:2199444-3399444 GCF_021869535.1 Mytilus californianus
TCTTGGGTATTTCAAAGCACCTTTATTTTCTTATTTGGGGTTTCTATAGAATATTTTAGAAACTTGAGGTTACATGGTTACTAAAGCTCGTACACAGGTTATAAAAGGGGAAAAATTTGATTGGTGATGGTTATTTTCTTATATGCAATGAAATGAAATGTTATGTGACATTTTTTCCATAGTACTGGACAGGATAAAACTTTACTTATGCTGAGTATTTCTTTATGTGAAACAAAGATAAATTCTGCACAATTTTTTAAAAAGTGCAAATTTAACAAAGACTAATAGGGGAAAATCAATGGTGGTATTACACCTAGATGACAGAAATAGCACCCACTCAATATTGATGGCAGAAATGACAAATATTAACCAATTCAAATAGAAAAATCTGAAGTCATACTTCTGAAGTAAAGATATTAATTTAAATGGATATTAGTAGTTCTTCTGTCAAGCTATTGAAATGTTGAAATTTTAGTATTATTTAAAAGCGTTTTAAATATATCATTGAAAACAGCGGACTAAGAGAATAAAGAAAATGAGTTGTGAAAATAAAAAGAAACATCTTCATAACAGCTCTGCTGTTTTATAGGGATTTATAAAGTTTAATCACGGAAAAGATTTAACATACCTTTACCCCTGCATGATGTACCACAAGAAGGATTGAAGCAACACATTTGACCTGAAAATATATCATAAAAATTAGAAGAAGAAAAAAAAAAGAAAAACATAGTTGCCTATTGTTACCTTTATGTTTTTGAAGTACGCTGTAATTTGTTTAGATTTTTTCAAATGTAAATACAGAATGTACGATGCAATTTACACAAAATTTCAAAATTGTTAGTAAATGTATCTCTTCATGTCAAATATCAACCAAAATTCAAATTTAATGTTACCTGTATTTCATTGTTCATGATATTGTCTTATAATCTAAAAGGATTGTGTAAAATGTCAATAGTACTTTCATTACATATATATCACCTGCAAACCAAAAAAAAAATCAAAGCTGTCAGCATAACTCTTGAATACCCTTCCCTTTTCACGAATGTGGCCTACCGAATTAGACTATTTACCGGATTTGTAATAACATAAGCAACACGACGGGTGCCACATGTGGAGAAGGATCTGCTTACCCCTCCTGGAGCACCTGGGATCACCTCCAGTTTTTGGTGGGGTTCGTGTTGCTTAGTCTTGAGTTTTCTATGTTGTTTCATCTGTACTATTATTTGTCTGTTTGTCTTTTTATTTTTGGCCATGACGTTGTCAGTTTGTGTTCGATCTATAATTTTGGCTGTCCCTCTGGTATCTTTTGTCCTTCTCTTGAATACTTATCATCAAACTAGAACTGTGTTATGACTTAAAATATTTAGTCGAATAGTACTTTAAAGGGGCATTACCTATGAATTCCACAAAAATAAAATATGCTTTTTTTTTTGTTTCAAACATTTATTAAAGCGGTATATAGAAATATCATATAGCTATTAGCAGCCAGTTTTATTCAATTTCGTCAAAATATGTTAAAAAAATAAGAAACTTGCAAATCAATAATTCATTTGAATCAGTATTTATACAACCTTTTAATTTGACCTTTACAGATGGTGGGTGATCATGTGTTCATCATGTGGCTCATTTATTAAACAGAATGTCAACACTGAAAAGTGAAACAAGGAGCCACTAGGAAAACCCATTTTGTTGATTGACTCGGACCACAAAAATCATTCTTATACAGGTAAACTGATGATTTACCTACATCTTCAATCTATAACATGAAATCAAACAGACCTAGAAAATCTGACTGTATGTGCTCGCTATTTATTTATACTTGTATTTATTTTTATATTGGGTTATATGACCGTCGGAAGTCTTCGGAGGTAATGTATGTGGATAATTTGATGACGCATGAACTTAAATACGTACAAAATGTTATACCGAACACATGCATTATTATTTTCTTCTTTTGGACTTTTTGTAATTAAGAAATTCGTTTTAGTACGTTATAAATAAAATATGAGAATTTGGACCAAATCGGGAACGTACATTTAACAGCTCATGCCCCTTAAATTATCATCTGGATATAACCATATTTTTTATGGTATCTTTGGAACGATTAATGGGGATAACCATCAAAATTTGACTTGACTTGTAGACCGATAACATTGTGTTCAAATTTACATTTTTTTTTTGGCTCCTAATTTTCATCCGGAAATTATTAAAAAATTAAGTGTTATTGAGGGATATAATCTTGAATAATATATAAAAATCTTTTAAATTAAACATGGCCAGATTTTATGATGTATGACATTGTGGTCAAATTTCAAAAGATTTGGTCAAGTACATGTCGTACTTTAGTTATTATCCGCAAACCAAAGAAATACAAGTTTTCAATGTAACACAGGTTTTTTTACCTATCTGAGGGGCATAACTCCTAAACAATAATATGTCAAAACCATCAAATATTATGGATAAATATAAGAAGATGTGGTTATAGTGCCAAAGAGACAACTCTCCATCCAAGTCAAAATTTATAAAAGTAAACCATTATAAGTCAAAGTACGGTTTTCAACACTTATGAACCATATCAACAAACGACAACTACTGAACATTAGATTTCTGACTTAGGACAGGTGAAAACAATTGCAGCGGGTTTAAACGTTTTAATGGTACCAAACCTTCACCCTTATCTGAAACAATAGTGTAACATAACAACATATACTTTGATCAAGCAGTATTATCATTATTTTCCGGAAACCTACTAAAACCTATCTATTAAGGTAGGTGAGATCAGACATGACCTTTGAACTTAACTGCCTTGTGTTGTTAATTTCAAAACGATACACATTACAGTTGCGTGACATCAGCAAGCGAAATACCATGTATTACCGTAGAAAGAAGAGCATATCCTTAAGTTTAAAGTGCAAACTCATATTTTATCATCATAGTAAGCGATAAACAGTTTTTGAGACAAACTTAAATGTTGAAGAATGTTACTTAATGTCAACAAATAATCTTGCTTGAAAAATATTGATAGTATATAAAGGTTGTATAGAAGCATGTGTCACAATGAATCATGCCAAAAACTGGCAAGCAAAATATCATAAATAAAGTTCTTGTAGTCTTAGGGTTGCTTGTCAAATTATATTTATTTGGCATGTGCAGGTAATCATAGAGGTGCATATCATGTGCTTGTAACTAAAAGTAGAACACTGTACACTGTATATGAAAACCATCCTTGTAAATCGTATATTTCAACTTTAATGAAGACATTTATTGAAACCTTAAGTATATTAGAAATTGGATTATTATAAATTTGTCTTCTAAGACGTTGGCATAAAATGGAGAAATGCTTTTTAAACAGTAAAATCACAATTTGAGACAGATGCTTTCCCTGTTGACTTGTTCATTTTTAAAGCTTTAGCCTTGACCTACTTTATATACAACAATACGCTGACCTGTTTTACAATCTGTATCTGCGTAACACAGCTGCTGGAAATGAACACACACAGGACAGTCTGTGCTAGGTTGGTTTTGGAAACAAACTGGACATCCAGGACGTTCACCCTATTGAATATTAAAACAGATCAGTATATTGAAGGAACATTGTTTCTATTTCGTCATAGTCAATGTCTCTAGTCTATCAAATACATTCATTTACAAATGACCAGTCCCTTAGTGCTTGTTAAAAAACAGCAGAGCGAATAAAGTTTCTTCTTACTTTTAAAAGCATAATTTCGTCTTTGTTTCTCAGAAGTTGATTTTCTTTTGTATTCGAATAATCATAAAATAAAATTTTGGTAACCATTGCATAACAATTTGAATGTAAAATATGTAATAACAAAAAGAGTTTCAATAGTTGTAATTGAAATTTGGGTCTTCTCTTGCATATCTGGCATTATTTAAATTAAAAGATACGAAAACAATGATCATGAGGATGAGATGATGTTTAAATCGACAAAACAAATATACCAAAAATGATAGTTATTTTCTCGAAAACACAATTAAATGTGATGCATTGTCAAAAAAGTGTATCTTTTCCTCCCAAAACCCGTTTTCTAATAACCCATCAGTTTTAGTTTAACATTTTTGTGTGTGAATGTGTCGGTTTTTTTGTTGTTGGTTTTTTTTATTTATGTTTAGAATTGTTGAAAACGTTGGGTAGAACATGAAAACAACACTATATAAATTAATGCGTCCGAAGCGCTGTTCTGAATATACCTTCATCAGGAACGCTCAAAGCAGAATATTTGAAAGCAAAGGATGTATAAATCCCAAACAGTTGAGGAGGTATATAATCAACAATGACCTAAAGTAATTGCCAAATCCTTCTTAGTAGGTACGAGGAGGGTTCAGATTTCACATTACATGTTTTATCCTGACGCATTTATGCGCCTGCCCCAAGTTAGGAACCTCTAGCTTTTGTTATTCTTGTGTGTTTTTCAATTTTGGTTCATTTATATGTTTCGGTGTGGCGACCATTTCGCTGAACTAGTATACATTATTGTTTCGGGGTCAGTTGAAGCGCGTCTCCGGTGCGGAACTGTTCCGCTGCGTTGAAGACTCATTGGTGACATTAGCACTATTTAGTTCATTATATTTTGTATAGTCAAGTATAGAGATAGATAATTTACATTATCGATGGTTCATAAATTTTGTTATGTGTAAGGGTCATATACGATACATTTACCAATCCGCTCCTATGTGTCGCCTCTTTACCAGATATGATTCTTTACGGTATTTAAACAGAGAAATTTGGTGGCAAAAGGTAGTTTTGACATTTCCGGGACAACGGAGTACACTGCGATTTTATATTGGAACCGTGTATTAAAATGAACCACGCCTACTAACCCCATAAATATACTACTAAATATACAGGGTTTCCACGCGGTCGTTTTCAACCCATGATATTCCTAGAAATGTATAGGAGGTAAGATATGATTGGTTTTTTTTTGTATCTTAACACACACTTGGTGGGAACAGGTAGTATTAATTCATTTGGAACAATCAAGTACACTACGGTTTTATGTTGGATTCTTGTTACTAAATTTCAAATGTCTGTGTAAAGCTTTGCCAGCCGTTGCTTTACACGTCATTGTTTTTTTTCTCTGTGCAATAGACAAGTATAAACAAAAATACAAAACTCCAAGGTAAATTAAAAATAGGGAAGTCCATTAAACCTGGCAAATTCAAACGCTCGACCATATCAAACAACGGAACGAATGGAAAATAACTAAGTTTATTCTTGACTCAGTCCGAACATTTGTATAGAAAACGGTAGGTTAAAGCTGGCTTTATAGCTAGCTAAACCTCCAACTTCTGTGACATTTGTTGATAGTGCCATTATATTGAAAACAAAAAAAAATGTGTTGTCTATTTTACATAAACCTATAGCCTATAACTTCCATTTTTTATTTTCCTACAGACTGTTTGAATAATAGAAGTAACATACTTTTATAGGATCAGTGCAAGCAAAATTTCCACATGATTGTCTACAACATTTTTGATTACCTGAAGTATAAAATACAAAATCATTAGCAAAGCATCGGGTAGATGAAAGGCAAACAAATTAATGAATTGCAATTACAAATAATATCATCGAAAACGTTAGCTAGCTTAACAAATTATATTTCTATCATAGTTAATATTAGTCCTTGGAAACGTAGAATCAAGACGTATACGAATCTTAGATAAAGCAGTTATTCTTCATACAGGAATTCGGTGCAAGTGGCAATATTTGTTAGAAGTCGTTAGACGTGATAAAAAATGAGAACATTGGAGTTCACAGGTGCTCAAAACGAAGAATACCGTTTGTTGATAAATTGAATACATGTCTAGCATGTTTAGAAATATATGTTGATGACATTCCAGTTAAATTGCTAACAGATGGGATTGATCTATTTCCCATGCCAACAATTTTTCAAACGAGACAATCATTTTGATCGAAAATGTTTTATATCGATTCACTCCTGTAGTTATCAGTGATCACAGAGCTTTCGGAGGTGCTGTAAACATATTTTACTTGTGCTATGTTACAGCTGTATTAACCATAATGAAATATCTGAATAATACTTGATGAAAATTTCTTATTGTTCAGACATTTAAAGTCTTTTGAATCGATTGTTTGTTTATTATAATGTAAATAATAAAATCAATGCATGAATGTAGACTATACTAAGTCCTATGTGGATTTTGTTAGGTTTATTCCGGATCTTTAACGTATAACGTATAATCGACAATCAAATGTTTCTTGCTGGGTTTGTTGATCATAAACTTTGGATGTTAATAAAACTTCTGGTTATGTTGCCGATATTTACCGAATCGTGACCTTGATAAATAATCAACACAAGAAGCATGGAGCACGAGAAAAATACATGAAAAGATAAAACAATGTTAGGGTTTTTTTTATATTTTCAATGCGTTTCAATTTGTTTATTAAACTCGTCTTGATAGTTGTAAAATTATCATCAACTTTAAAGAGATTTTCAGATCGTTTGATACTATACTCCGTTTAATGACCACGACTTTTATAGATTTTTCAAGATCCTTTGTAAGCAAAGCTTATGCCTCGTTCACACGTACATTTAATTCGAATTGAATTCGAATCGAATGTGAATCGAATTCGCTAATCGCGTTCACACACTCTTCTTTTTTAATTCGAATTGATTCGAATTGGCTAAATCGCATTATCCAATTCGCATTAGAAATGCGTTTTTGTTAATACGAACTAAAGTTAACGTCGTTAGGACAGTAAAGCGATTTTGACGCGCATTGCAATTCGAATTAGAATTTACATTTGGACGTTAAACGTTTCGAATGCGAATTAAACTAATTCGAATTAGTTAATGCGAATCGAATTCGAATTACGTGTGAACGCAGCATGAGACACATGATCTGTATTTTAATTAGATTGAATTACTGGCAAATTGTACTTACTACTTCTACAGTCTGTGTCAACATGACAGTTAGAAATCACACGAATACGTTTACAAATTTCTGGTACGTCCTTCGGAACTGATGGACACACTCCTGGTCTGGGTTTTGCAGGCTACAATAAAAAAAATTAAATAAAAGTATTTGTTAAGGAAACAAGTTTATTTTGAATATGAAGATCGAATAAGATATCGAATATTTCGAAATGTCGTTCTCCCATCAAATGTGGAAATATAGCAGGTTACCATGTAGAGTCAGCATTTAAGTGACTAGCTGGACATAAAATGTATTTGTTCTTAATTGTGTTTAACTAATGTGGTCAGCCTGTGTCTAGCGGTAACATTTTAAAGTGTACGTTTAGGACGTAATATAACTATCTAAATATAGATCGAAAAGGCTAATGACATTTGTTCTTAAAAGTGAGTTGTTGAATTGGAAGTTGGATCGAATATTTTTGAGTGCCTATCACTGGATAAGGCAGGCATGGTTAACTTTGTCACGGGTTATCCTTGCAACGGGTTATACTTGCCACGAGTTATCCTTGAACATCCATGTAGATTTTACCAGATTTTTTTTAGTAAACAGTAAAGTCTTCAAAAACAAAAACATTAACTGTGATTCAATGTTCAGGCTAAGATCTGAGGAGACTGTACAGTTTAATATCCGATATACCCTAAACTTCCCATTTACTTCTTGTTTTACTTACTAAAGGAATGAGTATAGGTAATAGTGATATTCTTGTTGCTTATAAGAATTAGAAAAAAATATAAGACTTTACGAAAATATACTTTTGTGGTCTTGAAATAATTCTTGCATTTATCATAGTTAATAAAATAAATGTTTTGCGATAAATGTATGAAATTTGTAGAGAATAGATTTGTAAAAAAAAAATTGGCAATGCTTTAAAAATGTTTAAGTATGTACAAAGACTGTATCAATGCTTTTCTTTTAATGCTCTCTTAATCTTTTACTTTCGATAAATCACATACTACCGTTCAAATGAATTAATATACAGGTAATGGTCTAGGTCATTTCAGCAATAAAGTTAATGTATATGAATTCCTTCCTTATTGGCAATTAAAGCAGATATTTTTTTCGTTACTTCAAATGAACATTACTTACGATTGGGGTGACGCAGTCTTTTCCACATTTTTGTGGACAACATACTTTGCCTAGAAAATAACAAAAACAAAGTATTCAACAATTATTGCGTTTCGAAGCCATTTATCATATAAAACATTCTCAGATTAAAAATAAAGTGCATGCTAATACATGTAAACATCTAAAATATCCATCACATGATAATGAATCAATTACTTTGAATTCAGAAATTATTGTGAGTTTAAATGTGAATAATGCGACTGGTTGAGCTGTAAACTCAGAATATATAGCGTGCATTAATTATTGCGATTTTGTCATTTTAGACTTAAATGCGATTTTAATTTTTGCGATATTGGGAAAAATCCTATTGAATTCATATAAAAAATTTCAAAATGCGAGATTAAATTATTGCGATTAAAATCCTGTCGCATATATCGGAATAATAAAAACATCGCAATTATTTCTGAATTTACAGTATCTCATTGATAATAACTCGCATCAGAAACATATATCTCTATGCAAATGTTTCTGACAGCGCAATAATTAATCTCGCATTTTTAACAATTCTTTAAAAAATCGCAATAAAAAATGGATGCAATAATGTATATTCGATGAAGTCAGTAACGTTCCAATCTGTCCGTTTTTGTCGTGTTGCTCATCATATGTTTCGGAACTTTTATTATTGGCTTTCAAATGTTTGGCTATGAGCGTTCCCGATGAAGATAAATCCAGAAAAGCGGTACGGACCCACATAATTCATAAAGTGCTATTTTCATTGTTTTAACATTTCATGCACAATGGGTGTGTCTTGAATGGCTAACTAAGAGATACATGTTCTTGTACATACAATACAGGAAAAACTCGTGACTCATTCATGTTATTATATAAGACATCATTGCAAGTGATGACATTTATTAAGTGGAATTTATCTTACTCATAAGTCGGTTTAACTGTATCAAATCAGGTGAAAGAAACTATTACGGTTTTCAAGACATTCTATCAGAAAGAAAATGATACTGTCTAGGGTTCGTTTGAATTAACTACTTGACCTGAGCAGCTGTAGTTATATATTTCTTTTATAAATGTTTTGTTATATATATATAATTCTTCAAATAACTATTAGTTAAGCAAGCAATATTCAACAAATAAATCAAACAAATATAAATAATGAAAATTCATACATTCCAAATGTTTAGTTTGTAATATTGCTAAACGAACTATGACCATTAGTTTCCCATTAGTTGCTGCACTAAATAAACAAGAGAAATTACTGGGAAGAAAGTAACATAAATAAAGGCAACAGTAATATACCGCTGTTCAAAAGTCATAAATCGATTGAGAATAAATTAATCCGAGGTACAAACTAAAACTGTGGGAAACACATTAACTATAAGAGGAAAACGAAGGAATAACAGAAACACTGAAGTGCAACAAAAACAAACGCCAACATACATAGATATTTGATAACAACTGTCATATTCCTGACTTGGTACAGGACATTTTAAGAAAAACCTGGTTTTATGGCTAGCCAAACCTACCGCTTATATGGCAATGTTATTAAACATAATTAATGATCAGTGTTGGTTAACAACTCTTTAAAACATTGTATTTCAATCAATGGCTGATGTCATCAATAAAAGCACATTCATATGTAACAAATGGAATGTGACCAAAAGGGGATGTGGTTAACCGATCGGATATCAAATAATCTACCATATATGAAAGTAGAATTCAATAATTTGTCACCATAATTTCTAGTTTGTTTACATCTATCTAATATGTCTAAGTAGTCGAACTACTGTGTCCTTGGCCTGTCAACACTGAGGTTGTGAGTTCGAATCCCGCTTGTGGCAGGTTCGTTCGACTCCAATCTCAATTGACAATGATTGTCAGTTTTCCTACCGAAGGTCGGTTGTTATTTCTGGGCAATCTGTCATCCTCACTAAAAAAAACTGACCGCCACAAAATAGCACAATATAGTTAAAAGAGAGGCGAAGGATACCAAAAGGGACATTCAAACACTTAATTTGATGCGACTGTCATACACGTGGGAGGTTTAGCGCTATAAAACCAGGGTCAATCCACCATTTTCTACATAAGGAAATGCCTGTACCAAGTCAGGAATATGACAGTTGTTCGTTTGATGTGCTTGTGCTTTTGATTTTGCCATTTGATTAGGGACTTTCCGTTTTGGATTTTCCTCGGAGTTAAGTGTTTTTGTGATTTAACTTTTTTTATGTCGAAAAATAAACTGACAATGCCATGGCTAAAAAAAATACAAACAGACAAACCGACAAACAACAGTACACATTACAACATAGAAACTCAAAGACTAAGCAACACGAACCCCATCAAAAACTGGGGATGATCTCAGCGTAAGCAGATCCTGCTCCACATGTGGCACCCGTCGTGTTGCTCTTGTAAGTACAAACCCGGTTATATATCTAATTCGGTAGTCACATTCTTGGGAAGGGGACGAGATTTTCATTATGACAATTGGAACATTTCCGTTGTCATCTGTGAAACAGATATTCCATAACGGTCAACCAACTCATGATAGCCGCCAATAAATTTACAAAGGGGTGATTTCAACTACATCACTTGGAACTCTTGGTTTGTATAGCTTCTTTGTGAGTAGCAACCCTCTTTCAAGGAAATCGTGACAGGAAACACAAGCCCTTGAATATTGTATCAACAGGGAGACATATACTCCGTATGCAGGCGCTGCTGGAATGTTGTTACATAGAAATGAAAAGTTCACAAATGGGAAGCTGAAATCATCTCTTTTGTCATAAAGTTTTGTTTTCAACCGACCCTCATTGTCAATTTCTAGATGTATGTCAAGATATGAGGCTGTATCTGTTGTAACTTTTATCTCAAGTTCGTTTAATATCAATGTACTTCATTTCTTTACATGTATTTGAAGCTTGGAGCTTTTTTCAGTAATGTCAAATGATATAAAACTGTTCACTTTTTCTCTATAATGAATATCGTGTACATTATGGGAAATTTTCTATGAGAACTTTGCATTTCTACTTTTTTTTAATTTTAGAGTACTCGATATTCATAAAATGCATTTGACGAATTATTGTTAACAGCTATATTAAGATAACATTGCCTCCAAATCTAGCTTAAGATTGATATATATGTAAATTAATAACACCATGACAATTGGTATCTGTGTAAGATATATTAGTTACTAACAACCAAGACAGTTGGTATCTGTGTAAGATATGTTTATTACTAACCACCATGACAGTTGGTATCTGTCTGACATTGATCAACTTTTAGGTAACTCTTGCATCTCACACTACGGTTCAATACTGGACAACGTGGATCATTTCCTGTCTGTGGTTAACAAAAATTAAATAGTATTTTTATTTATATTAGAAATGCAAATATATATGAATATAACAGTTCAAGAGTACTTAAATATTACACTCAATTAAAAAAGATCCCTTAGTAAATTATATATTTGCATTATATATATATTTCTGATCTGTTTAGGGGTTGGAAGGATATTATTTACAACACATAATTTGAGAAAATTGATGATATGAAAAAAAAAAGTAAAATCATAAAAATACTGAACTCCGAGGGAAATTCAATCGGAAAGTCCCTAATCACATGGCAAAATCAAATGACAAAATACATCAAACGAATGGACAACAACTGTCATATTCCTGACTTGGTACAGGCATATAAAAGGTCCCATTGCTAATGTATCGAGTGTTAAGGAAGAGGTTAACGAAGGCTGTGTGGTTATGGCACTTCGATTTTCAAACTTAATTTGTAGCAAGAAATCATGTTTCTGAACTGAAATTAAGAACATATTTAATTGTAAATAAGAAAAATCTTTATTACGCTGGGTTGGAAGGTAAAATAACCCAATACAGAAAAGAGGCTACGATCGTCCAATCTATGTGGCCCGTTCATATTCCTTGATAAAACGATCGGCCTTTAATGATAAACAATTGACATGTAAAAGTCACGTGATGACCGCGATAGTTGGATATGTTTGTAACAGAACATACTGGACTCTAGGTTTCAACAACTGATTTTTTTTTGCGGAAGATGCAAAGTGCACACTATGATCTTGATTCATTTTGGCGCCTTTACTCTACTCTTATGAAGACAATTGGTTCATTAGGCATTTAGGGGTTTTGAAAATATATATACCCATTTGAGAACCAATTTAAAAGTATGGCCTTTCGATATATTTGGTTACTAGTATTTTCATTTCAATTCAAGGCCACATTTCGGCAAAAAGATTAACCTAGCTTAAAACCATGTTTGCCTCAAATTGATGATACAGTCGATTTTTATTGTTATTGTAAACTCCGTGTAATGTTTAACTGACTTATTTCTGATGAGTTTCTAAATGTTGTTAATTATACATATTAAATAAATAACTATTGTTGACAATTGAGAGTCGAGTGTCTATAGTTGAGACATTTAAATTAATGACCATCTCAGATGAGCAGTATAATAACTATTGAGCTACTCGGTAAAATAATAACTTTATAACATTGCTACCCAGGCGCAGATCCAACCATTTTTTTTAAGGGGAGGACTCCAACACCCGCAACACCATGCAACGTTCACATAATTGAAAAAAAACATCGGAAGACAAAGAGGAGTTCCAACCCCCGGAAACACTCCCCTTCCTGGAACCGCCAATGCTATCTCACTCGACGATAATGTTTTGTAGTTCAGACAAAAGACTCAACCTACAAGTCATGAATGAGAACGTCTGTATTATATTCATATTTGTCTTTATGACATAGCGATATATTAAAAAAAAAATAAACGAGTCATATACTAGGATATTCTGTTTATTTTAATTAGAATCAGAATCAGATTCTGAATCGTCAATACCAAAAGCCTTTGCAAATTTTGGCACTTGCTTCCTTATCAATCGGTCAAATGCAACTAATCTCCCAGAAATCGCCTTTTGATGGTAATCTTGTGGCTAAGAACATATCCGTGTATTTCGAATATGTATTTGTTGTCTGGTGTTTTTCATTCACTTTGTCACATACAATTGATGGTATAGTACCGTTGTTGTGGGAGATGTTTTTCAATTGGATTTGCCGTCGTATATTGAAGTTGTGCTTGCAAGGGTGATGGCCAGGTCTGCATTGGCGGCAGTAGACGGTACATCTCATACAATTTATCGCAAAATGAGCCACAAGAACAGTTTTATTCCGGACACAGACATATTGACTGTATTTGCAACCAGATTTTGATTAACAACCAAAATCACATACGACGTGTACGCAGCGATTTCCTGGGCCATCAAAATGATGCACAACAATTCAACTCGATGCCAGAAATAGGACACGGACTTCAAATTGATTTCTCAGAGAAGCTTTTCATACTAGAGGATAAAATATGTGCTAACCGTTATCTAATAACGACGACTTACAAACGACACAAATTTTAAGTCATAAAACAAGAAGAGATCGTTCTAATTTTAAATGCCAGAAGCTAAGTCGTCGCACTGGAGAATGCAGAGTTAATGTCGAACATGCTATTTGCAGACTTAAATGTCATAAATTAGTTGGTACAATGTGACGTCATCCGCGCAGGAAAATAAACCAGATTGATAAACCTTGCACTGGTTTGGTAGAAAAAGGGCACAATTTAATTGACTGAAAATAATAAAATCCTTACTTTATCATGTTTCATTTGACTTTACATAATGCATTATCATGTTAAGGATAGAAAAAAATCAATACGTCTTTTCAGACGACCCCTTTGAAATTTTCATCGTCTCTCGACTTTCGTTTGTTGCATGTCAAAAGTAATCATTTATCCAACACGTCTAATAGATAACGGTCAATATAAATTGAGTACAAGAAGTAAGATGGAAAACCTTAGCCAGGGAAGGAAGGGGGCTGGGAACAAACAAAAAATCCATTTAAGACAATTAAGGTCGACATTTAAATTGCAGTTTGACTATTAAATGGTCAGAGCGTCATGATGCTACATCATGGCAACGGACGTGAAGTCAGCTCATATCTTAAAGTGCCGTTGTTCATATGCATTATGAGAGTGTTTCGCAAGTAAAATACAGATTAAGGATGTGTTAGTTTGTAAGTATGCATACATATTTCATTGCGTTAAATAAAATCAAGTTTTGAAATCCAATTTTATTTATCTACACGTCTGGTCACTGGGGAATAAAAACATCATCACATTGATCTTTTCCGACCGGCATCAAAACCCTTGCAAAAGTAAGACGATACCTCGTGTAAAGAGAGTGCTATGCTCTCAGCACCTTAAAAACCCTTGCAAGAAAAAGAGTTGGTCTGTAGATGGCCTGCTACAAGGCAAAATTTCTGTTCCTATCAAACATACCCTAATTTTCCAGTGGCAGTCAAAATTTCCCTAACTTTCATCCTGGACGTCCTCTGTTACCATGGTTATATGACTGATCGATTGGAGTTATTGTTAATTTGATATCGTTTTGGACATGCATAAAATATTTGCCACTGGAATTCAAAGCAAACAACAATCAATCAATCAACCATAAATTTATAATTTATTGGTGTAATCATTATTTTCATGTGAAATAACCTGTTCTTTCTTTACAGTACCGTTAAGTTCTCAAATATGCACGAAAACAAAATTGTATTTAAAACGCATATTAAGTAAATGTTATACATTGTATACACGTCTAGATCGCGGTCATATGTATATTCATCAGGTCTTTGACCGTTTACAATAAAGGAGATGTACCGTGAACGCCTAATCAGTATAAGAATGATAAAATTAATCCTTTTTTATAGTGATTAAATATACACAAAATCTATTTAGTGATCGTTATGGTAATGAGCGCAGCAGGTGTGAATGGATTAAGTGTATTTATGGTAATGAGCGCAGCAGGTGTGAATAGATCAAATGTATTTCTTTATAACATTTGACTTTAAAGTGTACTGTGTCACTATTGAATTTTTTTTTAATAGTATATTGTATTGATCTCTCCAAACATTTAGTCCTTTACAATATACTATTGAATAAGTTTTTCTTATAAAAATGTAATGCAAGTGTTCTTTATTACAATGTAGCTCATTCACGTACACTTTTAGCTTAACACGTCGGCTTAAATCTAAGCAATATTAGGTTTTTGGAAGAAAACATGTTAACGCGCAGCCATTAAAACTCAGTTGTATTGATTGTGGATATTTATGATTTTCTAAAAAGGTAAAAACGTAAAACTTTTTCAGCATTTATGTTCTTGCCAGCGATCATAAAAGTAAAGTGTTATACCTTCTTTGCAAATACGTTAAGACGACAATTAAGGATGTTCTCTCCTCTTGTTTTTTTAATTTTTGCCATATATTCGGAATCCTCTGGTTTTATCCATGTAGTGCCATTAAAAAATTTGCCCACTAACCCCGCATTTTCTTTCCATAATTTAATTACATATTGTTTACATTGTAACATGTCATCTTTGAAAATCTTATAAAATCCTTGTTATTTTTTCATCGTTTTTGCAAGAAAAAAAGGTGCCAATGTTAAATGTATGAAAAATCTAGAGAGAATTATTTCCCGCCAAATTTTCAATGAATTATATCTCGAAAAGAAGTACACAGACCCTCTATTTTTTTCTGCTTTTTGAGTTTATTCATTTATATACTATCAATTTATAACAGTCTTTTAAAAAGCTTGTTATTTTGAAACAGAGTAGCGAACATCCTTAAACCTCATTTTAATCTAAAGTAAGGTAAACATACAAAGGGACTATCTGAAAACAGTCATAAATTTGTAAAACTTTGATATACTTTCAATTTTTGTTTACTAGGTTTCTACATAAGAAGTAGATTATATTTCAAATCAAGCATTTATAGCTAGTTTTTTAATGCTAGTAGTTTAAAAGGTTTGGTTGGCTTGCTTGCTTTGTTTGTATAAATTATGTAAATGTTTGCTCAAGCATTGTAATTAAGATTGACATCTGCAATCAATAGATAAGCGGGGCTTCAGCTTCAATACATTATTAAATTTGTTGGATTTTAAGTATAATGCGACGACTTCTTTGGACTACTACGATGAACGTCTAATATCATTTCTGGTTTTTCTTCTGTTTATATAAAAAAGAAGATATGGTATGATTGCCAATGAGACAACTCTCTACAAGAGACCAAATGACACAGAAATTCATGATAATGGAATATGTAGACGGCTCTCTCACAAGCAAAAAACCCCTAATTGCAAATATATAAGGGGTATATACTACAGGCACGGGGACTTATATATGGATATTTTTAGGATATTACTTTTTATTTATCGTTTTATACATGTTTGAATAACAGACTTGCCCTAAAATAGACAAATACGTTTTCTTTCTTTTTTAGATAAACATACTGATTATGTTAAAGACACTGATATTCATATGGTAACTGAAATATTTTACAGTTCCTTACACACAACAGTAGTCAAAAGTGTTGGTATATAAAAATAAGAAGATGTGGTATGATTGCCAAAGATACCAAATGACACAGACATTAACAACTATAGGTCACCGTACGGCCTTCAACAATGATTAAAACCAATACCGCATAGTCAGCTATAATAGGCTCCGAAATGACAAATTTAAAACTGTTCAAACAAGAAAACTAAAAAATATCATGGGAGACAGTCGCATATTGAACTGTTAAAACTTATATCAATAGAACGTCAATGTTCAAGCATATTAACTATTAAAGTTCTACCTGAATGGGTAGTATTTTTCTAACAGAGAGGCAAAATATATCAAAGTGATATTCAATCTTATAAGTCAAAGACAAAAAGAAAACCACATTAAAAATACATAAAAAAAAACGACTAAAAGACAAATTCAACCTAGACAACTAAAAACTGAAAAAAATAAACCCTATAAAAAAACGAAGGTGATCTCGTGTGCTCCGGAAGGTTAAGTAGATGCTGCACCACTTGTGGCACCTTCGTCTTACTCATGTTAGTACAACATACTTTGTGATAGTCTCATTCATTGATGCCACATTCGAGAAAAAGAGGATTCAAATTTTACAACAAAATAGTGTAGTATTCTTTATTTTCTTGTATGACATTAAACTGTAAAGACAGGCTTATTCTGATATTGATTATTCTTATTTTGCTATAAACATGATAAATGAAGTAAAATGACAATACAGATTTGAATTGAATTGACAAAAATGTAAACTAATAACGATTTTTATTTTCGCATTATCATTGAATTTAAAAATATCAAACTTCTTAGTTTAATTTGCCCAAAGCTTAAAGCAAAATTGGGTACTCATTTTTACTTTCTGTCGTTTAAGATAGCCCAACCGTTTTTTCGATGGTTGTATTTAATAGCTTTAACTTTGTTCTTTAAACAATATATTTAGACAAGCAAAAGACACATATTGAAGAAGATATATATGTAGCTTAGAAAAGTTTATGGGATGTGTATTTAAAAATATATCTCATTGGTGAGATTTTATCAACAAATAGAGCATTTATATTATCCAACCTTTCAACGTTTGTATTAGGTTTTGGACTTTTCAATTATTTTGGCCTCGGGGTTTACTGACTCAAAAAGACGTCAATTGACAAATATATATTTTTAATTACCCTAAATGAGGTGTGTGTCAAACAGGTAAAAACCTACGGATTTCAATCAAAATTTATAATGACAACCTTTGTTTATAGTCTTTTGTTTTCTTTAGTTTTTTTCAATTCATAAAGAAATTGCTTTTTATGTATATTTGTAAAAAAGCAAGATGTGGTATGATTGCCAATGAGACAACTCTCTTCCAGAAATAAAATGACGTAGAAGTTAACAACTATAGTTCACCGTACGGCCTTTAACAATGAGCAAAACCGATACCTTATACTACTCAGCAATAAAATGCCCCGTAATTCAAACGAAAAAATCAACGGTCTGATTTATGTACGAAATGATAAACAAAACAAAATATGATATACAGCAAAAAACGACAACCACCGAATACAATCTTTATATACAGTATTCTCTATAATAAGGATAATAATAAAAAGAGTTTCAAAAAGAACGAAAATATATCAATATGAATCATTAGAAATTAGCAAGAAGATGTCTGCTAAAATTTATATTCGCGGTTTTAAGCTTATGATTTTGGAATTCGTGCATTTTTCATGTTTTTATAGTTTATGCATATTTACCATCATATCAACACAAATGTTGAAGTTGTTTCAATGAGCCTCCCCCTCCCTTTTCCACCATTGTATATACATCTTTTACAGATAATGAGCTAAATATCAAAGATAAAGTTGTTTGTTTAAATAATCATAGCATTGATTTATATATTTAAAAACTTACATGAACATAATGAATAAGATAAAGGATCAAGATTCCGGCTTGCCACATTTTCGTACGATCAAGTTGACTCCTTCAATACTGCCAGACAACGTCTTAAATTTTTAACTTGTGATTTCTCGATATTTAACCGACTACATGTGATTCAATTCACGTGAAAGGTGTGCTTACAGGAACAATATTAAAGTGGTAAAGTTTATATATAACAAAATTCATCATAAAAATGTTTGTACCATATTGCGCACGACAAACTTATGCAAATTAGGTAAAGTAAAAATCTATTAATCTGATAATTGATTACGTACGCATACCTTAAGGGCAAGACGAAAAAAAACGCACTACATGAAACATACTATATAACAAATTTGATTCTTCAACCTTAAAGAGATTTATTCTAAAAACATCACGAGATAAAATTTGAATACTATCAGCACCGTGGGTAATATCTGCCTCATACGCGCTATGGTACTGACATGATTTAGATTACTAAAACAACATGTATAGACGTTAATGCAAAGTCCATGAACTTATATATGCAATTCTAATTAAATTAAGATATAACTACCTCAGTTTTTCCTCGAAACAAGTTCCAATTGCATCAATTCAACTATACACCAAATAACCGTTTTGGTTGGCAAAGATTTGTTTGTACCATAGATAACCCTAATATTGTTTGATAAACGGTAATATCCATTTCATTATTAAAGATGTATCTAAATTGGTGTATTACTGATTTATATAAGCAACACAACCGGTGCCACCAGTGGTGCTGAAACTGATTTTCCTTTCTAAGTACCTGCGTTTACCAATAATTTAATTTAGTTAGGGTGGTAGTTGGTCAACTGACTGTTTTATGTTTTTTTTTTCGTAACCACAATCCCGTCCTCTTTTTTTCGAATGTAACATCATCGAATTAGACTTATCACCGAAATTGCACTTACATAGGCAACAGGACAGATGCCGGACACATATTATCAGGATTCGTTTACTATTCGGGAAAACATGAGATCACCTCCGGGTTGTGGTAGGGTTCGTGTTTGCTCAGTCTTTATTGTTTTATGTTGTGTTTAGTAGACTTCATTTCTTTTTGTCGATTTTTGCAATGGCGTTGTCGGTCTTCGACGTTTGAGTTTGAATATCCCTTTAATATCACCGCCTCTCACTTTTTTTCTTTTTTCCCTTTTTTTTTTTGGGGGGGGGGGGGGGGGGGGGGGCGGGCACTGGCCACTGTAAATACCTTGAATTTTGTGTTGACCTTTCTTTCATCTATAATATACTATATGTATGTAGTATGTGTTTTTGAGTTAATATAATTTCATCGGGAGGGAATTAACCCGATAAATTAATACGGTGAATTTATACGATAAATTGATACGATGAATTAATAAAAGCATCTTCGCTGCTGTCTGTAAAAAAGTAATTTCTTTCTCGTAGAAGTCTTTTGATAGAAAATAAGCAATGCATTTCGTGCTCTGAATAATAGTGAAAAAGAGGTCCCCGAGCTTGATTTTGAGTTACGAGCATTTGGAGAGAAAATAATTGGACGGTTAAAAAGGATTTAATTTTATGTTAGAAAAGTTTTTGATTTGATGCTTTTCTTTTAATTTGAAACATGAAGAAATCTGGGTCAAATTTGAGCTTATTCCATTAAAAAGTAGAATAAAAAAAAATACCTAACTCCAAGAAAAATTCAAAACGGAAAGTTCCTAACCAAATGGCAAAATCAAAAGCTCAAACACATCAAACGGAATAGAAAACAACTGTCATATTCCTGATTTGGTACAGCAATTTCCTTATGTAGAAAATGGTGGACTAAAATTGGTTTTATATCTAGCGAAACCTCTCACTTGTTTAAAAGTGCGTTTTTCTCATCATTATGCGTCCGTTGATATTTTTCAAAACAATCTTCTCCTCTAAAACTACCGCGCCTATTGAATCTAAACTTGACCACAATCATCCTTGACGACAGTTTTCTAGTCAGATTATGTAATAAAAATTACAGTGAAGGAGGAAACCCTGAATTAATAGACCCGGGACGTTCAGGAGCTTGATATTTTGTATATATATATATACCCTGACCTACGTCATTTTTAGAATTGTACACGCATTTTTGTTTTTGGTTTTAATTGTATATATTTCAAGATTGTTATAGTTAAATCAGTTGTCGATCTTTTGTTAATGAGTTTTTGTTAGTATTTTCATAGCTGGAAAAGGTTTAAACTCAGGTCTACGAATTTCTTGTATTCGTATATATCAATAATTTATTTAAATATACATAATTATTATGCAAATTTGAGTCATGTGTGATTTAGTAATTCCTCAAAACAAAAAAACTTTCGTTGTCAGTACGTGCGTCAAAAAAACATAAAGCTCAGATTCTGTGAAATATTCAGACGTTTGAATATGCATAATAAATTACCTATGTTCCCTGCGTTGCACATATTTACATTTCCAAGAGTAATAAATAAACAAAACCTTTTAATTTTTGTTCTTTAAAACTTTTTAAAAATATCTTAGAGATATGAAGACTAATAATATTTGAAACGAAATGTTTATATTTGTCAGACTTCTCATCCGAATGTAGAAAATTACGTGTTATGTCTGATTATTTCGACTGTTTGTACAGCTTCAGAATATTATTTTTTTTTGTTAATTATTTAACAACGTAGCCACATAAGGGGGAATAACTGAGATAGCCTCCCTTTGATAAAAGAATGTGTATTAATTAAGCTTTTTTGATGTGTAGCAAGGAAACGAGTTCCGTGACACAATTTTCTTCTTTCTAATTTCTGAGAGAACATTATAAGAGCTATCTTTCTATATTGTGTCTTAAAATTCTATCGTTTATACAAAAAAAAGATGTGGTATGATTGCCAATTAGATAACTCTACTCCTGAGACCAAATGACGTAGGTTTTACGCTTGTCTTATAATAAAACTAAGCGATTTAAGTATATAATACATATTCAACTTTTTTTTCAATTTGAATATCATTATTATGACTGTAATAAACCTAATCAATTTTAATACATTTTCTTATATCCTTATAACTTGATCAATTTTACAAATATTACGTACATGTATACATTGTGTCTAATGATGTATTATGTAAATTCGCATGTAATACAAAAAAAGTAAAACTTCTTATTATAGTTAAGGTTAACGGTTAATGAACTTTCAATTGTACTTTTAAAAGCGGTGTAATTAAATTGAAATCAATAATTGTTTACATACAAAAAGGTGATTCATTTCTGTTTTCTTTATTTTATTAGATAATTTGTCTTTATTCTACATTTTTTTATGTTATTTTTCTCTTTTCTTTATTTTTAAAGTAATTTTTCTTACTCTTCGGTATTTTTGCCGACTCTGTCAACCCAAATCTAACACTCGTACAGCCGTGGATCTTTGCATTTTGAAAAGGGGGGGGGTCAAGTCCCCGGAACAGTATAAACTGTCAAATAATTAAAAATAAATTCAAATAAAATAAATATTAATATACAAAGAGGGGGTTCAAACTCCCGGAACCTCCACCCCCTTGATCCGCCAATGGTCATACATTACTTCTGGCGAAACCTTGTGGAAAAATAAGCATGCATAGCAGCAGATTAAAATGAATAGCCAATCCGCAAAAAATCCTCCCATCCCCCTATAATATCAAATCGTCGTCCCCTGAAGTACAATGTTAGTCCAAAGTATCATCTATTTTTAGATAAGCTTTCATAGTATTAGGTTATGTTAATGTGGTACGCATAAAATACTTCATTCGTAAATTTTGTTATGTATATAGTCCGTTGAATGCATATAGTACACTTTTTTTGTACTTGTTGACCGATAAGATGATTTTGTAGTTTATTGTTACAATAAAATGATAAATATCATTAAACAAAAACTTATATATCCTTGTTCAAGTTGTTGTTCAGGGTGTCCTGGAAGACAATAACAATATTTTCTTGTTTTAATTTCATTTTTATACAGGATTAACATAGACAGATAACTTAATATTTACAAAAACATGACCCCGTGGTTACAGATGATTAACTCAGATATATATGCATCCTTGTTTATATTTTACTTGGTTTCTTTGTGGGTCTGGATGGAGGATCCTTCATTTCTGTATTCTTTGATTTTAGGCCAGATTTCTCTATTCTTTATATTTTTGTCCAGTTCTCTGTATTTTTTATATTTTAGCACCCGATCACTCTCTTTTATTTATTTTTTGGTCCATTTTTTCTCTTCTGTTAACCCCCATCCAGACCCTCATGCGGGACTTCAGTGCACTGTTTGTCATCTATAAGTTTTTGCAGGGTTTGATTGTTTAAACTTCTTGGAAACATTATTGACCCTGTATTAAAGATCAATTTTGTGAATTAAATCCTCTAGCAAGGACATATATTTTGATTCACGATGAAGAGCTAGCAGAAAGAGCAAATTCTGTGCTGTGCGAAATGTGTGTCATTTTTTAGGTTTTTAACTCTTTGAATGACATTTCAATTTTGTTTTACGTTTTAAAATTTTGATATCTGAAGCTTTCAACTCTTTGAATGACATTTCAATTTTGTTTTACGTTTTAAAATTTTGATATCTGAAGCTTTTTTGTCCTTTTTTGTTAAAACGCTTTTATTTTAAAGTAATTGAATAACATATAATTTTGGTTAATAATTGTTTCGATAGCTGCATTTTATTGCTCGGTTGATGACCAACTTTCGGGTGTATGTTATCGTTTCTGTGACTCGTTAGTAATTTAAAGCTAAGCAGTCAGATCATATCCGTAAAAATAATTACTTTAGAAAACTATTTGATAGATAACGCCTAAGTCTTCTTGTTTTCGTTCCGTTCGTTAGCTGTCTTGTCAAAACAAAAATGTACCCTCCGCCACCCCATTTCAGCCAGCCTACATTGCTCATGTGACGGAATTATCTCAGCTACGCAGCAATACCTCTGCACTGCCAATCATTGCATTTTTTTTTTTATCACAGGTGAGTCTTTTAAATGATTTTTGTATACCCCAAGTTCTATCAACTTACAACTCAAATTTCATTAACTAGACTACAGTTGATCGGACACGTCGAATTTCCTTTCATCCAGTGTTTCGCAAGCATCCATAGTTCGCGCAAACTTAATGCTTTACAACAGATCAGGATTCAGAGAATTCGACGGAAAATATTTTAAAAATTAGCTAAGATGATTTCCCAAGTACTGTTGGTAGATATAAGAAGATGTGGTATGAGTGCCAATGAGACAACTCTCCATCCAAGTCAAAATTTATAAAAGTAAACCATTATAGGTCACAGTACGGTCTTCAACACGGAGCCTTGGCCCACACCGAACAGTAAGCTATAAAGGGCCCCAAAAAATTACTAGTGTAAAACCATTCAAACGGGAAAACCAACGGTCCAAGTACTCTTGGGTCTGTTTTGATGCTGTCGGTTCCAGACCACTACCTAATTAGGAACTTCTTGATGATTCAATTATAGACTTGTGTTCTTCAATGTAATATGTATCAAATACGTGTTTCTGCAACAAAGGCAAATAGTCTATTTTTAATTTGTCGTAAGTATAATATATTGAAATTGATGCAAATGTTATCTTTAATTTCGGCAGCGAACATACTCAACTAGTTTTGTAAGTTTAACACAGATATAACCTGTATACGGGCTATACTTAAGTAAAAAATGTAGTTCGAAGATCGCACTCGTTTGTGCCATCAACACAGTCTTCTCCTGAAACCCATTTATACGCATACACAAAAATCAGAATTAATTCGTCAAAGTTTTATGAAATAGAGTAGCTAAGATAAGTACAAATATGCAGTCTCATAAAGGTACAAATTTTAGCGGACCTATATATTTTCAACAGAATGTCCTGTGGGAACCAGCTATCCTCTTTTCAAACGTTTTATTTAAATTATACGTTCGAAGCTTAAGAGTTAATATTGTGTATGAAATTCATAACATTTGGTTGAGGCTAGATAACATTATAGGGCGGAAACGGCAAATTCAGCAATTTCCCATTTAAAAAGGGACATAACTCTAGAACGATGAAAGTGACGCCATTTTTAAATATAATTTGGTTGAGGCAAACTAAAATTGGTGGGGTTCGTGCAGGTCAGTCTTTAGTTTTTAATGTTGTGTTTTGTATACTGTTGTTTGTCTTTTGGGCTTTTTATTTTTTGCCATAGCGTAGTCAGTTTAATTAAAACATATGAGTTTGAATGTCCCTTTGGTATCATTTAAGAATCAAAATTCATAGTTTTATTTAATGTCAATAACTGTCATAAACACAAGCTAAAGTGAGCTTTTCAAGTCGATTATCTTTTAGAGAACGGAAACCAATTTTGGAACGTCCGGACGTACAGACGGACAAAGGTAAAACGTAATGCCTCATTCACCTTACTGGCGGAGGCATACAAATGTTCTAGAGAATATTAAACACTATTTCACAATTGTTTACTTATTCATTTTGCGTTTTTGTCTCATTATAAAAAAAAAAGAAGATGTGGTATGAGTGTCAATGAGACAATTCTCCATCTAGGTCACAATGTATAAAAAGTTAACAATTATAGGTCCAAGTACGGCCTTCAACACGGAGCCTTGGCTCACACCGAACAGCAAGCTATAAAGGGCCCCAACATAACTAGTATGAAACATTTCAAACAGGAAAACCAACGGTCTATATAAATAAGAAGATGTGGTATACGTGCCAATGAGACAACTCTCCATCCAAGTCACAATGTATAGAAAGTAAACAATTATGGGTCAAAGTACGGCCTTCAACACGGAGTCTTGGCTCACACCGAACAGCAAACTGTCAAGGGCCCCAACATGACTAGTGGAAAACGATTCAAACAGGAAACCTAATGGTCTAATAGCCTATACAAAAAACTATATAAACAAGAATGTGTCCATAGTACTCGGATTTCCCACTCGCACTATCATTTTCCTTGTTCAGTAAACCATGAAATTGGGGTCAAAACTGTAATTTGGCATTAAAATTAGAAAGATCATATCATAAGAAACATGTGTACTAAGTTTCAAGTTGATTGAACTTCAACTTCATCAAAAACAAACTTTAACCTGAAGCAAAATAGACGGATGGGCGGATGGACGGACGAACGGACAGACGAACGGACGAACGGACGAACGGACGCACAGACCAAACAACATAATGGTCCTAGGTGGGGCATAAAAACGAGAAACGAGAAACACCTATGAACCAGACCAACAAACGACAACCACTGAACAACAGTCTCCTGACTTAGGACAGGAGCATAAAAATGCAGCGGGTTTAAACGTTTTAACAGGCATGTATGTACTTCTCTCTATAGTACTAGCAAAAACTGATAAGAACACTAATGGATAAAAAGTTTTACTTTATTTAACTTAACCATATTAATGTACAACACAATTATATATTGTATTTTTTCTGTAGAACTGATCAGTAAACAGGATTTACACATTTGTATTGACATCCTTGCTTGCAACATTTTTTCTTCCCACGACAGGATGAATCGTTTCTACAGCTTCGTCGGACATAACACCTTGACTTTGGGTATCGGTCTCTTGGACAATTGTTAGTTGTTGGCTTATTTTCTACAAAGAAAAAAATCTATTAATTAACAATGCACGCGTTGTCGTGCTTAGTCGGGTTCTCCTCTTATATTTGATGTGTTTCCCTCAGTTTTAGTTTGTAACCCGGATTTGTTTTTTTTCTCAATCGATTTATGAATTTCGAACAGCGGTATACTACTGTTGCCTATATTTAGCATACCCCTACTCGTGATTACAAGTATCGGAAACAAGAAGAATGTGTCTTACGTTTCTAAGTGCCTCGATAGCCAACTGGTGGCCGAGTGGTCTTAGTAATAAAAATACTGTATCACTAGCCTGTCAACACTGACGCTGTGCGTTCGAATCCCGAACATGGCAGATGCGCTCGACTCCAATCATAATTGACTACGATTGTTAGCTTTCCTACCGAAGGTTGGTGGTTCTTTCTGGGCGCTCAGGCTTCCTTCACCAATAAAAACTCACCGCCACATATAACACTATAGTGCTTAGAGAGGCGTTAAACACCAATAAATCAACAAATCAATCAACATTTGAAGTCAATTTGTTCAGTAGTTTTCGAGAAATATGCGACAAAAACATTTTAAGTTCATTTGACAAATCATTCAAAGCATCGGCAGCACGTAACTTTCTTGACAACTCATATTCGACAAGCGGCTGAAAACACATGAAGTTTTACTGCTAAGAGAAGTTTCTGAGAAAAGTATAACAAAAATATTTGGTGGACGGACAGACGGACATGGTGATTACAATATAATCCTCACTACTAGATTAGGGATATAATTTACAACAACCAGACATTTATAATACACATGTCTCTGTTAAAGGGACATTGGCTACGAGATACAAAAAAACAAGATAGGATTTTTTTTTGTTCAATCATTATTGAAAGTGAAAAATTAAAATAATAATTCTTTTAGCAGCCAATTTGGTTCAATTTTGTCAAAATAAGCTAATAAACATCGGTGATCAATTATTCACTTGTAAGTGAATCATTCGACCTCATTGAATCCGTATCCATGTGACCTTCAATTCAACCCCTTAGCTGGACATGGGTTACACATGTATTCAGTTATTTAAAGGAAACGAATTTCAACATTCAAATTGAAACAATGATGAACCATTTGGTAGACTGATTCGATACACAAAAAAATCATTCTTATACAGTCAAAAATCAGGATAAACATACTGTTTAACCTACAATTGAAATCAAACAGCCTAAGAAAAATCCAATTGCACGTGGTCACTATCTGTTTATATTTAAATTTATGTTTAAATCGGGTTATATTACCGTCGGCAGTCATAAGAGGTCATCTCGATGATTAATTAGATGGCGTTTAGACAAAAATGCACACGAAATGTTGATACATATCATCGAGTTCATGCATTGTTAATTGTTTATATAAAATTTTTTGTAATTTTAGTATGTTATAAATCAAATATAAGAATTTGAGTCAAATCGGTGAATATGAATTTGACAGCTAATGCTCCTGTAAGTCCTATAAATAAATATACGTCTAAAATGTACAACAACACATAAGGAAACCAAAGAGTTTTCAACGTAGCGAGAAAATCCAGTACTCGAAGCGGGCTTTAGCTGGCCCCTTAACAATAATGCATGCTAGTTTAGCGAGATGGACGCCACACTAAACTCCGAAACATTGAAATGATTCAAATTTGAAAAAAACACACACAAGACTATCAAAGGCTAGAGATTCCTGACTCGGGACAAGAGCATTGAGTGTAAAAAATGACCTAAGGTCTTGGCAAATACAGCTACGATTATCTATAACTGATAAAAAATGAAAACAGCACTTTAAAAATTTCATGCGTCCGAAGCGCTTTTCTGGATTTACCTTTATCAGGAATGCTAAAAGCCGAATATTTACATTAGACAACCTGGTGATTAAAAATGTGAAAAGTTTTTGACGGACCATGCTCGCCATGTAATGAAATCAGCTCTCGTAAATATAAGTTAAAATTATGATTACCGTCAGGACAACAAGCAAAGTACTCATCAGCTGGTCCTCCTAGACAGCTGTATCCAGCTGGACACTTGTTAGAGCCGATAACCATTCCACAGGAAAGTGTTGGATGAGGATCACCAAATTTACAAGCTATAGATAGAAATTAATATACAAAATGTAAACATATCATTGATTAGTCTTCGGTAGACCGCATGTCTGGCGTACCAAATTATAAGTACCTTTCGGACTTTTTTGCACAGTAACGTTTCCTTTAGTTTATTTTTAGATAGAAATAAGAAGATGTGGTATGAGTGCCAATGAGACAACTCTCCATCCAAGTCACAATATCTTAATTTAAAAAAAGTGAGGTGAGAGTTCTGGATGAAAACTTGAAAAAGCTCTTCGGATGGAGCGTACTCGGTATCTTAAATCTTATTGCATAATGCTTTTATATATTCATCTATGAAAACTATGATTAAAATAAAGTTACTTACGGATTTTGCAGCAGACTGAATTTTTACAGTAGGTTCCTGGTGGGCACGGTGTACTGGGAAATGGTCCTATTCTACATGTCCCTTGGGGTGTTCCCTTTTCACAAGCTATATGAACATAAAGATGCAATTTATATACCCTTTTACTTAAATGACTCGTGTTTTTTTTCTCTAGCAATTTGAAGTCCCACATAAAGTCAACTGTTCCAGAAATTGTTGTTTCGGTTCAGAATGTTTAGAAGAATATGTGATGCATTATTAAAAGACAATATTAATATAAAACTATATTTAGATGTCATGCCAATAGCTTAGTGTGTGCTACAATTTATATTAACTATTCTGTTCGGAAGTCCACGTGAAAAGAATCTATATCTGGAGATACGGATCAAAGGTCAATTAGCCGTTTCAGAATCTAATGCATTCTGGGTAACATTTTCAAAAGCGTACACCAAAACGTTGTGATTGGCTTAATGAATTGAAATTTAACCAATGACGTGACGTTGATTTCATTTTGGGGTACGAAAAATGACAATACCCATTACCCTTAAGATTCTGAAAAGGCGAATAAGGCAGAAACTCAACACTATGCAATCTGATGTTTCTTGTTGGGATATTATAATATTGTTAATGGTAAACTACTTGTCGATACCCCTTTCCAGACAAACATAAGAGTCCCTATTTTCGGAATTAACTCACCAAGTAGACATTGACATGTCTGGCAACCATTGACGTCATACTTATAACCATATGGACATTGTCTTCTGCATTTTATTTGAGGACATACTGAAACACAAAAAAATAGATAAAATGTATACATTCTAAATAAAGTTGCATAAGATATTAACGAATATACAAAATATCATGTTCTAAATATCTAACAGTTTTAGAATTTGCTTGAATAAACATAATCAGGTACGCTTCCAAAAAAATTTTAAAGCCAAAAGTACCAAATATAAAAAAACATGAAACCAAACAGTACATGAACAAAACGTCAAAACCGACTAAGATAAGATTCATATTTAGGCGCTGCAATATACTGTTCTGTTTATGGACTAGAAATTTACAGACAAAATGTATCATAAAAACATTAACGGTACCAATTTTTCTGCACCAGATTTTTATCTCTTTAACTTCATTTGTATATATAAAGGCAACAGTATATATAATTTGGTGAATGTTTGGTTAGAATTTTTTAAGACAAGGTAGATGTAAAAATAAGAAGATGTGGTATACGGCCTTCAACAAAGAGCAAACCAATACCGCATAGTCAGCTATAAAAGGCCCCGAAATGATAAATGAAAAACAATTCAAAGGGGAAAACTAACGGCCTTACTAAGAGCTTACCATAAGGACAGCACACTCCATCACCATCTGTAGGAGGAGTATTACATTGATATCGAGCGGGACATCTTTGTTGACCTGAACCACAGTTGATTGATGGCAATGGTTTAACATTACCTGCACATCCTAAAAAAAGAATGAATCCATGAATGTGAAGGATATAAGTTTAAAAAAAAACAGACCTGAAATTAAGTATAACTTTTTTCTTAAAGAGATATTCCATTGGATGATTTCACATGAATTTGGTTTGTTGAATGTACATCATGCCCATCTGTCATCCATTTCATAAAAAATATGTTTACCACCTATGGTATCATGATGTAACGGGTCTAGTTTTAAATGTTTATTGTTCATGTCGGAACTATTCGTCCGGGATCGTTCAAACCATGATTTAGTTAGTTTTGTGTCATATTACCAGTTAACATAGGGAACCATGCATGGGTTCGAATCCCGGCGAGGGAAGAACAAAAATTTGCAGATTTAACATTGTTGTGCTGATAGTTAGAGTAATTATGAATATAATATGTGTTTTCAGCCGTGTATCCAATGGATGGATCTGTCGTAGAGTTGTCACTTGTTAAGACGTACTTATATATATATATATATCTTGGATGATAAATTTCAGCTTGCTTTCTGTAAAGACTGGAATATTCAGAATTGTGATTTGTGTGTAAAAAAAAAAATCTGAACAAATTTGAATAAATTGTTATTCCTTGGATCGATGAAAATAATCACTTTACTGTCGTCACGTGTTACATATTTCGTTTTTATTTGTTTTTATTGGTTTATAATTGTTGCAATGTAGACAACTGTATCAAATCTTCAAAAAGTTTTCGTTTAATTATTAACAGTTTCTTCTATAGTCAGGAATAATGAGAATCTTGAAGAGGAGTTTGACAAATGGTAAAGACCTCATTTTTTTTTTTGTCTATTGTTTCTTGAGCATTTGTTTCTGTCACTACCTATTTATTATAACCATATATATCCGGTTCATGAAATGAGTTTCTCTTATTACATATAAGTTAAACACATACCTATTGTCAAGTCATTTAAGATGGCATATTTTGGTATTAATATTGATTCACTCATAAGGTCTTTGCATCGGAAATAAACACATTTATTCTAAAACCAGTTGTTGGCATGATACGGGTTATGTTCTCATATATTTTATGATGGTATGATACTAAACCCTTAACGGGAGGGATTGTGCATGATTTTCATATGATGAAGACATAATCTTTCAATCAATTTAATTGAGGTCTGGAGCTGGCATGTCAGTAACTGCTAGTAGTCCTTTGTTAATTTATGTATCATTGTCATTTTGCTTAGTTCCTTTTGTTACCTATTCTGACATCGGACTCGGACTTTTTTTAAACTGAGTTTTACTGTGCGTATTGCTGTGTGTTTGTTTATTCTACATTGGCTAGAGATATAGGGGGAGGGTTGAAATCTCACAAAACATGTTTAACCCCACCGCATTTATGCGCCTGTCCCAAGTCAGGAGCCTCTGGCCTTTGTTGGTCTTGTATGTTTTTAATTTTAGTTCATTTATATGTTTTGGAGTTTAGTGTGACGTCCATTTTCATTGAACTAGTACACCTGTTTGTTTAGGGACCATCTGAAGCCCGCTTCCGGGTGCGGGATTTTCTCGCTGTGTTGAAGACCCACTGGTGGGTTGTTGTCTTTTTGACACATTCCCCATTTCCATTCTCAATTATACTAATAAGGTTCATTTCATTTGGTAATGCATTTTTTATTTAAAAACTACAACAAACCATTATTACCTGTTTTGCATTCACAAGTTGGACAGTTTTTTTCATCATATACATTTCCAAATGGACAGAATACTAAACAAACAGATGGGCATCTCGGTTCTGTAAAAAACACAAATGTATTTATACAAATGACATATTTGTGCTATATATATTTATAGATGGTAAGCTGATGATGATGATGAATGGCTGCTTAACGGCCAGCGGCAAATTAAAAGCATATTTAGGAAGGACGAGAACATTTTAATTTAATATAAATATCAACCCTGCTTTGTACTAGACCGACACTCTGAGCCGATTTTTAACATACTATTTCACAAGGTAACAGTCCGCAATAAGAGATGTAACCCTACCCGGACACATTATTCCGACTCCGAGCAGACCAGTCTTTGCTCTTACTCCTTAACATCGCGTTCTTAGCAGAGAAGCAGCAAAGACCAATTTTAAAGTCTATGGTTTCACCGGGTCGGGGTTTGAACCCATGACCTTTCCCACTAGAGTCGAACATGCTAGCAAGAGAGCACCGATTCGGTATAAATACTTGGAGAAGAAGGGAAGAAATAATTAAAGTACTTGAAGAAATATAAATTTATAATAAAGGAGAGGCGAATGATACCAAAGGGACATTCAAACTCATAAGTCTAGAATAAACTGAGACCGTCATGGCAAAAAAAGAAAAAGACAAAATGACAAAAAACAGTATACATAACACAAAATAGAAAACAAAAGACCAAGCAACACGAACCCCACCAAAAACCGGGGGTGATCTCAGGTGTTCAGGTGCTCCGGTGCTCAGGTGCTATAATGATAATCAGATTATCCTGTGTGATAAGGAGAAAAGTAGGCGTCAATTGAAAAATGTACATATAATCATGTTTCAAGTTTGTTCCGGTAGGTATTTATTTAAACGTCTAAAGCAAATCAATGCATATATATAGAAATTAAATTTTATACTTTGTTCTTATACACAGTGGTTTTTATTCTATCATACTCCTTGCAATATCTTAACTTGTTAAGAATTTCAGAAAAACCGGGGCCCGAACAAACCTTCCTGACTTCTTCTATTTATCGTTTCAATTTAGATATAGTCCTGCACTACATTTGTCTCTATCAACTTTGACACTGAAAGAAAGATATAATGTCACGTTCTCTAGCCCGGAGAAGTTTGAATGATAATGTAACACATTGATGATAGTACAAACATGAGGTAAGACAATGGGATTATTATGAAAAGACAAATCCATGAACTACAAGGATCGAAGGGCATCGAAATGTAAAAGAATGATTGACTGCATTGGATATATAAATACACAGACACGCATCCAATCTTATGTTTCACGTGGGGTATATTTCATGTCGTTGCACATTAAAAAAATAATAATAAAAGAGAGGCGAATGATACGAAAGGGACATTCAAACTCATAAGTCTAAAATAAACTGACACCGTCATGGCAAAAAAAGAAAAAGACAAAATGACAAAAAACAGTATACATAACACAAAATGGAAGACAAAAGACCGAGCAACTCGAACCCCTCCAAAAAACCGGGGGTGATCTCAGGTGCTCAGGTGCTCAGGTGCTATAATGATAATCAGATTATCCTGTGTGATAAGGAGAAAAGTAGGCGTCAATTGAAAAATGTACATATAATCATGTTTCAAGTTTGTTCCGGTAGGTATTTATTTAAACGTCTAAAGCAAATCAATGCATATATATAGAAATTAAATTTTATACTTTGTTCTTATACACAGTGGTTTTTATTCTATCATACTCCTTGCAATATCTTAACTTGTTAAGAATTTCAGAAAACCCGGGGCCCGAACAAATCTTTCTGACTTCTTCTATTTATCGTTTCAATTTAGATATAGTCCTGCACTACATTTGTCTCTATCAACTTTGACACTGAACGAAAGATAGTATGTCACGTACTCTAGCCCGGAGAAGTTTGAATGATAATGTAACACATTGATGATAGTACAAACATGAGGTAAGACAATGGGATCATTATGAAAAGACAAATCCATGAACTACAAGGATCGAAGAGCATCGAAATGTAAAAGAATGATTGATTGCAATGGATATATCAATACACAGACACGAATCCAATCTCATGTTTCACGTGGGGTATATTTCATGTCATTGCACATTAAAAAAAACATTTGCAACACATTTTACTTTTATCTTACTCTTTATCTATAGAGGCAGTGGAGCGGAAATGTGAGTTCATTCGACTGAAATCAAATTTTTGGTTAGTAATGATGAAATATTTTCAGCTCTACCTTAAATAACAATCAATAATAAAATTGAGAATGGAAACAGGGATTGTGTCAAAGAGAAAACAACCCGACCAAAGGCCAGAAAACAGCCCAAGGCCACCAATTGATCTTCAACACAGCGAGAAAATCCCGCACCCGGAGGCGAGCTTCACCTGACCCCTAAACAATAATGTTCACTACGTCAGCGAAAATGGACGTCATACTAAACTTCGAAACATTATAAATTAATGTTTTGAATAATGAAGATACTTTTACCCTAACAACCGAAAACATGAGCGACTTAATTATTCAATTAAAGTGTGCCACTTGCGCTTTGATTACAATTGTAGAAATAAAATCAAATCAGAGAATCGTGTTTAAGGACGTAAATAAAAAAACTCTTTTTTATGATTTCAGCACTAATAACGATATTATCAGAAAAAAATACATCCTAGGATCCCTCGTTTTAGAAATTTACATGACTAAGACTGATTTAATATGAAGTCCTATGTACTAATAACTCTCGTATGACATCTCGTGCCTATCTAAAAACGTAACAAAAATCCTTATAATATAAATGAACTCATCAGATGCAGATACTAGGATTGAAATTTTGAACGCCAGACTCACGTTTCGTCTAAAAAAAGAATCATCAAACACGGGGCCGATTTTGTATGTATGCCAATGAGACAACTTTCAACTAGAGACCAAATGACGCAGATGTTAACAAACTTTAACCCTGTATTCATATACTTTTTTTTATATTTTTCATATATTATACTCACTACATTCACATGTTTGACAGCCATTAACGTCAATCACGTAACCGTACGGACATGGTTCGCTGCACCGTACAAGAGGACATTCTGAAAAAGATGTGCACATTGTAAGATGTCGTCCATCACTTGATATGTTTATAAAGTTTGCTTCCATTTGAATTTCCCTATTTTACAAAATTTGATGTAAAATCGTATATCAGTAAAACTTCACTTCATATCACGTTATTTAATTTTAAACCAAACTTCATTTTTTGCACTGTAATCTCTTAATTGTATATATTGTTTTGTACTTAGTATCGGACAATATTGTAAATGCTGATTATTTATAGTTGTCTCATGCTTTTGCAGCTATACCACATCCCCATATTTCATATTTACAAATAACATGTATCATAAATCTCTTTTTATGTGTGTAACATCATTTATATATGTAATTTGGTGAGTGTTACAATTGGTTTACAGTAGTTGGCTTTTTCAGAATCAAAAGAACTATGGGTAATCTCATTGTTCGTACACCAGTATGAAAACACCGCTACGTCACTGGTTGAATTTCCATTAAATGTGACGTTTTCAACCAATCAAAACATTTTGGTGTACGTATTTAAAAATATTACACATAATACATTAGATTCTGCAACGGTGAATTAGGACGCTGTTTAGCATACCATAAGGACAACAAACTCCACTGCCGCCTGCTGAAGGTGTGTTGCATTGATATCGATCGGGACATCTTTGTTGACCTGAACCACAGCTGACTGATCCTAATGGACTAACATTCCCCTTGCATCCTACAATAGAAAACAAAATGTGAAAAAGAGGCAAATGATACCAAAGGGACATTCAAACTCATAAGTCGACTACGTCATGGTTAAAAAAGAAAAAGACCAAAAGATAAACAATATTACACAAAACACAACATAGAAAACTAAAGACTGCGCAACACGAACCCAACAAAAAATGGGGGTTATTTCAGCTGCTCTGGACGGATAAGCAGATCCTGCTTTACATGTGGCGACCGTCGTATTACTATGTTACTATGAGTTTCCAATGGATAGATAACGTATATTCAAAATCTCTACCACAAGCTGGACATTTGGCTTGACTTTGATTTTTTTTTTTTATTTATTATAAAACAAGAATAGCCAAAATTCTCTAAGGCAAAATCAAAAAAGGGGAAGTCCAGAAAAATTGGCAATATCTAAACGTTATCAACCAACGAAACGAGTGGAAAAACGGGAGCGAGTGGATTAAATTCAAATGCCAGATAACAACTATTTAAAAAAAAAACAATCAATATTTCAAATGATCACAGTGTTTCAAAACAACAGTTGATCTTCATCGTTGTTATTCTACATCTATGTAGATTTTTCTTTTAAAATTCTAAATGACGATTTTGTATAGAGATTTAAATGCTACATGTATATTTATCGATATTCAGATGCAGTTCATCGACGTCAAAATGCGTGCAGAATTCCATCAAAATCCCAAATATTACCCACCTACGAACACGAATCCGTAAATTCATATGAATAATCAGTTTTAACAAAATGATGACATTTTTTATATACTTGAATGACTTAGTTTTACTATATGGACTTTCATTTCAAACGATAATCCTTTTATTTTAAAGAAATCTTCTGAAATGTACTGCAATTGAATTATTGTCTCCCCGAACTCTCATTCGACGACACTTTTCTTAACCAGGACACCTCTCGTTATATATTCTAGAATTGCACCACAGCGAAAGTGCGAAGGGGAATCCGTGACGGAAGAGAAAGTTAACACACGTGAAAATAAGATAGTATTAACTGATTATGAAAGAAAAACTAATAATATACCACATTATTTAACAACTGTTAGGACAAAGATTAATCAACAAATGCGAATGCAAGGAACAAAAAGTACCCAGTTATAATTTGATGTAGTAAAAAATATATAATCAGGCTAATTTCTTTTTGTATATTATCTCACATTTTAAATCTATACAATAGAACATCGATACCTGTTTTGCATCTACATGTTGGACAGTTGTTTTCATCAAGAACATTTCCAAAGGGACAGGATATAGCACAAACAGGTCCACATCTAGTTTCTGTAAAAAGCGTTTAAGTGTTAACATTTATTACATTATTTTAAAAAGCCTTTTCTAATATGTTAAATTTAAAGTTACGTAGGTGTCAATCGAAACATGTACGACTGATAGAAGAAGAATCGAGTTGAGAGTACAAACAATAGTGTAGTCTAAAACAGGAACAGATTAATAAATACGCAGACATTTCTGGCAAGAATGCGTATTTCCAATTAAAGTCTCGTGTGGGTTGAATGTACTTTGCACATTAAAAAAACTTTTTTCTATTTATCGTTTAATTTAGATCTAGTCCTGCACTACATTTATCCTTTTTTCTTTAACACTGAAAGATATATAGAATGTCATGTACTCTAGCCCGTCAATAGGAGAAGTTTGAATGATAATGTAACACGTTGATGATAGCACAAACTTGTGGTACCACACTAGGATTATTATTAAAAGAGAAACCCATGATCTACAACGATCGGAGAGCATCGAAATGTAAAAGAATGATTGATTCCATTAAGTATATAAATACACAGACACGCATCCAATCTCATGTTCCACGTGTGGTGACTTTCGTGTCGTTGCACATAACAAAACCCACTTGCAACACATTCCACTTCTATCTTACATAAACTCTTTATCTATAGAGGCAGTGGTGCGAAAATATTAGTTCATTCGACTGAAATCAAATTTTTGGTTGGTAATTATGAAATATTTGCATCTCTATCTTAAATAATAACCAATAATAAAAACAGGGAATGTAGCAAAGAGACAGCAACTCGACCAAAGAGCAGAAAACAGCACAAGGCCATTAATTGATCTTCAACACAGCGAGAAAATCCCGCACCCGGATGCGGGTTTCAGCTGGCCCCTAAACAATAATGTATACTAGTTCAGCAAACCTGGACGTCACCCTAAACTTGGAAACATTATAAATCAATGTTTTGAATAATGAAGATACTTATACCCTAACCACTGAAAACACAAGTGACTTAATTATTCCATTAAAGTGTGCCACTTACGCTTTTAATACAAGTTGTAGAAATAATGTCAAATTAGAGAATCGTGCTTATGGACGTAAATAATAAAACTCTTTTTTATGGTTTCGGCACTAATAAAGGTATTATCAGAAAAAAAGTACACCATAAGAACCCTCCTTTTCGAAATTTACATGACTAAGAATGATTTAATATGAAGTCCTATTTATCAATAACTCCCGTATGACATCTCGTGTCTATCTAAAAACGTAAAAAAAATCCTTACAATATATAAAACTCATCAGATGCAGATACCAGGATTGACATTTTGAACGCCAGACGCACGTTTCGTCTACAAAGACTCATCAAACACGGCGCAGATTTTGTATGAATGCAATTGAAACAACTTTCAACCAGAGACCAAATGACGTAGATGTAAACATACTTCAACCCTGTTTCCAAACACGTTTTTTTTTAATATTTTTCATATATTATACTCACTACATTCACATGTTTGACAGCCATTAACGTCAATCACGTTACCGTAAAGACATGGTTCGCTGCACCTTACAAGAGGACATTCTGCAAAAATGTGCACATTGTAAGATGTCGGTGATCACTTGATATATTTATAAAGTTTGCTTCCTTTTGAATTTCCTTTTTTTACAAAAATTTGATGTAAAATCGTTTATCAGTATTTCTTCACTTCATATCACGTTATTCAATTTTAAACCAACCTTCATTGTTTACACTGTAATCTGTTAATCGTAAATATTGTTTTGTACCAAGTATTGGACACTATTGTAAATGCTGATTATTTATGCTTTTGTAGCTATACGACATCCTAATATTTCATATTTACAAACAACATGTATCATAAATCTCTTTTTATGAGTTAAACGTCATTTATATATGTAATTTGGTGAATGTTACATTTTGTTTACAGCAATTGGCCTTTTCAGAATCTAAAGAAATAAGGGCCATCTCGTTGTTTGTACACCAGAACAAAAAAAAAACAATGCTACATCAATTGAATATGACGGTTTTAACCAATCAAAACATTTTGGTGTACGTTTTTGAAAATATTACACAAAATACATTAGATTCTATAACGACGAACTAGGACGCTGTTAAGCATACCATAAGGACAACATACTCCACTGCCGCCTGCTGAAGGAGTGTTGCATTGATATCGAGCGGGACATCTTTGTTGACCTGAACCACAGCTGATTAACCCTAATGGTTTAACATTCCCCTTGCATCCTAAAATAATATACAAAATGTGAAAGAGAGTCGAAAGATATCAAAGGGACATTCAAACTCATAAGTCGACTACGCCATGGTTAAAAAAGAAAAAGATCAAAAGATAAACAACATTACACAAAACACAACATAGAAAACTAAAGACTGCGCAACACGAACTCCGCAAAAAACAGTGTTGATCTCAGCTGCTCTGTTACTATGAGTTTCCAATGGATCAAAATCTCTACCATTGGCTGGTAAATTGGCTTGACTTTGATTTCTGTTTACATTTATTGAGATTTTTCTTGTACACTGACAAATGTATAAAGTCAAAGTACACAAAGTATTGAAATTGTGTGAGCAGTAGAACCTATTATTTGTGTGAGCAGTAAGAACCTATTTTTTGTTTAAGCTGTAAGAACCTATTACTTGTGTGAGCAGTAAGAACCTGTTATTTCAAAATTCTAAATGACGAATTTGTATAGAGATTAACATCTTTATTTATATTTATCGATATTCAGGTGCAGTTTATCGACGTCACAATGCGTGCAAAATTCCATCCAAATTCCAAATATAACCAAACTACGGATACGAATCCGTAAAGTCATATGATCAATCAAATTAAACAAAAAGATGACTATGTTGTATATACTTGAATTACTAAGTTTTACTACATTACGCGTGTATATAGACTTTTATTTCAAACAATAATCTTTTTTCATTTTAATGAAATGTACTGCTATTGAATTATTGTCTCTCCGAACTTTCATTAGACGACACTTTCCTTAACTAGGACACCTCTCGTTATATATTCTACAATTGCACCACAGCGAAAGAGTGAAGGGGAAACCGGGACGGAAGAGAAAGTTAACACACGTGAAAAAAAGATAGTATTAACTGATTCTGAAAGAAGATATAATAATACACCAAATTATTCAACAACTGTTAGGACAAAGATTAATTAACAAATGGGAATGCATGGAATGAAAAGTACCCAATTATAGTTTGATGTAGTAAAAAATATATGATCAGACTAATTTCTTTTGGTATATCACCTCGCATTTTAAATCTATACAACACAACATCATTACCTGTTTTGCATCTACAAGTTGGACAGTTGTGTTCATCAAGAACATTTCCAAAGGGACAGGATATAGCACAAACAGGTCCACATCTAGGTTCTGTAAAAAGCGTAAATTTATTAACATTTATAACATTATTTTAATAAGCCTTTTCTAATATGTTTATAGATTTTTTGAGAAGAAACTACGAAAGAATATAAATACTTAATGAAATAGAATTATATCATTACATTCAGATTATTCTGGACGATAAGGAGAACTAGAAGGAACGTAAGTGTCAATCGAAACACGTACGGATAATTGAAGAAGAATCGAGTTGAGAATACAAACGACGGTCTAGTCTAAAAAAGGAACAGAATCGAAACTAAAAATTGTGCATCCCAAACCACTGAAAACCAGGAATGAACTCAGTCAAATTATCCATAAAAGCTTTCTAACGATTTACAAATATGCAGATATTTCTGGCATGAATGCGGATTTCCAATTAAAGTTTCGTGTGCGTTGAATGTTCTTTGCACATTAAAAATATTTTTTTCTATTCATCTTTTAAATTTAGATGTAGTCCTGCACTACATTTATCGCTTTTGTCTTTAACACTGAAAGACTGATAGAATGTCACGTACTCTGGTCCGTGAACTGGAGAAGTTTACATGATAATGTAACACGTTGATGATAGTACAAACTTGAGGTAAGAGACTAGGATTATTATGAAAAGACAAATCCATGAACTGCAATGATCGAAAAGCATCGAAATGTACAAGAATGATTGCCTGCATGGGATATATCAATACACAGACACGCATCCAATCCCATGTTTCACGTTGGGTGAATTTCATGTCGTTTCACATTGAAAAACACTTTCAACACATTCTACTTCTATCTTACAGAAAACTCTTTATCTATAAAGGCAGTGGAAATGTTGGTTCATTCGACTGAAATCAAATTTTTGGTTGATAATTATGAAATATTTGCAACTCTACTTTAAATAACAATCAATAATTAAATTGAGAATGGAAACATGAAATGTTTCAAAGAGACAACAACCCGACCAAAGAGCAGAAAACAGCCCAAGGCCACCAATTGACCTTCAACACAGCGAGAACATCCCGCACCCGGAGGCGGGCATCAGCTGGCCCCAAAACAATAATGTACACTAAGTCAGCGAAAATTGACTTCATACTAAACTTTGAAATCAATGTTTTGAATAATAAAGATGCGATTACCCTAACAACCGAAAACACCAGCGATTTAATAATTCAATTGAAGTGTGCCACTTTCCCTTTGATTAAAAGTTGTAGAAACAAAGTAAAATCAGAGAATCATGATTATGGCCGTAAGAAAAAAACTGTTTTCTTATGGATTCGGCCCTAATAACGATATTATAAAAAAAAAAGTACTCCAAAGGAACCCTAATTTTAGAAATTCACATGATTAAGAATGTCTTTCCTATTTTGGGGAAATTTCAGAAATTCAAATGTGACGTCACACTTTTTTGCATTGATCTCTTTGGCTAAATCGGCTGTGAATTTTTTATGTGCTGGTTTTAGTTGTTTTATGTATCCGTTTTTATTCTGTAGTTAGTCACCACTTCGGTGTTATCATGTATATTAATTATATAGTCTTTTTTATATAAATTTACTGTTTGCTAAAGTATGAATTATTCTAAATACTAAGGATTTTCTTATCCCAGACATATAACCTTAGCCGTATTTGACACAACTTTTTTGAACTTTTGGTCCTCAATGCTCTTCAACTTTGTACTTGTTTTGGCTTTCGAACTTTTTTGATCTACCGTCACTGGTTAGTCTTGTGTGGACGAAACGCGCGTCTTGCGTGTTGAATAATAGCTTATATTCGTATGTTTCTCTGTCCTATATGTTCTCCTATGTATTTGTATTGTAGTCCTGTCATTTAATGTTGTCATTTTAATGTTATATTTAACATTGCCATAAAAGCGGGAGGTTTGGCTAGCCACAAAACCAGGTTCAACCCACCATTTTTTTCTTAAAATATCCTGTACCAAGTCAGGAAAATGGCCATTGTTATATTATAGTTCGTTTCTGTGTGTGTTACATTTTAATGTTGTGTTTCTGTTGTGTCGTAGTTCTCCTCTTATATTTGACGTGTTTCCCTCAGTTCTAGTTTGTAACCCGGATTTGTTTTTTTCTCAATCGATTTATGAATTTCGAACAGCGGTATACTACTGTTGCCTTTATTTAATACGAAGTCTATTATTAACTCTATTAATAACTCTCGCAGGACATCTCGTGCCTATCTAAAAAATCCTTTCTATATACATGATATAAATGAACTCATCAGATGCAGATACAAGGATAAAAATTTTGTACGCCAGGCGCATGTTTCGTCTACAAAAGACTCATCAAACACGGATCGATTTTGTATGAATGCCAATGAGAAAACTTACAACCAGAGCCCAAATGACGTGGACGTTAGCATACTTCAACCCTGTACCCAAAATGAAAAAAAGGATTAAACGATTTTCATATATTATACTCACTACATTCACATGTTTGACAGCCATTGACGTCAATCACGTAACCGTAAGGACATGGTTCGCTGCACCTTACAAGAGGACATTCTGAAAATAATGTGCACATTGTAAGATACTAATGAATATCTGAAATTATTCATAAATATGAAATGCACCAGTACTATGAACTACTAGTAACTACAAACTGTTCGTTTTAAAGTTTGGCCTTGCACAGATCATATTCGTTTTTAAAATTTCGTCCCATCACATGATTTTTTTATGATATTTGTTCCTTTTCATTCTTCTCAAATTTTATGTAAAATCGTGTATCAGTATTACTTCACTTAATATCACGATTTTCAATACACCTTATCACTTTTTGTCCGCTATTACTGTACATCACAAAGGTTCCTGTGACATTTTGTTGTCCCAATAGAAAACGTCTGACGCCACAAAGGTAAAATAATTGTTGTATGACGTCAATAGTTCATGTGTCGCTTATTTTAGGGTCAAGTGTCGCAGATTCCCAAAAAGCGATTAGGACTATTCTAAACCAACCTTCACTGTTTGTACTGTAATATGTTAATCGTTTACTAGTATATTGTTATTATACCCAGTATTGGACAATTTTTTTATTGTTGATTAACATAGATTGTAATGGATGTAAAACGTATAGAACAGAATCGTTCTACACAATTGATTAAATATGTATGATTAATAAATGACCAGAAGCCTTATCTAACAAAAATATTGTTGCGTGCGTAGAAGACATGTCTCTTGAATCACCATAACCAGGTTTGCTTTGACTACCACATGAAGGCGTTAATTTGGCTCGTTTAATTTTCCTTAAATTTTGACAAAATGTTTACTTTGACCCTTTGACAAAAATATAAAAATTTCGAATAATTTGAACCAACCACTTTATCAGAAAAATTTGACTGGTTATATAGCAGTTTGACAAACACTAATTTTGATCATTGAGAAGCTTAATATTTCCTTAACAATACAACGTGATTAAAAAGTTTAGTTGATTTTTACAGAGTTATCTCCCTGTAGTGTTAGGTACCACCTTAACCCTTCTACATTTTATTTTTTTACTAACAAAGTTTAATCAATTAATGTGTCTGTCCAAAGGCAAGAGCCTGTACTTCAGTGGTTGTCGTTTGTTACTGTATATCATATTTGTTTTTTATTTTGTTTTTGAAAAAGGCCGTTGGTTTTCACATTTGAATTGTTTTACATTTTATAATGTCAGGGTCTTTTATCGCTAGCTATGCTGTATGAGTTTTACTCGTTGTTGAAGGCCGTACAGCGATCTATAGATGATTTAATTTATGTGACTTGTTCTCTCATTTATAGTTGTATCATGCTTTTGTAATAATACTTCATCCCCATATTTCATATTTACACACAACATGTATCATAAATCTCTTTATATGTGTGTAACGTCATTTATATATGTAATTTGGTAAGTGTTACAATTGGTAATTGACCTTTTCAGAATCTAAAGAACTATGGGTAATCTCATTGTTCGTACACAAAAATGAAAAAAAACGTTACGTCATTGGTTGAATTTCCATTGAATATGACGTTTTTAACCAATCAAAACATTTTTGTGTACGTTTTTGAAAATATTACACAGAATACATTTGATTCTACGACGGCGAATTAGGACGCTGTTTAACATACCATAGGGACAGCATACTCCACTGCCGCCTGCTGGAGGTGTGTTGCATTGATATCGAGCGGGACATCTTTGTTGACCTGTACCACAGCTGATTGATTCTAATGGATAAACATTACCCTTACATCCTAAAATAGAAAACAAAATGTGAAAGAGAGGCGAAAGATACCAAAGGGACATCAAACTCATAAGTCGACTACGCCATGGTTAAAAAAGAAAAAGACCAAAGATATGCAATACTACACAAAACACAACATAGAAAACTAAAGAACGGTAACACGAACCCTACAAAAAATAGGGGTGATCTCATCTGATCTGGAACGGTAAGCAGATCCTGCTCTACTTGTGGCACCTGTCGTGTTACTATGAGTTTCCAATGGATCAATAGCGTATATTCAAAATATCTACCAAAAGCTTGTAAATTGGCTAGACTTTGATTCCTGCTTTTTTTTATTTATTAAAAAATTAAAAACAAAGAATAGCAAAAATACTCCAAGGTTAAATGTTTCATTATTGAGCATAAAAAGGGGATGTCCTTAAAAATTGACAATATCAAACGTTACCAACCAACAAAACGAGTGGAAAAACGGGAGCGAGTGGATTAAATTCAAATGCCAGATAACAACTATTTAAAAAAACTATCAATATTTCAAATGATCACAGTGTTTCCAAACAATAATTGATCTTAATCGTTGTTATTTTACATTTACTTAGATTTTTTTTACACTGACAAATGTGTAAAGGCAAAGTACACCAAGTATTGAAATAGTGTGAGCAGTAAGAAAAGTAAGAAAAGTTCATCGACGTCAAAATGCGTGAAATATTCCATCCAAATCCCAAATATTACCCAACCACGGATACGAATTAGTTAAGTCATATGATCAGTCAAATTAAACAAAAAGATGACTATATTTTATATACTTGAATGACTAAGTTTTACTACATTACGCGTGTATATAGACTTTCGTTTCAAACGATAATCTTTTTTTAATATTTTAATGAAATCTTCTAAAATGTACTGCTCTTGAATTATTGTCTACCCGAACTCTAATTCGCCGACAGTTTTCTTAACCAGGACACCTAGTTATATATTCTACAACTGCACAGCGAAAGTGCGTAAGGGAAACCATGACGGAAGAGAAAGTTAACACACGTGAAAATAAGAAAGTTTTAACTGATTTTGAAAGAAATATTAATAATACACCAATTTATTTAACAATTGTTAGGACAAAGATTAATCAACAAATGGGAACGCATGGAATGAAAAGTACCCAGTTATAGTTTGATGTAGTAAATGATATATGATCAGACTAATTTCTTTTGGTATATCATCTCACATTTTAAATCTATACAATACAACATCATTACCTGTTTTGCATCTACAAGTTGGACAGTTGTTTTCATCAAGAACATTTCCAAAGGGACACGATATAGCACAAACTGGTCCACATTTAGGTTCTGTAAAAAGCGTAAACGTATTAACATTTATAACAGTATTTCAATAAGCATTTTATGTTTATAGATTTTTCGAGAAGAAACTACGAAAGAATTTCAATGATGAATAAAATAGAAATATACCATTTCATTCGGATTTTCCTGAACGATAAGAAGAACTAGAAGGAACGTAGGTGTCAATCGAAACACGTACGGATGGTGGAAGAAGAATTGAGTTGAGAATACAAACAACAGTCTAGTCTGAAAAAAGGAACAGAATCGAAACTAAAGATTCGGCATCCCAAACCACTGAAAACTAGGAATGAACTCGGTTAAATCATTCATAAATGCGTTCTAATGATTTACAAATATGCAGATATTTTTGGCAGGAATGCAAATTTCCAATTAAAGTTTCGTGTGGGTTGAATTTACTATGCACATTAAAACAAAACATTTTTTGTTTACCGTTCAAATTTAGATGTAGTCCTGCACTACATGTATCTCTTTTATCTTTAACACTGAAAGACTAATAGAATGTCACGGACTCTAGCCCGTCAACTGGAGAAGTTTAAATGCTAATGTAACACATTGATCATAATACAAACTTGTGGTAATACACTAGGATTATTATTAAAAGACAAATTCATGAACTTCACGAATCGACGAGCACCTAAATGCAAAAGAATGTTTGACTGCATGGGACATATAAATACACAGACACGCATTCAATCCCATGTTTCACGTGGGTGAATTTCATGTCGTTGCACATTGAAAATGACTTGCAACACATTCCACTTCTATCTTACATAAACTCTTTATCTATGGAGGCAGTGGTGAGGAAATGTTAGTTCATTCGACTGAAATCAAATTTTTGGTTGGTAATTATTAAATATTTCTATCTCAAATTACGAATTAATACAGGGAATGTGTCAAAGAGACAACAACCCGAACAAAGAACAAGGCCACCAATTGATCTTCAACACAGCGAGAAAATTCCGAACCCGGAGGCGGGTTTCAACTGGCCTTTAAACAATAATGTATACTAGTTCAGCAAACATGGACATCACCCTAAACTTCGAAACATTATAAATCAATGTTTTTAATAAAGAAGATACTTTTACCCTTACAACAGAAAACACAAGCGACTTAATAATTTAATTAAGGTGTGCCACTGGCGCCACGATTAGAAGTTATTGAAATAAAGTCAAATCAAAGAATCGTGCTGATGGAGGTAAATAACAAAACTCTTTTTCATGGTTTCAGCGCTAATAACGATATGATCAGAAAAAAATACACCATGGGAACCCTCTTTTTAGAAATATACATGACTGAGAATGATTTAATTTGAAGTCCTATATATATCAATAACTCTCGTAGGACATATCATGTCTATCTAAAAGCGTAATCAAAATCCTTACAATATAAATAAACTCATCAGATGCAGATACCAGGACGCACGTTTCGTCTATAGGAGACTCATCAAACACGGAGCTGATTTTGTATGAACTTTTAACCAGAGACCAAATGACGTAGATGTTAACACACTTCGACCCTCTATCCTAACATTTTTTTTCTTTAAACGATTTTCATATATTTTACTCACTACATTCACATGTTTGACAGCCATTAACGTCAATCACGCAACCGTGAGGACATGGTTCGCTGCATCTTACAAGAGGGCATTCTGAAAAAAATATGCACATTGTAAGATGTCGTCCATCACCTGCTTTTTTTATAAAAATTTGCTTCCTTTTGATTTCCTTTTTCCATTTAAATTTCCTGTAAAATCGTATATCAGTAAAACTTCACTTCATATCACGTTATTCAATTTTAAACCAACCTTCATTGTTTGCACTGTTATCTGTTAATCGTATATATTGTTTTTGTGTCCAACATAGGACGATATTGTAAATGCTGATTATTTATAGTTGTCTCATGCTTTTGTAATTATACCACATCCCCATATTTCATATTTACAAACAACATGTATCATAAATCTCTTTTTATTTGTGAAACGTCATTTATATATGTAATTTGGTGAATGTTGCATTTTGTTTACAGTAATTGGCCTTTTCAGAATCTAAAGAACTAAGAATCATCTCGTTGTTCGTACACTAAAATAAAAACAATGCTACATCATTGGTTGAATTTCCATTGAATATGACAGTTTTAACCAATAAAAACATTTTTTTCTACGTTTTTGAAAATATAACACAAAATACATTAGATTCTGCAACGGGGAACTAGGACGCTGTTTGGCATACCATAAGGACAACAAACTCCACTGCCGCCTGCTGAAGGTGTGTTGCATTGATATCGAGCGGGACATCTTTGTTGACCTGAACCACAGCTGATTGATCCTAATGGACTAACATTCCCCTTGCATCCTACAATAGAAAACAAAATGAGAAAGAGAGGCAAATGATACCAAAGGGACATTTAAACTCATAAGTCGACTACGTCATGGTTAAAAAAAAAACCAAAAGATAAACAATATTACACAAAACACAACAAAGAAACCTAAAGACTGCGCAACACGAACCCAACAAATAATGGGGATGATTTCAGCTGCTTTAGAAGGATAAGCAGATCCTGCTTTACAAGTGGCGATCGTCGTGTTACTATGTTACTATGGGTTTCCAATGGATAGCTAGCGTCTACTCAAAATTTCAACCACAAGCTGGTAATTTGGCTTTACTTTGAATTTTTTTTCATTTATTCATTATAAAAAAAGTTTAGCCAAAATTCTCTAAGGCAAAATCAAAAAATGGGAAGTCCATAAAAATTGGCAATATCTATACATTATCAACCAACGAAACGAGTGGAAAAACGAGAGCGAGTGGATCAAAATTCAAATGCCAGATAACAACTATTTAAAAAAAAAACAATCAATATTTCAAATGATCACAGTGTTTCAAAACAATAGTTGATCTTCATCGTTGTTATTCTCCATCTATGTAGATTTTTCTTTTAAAATTCTAAATGACGATTTTGTATAGAGATTTATATGCTACATGTATATTTATCGATATTCAAATGCAGTTCATTGACGTCAAAATGCGTGCAGAATTCCATCAAAATCCCAAATATTACCCAACTACAAATACGAATCCGTAAATTCATATGAATAATCAACTTTAACAAATAGATGACTATTTTTTATGTACTTGAATGACTTAGTTTTACTATATTGCACGTGTATATAGACTTTCATTTCAAACGATAATCTTTTTATTTTAAAGAAATCTTCTGAAATGTACTGCTATTGAATTATTGTCTCCCCGAACTCTCATTCGACGACAGTTTTCTTAACCAGGACACCTCTCGTTATATATTCTACAATTGCACCACAGCGAAAGTGCGAAGGGGAAACCGTGACGGAAGATAAAGTTAACACACGTGAAAATAAGATAATATTAATTGATTTTCAAAGAAAAAATAATAATACACCAAATTATTTAACAACTGTTAGGACAAAGAGTTATCAACAAATAGGAACACATTGAACGAAAAGTCCCCAGTAATAATTTGATGTAGTACAAAATATATAATCAGGCTAATTTCTTTTTGGTATATCATCTTGCATTTTAAATATATATAACAGAACATGATTACCTGTTTTGCATCTACAAGTTGGACAGTTGTTTTCATCAAGAACATTTCCAAAGGGACAGGATATAGCACAAACAGGTCCACATTTAGGTTCTGTAAAAAGCGTAAACGTATTAACATTTATAACAGTATTTCAATAAGCCTTTTATATTTATACATTTTTCGAGCAGAAACTACGAAAGAATAGAAATGATGAATAAAATAGAAAGATACCATTACATTCGGATTTTCCTGAACGATAAGGAGAACTAGAAGGAACGTAGATGTCAATCGAAACATGTACGGATGATGGAAGAAGAATTGAGTTGAGAATACAAAAAACAATCTAGTCTAAAAAAAAAAATCGAAAATAAAGATTCATCATCCCAAACTACTAAAAACCAGGAATGAACTCGGTTAAACTATCCATACATGCAATCTAACGATTTACAAATATGCGGATATTTCTGGCAGGAATGCGGATTTCCAATTAAAGTTTCCTGTGGGTTGAATGTACTTTGCACATTAAAAAAAAACTTTTTCTGTTAACCGTTCAAATTTAGACATAGTCCTGCACTACATTTATCTCTTTTATCTTTAACACTGAAAGACTAATAGAATTTCACGGACTCTAGCCCGTCAACTGGAGAAATTTTTAATGATAATCTAACACGTTGGTGATAGAACAAGCTTGTGGTAAGACACTAGGATTATTATTAAAAGACAAATGCATGAACTTCAAGGGTCGACGAGCACCTAAATGCAAAAGAATGATTGACTGCATGGGACATATAAATACACAGACACGCATCTAATCCCATGTTTCACGTGGGTGAATTTCATTTTCTTTGCACATTAAAAAAAACACTTCCAACACATTCCACTTCTATCTTACATAAACTCTTTATCTATGGAGGCAGTGTTGGGGAAATGTAAGTTCATTCGACTAATATCAAATTTTTGGTTGGTAATTATTAAATATTTGCAACTCTATCTCAAATTACGAATGAAAACAGGGAATGTGTCAAAGAGACTACAACCCAACCAGAGAGCAGAAAACAGCCTAAGGCCACCAATTGATCTTCAACACAGCGAGAAAATTCCGAACCCGGAGGCGGGTTTCAGCTGGCCTTTAAACAATAATGTATACTAGTTCAGCAGACATGAACGTCACCCTAAACTTCGAAACATTATAAATCAATGTTTTGAATAATGAAGATACTTTTATTCATACAACAGAAAACACAAGCGACTTAATTATTTAATCAAGGTGTGCCACTTGCGCCTTGATTACAAGTTTTTGAAACAAAGTCAAATCAGAGAACTGTGCTGATGGACGTAAATAACAAAACTCTTTTTCATTGTTTCAGCACTAATAACGATATTAACAGAAAAAAGTACACCATAGGAACCCTCTTTTTAGAAATACACATGACTGAGAATGATTTATTTTGAAGTCCTATATATTAATAACTCTCGTAGGACATATCATGTCTATTTAAAAATGTAAACAAAATCCTAACAATATAAATAAACTCATCATATGCAGATACCAGGACGCACGTTTCGTCTATAACAGACTAATCAAACACGGGGCTGATTTTGTATGAATGCCAATGAGACAATTTTCAATCAGAGACCAAATGACGTAGATGTTAACATACTTCAACCCTGTATCCGAATATTTTTTTTTCATATTTTTCATACATTTTACTTACTACATTCACATGTTTGACAGCCATTAACGTCAATCACGCAACCATGAGGACATGGTTCGCTGCACCTTACAAGAGGACATTCTGAAAAAAATATGCGCATTGTAAGATGTCGTCCATCACCTGATTTTTTTTATAAAATTTGCTTCCTTTTGATTTCCTTTTTCTTTTTAAATTTCCTGTAAAATCGTATATCAGTAAAACTTCACTTCATATCACGTTATTCAATTTTAAACCAACCTTCATTGTTTGCACTGTTATCTGTTTATCGTATATATTGTTTTTGTACCCAACATAGGACAATATTGTAAATGCTGATCATTTATAGTTGTCTCACGCTATTGCAATTATACCGCATCAAAATATTTCATTTTTGCAACCAACATGTATCATAAATCTCTTTTTATGTGTTTAACGTCATTTATATATGTAATTTGGTGAGTGTTACAGTTGGTCTAAAGTAGTTGGCTTTTTCAGAATCAAAAGAACTATGGGTAATCTCATTGTTCGTACACTAAAATGAAAACAACGCTACGTCACTGGTTGAATTTCCATTGACTATGACGTTTCCAACCAATCAAAACATTTTGGTGTACGTTTTTGAAAATATTACACATAATACATTAGGTTCTACAACGGTGAATTAGGACGCTGTTTAGCATACCATAAGGACAACAAACTCCACTGCCGCCTGCTGAAGGTGTGTTGCATTGATATCGAGCGGGACATCTTTGTTGACCTGAACCACAGCTGATTGATCCTAATGGACTAACATTCCCCTTGCATCCTACAATAGAAAACAAAATGTGAAAAAGAGGAAAAAGATACCAAAGGGACATTCAAACTCATCAGTCGACTACGTCATGGTTAAAAAAAAGACCAAAAAATATACAATATTACACAAAACACAACATAGAAAACTAAAGACTGCGCAACACGAACCCAACAAAGAATGGGGGTGATTTCAGCTGCTCTAGAAGGATATTATATTTATTATAAAAAAGAATAGCCAAAATTCTCTAAGGCAAAATCAAAAAAGGGGAAGTCCATAAAAATTGGCAATATCTATACTTTATCAACCAACGAAACGAGTAGAAAAACGGGAGCGAGTGGATTAAATTCAAATGCAAGATAACAACTATTAAAAAAAAACAATTTATATTTCAAATGATCACAGTTTTTCAAAACCATAGTTGATCTTTATCGTTGTTTTTCTACTACGAATACGAATCCGTAAATTCACAAGAATAATCAATTTTAACAAAAAGACGACTATTTTTTATATACTTGAATGACAAAGTTTTTCTATATTGCACGTGTATATAGAATTTCATTTCAAACGATAATCCTTTTATTTTAATGAAATCGTCTGAAATGTACTGCTATTAAATTATTGTCTCCCCGAACTCTCATTCGACGAAACTTTTCTTAACTAGGACACCTCGTTATATGTTCTACAACTGCACAGCGAAAGTGCGAAGGGGAAACTGTGACGGAAGATAAAATTAACACACGTGAAAATAATATAGTATTAACTGATTCTGAAAGAAAAAATAATAATACACAAAATTATTTAACAACTGTTAGGACAAAGAGTTATCAACAAATCGAAACACATCGAACGAAAAGTCCCCAGTAATAATTTCATGTAGTACAAAATATATAATCAGGCTAATTTCTTTTGGTATATCATCTCGCATTTTAAATCTATATTATAGAACATCATTACCTGTTTTGCATCTACAAGTTTGGCAGTTGTTTTCATCAAGAACATTTCCAAAGGGACAGGATATAGCACAAACAGGTCCACATCTAGGTTCTGTAAAAAGGGTAGAAGTATTAACATTTATAACATTATTTTAATAAGCCTTTTCTAATATGTTTATAGATTTTTCGAGAAGAAACTACGAAAGAATATAAATAATAAATAAAATAGAAATATACCACTACATTTAAATTATCATGAACTATAAGGAGAACTAGAAGGAACAAATCTGTCAATCGGAACATGTACTGATGATGGCAGAAAAAACGAGTTAAGAATACAAACAACAGTATCTAAACAACACAGATACGGGCCGAAAGATTGAGCATTCCCAAACCATTGAAAACCAGGAATAAACTAAGTCAAAATGTCCATAAAAGCGATCTAACGATTTATAAATACGCAGACATTTCTAGCAGGAATGCAGATTTCCAATCAAATTTTCACGTGGATTGAATTTAATATGCACACTAAAAATGTGTTTGCACAAAAGCGCAACAGTCAGTGAAAAATTGTCAGGTTATAAACAAACGAACGAAATGAATAAAGATGTTAATCTCATTTACGTTTCCGTAATTGAATCACATGAAAGGATCCTTATAGTTGAAAACCCGTATAAACATTAGCTTTATAGTTTGCTAATTAAGATCATCGTACCTTTCATTTTCAATTTTTCAATGAAACATATTCTAGAAATTAAAAAAAGTAATCTGATTAACTAATAAGTGCTTGAACACTACATTTGCCTTATCAAGGTACTATCTTTTTTAATAACCTGGATCAACACAACTTCTGGAACATCCCTGTAGACAACACTTTTGATTACCAGGACAGCTTCCATCATTAGTACAATCTCCTGGTCTAACAAATAACGCACAGACAATACCAGGTGGGTTAGGTGGACATTCTCCTGGCTTGGTTATAGGCTCTTAATTAAAATCAATTTTAATAGAATAATAATTTATTTCTACTTTTCTTCTACTAGTATAAAGATACTTTTAATAGTAGAAAACGTTTGTGTAAGGAGGAAGGTGTCTTGTGTTGACTTATTTAAGACCTTCAAGTAATCTACCTAATATAACCATTGATGTTAACCCCAGAAATCACAGACTGTTATCGGTTACTATTGTCCTATTGTATCTTACACTGCTATTTTAACCAACTTGCTATATTCTGATTTTTTTCAGATGTTCTTTATTTTATAGAAAACAAGATCAATTTAATTATATACTCCAAGCATGCATCCTCGACAGAATTTAATGGGGATAAAACACGGATAAGGTTCACACGTTCATGGAAATTTGAGAATAAAGCAATTCAAATGCATCAAGATAAGCGCCCCTCTTTTAATCAGGGTTATTGGACACGAAGCTATTTACTATCTATGTGTTTTAAAGGACAGAGCGATTACTTGATTTTGTTTTCACCTTACGTGTTTACATCTCGTACATCTCTTTTAGATATACAAACCAATGTAAACAGAAAGTAAATTGCATAAACTCAAAAATGAGCTAGACCAGATTAGTCGAAAAGCTATTACTCTCCTGCAATGCATGCATAATACATCATGCGAATCCCAATTCAGTCAAACTGTCAAAATCAGGAATAGGAACCATTCTCTTTATTTACTGATAAAACGACTTCTTTTAATACCTATAGATATCTAGAACCGCAAAAACATATCGCTAGTAAGTTGAAAAACAGACATTTGTATCGGGTAACCAATGTGTGACTAAAGAGTCTGATGAATTGTCGATTTCAGTTGCTCTTTCTCATAACTCTGTTGGAGAAGCTTAAGGGTTACGATCAAACTCCTGTACATGTAATATTATTTCATTTTATAAACCGAAAACGGGCGCGAATTTAAATTATACGAGTACATTTTAAAATATTTTCGCTTCATAAGCAATAAAAGAGAGGCAAAATGTACCAAAGGAAAATTCAAACTCATAAGTCGAAAATAAACTGACAAAGCCATGGCATAAAAAGAAACAGATCACAAGATAAACTACAGTATAAAAACCGCGGCATGTAAAACTGAGCACCACTAACCCTATAAAAACCCGGGGTGATCCCAGGTGCTCTGGATGGAAAAGCATATTCTGCTCAATAATAAAGACTCCTAATCCTAGTCATTTACTTACTTTCTTATCTATACATTTACTAACGAGTTCAAATTGTGTAAATAACGTCATTGAACCATTACGTAAGAATATAAGCTTTCTACGGGAAAATGCACGAATGTGAAACTGAAAATCATCAAAACATGAAACATTAATAAACATTGAAAAGAAATTGTTGAAAGCCCACATTCTTCAATAAACGTAAGATTAAAAAAATCTAAATTCGTCAAAACATGTCCAAGTATGTCATTGTATATCATTTAAGCATGTCACTAGTTGAATTTAATTCGTCTATTACATCAATATTGATAGTGTGCTTTATTATGGAAACAGCAAACAATTGCCTTCACCTAGAACTCTTCGACTAAAAACAAATGGGCTTCTTTGTCTTACTGGAATAAACATAATTCATGAGGCTTGAATTTGTATTGTTTTTTTACCACGGGTTGGCCTTAGGCCGATATTTTACCCCTCGCTATCGTTCGTTGTAAAATATTTAACATAAAGGGCCAACTTAATATGCTGATTATTATTTGGAGATAGACTTTCAGTGATATTTTAAAAACACATGTAAAGTATACTTTCAACGTGCTTTTAAAATATCACTGAAATTCAATAACAGAATAAACAAATGCATACAAAGTATGAAAAAAATGAGTTGTGAAATGAAAAGCTTTGTATTATATAAACATTGCATTACCTGGGTTCGTTTATGTTTCAGCGTTGAAATTATGTTACATAAAATTGAGAATGGAAATGGGGAATGTGTCAAAGAGACAACCAAATAGAAGTAAACATACCTTCTTTTTCTCTACACGATGTCCCACAGGAAGGATTGAAGCAACACAGCTGACCTGAAAATGTATCGCATAAATTAGAACATTTTCGATATAAAGGCTAACCCGGGATCGTCATTGATTTGTACATTGATTGATTTTCATAAGTTTATACTGACTGCACAATGTATTTTACGAGTAAAATCTGAACTTTTCTATTAGTTATATTCATGTTTTTAGGGCAAATTAACAGTTTAAGTTTAGTCAATAGGGTGAATTGGAAAATAAATTTTCCTGATTGTAAAATTTCGGGATGACGGGAACTTATGCCGTATTTCATAACGACACGTTACAATAATTAAGACAGTTTAAAATTTTCATGTAGAAGTTGATATTAATTCAAACATGCAATTTGTGCAAATCAGCTTTCAATTGCATGGTAATTGAAATTTGAATGTGTATTTCCCTTTTTAACTAATGTTCTAACCACCACCTTCAGGCAAAGTTAGATGAATTTGGTTATGCTTTTTGTTGTATCTTTTTGGTCATGTAGCTTCTTACTTGTCTACATATTTATACATTTTATTTTAAATGTTTAGGTTTGAGCAATTCTGATGAAGGTTAAATAAGACACACGAAATTTATATAGAGTTGGAATTGTGTTTACTTAGCAACCTATAACAGATAACGTGTTACTATCGTAGCGGAATCGTAGCAGGATCTTATCAAGATCGTAGCAAGGTCGTGGTATGAACGTAAAAACTATGAAATATTGAATATTCAAGCCGAATTCAAGCTTTAATTTGACTGTGTAAAATTTGATGCAAATTTCTTTGTTTGGAAGATTGGACATAGTGACAGCGACCACGAATCCCGTGATTCTCGGCAGTCTTCATATGAAATAGTTTTAAATTCACCTTTAGAACATTCTCTGTCATGACTACATTGCTGGTTGAAATGAACACATTGTGGTTCCAGTTCATGCATAACCGGACAGCCTGGTCGCGGACCCTGCAATATACGTGTTCATGAAATTAATTATTTACATTTTCAGAAATTCAAAATGCATTCTAAAAGTGTCAAATTTTTCGTATTATTTATTCTTTTTTTTACACCTGAAACCTTAATTTTCCAAAACTTCAGAAAAAAAATTTGGAAAATCTGATTTGATTTGATTCTAAGGAATGATTTACACATAAGAATATCTAGTTGCAAAATTTAAAACAATATCTAAAGTGTATGGTCACAATCAAGGAACCTAAGAATTCAATTTCTATACGTGGGTCATAATATCAGTCTTTCCAAATAAAATTCTGTAATACAATTGATTGATTGATTGGCGTTTAATGCCACTTTCAGCATTTTTGTGCTATTTCGTGGCTGTCAGTTTCAATTGGTGGAGGAAGCCGGAATGCACAGAGAGAACCACCCTTGGTAGGACAACTGACAATCCTAGTCAATTACGATTGGAGTAGAGCGCACCTTCCACGTTCAGGATTGATGTACAATTAAAACACAAAGTTGAAATTCAAATCGACAGGTGGAGTGAATTAAATAGTTTGTGAGAAAAGGTTGGTTTTCACATTTTGTTCTATAACTATTAAAAAACGTAGTTTATGGTTCATGTGGACCCTTGGGATAAAATGGATGCATTTTCATATCAAAATTTACTCCGAGTACAGACAAAGCTATGTATCTGGAAAAAATTTAAGGCTTAGCATGCTCTAGATAAATAAAATTCAAATACATTTTATGATTTAGAAAATTAAAAACTTAACTGGATTTTGCAGTGCACTTTTTTTCTTTCCTCCAGAACGTGCCAAACTGAACTAAGTTGGGAAAGAGGTTTGAGAACTTCCCCACAGGTAATTATTGAAAGTGAATTGTGTTGATTGACACGAATAATAGAGGGACAATAGATACCTGCCAATAATTGGATATTTAAACTGTACCTGAGTGGACATTATTAAGTGAAGCAGTTTGTTAATTTTATCATCTTCTGCAGGGACGAAAAAAGTGCACAGTAAAATCCAGATAAAATGCATTTGAATTTTATCTATCTATCTAGGGCATGCTATGTCTCACGATTTTTTCAGATGCACAGGTTGGTCTGTACTCAGAGTAAATTTTGAGGCAAAAACACAACCATTTTAGCCAAAGGTCCCACATGAACCTTAGGCGAATAAATAACAGCTACAAGGTACCTACCGATATCGGTTCTAAACACTTCTGACATCCACAAAAACTGGGACAGCATTTCTTACTACCTATAAACATTACAAATGTTGTGAATGTAAACTAAGAGTGAATAATACTGCAATGTTTAAGGTGGTACCCAACACCTTGACTAATATTAATTTGGCTCGTTTAATTTTCCTAAAATTTTGACAAAATGTTTACTTTGACCCTTTGACAAAAATATAAAAATTTCAAATAATTTGAACCAACCACTTTATTAGAAAAATTTCACTGGTTATATAGCAGTTTGACAAACACTAATTTTGATCATTGAGAATCTTGATATTTCCTTAACAATACAACATGATTAAAACGTTTAGCTGATTTTTACAGAGTTATCTCCCTGTAGTGTTAGGTACCACCTTAAGATGTAAGAAATCTTTTCCGATGATGTTTATAGAAACACATGGCGACCTATTGAATATACCATCATTGAATGGCACGTTAAAACGTTAAAACAGAAGTTGGGTGTTGAATCTGATGTTACTGTTGTCTATGTTTAGAATATTTAAGGAATGACTGTAATATTTTTTCGGTCTATGACGAAATAACATCAAAAATGTGGTGCATACTAAATAACTCGCGTAGCGGGTTATTTGAAAGTGTGCACCACATTTCTGTGTTATTTGGAATACTAGTAGACAGAAAAAATAATACAGTCACGGTTACAGGGTTAACGTCTCCTGATATCAAGCATCATCCATCATTCAAATCACTCTTAAACAAAATGTCACAATCGAAAATAGGTAACTATCGCTACATTTACAGATCAGACGAATTTTCTGGTATCTAAACAAAAACAGCGTAAACATGTCGCTGGAAATTTCAGACACGGACACATCGTATCCGTCAACTAATCCGTGATGGTGATCGTAAAACTTGTGTGATGTTGATTTCAATCATTTGTTCACCTTACTCTTTGGAAGCAGTTGGTATGTCAGGAACACATGTCGATGGCAGATAGACAGCGCCAAGGACAAAGTTACGAACAGACGAAAACATTCCATCGATCATTACTCAGGAACCTAGGATTAATAAAGGCAACATTAGTATACCGGTGTTCAAAAGTGATAAATCGATTGAGAGAAGCAACACAAAAAAAAACGTGAGTGAACTCAAGGCATTCTATGCAGTTCCTGCTTAGCTAGTGAACCCACCCAAGCTATCACATTGTCTTTTTTCTTGGGGTAATAATTTCTTAAGTCTACACTACAACAATAAAATGTACCTTTACAATCAGCGTCATTGCCAGAACAAGAAGAAGCAACCCTGGCTAACATACAAAAACTCGCAGGTTTGTCGACTACAGGGGGACATATACCTAACTTTGGCTTAGGTTTCTGAAATTGTAATTTCTAACAAGATATATTAAGGTTATATCAACCGAGTTGAAATTGTATTTCCTATCAAATTGTTTTCCTGGAAGAGTAGGCATTTTAGTCAATAGTGGAGCATAACCTTTTTGTTCTTAAAGCAGTATTGGTGTATCAACAAAAAAAACTACAGTTTTTTTTTCATACTTAAATGGAGTCAATTATTTTGTTATAAATTAAGCCGTTAGTTTTTTTGTTAATTGAATTGTTTCATACTTTTCTATGTGACATTTTACAGTCGACTATACGTTGTGGGGTTTCTCATTGTTGAAGGCCATACGGTTACTTATAATTGCTTACATCCACTTCATTTGAACTTAAGTGGATAACTGTCTCATTGGCAATCAAACCACATCTCCTTATTTTTGTATAAAAAAGAATAACAAAAAATATATATATATTTCACCGAGCTAGTTTCCAATTTACATTTTGTGAAAAAAAAATGCCATGTTTTGTAAGATATAAACGGACGGTGGAAACGGTAAATGCATTACAATGTGAAAGTAATTTGTTAAAAGAAATAAAACAAAATAAACTTTGCTAGTAGTCTGTTGTTATTTATGTATTATTGTCATTTTGTTTATTTTTTTTGGTTACATCTTCTGACATCAGACTCGGACTTCTCTTGAACTGAATTTTAATGTGCGTATTGTTATGCGTTTACTTTTCTACATTGGCTAGAGGTATAGGGGGAGGGTTGAGATCTCATAAACATATTTAACCCCGCCGCATTTTTGCGCCTGTCCCAAGTCAGGAGCCTCTAGCCTTTGTTAGTCTTGTATTATTTATAATTTTAGTTTCTTGTGTACAATTTGGAGTTTAGTATGGCGTTCATTATCACTGAACTAGTATATATATTTGTTAAGGGTCCAGCTGAAGGACGCCTCCGGGTGCGGGAATTTCTCGCTGCATTGAAGACCTGTTGGTGACCTTCTGCTGTTGTCTGTTCTATGGTCGGGTTGTTGTCTCTTTGACACATTCCCCATTTCCATTCTCAATTTTATTTGAAATGAAATGTGAGAAGTATGTTGAAAGAAAATGCCGTTTTGTCTGCTTCGTGGACTGAAGACAGTTTGGCAACTTATATGTTATCGTTCAACACTATCATGGTCTTAGACATTTATGCAATACATATAATGTAAAAAAAAATATTTCACTTATTTGTCAATACCCAATTTTCCCCATTACTTCTAACGAACATACTTACGATTGGGATGACACATTCTTTTCCGCATTTTTGTGGACAACAAACTTTGCCTAGAAAAATATCAAATACAATTTATTCAACAAGTACTGCGATTCTACCCAATTTTTCATATAAAAAACAAAATACGATTAAAATTCAGAATAACAAGCTTTTTAATACACTGTTATAAATTGATAGTATATAAATAAAGGAACTTAAAAAGCAGAAAAAATGAAGCGTCCGTGTGCTTGTTTTTGGAGATATAAGCCATTGAAAATTTGGCGGGAAATAATTCTCTCTAGACTTTTCATAAATTTAATATTGGCACCCTTTTTCTTTCAAAAATTCTAAAAAAAATAACAAGGATTTTATTGCATTTTCAAATATGGCTATTTAAACTATATATAATAAAATTATGAAAAGAAAAATAGGAGTTCGCTGGGAAATTTTTTTAATGGCACTACATGGATAAAACCAGAGGAGTCCAAATATCTGGGAACAAAAATCAAAAACAAAAGGGAGATATGTTAATTACTAGCCACCAAGGCAGTTGGTATTTGTGTGAGATATGGTAATTACTAACCATCATGACAATTGGTATTTGTGTGAAATATGTTAATGTTTAACCATCATAAAATATTGTATATGTGTCAGATATGTTAATTATTAATCACATCGATAGTTTGTATCTGTATTAGATATGTTATTTACTAACCACCGTGCCAGTTGGTTAATGTGTGAAATTTGTTAACTACTAATAACAGAGACAGTTGGTATCTGTGTAAGATATGCTAACTGCTAACCGCCATGACAGTTGATATTTGCGTAAGATATGTTAATAACTTACCACCATGGTAGTTGGTATCTGTATAAGCTATGCTAATTACTAATTACCAATACAGTGGGTATCTGTGCAATTTATGTTAATTACTAAACACCATGGGAATTGGTATCTGTGTGAAATATGTTAATTTTTAACCATCAAAACAGTTGGTATCTGTGTAAGATATGTAAACTACTAACCGCCATGACAGTTGATATTTGTGTAAGATATGTTAGTTATTACTAAGCACCATAACAGTTGGTATCTGTGTGAGATATGTTAACGACTTACAACCATGGCAGTTGGTATCTGTGTGAAATACGTTAATTTTAACCATCATGAAAGTTGGTATTTGTGTAAGATATGTTAATTACTAACCCCCATAAAAGATGAAATATGTGTATAAGTTTCATATCATTTGGTTGAGGCAAACTAAAATGAGAAATTCAGCAATTTTTATGTTTATAAATGGGCATAACTCCAAAACTGTAACAGTGACGCCACCCAATTTCGAACTTGATCTGTGTTTTGTGGTAATAAGCATTGTGTAAAGTTTTACAACATTTGGTTGAGGCAAACTAAAGATAGAGAACGGAAAACAACTTTGGGACGTACGTACAGACATACGGACGTACAAACAGATTGACAAGGGTAATACTTTATGCCCGGTCTGCTTCAGCGGGGCATAAAAAAGGTTAAAATCCAAAATTTCAGGGCAGAAACTCCCCTGTAAATAGATAATAGGTAGATCCCTTCACTCTGAATATTAAAGATCCTGTCAAGTTTTTCTATTTATAAAAGTTTTCATGATGATAGACAATTTAAACTTGCATTTCACTCCTATATTCTATTTTAGCCATGTTAGCCATCATGGGATACATTTTTAAAGTACATACTGTAATGATGATTGTTTCCAAATCTGGTTTAAGGAGAAGTCCGGTAAAGGATAATTTTGCCAAAAATGTAACATTTTAGACACTTAAGTGTGTACTCCACTTGAATCAATCAGTTTGTGTTAAAGATTTGAACTGATTTGGTCATTACAAATGCTAAAATTCAAGTTCAAATATGAAAATCTATCAAATTTGCTATTAAATTTCTTTTTTAGGATGTTTTTTGTCAAAAATGGAAGTTGCCGAATTCGTGTTCAGTCTCAACATTTATATATGTAATGCATAATCATTACATACAATATTTTTATTCTAATATTAAGACTGAACACAAGTGCCAGTATTTTTGCATGACATAATGATTCCAGTACCTGACACGTGTCCATTGTGTTGTCAAAAACGACTCATATTTATCAAACAAACGCATTCTACTTTCTTATAAATAGCGTTAGAGTTTACATTTTTAGCAAACTTGTAATAATTCTATATTTTGGGGCCAAAAAAGGGGTCCTAGTCTGTTCGATTATTATTTTCAGAGGAGAATAATTTTTTTAAAGTTAACGACGACTAGCCCAATGTTATGGGTAAATCTCAGTTGGCTCTGTGGCTCTATTAAAAATAACTTTTGCTAAACACACAACGTATTTTTTTTTCCACTGTTGAAATACAAACATAGCAATGAGCGGATGCAGGGTAGTTCTATTAGTTAGGAAAGACCATTTTATATTTTGTGATGGGGATAATGGATGCTTAATGAAATGAATGTGATATTGTCTTGATCTGAAGATCAATAATATTGCACAAAACATGCTGAAAGGAATTTTCTGTACATTCAGATGCACATCAGCCACAAACAATTTAAAATACAAAAACGGTGTGTACACAATGAAAATAAAAATTTCGACGAAAAAATATAAAATAAATAATCAAGCCTTATAACGAGTGAAAAGTAATATTTTGTCTATGCATAACCTCTTTGCTCGAAAGGCCAATCCCAACCAAAGAAATACACTGGTCGTTCTCTTAGCAGTTATATTCCTTTTCTCTTTTTCTTGTAGATTCAAAGGACCTGTCTTACAAATAACATTTGGTTATCTTCTGGAGAGTTGTCTCATCGGACGACATCTTTTACATTTTTGTATTAGAATGTGTAATCCGTCTCATGAAATTGAATTTGCCATATAATTTATAATTTGGCTTTGAGCGTTCCTGATGAAGGTAAATCCAGAAAAGCGCTTCGAACGCATGAAATTTGTAACGTGTTGTTTTCAATTTTTTTACTATTCTGGATTATACATGTGTTCTTAAAGAAAACTGCATGTTTTATATTATTTTTTTCTGATTTTTGTCCCAATGAAACCTAAAATATATTGTTGTTGCGCAGTTTTTCTAAATAAATAAATGGTTGCTATGCACTTTTTCAATATAAATAGGTGGTTGCTAGGTACTTTCCTAATATAAATACATGGTTGCTAAGCATTTTTACACTTTAAATGAATGATTGTTTAAAACTTATGTGATGACACTCCCTAGACATTTTTGGTTAGGTCTATATAATAGTTTATATAGTCCTGAATCAAATCATGTATGGTTGCTAGGTACTTTTTTTATCAAATAAGGATGATTGCTAAGCACTTTTGACATGACCTTGACTCTTTATTTTTCATATGCTAATAAAATAGTGGCTTAAAACGTCTTTAACATTTTCTCCATGTATAGTGTGCCTCTTTCTTTTACATTTCCTTTCAAATTGATGGTAATTTAATTGCCAATAGTTTGCACATCATAGTCATTCAATAATTATTACTTTTTGTGGATTATTTTAATAACATGGCCACATTTTACAGGTAAAAAGGCAAAAATGACACATTTTTGTTTCCATAGCAACCACTCTAGGACCCAATATCCCAAATATTTTGTTATAATTTATTGGTTAGAAACATTGATACTTTTCATTCATAACCACAGCTTAAATGGAGGTGGATGCAAAAATGCCTATTTTGTTCATGCAAAATGTGTAAAATTTGTCTACGCAACTACAATGGAAAATTACCTCTGCTTTTGCGGTTGTGACAATATTCAGCAAAAATATTTTTTATATAAGACATTGCTATTTTGTTTGTTAAATTTCATGTTTTTGAAAAATAATTACAAATATCATTAAATAAAACCTGGTTTTGATTACGAATGATTGCAAAGTAGTTGTTTTTTCGATTCTAAATTCCTCAAAATTTGCGGGAAATCTCATTCACTTGGTTGCCATGGCATGGCAACCAAGGCCTAGCAACATTTTGGTGGGCATTTTTCTTACTTTTTTACATGATCACATGTTTTGGCTTAGTTTCATGAAAATCGGTGACTATGCGTGCCGACACCCCTATGTCGTTGGTCGTTACAGAGAATTGCTCTTAACTACTAACCACACAGACAGTTGGTATATTTTTAAGATATGTTAACTGCTTACCGCCATGACATTTGATATCTGAGTAAGATATGACCTGCGACGGATAGAAATCGACCTTATGCAAGTGTACGTAAATATGTTCATGTATAAGACTCTGGTTGATTTGTAACATTCATATACGAAATACAATGAAATAAAAGATGAAGTTTGGTCCTTTTTGTAGCATTCGATTAAAAATTCAACTTGCAAACAGTCCAAGACTTTCCGTTGATTTGTTATTCAAAACCGAAATAGGTGAACAGATGTATTGATGTTGATTTGCATAAGGTCGATTTCTATCCGACGCAGTCCATATGTTAATAACTAAGCACCATGGCAGTTGGTATCTGTATAAGCTATGCTAATTGTTAATTCATACAGTTGGCTCTGTGTAAGATATGTTAATTACTAACCACCATTGCAGTTGGTATCTGTGTAAGATATGTTAATTACTAACCACCATGGCAGTTTGTATATGTATAAGATATATGAATTACAAACCAACATAACAGTTGGTTTCTGTGTAACACATATTAATTACTAACCACCATTGCAGTTGGGATCTGTGTAAAATATTTTAATAACTAACCATCAAGACAGTTGATATATGTGTGAGATATGTTGATTACTAACCATCAAGACAGTTGAAATATGTGTGAGATATGTTAATTACTAACCACTGTGACAGTTGTTATCTCTGTAAGATATGTTAATTACTAACCACCTTGACAGTTGGTATCTGTCTGACATCGATCAACCTTTAGGTAACTCTTACATCTCACACTTCGGTTCAATGCTGGACAACGTGGATCATTTGCTGTCTGTGGTTAATAAAAATAAAAATTAGATAGTGTATTTACTTATATTGAAAATGCAAATATAATATGAATACAACATTCTGAGAATAATTATTACAACCAATATAAAAAGATCCCCATATGGCCAAAATAAAAGTATATTATATTTTGTTTGATTAAAGAAAAATATATCTCGATGTAAGAAATAACACAAACATTTTAATTGTTGTAGGATTCGAAATATTCTTATTTATCGTTCTATGTTTCATTTTCCTTGCCTATTAGATCAAGTTTAGGAAAAAACAATTTCTTATAAATTCTCTACTACATATGAATAAGTTTCTTTTTAGCTTATCACATTATAATTTAACTTTGTTGTTACACTTATAATGCTAAATTATAAGGAATGACTGTAATATATTTCTGTCTATTCGAAACAACCTCAAAAATGTGGTGCCACGCTAAGCAGGTTGTTTCAGTATGCACCAATTTTTGTATGTTATTTCTTCATAGACAGAAAAATTATTGCAGTCATTCCTTTAATAAATTATGAAGTTATGATTCATAAATTATGCATGATTGATGATTTTCAAAATTTACAACAATGTTATGCAGATATAACTTTGACTGCAAACTCCGATCCATAAAATTGACACCTTTATTTTAACAGAAAATATTGGACTTTTTTTTTCTGAAGATGTACTTTTATGAAGACAATTGGTTCACTTAACATTCAGGGGTTTTAGATATATGTATACCCCTTTAAGAACCATTTTGAAGTATGTTCTTTTGTATATTTAGTTATTTTCATTTAAATTCAAGGCTACATTTTGGCAAAAGTGAAACTTGTCTTCAAGTCCATGTTTGGCTCAAAATAATGATACAATCGATGTTTTATTGTTATTGTAAACTCCGTATAATGTTTAACTGAATTATTTCTTATGAGTTTTCAAATGATGTTAAATAGATAACAGTCAATATAATTTGAGTACAAGTAGTAAGACGAAAAGCCTTAGACAGGGGAAGAAGGGGACTTGGAACAAAAACAAATCCATTTAAGACAATTAAAGTCGACATGCAAATTGCAGTTTGACTATTAAAAGGTCAGAGCGTCATGATTATCACACCCCTTCCCCCGAAATCCTGGCTATGGGAGTGAAGTCAGTTCATATCTTAAAGTGCTGTTGTTCATTGTGCATGTGCATGTTTCGCAAGTAAATACACATCAAAGATGTGTTCGTTTGTAAGTATGGAAACAAAAAGCATTCCATTAAAAACAAGTACCCGGCCACGTCCACTTGTATTTGTAGTATTTGTATTTGTATCCATCTGATGAGTTAAACCTCTTTCAACTGATTTTTATAGTTCGTTCTTATGTTGTACTGTTACACCACTGTCCATGGTTAGGAGCAGGGTTAGGATCCCGCTAACTTGTTTAACCCCGCCACATTCTGTATGCATGTGCCTGTCCCCAGTCAGGAGCCTTTAATTCAGTGGTTGTCGTTTGTTTATGTGTTACATATTTGTTATTCGTTCATTTTTTGTACATAAATTAGGCCGTTAGTTTTCTCGTTTGAATTCTTTTACATTGTCATTTCGGGGCCTTTTATAGCTGACTGTGCAGTATGGGCTTTGCTCATTGTTGAAGGCCGTTACATGTTTAATTATATTTTCAATGGTATACTTAAAACAGCGGATAGAAAAGTGATATTGCACGGTTATTTCTTGAAATATCTGACACAATCGACAAAACCAAACAAATGAATTGGTGCTCTACTTCTGGCTTATTAACAATAATAATTAACATTGTAGCCTTTGTATGAGGTCGATACGAGGATATATATTACTCCGTCCTCAGTTCATATACTTCTTTCAGGTCACTGGACACGATGCAGTCGGTGTTGTCGCGTTGTCGCAAAACCAAAGGTTCGAATCCCGCTGAGGGAAGAAAAAATATTTGCTAACGCAAATTTGAAGATCTAACATTGTTGGGCTAAATTTGAGACGAATTATAAGTATATTATGGTGTTAGCCCTGTATAACTACGCGTTATCCGATGGGAATGTCTGTCATGAAGTTTTCACATGTTTAGACGTGTATAATAAAATTAAAATTTGATGTAGCGGCATGGTAATTAACATTATCATCCTTTACGACAGACAAAATAGCTGATCTGAAAGGTACACCATCTACTTGCCACTATACATCATGTACTATGTTAAAACCCCTGATAAAACCGACGAAGAAAGGCATTACATCAACCAACGAAAGCAACATTTTTATGTAGCCTAGGTGGTCGAATTACTCTAAATATCTGCACAATAATGTTAAATCTTCAAATTTGCGGAAGCAAATTATGTTCTTCCCTTGCCGGGATTCGAACTCTTGCTATTGAGATATATCGAGACAACACGGCCATCACTGTGTCCAGCGCTCTAGACCATTCGGCCCCCAAGACTGAACTAAAAATTTAGCTTTCGGTGGCCTAGTGTTACCTTTCCTCGTCAGTAGAATCTAGAGTTGTAACACAGTACATGATATATTAGACATGAAGATCGAATTGATTGCAGATTAGCTTAATTATCTATCGTAAAGGATCGTAAGATTCAGTCACAGAAATAATTATTTGATAAGTACGTCTAAACAAGTGACACTTCAACGATCCTTTCATTGGATCACCAGTGAAGGTGATACACGGCTGAAAACACATATTATATTCATAATTACTCTAAATATCAGCACAACAATGTTAAATCTGAAAATTTGCGGAAGCAAATTGTGTTCTTCCCTCGCCGGGATTCGAACTCTTGCTATTGAGATATCGAGACAACACCGCCTGCACTGTTTCCGGCTTTCTAGACCACTCGGCCACCTAGACTGTATATATATATATATATATAAATTGAAAAAAATGTTCAAACCTATGACTGTGTTAGATAAAAAACCGCAATTTTCATATGTGTGCATGCAAAACAAATTTCTTGGTAGAGGGGTCTAAATACAGCACAAACAACATTTTCGATAAGACCAAAAAAGTGAAAAAGTATATTTTAACAGAACGCATTTGACTAGCAGGTCGAACAACGGATGTTCTTAAACCCTGCTGACTGTCATGGTGATTGCCAAAAAACGGATCAACAGATGTAAAAAAAATAGATCTTAATTATCAATTTAATACCAAACAGAAAAACAATAAACTTGCGGAAAAGATGGTATACCGCAAACATGAGGTGCAAAAATTTGTACACCTTATCTGGATATATACACTATGCTATATAATAAGAATAATGATAAAAAAAAATTTCGAGGAGAACGAAACTATAGCAATATGAATTATTAGAAATAAGCAAGAAGATGCGTGCTAAATTTTATATCCCCACCCCCGTCTTCTTGGTAAATACATCTTTTACAGTTAATGAACTGAGTATCAAAGAAAAAGCTGTTCGTTTAAATAATCATATCATTAACTTAAATGAAAAAAACTTACATGTGCATGATGAATAAGATAAAGGATCAAGATCCCGGCTTGCCACATTCTCGTACGATCAAGATGACTCGTAAATGAATACTGGTCAGACCAAGTCTTAAATGATTTATCGATATTTAACCGAATACATGTGATTCAATACACGTGAAAGGTGTGCTTACAGGAACAATATTTTAAGTGGTAAAGTTTATATATAACAAAATTCATCATAAAAATTGTTGTACCATATGGTGCACGACAAAACTATGCAAATTAAGTAAAATAAAAATCTATTAATCTGATAATTACGTACGCATACCTTAAAGGCAAGACGGAAAAAAACGCACTACATTAATCATACTATATAACAAATTTGATTCTCCAAACAAAAATAGATTTTTATTCTTAAAACATCACGAGATAAACTTTGAATACTATCAGCACCGAGGGTTATATCTGCCTCGTACGCGCTACGGTACTGACATGATTTAGATTACCACAATACATGTATAGACGTAAACGCTTAGTCCATGAAGATGTATATGCAGTTCTTATAAAATTAAGATATAACTCCCTCAGTTTTTATTCAAGACAAGTTTCGATTGCATCAATTCAACTGTACACCAAATAATCGTTTTGGTTGGCAAAGATTTGTTTGTACCATAAATAACCTTGATATGGTTTGATGGGCGGTAATATCCATTTCATTATTAAAGATGTATTTAAATAGGTGTATTACTAATTTATATAAGCAACACGACCGGTGCCACCAGTGGTGCTGAAACTGATTTTCCTTTCTATGAACCTGCGTTTATCAATAATTTTAATTTGGGTAGGGTGGTAGTAGGTCAATTTACTGTTAAATGTTTATCATCGGAACCACAATCCCGTCCTCTTTTTTTTGCCGTTTTTCGATTTTTGCCATGGCGTTAGCGGTCTTCGACGTTTGAGTTTGAATACCACCGCCTCTCTCTCTCTCTCTCTCTCTCTCTCTCTCTCTCTCTCTCTCTCTCTTGGCACTAGCGACTGTATTTTTTTTAATCTTTTTACATTGAATATGGTGATCTATCTTTCACCTATAATATACTATATACATGTAGTATGCGTTATTGAATTAATATCATTTCATCGGGAGGGAATTAATACGATAAATTAATAAAAGTATATTCGCCGCTGTCTGTAAAAAAAGTAATTTCTTTATCGTAGAAGTCTTTTGATAGAAAATAAGCAATACATTTCGTGCTCTGAATAATAGTGAAAAAGAGAGGTCCCCGGGCTTGATTTTGAGTTACGAGCATTTAGAGAGAAAACAATTGAGCGGTTAAAAAGGATTTAATTTTACTTTAGAAAAGTTTTTGATTTCAGATTTCTTTTCTAATTTGAAACATGAAGAAATCTGGGAAAAATTTGAGCTCATTCCATTCAAAAAGTATAATAACAAAAATACCAAGGAAAATTCAAAACGGAAAGTCCTTTATCAAATGGAAAAATCAAAAGCTAAAACACATCAAACGAATGAAAAACAACTGTCATATTCTTGACCTGGTACAGGCATTTCCTTATGTAGAAAATGGTGGATTGAAACTGGTTTTATAGCTAGCTTAACCTCTCGCTTGTTTAAAAGTGGGTTTTTCTCATCACTTTGCGTCCGTTTGTAACTTTTCAAAACAATCTTCTCCTCTGAAACTAGCGCGCCTATTGGGTCTAAACTTGTCCACAATCATCCTTGACGACGGTTTCGAAGGCATATTATGAAATACAAATTACAGTGAAGGAGAAGACCCTGAATTATAACATCGTTGTGTAATTAATAGACCCGGAACGTTCTGGAGCTTGATATATTGTATATTTATAGAACATCGTTGTGTAATTAATAGACCCGAAACGTTCTGGAGCTTGATATATTGTATATTTATAGAACATCGTTGTGTAATTAATAGACCCGAAACGTTCTGGAGCTTGATATATTGTATATGTATAGAACAACATTGTGTAATTAATAGACCAGGTACGTTCTGGAGCTTGATATATTGTATATATATAGAACATCGTTGTGTAATTAATAGACCCGGATCGTTCTGGAGCTTGATATATTGTATATATAGTACATCGTTGTGTAATTAATAGACCCGGAACGTTCTGGAGCTTGATATATTGTATATATAGTACATCGTTGTGTAATTAATAGACCCGGAACGTTCTGGAGCTTGATATATTGTATATATAGAACATGGTTGTGTAACTAATAGACCCGGGACGTTCTGGACCTTAATTGATATATTGTATATATATAGAACATGGTTGTGTAACTAATAGACCCGGGACGTTCTGGACCTTAATTCATATATTGTATATATATAGAACATGGTTGTGTAACTAATAGACCCGGAACGTTCTGGAGCTTAATATATTATATATACAGTGATCGGGAAGGACGTGCGCCTTGCGCCAATTGCGCTTATCGACCAGAAATGGTGTATAGAGTAACAAATGTAAGCGCCCGCGTGGCGCATGATATTTTTCACTTTGTTTTGAAACGTTGAGATATCGTCAAATGGATTTACGATCGTATTTCGTGCCGCCATGTGTGAGTACACAACTGTGTAGTGTTTACTCCAATGATAGGAGCACCTATATATTTTTGGGACGTCTCGGGTGTTTTCCAATGGTAATAATAGCAAAATGCGGTATGACTGATTACCCAAAAAACGTAATTAACCATCATTCATGATATAATTTTTTATAAACAACTTTAAAGGAGTAGGTCCAGTAAGACCCCTTTTTTGGCCCCAAAATATAGCAATTTTACAAAATTGTTAAAATGTAAACTTTAAGTTATTTATTGGTAAGAAGAATGCTTCTGCTACATAAATATGGGCTGTTTTTGACAATACAATGCACATATATCGGGTACTAGCATCCTTTAGTCAGGCTAAATTACTGAAATCTTCACAATTTTAGCATTTTAGTTAAATTTTAGACGGTTTCCGTCTCAAATGAAAGTGGCCGCATTTGTGTTCATTCTTAATATTGAAATGTAAGTTGTATTTGATGATAATACATAACATATATAAAGGTTGAGGATGAACACAGATGCGGCCACTTTCATTTTTGACAAAAACCATCTGAAAAGTGACATTTTTGGCATATTTGATATATTTTTCATATTTAAGCTTGAATCGGAGCGTTTTTAATGACTAAATCAGTTAAAATCTTTCACATAAACTAATAGAATCAACTGAAATAGACACTTTAGTGTTCAAAAAGTGTCCAAAATCCTTCGTCATATGAACCTGAAATTTGAGGCCAAAATCGGCCCTTACCGGACCTACTCCTTTGTGAAAATTGGCTAGTACAGGCGAGAATTCTTCTCTAATTATAATCTTTTAAGTAAGCTTGCTATTATTTCGATTGAAAAATCCAAAAGCCTTTTTATGAATAGCATAGTATTTGTCTCCATAAAAGGGGCTTAACTGTCCTTGTCAATTTTTTTGGTCTTTGGCTCGTTTTGACATTTTGTAAACATGCCTTCAACGAATTGTTGTTGTGTCTTATCAATTAACGTTGCTCTCTACTGTTATTCTTGTCATCGTGATGAAGTAATAATAATACAAGTGCAGAGGAAATGCCAGAAACGTCCTCTAATACGGAACGTCTGGAATAAGTATGGTATCGACGAAGACCCAAATTTAATGTAAAAAAAACATGAACATGAACAAGGGAACAGTACCAGTTTTAACATTGTAAATAAAGGTTATCGTAAATATTGCCCGGTTTGGAAGAAGTTATTGTATATTCATTGAAATTGAAATTACAAAATCACAGGAACAATATCCATGATATTAATTAGAATCATACTTGTAAGTACAGTGAAATATACACTTTTTTTATTTTTTTTTTTATTGTAAACGAATGGCCCACTCATTTGACAAAATGGCCAATTAATTCTAAAAATGGCCTATTGAATTTATTTTTGGGGGGCCCTGGGCCCATAGAGAAAAAATCCTTCCAGATCACTGTATATATACATGTAGAACATCGTTGTGTAATTAATAGACCCAATCCGTTCTAGAGCTTGATATATTGTTTATATATAGAACATCGTTGTGTAATTAATAGACCCAAAACGTTCTGGAGGTTGATATATTGTATATATATAGAACATCGTTGTGTAACTTATAGATCCGGAACGCTCCGGAGCTTGATATATTGTATATACATGTATATAGAACATCGTTGTGTAATTAATAGACCCGGAACTTTTTGGAGCTTGATATATTGTATATATATAGAACATCGTTGTGTAATTAATAAACCCGGAACGTTCTGGAGCTTGATGTATTGTATATATATAGAACATAGTTGTGTAATTAATAGACCCGGAACGTTCTGGAGCTTGATATAATGTTTTTATAGAATATCGTTGTGTAATTAATAGACCCGGAACGTTCTGGAGCTTGATATATTGTATATATATAGAACATCGTTGTGTAATTAATAGACCCGGAACGTTCTGGAGCTTGATATATTGTATATATAGAACATCGTTGTGTAATTGATAGACCCGGAACGTTCTGGAGCTCTATATATTGTATATATAGAATATCGTTGTGTAATTAATAGACCCGGGACGTTCTGGAGCTTGATATATTGTGTATATAGAACATCGTTGTGTAATTAATTGACCCAGAACGTTCTAGAGCTTGATAAATTGTATTTATCATATGCTTAGCATTAATATGATAGCTTTTGCATATGTGTAATGAACGGAAGTACACAAGCCATAATTTCCCAACCGGGCTGATAACCCATATCAGGGGCGTCTCGTGCAAAAAACCCATAACAGTGCCTTGGTGCAAGTTACTTCCGGTATTTCCGGTATCGTATGTTTACTTTTCCATTGTGGCGTCAGATATTTTTTATTATGACGTCAAAATTTTACGGGAACTTTTGGGATGTCCAGTAATGGCGGACAAATAGCGATAATGTTTATTGGATCCAGTGGTAAATCTGTTTGTACAGAACCGGCTGTTATTGAAAAAAAGATGTTAACATGGCTAAATCCGATGGTATAGATTTTCAAAATGATGCTAGTTTACAATTAGTACTTGCTAATAAATACCATTGACAATTATGAATCATCTCATATAGTACAACATGTAGTAATAATGATCATAAAACTGTAAATACTTCCTCCATGCTTCCAGCTTCCAAATTTTTAATGTTTCAAAATGCCTCTATAGGAAATGGTACCATAATATATATGGAGGTAGGTATGATATTGTTGGAAAATTATAGTGTATTTGTTCGATTCGTGATTTAACTTCTTTAAAAAGTTTTTGACTGTTTTAGTTATTTCATTTGTTTATTTGCCTTACATAAAACAATTGTCGGAAGTATATGATAAAGAGATTAATACATGGCCTTTTCCATATCGGCCCGGGTATCATCCCTCGACCCATATCAGCATCTCGACTACGTCTCGGGCTGATATGGGGGTCTCGGGATGATACCCGGGCCGATATGGAAAAGGCCATGTATTAATCTCTATATATAGAACATCGTTGTGTAATTAATAGACCCGGGCCGTTCTGGAGCTTGATATATTGTATATATAGAACACAATTGTGTAATTAATAGACCCGGATCGTTCTGAAGCTTCATATTTTGTATATATATAGAACATCGTTGTGTAATTTATAGACCCGGAACGTTCTGGAGCTTTATATATTGTATAGAGCATCGTTGTGTAATTAATAGACCCGGAACGTTCTGGAGCTTGATATATTGTATATATAGAACATCGTTGTGTAATTAATAGACCCGGGACGTTCTGGAGCTTGATATATTGTGTATATATATATATAGAACATCGTTGTGTAATTAATAGACCCGGAACGTTCTGGAGCTTTTCTATATTATATATATAGAACATCGTTGTGTAATTAATAGACCCGGAACGTTCTGGAGCTTGATATATTGTATATATATAGAACATCGTTGTGTAATTAATAGACCTGGATCGTTCTGGAGCTTGATATATTGTATATATAGAACATCGTTGTGTAATTAATAGACCCGGAACGTTCTGGAGCTTGATATATTGTATATTTAGAACATCGTTCTGTGATTAATAGACCCTGGACGTTCTGGAGCTTGATATATTGTATATATATAGACTTCTTTTAAACTGAGTTTTACTGTGCGTATTGCTATGTGTTTCTTTATTCTACATTGGCTAGAGATATAGGGGGAGGGTTGAGATTTCACAAAACATGTTTAACCCCGCCGCATCTATGCGGCTGTCCCAAGTCAGGAGCCTCTGGCCTTTGTTAGTCTTGTATGTTTTTTAATTTTGGTTCATTTATATGTTTTGGAGTTTAGAGTGACTTCCATTTTCACTGAACTAGTACACAATTTTATTTAGGGGCCAGCTGAGGACCACCTCTGGGTGCGGGATTTTCTCACAGCGTTGAAGACCCATTGGTGGCCTTCGGCTGCTGTCTGCTCTTTGGTCGGGTTGTTGTCTCTTTGACATATTCCCCATTTCCATTCTCAATTTTATTCCATTAACCAATGAAGATTTATAATAAATCTCTTGTCAAAAACTATTAAAATGTCACTTTACACCGTCTGCGTCAAAAACATGAAGCTCAGATTCTGTGAAATATTCAGACGTTTGAATATGAATAAAAGAGTTCCAATGTCCCCCGCGTTGCACATATTTAGATATCCAAGGGCATTAACTAAAAAAAAATTTTTGATCTTTTGTTCTTTAAAACTTTTTAAAAATATCTTAGATAAATGAAGACTCATAATATTTCCAACATAACAAAAATGTTTGATCGGCACTGATTTTCAGAACTTGTCAGTGCCATTGCTTATATAAACCTTTGATACAAAGGAGTAGACCCAGTAAGACCCTTTTTTGGCCTCAAAATATAGCAGTTTTACAAAATTGTTAAAATGTAAATTTTTAGCTATTTATTGGAAAGAAGAATACTTCTGTTACATAAATATGGGCTGTTTTTGACAATACAATGCACATGTATCGGGTACTAGCATCATTAAATCATGCTAAATTACTGAAATCTTCGAAATTTTAACATTTCGGTTAATTTTTAGACGGTTTCCGTCTGAAATGGAAGTGGACGCATTTGTGTTCATTCTTTATATTTAAAATAAGTTGTATTTGATGATAATGCATAACATATATAAAGGTTAAGAATGAACACGGATGCGGCCACTTTCATTTTTGACAAAAACCATCTGAAAAGTGACATAGTATGGCATATTTGATAGATTTTTCATATTTAGGCTTGCATTTGAGCGTCTTTAATGACTTAATCAGTTCAAATCTTTCACATAAACTGATTGAATCGACTGAAGTAGACAGTAAAGTGTTTAAAAAGTGTCCAAAATCTTTCATCAGATGAACTTGAATTCGAGGCCAAAATCGGCCCTTACCGGACCTACTCCTTTGATAAAAATCTGGCAATAATTGTACACATGACAGCGCTAACAAGACCGTACGGAAAGGCAGACGGACGGTGGCCCGGTATGTATATATAAAAATAAGAAGATGTGGTATGATTGCCAATGAGACAACTCTCCACAAGTGACCAAATAAAACAGAAATTAACAACTATAGGTTACTGTACGGCCTTCAACAATGAGCAAAACCCATACCGCATAGTCAGCTATAAAAGGCCCAAAATGACAAATGTAAAACAATTCAAACGAGAAAACTGACTGCCTTATTTATGTACAAAATAATGAACGAAAAACAAATATGATATACAGCAACAAACGACAACCACTGAATTACAGGCTCCCAACTAGGGACAGGCACATACAGAATTTCGCGGGGTAACGAAAATGACTCGTTCTCTTGCACGATAGAGCACCGTTGCCAGATCTACCCGAAACATTTCCAAAAACAAATATAAAGGGCTTAACCAAAAATAGGCAGCAACCATTGATAAATAGTCTGTAAAGTGGGCGTGTAGTACTGTGGAATTAAGATGAAGAACACACGTGGTAATTACAAGTTTAGTATAATAGACTTTAAAATAGAAAACAGATCCATAAGAAAAATGTCAAACAGCATGTCACACATTGCAAATATTTTTTTTAATGCATGATGTATACAGTACAATATGTCATGTAAAGTGTATATTTATACATTATGTATATTTCTCCTGCAATCAGCCAACTCTTGCACAAATAACAGGTACACACATATTTTTTTTTGTTTTATATGAACTTGTACAAATAAAGTCTTCTGTTACCCCGCTTCAATATTGAGCAAACGGTAAAGCAAATTGTTAGTCTTGTATGATTTTAAATTTTAGTTCAATTATAAGTTTTGGAGTTTAGTATGACGTCCAGTTTCACTGAACTAGTACACATTTTTGTTTAGAGGCCAGCTGAAGCCCGCCTCCGGGTGCGGGATTTTCTCGCTCTGTTGAAGACCCATTGGTGACCTCCAGCTGTTTTCTGCTCTTTGGTCGGGTTGTTGTCTCTTTGACACATTCTTCATTTCCATTCTCATTTTTATTAATATTTCTTTTTGTTTGACAGTTCATTTTCGGTCCTCTTCGCGGTCCGCGTTTAAACTAGGTCGATTTCTTTGAAAAATCAGAGACAACTATTTGGATTTATACAACTAAACCTTAGATTTCCGGTTGTAAATTGCAGGATAAAAACAAAAAGTTCATTGTCGGAAATATAAAAATTATTTGTAACCGCTACGAAGCAGAAAAACTCGGTGAGCCTCCCTTTAAGTCCTGTTTCTAAAGCTCGTACAAATAAATTTTAAATTTTCCGACAATGTACATAATTATATTGTATATATATTATATATGTATTTAAAAGACCAAAAAAGTGAAAAAGTATATTTTAACAAAACGCATTTGACTAGCATGTCGATCAACGGATGTTCTTAAACCCTGCTGACTGCCATGGCGATTGCCAAATAAACGGATCACCATATGTAACAAAATGGGTCTTAATTATTAATTTAGTACCAAACAGAAAACAATAAACTTGCGGAAAAGATGGTATACCTCAAACATGAGGTTCAAAAATTGTTACACCATATCCGGATTTCGACGATTGTAATGTCTCTTCAGTGATGTTAGGAATCGAAACGGTATTTTGAAAGCCATATAATTTACCTCGATTTGGGATTGACTTTTGAAGAGTCGAAATAGGATGAACGGATTATGTAAAACCGAAGGCAAATATAATACAAGCCCAAACGAAAAAATATAATCAAGTCTAAATTGAAAACAACGCTCAAACTTATGATTGCGTTGGATAAAAACCACAATTTTTATACGTGTGCATGCAAATAAATTTCTTGGTAGAGAGGTCTAAATACAGCACAAACAACATTTTCTAAAAGACCAAAAAAGTGAAAAGGTATATTTTAACAACACGCATTTGACTAGCAGTGTCGAACAACGGATGTTCTTAAACCCTGCTGACTGCCATGACGATTGCCAAATAAACGGATCACGGTGATTTTATAATGCATTGTGTGCAATAACTACAGTCTGAATTTGGCATTTTGGTTTGTGTAAAATTGAGATTGGAAAAAGGGGAATATGTCAAAGAGACAACAACCCGACCAAAGAGCAGAAATTTAATGAAATTTAACTGCAATAGCGATGTTTATTTTTGTTTTGATATATTTTCCATGCGGTTCTATTTATTAGGTTACTGCATACGGAAAAGCTATCGTTGAATTAGAGTACGGGAAGACAATAATTTAATAGCATCACATTTTTGAAGATTTTGATAACGTAAAGGATGTTCTTTTAAAAGAATTTGCATGTACGCGTGTCTTATAGTAAAAGGTAGCCATTCAAGTATATAAAACATATTAAACTTTTTTATCAATTTGAAGTATCATATGACTTTTACTAACCAAATCAATTGTAATACATTTTCTTATATTCTTTTATATACCTATAGTATATGGAGTTATTTTCTTTCAGAATGATAGGTTATGCTTTTGAAGAATCAACCCGGACGATACCAAGTTTCAATGAAATATGCTACCAATGTAAGGTCATTATTTTCCATGATTAAAATGCAAACTATAATTTACTTAAAGACTTGATTCGTTTGATAGTTATCGTGTGTTGTTGCCAGTTCGAGGTTTACTTTTTAATGTTCCATCTTTGATAGGTTTACGGTAGAAACAATCCTTTCCTCCGTTTATTAGACTGAAAAACCAAACATCGTCGTTGACGCACATTTTAACTTTCGTTTTCTTAATTCATCGCTACAACAAAGGGATATTTTGTGAAATGAATTTAATAATACAAAACTTTTCAAAACACTTTTAAAACAAGCCAGATTTAATACATTCGTGTGTAGGATTCTGAAAATCTTATTGATTCACACTGTTTTGGAAATCATAATTTGACCCACATGTATGGATATTCGTTTCTCGTGTTACATGTACTTGTATAACGAGTTCGTGCTCTTTTCGTGTCAGTTCTTAACTTTTTACATCGGTTCCATATATACCTTTTACTCTATCAAATGATTAAATGACCAAAAATTCTTATTTTCTATAGAATAACAGCCACGCACTTTATAATGGGGTGGTTTGGGTATAGAATTTAATCCTGATTCTCAGTTTTAAAAAAATATATATTTCCCTTCAAAAGAAAATCATTCTGAATAGTTCAATTCGTTTAATGTTGCTGAAAAAATAATTTGCTTTTCCACGATAAAAATTTCATGAAAAAAAAAACAGAAACATCCCCCGTTCATACACTAAGTTGGTACAATCAATTACTTACAAAGTGACTTGTATTTTCAAACACCGTTATCGGGCGGTAACAATTCCTTTGTATCTTGCATCATGCAGTTACAGTAAAAAAAAAAGTGTGTCTTGAAATTAGAACATACTCATCCATTCTCGTCCAATGGAAAATCAGTATTTTCCCTTCTATTTTTCATAGTACATGGCTTTCCATGCACTATAAAATGCTACACATGGATGACGTTTCATTGTAGATTAATTATGAAGGAAAACTCTTAAAAATTCGAAGTATACAACCCCCCAAGGCAATGTCCAAGGGATAAGAGAAAAAATAAAAAATCATGAGTTCTTTTGTTTGTTTAATTACCCGCTATTTTAAATTAAATCAGGAGAATAGAACTAAAAAAGTATTTCAAGTTGAGATTTCAACACTGTAAATGTTATTTAATGGTATATATTTAGACCCCACGCCCCGAAAAAAAATTGAAAAGGGACAAAGGTCTTGGTAAAATACATGTAATATTTAATCAAATTTGTATTCAAAACCTCAAACTCAATGTTTTAAGAAACAATGACTGTAACAGTTGATAAAAAAATTAAAGAAAGTTTTTGAAAAAAAAATACATTTATCAATAAAAATACAAGCATGTGATGTTGAAACGATTGTAAATTAAAATTAACTTATGATGTTTTGTCCTCATTAAAAATTATACGATTTTAGAAAAGCTAATTTATATAACATTGTGTGCTTTTATAGAATGAAGGAATTTTAGATATGTAAGATTAAATTGTACCTGAAGCAGAGGAAATCTCCGTTTTTGAATAATTCATCCTTTTTTTTTTTTTTTTGTTATCACAAAATTATCTCATTGCTCTTTCATTCCATCTGTTGAAATGACCATTAAATGATTTACATCCCTTTTACCAACCATGTTAACACTTAAAGTGAGCTAATATCAAAGTTTGATTATTACAATGAGAGGCTAATTTTGTTATGTCAATCGAAGGTGTGAATATGGTCAAAATTGGTCAGACAATACTGATAATGTTTATGAACATTTAAAACCCTCGGCTACGCCTCGGGCTTTATATATTCATAAAACCTGACCAAGTATTATCTAACCTATAAATAATTTCTAAGTTTATATCTAGATTAATTAGTGAGTTTTATTTCACATTATAAATGAGCCGTAGGGCGTATTAAAACCTGAACGCACCAGAAAGGAATATCCCACTTTAGTGTGGTCGGTAAAATAGGATGCAAATCATGTATATCTTTACAGAAAATAATATTTTTTTTACGGTATATAATAGTCAGATAATGCATATTTTAAGGTTTTTTGTCGTATAACACACCTCGGGGTGTCAGGACTACCCAAAGAAAGGCATCACTACGGTCAGTCTTTCATTTATTCAATCTTGACACCCCTCGTTGTATTATACGACAAGAAAAACCTTAAAATATGCATTATCTATAACATAACTTGATCAATCTTACATATGTTATGTTCATTTATTCATGTTTTATGCAATTTCGCATGTAAAAAGAAAAAAATACAAGAAAAATTTCTTATAAGAGTACTATTATAGTTCAGGTAAACTTTGAATAAACTGTCAATTGTACTTTAAACAGATGATGATGATGGATGGCTGCTTAACGTCCAGCGGCAAATTAATATGCATATTCAGGACGATAACATATTAATATGAATATTTACGCTGCTTTGTACTAGACCGACACCCTGAGCCGGATTTTTAGCCTGCTAGTTCACAAGGTAACAGTCCGCAGGAAGACATGTCACCTTACCCGGACACATTATTCTGATTCCGAGCCGACCAGTCTTCGCTCTTACTCCTTAATGCCGCGTGCTTAGCGGAGAAGCAGCAAATACAAATTTTAAAGTCTTTGGTTGACCCGGGCGGGGTTGAACCCACGATCACTCGCAATCGAGGCGAACACGCTTCCACGAGACCACAGAAGCGGTTACTACTTTAAAAAGCGATGCAATTTAAAATCAATAGTCGCTTACACACAAAACAATAATGGAAAAGAGGGGTTAATTTCTGATTTCTTAATTTATTTTGTTTCAACTGATTCTCTATTTTTATACAGTTTATTACCCCATTATTATCCTAATCTTTATTTATAAAATAATTTTTCTCTATTCTTTACTCTTTGGCCTTTATTGTCGACTCTGACAACCCCAAACTTATACTCATAAATAATCCGGGTCACAAACCAAAACAGAGGGAAACACGTCAACTATAAGAGGAAAACAACGTAACAACAGAAACACTGAACAGCTACAAAAACAAACGCCAACATGCATAGAAACGGCCTATTTGATAACAACTGCTATATTCCTGACTTGTTAGCTTTTATTATAAAATATTTGCATACCATATACTTTTGGTTGTTAATAAGTTCGATAGCTGCATTTTATTTGATCGATTTTCGGGTGTTTGTTATCGTTTCGATGACTCGTTGGGGATTTATAGTTAAGCGGTCAGGTCATTACCGTAAAAATAATTCCGTTGGAAATTATTTTGATAGATAACGCTCAGACTTCTTCTTTTTGTTTAGCTTGTTAGCAGTTTTGTCTAACCAAAAATGTTCCCTCCGTAACCCAATTTCAGCCAACTTTCATTCCGCATGTGACGGGATTTTCAATATCTCTGCACTGACATTCATTGCATTTGTTATCACTGATTAATATTTTAAATGATAATTGATATCCCCTGAGTTCTATTAACTTACAACACACATTTCATTAGTTAGACAACAGTTGATAAGATAGGTCACGTCGAAATTCCTTTCATCCAGTGTTTCGCAAGCATCCATAATTCCCGCAAACTAAACGCTTTACAACAGACCAGGATTCAGGGAATTCGACGGAAAATATTTTAAAAATTAGCCAAAATACTTTCAAAATTAGCTGATATGATTTCCCAAATACGCTGTGTCTGTTTCAATGCCCTCGGTTTCAGACAACCACTTATTTTGGAACTTCTTGATAATTCAGATATAGACTTTCATTCTTAAATGTAATTTGTATCAAATACGTGTATCTGCAACAAAGACACGAGTCTATTTCTACTTTGTCATAAGTATCATACTATTGAAATTTATGCAAATGTCATCTTTAATTTCGGCAGCGAACATCCTCAAATAGTTTTGTAAGTTTAACATAGCTATAGACGGGCTATATAAAAGTAAACCCAGTCGTTCAAAGATTGTGTTGCCTCGCCATCACGGTCTTCCCCCCAAACCCATCTACATGCATACACAAAAAGTTCAGAATTGGTTCGTCAATATAAAAAAGAAGATGTGGTATGATTGCCAATGAGACAAATCTCCACAAGAGACCAAATGACACAGAAATTAACAACTATAGGTCACCGTACGGCCTTCAACAATGAACAAAGCCCATACCGCACAGTCAACTATAAAAGGCCCCGAAATGACAATGTAAAACAATTCAAACGAGAAAACTAACGGCCTAATTTAAATTTGTTTTATAAGATAGAATGGTCAATGTAAATACAAATATTTTTTATGCAGTCTTAGAAAGGGACAAATCTTACTTACTTTTAAGCAAAAAGACGATTAAGATCATCATAAATCAATTAGCTAGAAGGAGGGTCCAGATAAGGATCTTTTATTTCTGTATTCTTTAATTTTTTATGCCATTTTTCTCTGTTATACTTTTTGCCCATTATTCGCTATTCTTTATATTTTAGCACCTCATTACTCACTATTCTTTATTTTTTTGGTTTATTTTTCTCTATAAAATATAATTCTTTATATTTTTTGCCCGTTATTCTCTATTCTGTAAACCCCCATCTACACAATGTAGAAGTAAAGACACACACAACTGACATTGATAGTTACTGTAACATGTTATCATGTGGTGGAAGTCATACAGCCAGATAGTTACTGTAACATGTTATCATGTGGTGGAAGTTATACAGTCAGATAGTTACTGTAACATGTTATCATTTGACCGGTGGAAGTTATACAGTCAGATAGTTACTGTAACATGTTATCATTTGACCGGTGGAAGTTACTTAGTTATTTCGGTTGTCTTTTATTTCAGATATCAATTTCATATAAATAAAAATAATGTTTGCCTAGTTTTTATCCAGACACAACCCTCGTTCATATAAATTGAGTACGACATGTTTTCATTATGTATTTACAACAGAAAAAAGTAAATCACAATGTAAAAAAAAATATAAATACACAAAAATATAGTGCAAAAATATAAACTTCCACTAATATTATATAAAATCTGTTTCAAATTCAAATTGCATTTTTTTGAAGATAATAATGCCATAAATATATGGCGAAGCGCCTTCTTGTGGTTTCAACTGTTTGGCACTATTTACACAATTTACAATACAACAAAATCAATCTAACAAAAAAAAACTTCGAGAAGCAGTTACTTGAAAACCTTGTGGTGATTAAACTAAGAATAACAACATTCAATCATCCCTATACTTAATTCACCTAGCAATTCTATAGGTTGCACTTTGTAAATACAGTTGTTTTAGAAACCGCGTCTCTTTTAGGGAGATATATATTAATATTCATAGATATTTTGTTTTGTATACCTACTGGTTTGCAGATATGATCTCTATGTTTCATCTCATAGAGCCACAACTTGGGAATTTTTCCAGTATAAATACACATGGATAGCGGTCAAATTGAAATCTGAGGACGACCCAAAGTAAAGGAAGGTGTAGTACAGAATTTTAGTATCAGTTAAAAACTCTTAAAAGTTCGAGGCATATACATGTTGAAAATATGCCACACAGCCCTATGTTTTAACCTTTGAAATAGAAATTAGTGCATATGAACTTTTAATTCTAAGATATAATTTTTTACGAAACTTCATAGTAAAAATGGCACAGATTTAGCCGTAAAAGAAGTACCTATGGGAAATTACTTTGTTTATATTTACAGAAGTGCAACCTATAAGAACCGAGTCAATAGTGTATTAATGAAATATGTATTAATATTTACATAAAACACTGCAATATCTTCATTGTTACATTAAATAGGTTTTTATAGTAATCAATAAAGTAAGACAAATTACCTAGACATTAAGATACAAATTTATGACGATTAAGGTAAATATTCAAAAAAGTACCGTCTTTTCACACTATTTATTTGTCAACTTTTAAATTTAAAAATCATTGACGTGACAAATATGAATCAAGAAATTGTTTGATGTTTTACATAATTTTCTTATCTTGGATATCGTATTTAATTCCTCAGAGTTAATATCTTCAAGAATATCAAAAACGCGTATAACGTTATTTTCTGCTACAATTTGATTGTTTACAGCTTCGCAGAGCTATTGAAGCTTGGTCTCCAAAATGAATGCATGATTTCTATGTTGTCGTTGATTCTAAAGTCATTGTCGACACATTATCGGTTGATGATTTTTCTGTCATTTTGTTGTTAGTTGTCTGTTCTGTTGATATAACATTTGCACTGGATTGCTGCTCAGTGGTAGCTTGCTGTTCAGTTGTAGTTTGGTGTTCAGTTGTAGTTTGGTGTTCAGTAGTAGCTTGGACTGCAGTAGAAGCTGATACTGTTTCCAAACCCTCAGTTGTCTTTGATTTTATTGAACTTAAAGTAGCTTCAGTTGTTGGAGTATCTGTTGTATTTGACTTCGATCGTGAGACCGCGGTTGCATTTGAATCTGATGTCGGGTTTGTAGTGGACTCAGTTGTAGCCCCTGATTGAGTTGTCTTTACCTCAGTCGTTGCTGCAGTGGTAGTTTTGTCTACCCCAGTCGTTGCTGCAGCGGTAGTTTCGCTCTCAGTAGTCATTTGAGTTGTCGCCTCAGATCTAAACGAGTCGTCATCTTAAATAAAAGGACAATATTCTAAACAGATATATTTTCGTCTTATTTATAAGACTATAGCAAAACTGGAGACCACATGATGAAATAAATTGATGGAACATTTCGTAATAAGTCATAATCTCCTAATAATATTGAAATTGATAGTAAAGAAAAGTGTAAACAAGATTAACATCAATGGAGTTTTTTGCGTATGGAAATAAGGTAACATAATAGAAAAACAAAAGGATATGGGGGATTCATCCATGACACGAAATCAGTACATGCGCAGCAAAAAAACACATAATAAGCAAATGAACAGCGTTTTTATTGCTGTCCTTTATCTCAAAGTCACAGTGAGGCCTTCAACATAGACTGCTAACGTATGATACTGATTCTGATGCCCAATTAAATGTACAGGATGTTCAACTTATTTTGAAATAATTTTAAATGCAAGCCAAAGACAGCGGCCTAGACAAAGTTTCTGTTTTCTGTGGGTTTTTCTCAAAAACCCAATATGTATTCTTTGTTTACTTGGTTTACGGATGCCACATGTGGAGCAGGATTTTCTTATCCTTCCGGAGCACCTGAGATCACCCCCAGTGTTTGGTATTGTTCGTTTGGCTCAGTCTTTAGTTTTCTATGTTGTGTTTTGTGTACTGTTGTTTGTCTGTTTGTCTTTTTCTTTTTTCAGCCATGTCATTTTAGCCTCGATCTTGATATCTATATCTTTAAACGGGAAGCTTAATACCAAAATTTACGATGAAAGAGATGATTTTTCATTTCCTCTTGTTAATTATCCATTTTAGTTGGTGACAAAGCACAAAAGTGTCGTCATTCACCTCAAAAGCTGACCAAACCTTTAAACAGACTTATTCAGAAGGGATATAGTTACGATACTGTTGTCAGGTCATTAAAGATGGCATTTTTTGGAATTAGTATTGAATCACTCATAGGGTCTTTGCATCGTAAATAAACACATTTATTCTAAAACTAGTTGTTGGCAGGATACGGGTTATGTTCTTCTCATATATTTTATGATGGTATGATACTAAACCCCTTACGGGAGGGATTGTGCTTGATGTAGACATAATCTTTCAATCAGTTTAATTGAGGTCTGGAGCTGGCATGTCAGTAACTGTTAGTAGTCCTTTGTTAATTTGTGTTGATCATTGTCCTTTTGCTTAGTTTCTTCTGTTACCTATCCTGACATCGGACTCGGACTCCTTTTAAACAGAGTTTTACTGTGTGATTGTTTATTCTACATTGGCTAGAGGTATAGGGAGAGGCTTGAGATCTCACAAAACATGTTTAACCCTACCGCATTTTGCACCTGTCCCAAGTCAGGAACCTGTGGCCTTTGTTAGTCTTGTATGTTCTTTTTTTAGATTTTGGTTCATTTACATGTTTCGGAGTATAGTGTGACGTCCATTTTCGATGAACTAGTACACATTTTTGTTTAGGGGCTAGCTGAAGCCAGCCTCCGGGTGCGGGATTTTCTCGCTGTGTTGAAGACCCATTGGTGGACTTGGGCTGTTTTCTGCTCTTTGGTTTGGTAGTTTTCTCTTTGACACATTCCCCGTTTCCATTCTCAATTGTATCCGTTTAGTTTTGACTTATGAGTTTGAATGTTTCTTTGATATCTTTCGCCTCTCTTTTTATCTGCCACTTTGAGTCAATAAATTTTTGTTGTCCTTCTTGGAAAGGGGAAGGGGGGGGAGTTGCTATCAATGGTAATTTTGTTATTCTTCAATTCATGAATACTATAATACAAATAAAAATAATAATAATATTAAAAATGAGAATTCTAAACTGAAAAAGAAATTTGACAAACCAAGAACGTGTATCAGCTTTTGTAATTTAACGTCAGTGGTATTTTTCAACATTAACAAATAAAGATAAAATTTGGGGAATATTGAGATCTAAAATCAACTAGTTTAATCCCGCCACAGGTGCCTGTAAAATGTCAATTATTTAGCGAGTTGTTGACTTAAGTACACATTCTAATGGTATTTTAGGGAGCTACCATTTGATTATTATGGGGGGGTTGGGGGGGGTTGGGGGGGGGGGGGGGGGTTGGGGGGGGGGGGGGGGGGGGCTAGAATGAAATTTGAAAAAAAGGCAGGACAGGAGTTTTGAGCAAAAAAAAAAGCAGGATGAGCAACTTGGCAAAAAAAAAAGGCAGGATGACAATTTACGTAAAAAAAGTCAGGATAAACTAATAAAAAAAAGGCAGGACCGAATAGAGTGAAAATGAAAAAGGCAGGATAGATATTACAACTAAAAAGAAATGCAGGACCAAATTTTTCATCCTAGCCCCCCATAAATATCAAATGGTAGCTCCCTTAGGGCCTTCTTTTAATCTATTTGTTTGCTTTTGTTTTAGGGATTTTTTTTTTAATTTATGGGGATGGGGGTTTTATTTGGAGAAATAGGTGTTGATGATCATTAAATCTTTTACTAGTTTATATGGTTTGGCTAGTTTCGCATTGACGTATTCCACATATCTCTTTGACGCATACCACACATCTCATCGACGTATACGACACATCTCATTGACGTATACCACACATCTCATTGACACATACCACACATCTCACTGACACATACCACACATCTGATTGACGTATACCATACATCTCATTCACGTATACCACACATCTCACTGACACATACCACACATCTGATTGACATATACCACCCATCTGACTGACACATACCACACATCTCATTGAAAAATAAAACACATCTCACTGACGTATACCACCCATCTCACTGACACATAACCACACATCTAATTGACGTATACTACACATAAATCCTCTATGATAAATGGCGAACCTACCATCGACCAAGCATGTACACAATCCTTTATACAAAGTGATACATATTTCTCCTTCCGCACAATCTGATGAACAGGGATCACGTGATGTCTAAAAAATAAAAACAAAAATAAAAATGCTAACTAACAAATTTGAATCACTAAGAATATCACCATAACGATGAAATATAAAGGTTACCAAAAATATTTGTTCCAAGTTCTGAAAAACAATCAAGTTCGGGAACTTTTCAGATGTGCAAAATGTCATTGTTTTTTTTTTAGATCTTAAAGTACCTGTAAGGGAGCTAAAAAGAAAAAGGCAGGATGAGCAACTTGGCAAAAAAAAAAAGAACGATGACAATTTTTGTAAAAAAAGTCAGGATAAACTAATAAAAAAAATGCAGGACCGAATAGAGTGAAAAATAAGAAGGCAGGACAGAGATTACAACCAAAAAAAAAATGCAGGACAAACTATTTCATCCTAGCTTTCCCCCCCCCCCCCCCCCCCCCCCACACCCCCCCCCCCCTCCCCCCAATAAAAATCAAATGGTAGCTCTCTAAAGTCGTTCAAACCTCAATTTTACCGATAGTGTCCTTTTCCCGATTTTGACATTTTGAGTGCGTGTGATTTCGCATGGCGGGTGATGCATGAATAGAAGGAGACGCTAACACGATCGCGCTGCATTTGGAGATCCTCCGATTTCCTCAGTTTCTGTTTTGTTACCTTGATTTGTCTCTTCCAAATCGATTTACGAGGGTTGAACATCGATAAAATACTGTCGCCTTCATTTATTGTAATTCTAGGAATTATCTTTGAAAAGTTTTGTTTTTGTTGTCAGACGAATTCCACCTCAGAGACCATGTTAAATTTAACTCCTGACACAAAATCTCTTACCTGTCTATAAGGCGAGATGTAAACATATTCATATCCGGATTCTGATACAAACACTTCCGGTGATGTTTTTTCATTTATCTCACAGTGGAAAGAATCCATGTTGTAATTAAACGAATGACATCTTGGTCTTCGGATACATTCATCGAAGCAACTGTTTGGTCCATAGTTTTGAAATGTTATATAAACAGATCCATTCAGTCTTTCTCCAGATTTATCAGGACTTACACGCAAAGATCCAGATTGACAAACCTGTCCGAAAATTGTCTTTGATAAGAATATTATGAGCGCCATCTGATAGCGATATGTAAAATGTATCATTGTTATATGGTAATGTACAAGTAGGATGAAATCTTTCTGACTTTCTCAAACAACTTTTTACAGGGTTAACACTGTGACGTAATATCTTGGAGTTTTACTGCAATCCTGCAATTATAAAAGTAAAGTGATGTGAATAAGATCGTTATGTAAGATCAAGTAATGTTCACGTCCAATTTCTTTTCGCCTCCCCGACTAGAACAATTAGACGAATATAATTCATAAAATTTCAAACTTGCATCTTCAAAAAATTCCTTGATGTTTCCAAAAGAAAATATATCATTGCGGGCGTCTCTTCATCTGGTTCCGGTGTTTAATCATGATCATTGAAATAATATGCAACGAGTTATTATGTACCTAATCAATAGTCTATTAAATAATTTCCAACTTTCTATTGGATTGTTAAATGCTTTATATCAAGTTTTCATTTTCAACGTACATTTATCGATATTAATAAATGAACTTAGTCTTACGATTTTGACAAAACTTTTGTCGTATAATGATGCCCAAAATACTATATGTTCACTAAGCTAGCATGGTGATATACTTCTTCTAAGGGATTGATAAACTTACAGTATGATACATATGAAATAGATGCTCCCTCTCCCACCAACATCACAGATTGCCCTAGCCGTTTTTAGCATAAATGAATCTGAATTGTCCGTTTTTAATGCTCTTCAATCTTATATTTAGTTTGGCAATCCAACATTTTTAATTTGAGTAGGAAACGCGCGTCTGACGTACCAAAGTATACTCCTGGTATCTTTGATGGGTTGTTACAATAGGCCTTTGTCAAATCAGTGTGTAGAAAACGTTGATTCGTAACGGGAAGTGTTAATACACCAGTCAAGGTTGATATCTCACATTTTGTTTTAATTTCCATTATTTAAGTTAAGAGATGTATTTTGCTCTTGGGTTGAAGCTGAAGTAGTTTAGCAAACGGTTTAACAATAGTTGAAAGTATATATATAGATATATCATAAATTAACTGTTAGCAAAATTTTGAATGTTTCGAAATACCAAGGATTTTCTACCCAAGGAGTAGATAACCCTAGCTGTTTTTGGCAAAATATTTCGGGGTCCTCAATGCTCTTTAACTTTGTAATTCATTTAACCTTACAATTGTTTTTGTTTGAGCGTCTCTGGTGAGTCTTTTGTAGACGAGACGCACGTCTGGTTTGCATAATTTTAATCCTGGTATTTTTGATGAATTCATTCCCAGGAGTTTTGTCGTTAAATAGCGATACTGTGTTCAGTGCAAATGACAAGAAAAAACCTTAACATGTTATATTAATCAATTTTTACAACTTCAATCAATTTGTAATTTAAGGATGTTCGCTACTCTGTTTCAAAATAACAAGCTTTTATAAAGACTGTTATAAATTGATAGTATATAAATAAAGGAACTAAAAAAGCAGATAGAAATGAAGGGTCCATGTGCTTATTTTCGAGATATAAGCCATTGAAAATTTGACGGGAAATGATTCTCTCTAGATTTTTCATACATTTAACATTAGCACCTTTTTTTGTCTAAAAGTATGAACAAATAACAAGGATTTAATAAGATTTTCAAAGATGGCATTTTAAACTACATTTAACCAAATTATGAAAAGAAAAGTAAGGGTTAGTGGGCAAAATGTTTTAATGGCACTACATGGATAAAACCAGAGGATTCCGAATATCTGGCAAAAATTCAAAAACAAGAGGAGCGAACATCCTTAATCGAATCATCCTCCGTCTTAATTAACCATTGGGAATGATACTATAAACCAACTTTTTTTGCGAATACTTTATTTCGCGATTAGCCATTTCTCTCCTACCTCGTGGCGATTTAATTTCTCGATTTTCAAATTTTCTTCATGTAGTTAAATAAGGAATAATCCGATTTATACACATTCGCGACGATTTATATTCGCGTTATTTTCCGACTCGCGAAAGTCGCGAAAATAAATCGCTCGCATAAATTAGTTGGTTTACAGTATTGTTATGCTTCGCCGGTGCATGTAGTATTAATTATGTCCGTCATTCCCTCATTATAAAATCAAAACGTTGTCAGCTCTTTTTGTTGTGATGACTCCACATTTTTTTTTTATATATAACAGTAGTGTACTGATCGAGTTTTCGTGGAATTCAGGCCCCTTGACAGACTATTTCATGAAAATATAGTTTTTTGAAAGCTGTGGTATTGCCTGCATTTTTGCATCGGATCGGACTGTTGTATTTATGAAAGTTAGCCAGGACCACTTCATATGGGCAAATGTTTGATTGCAAGAGGACGGTTTGACGGACCTATGTACATGTATTACTTTTGATGTTACCTCCTATACACTTCTAGGAATATCATTGGTTAAAGGCAAACACGTGTATACCCTGTATATTTAATATGGGGTTAGTGGGCATGTTCAATTTTAATATACGGTTAGCAGTGGTGTTACGTCCCTTTATAAAAACAATACGGCGTTCAGGAAAAATCTGAAACGTTTCACCCGGACAATAGATGAAGAAATTGATTATGGAAGATTGAAATAAATGAGGAAGACACATTATAAGCTAATAAGTTGTTATTGTTGGCATTTGTTTTTGTTTAGACCAATGGGAGTAGGTTCTTTGTATTGAAGACTTGATCACTTTGATAGGCCACTAGTCTAAATGCCTCATGTTAAGATAGTCGGTAAAATAAATTCGTTCACAGCGTGCTAGTAATGCCTCTGCCTCAGCCACTAAGTGGTAGAGCTTAAATTAGCATTGGCAATGGCTAACCTAAGAAATAGATAAATTCCGAGTTTGTGTTTTGGTTCGGTTGATCGATCTTTCCGGATAAGGCTGAAGACCTTGCATTCGTGTTGTACCGACAACGGTTGATCGATCTTTCATGATAAGGCTGGTCATGAAGACCTTGCATTCTTGTCGTGCAGACCACAGTTGATCGATCATCCGGATATGGCTGGAGACCTTGCATTCGTGTCGTACCGACAACGGTTGATCGATATTTCCAGATACAGCTAAAGACCTAGCATTCATGTCGTACCGACAACGGTTGATCGATCTTTCCGGATAAGGCTGAAGACCTTGCATTCATGTCGTACCGACAACGGTTGATCGATCTACCGGATAAGGCTGAAGACCTTGCATTCATGTCGTACCGACAACGGTTCATCGATTTTCCGGATTAGGCTGAAGACCTTGCATTCATGTCGTACCGACAACGGTTGATCGATCTTCCGGATAAGGCTGAAGACCTTGCATTCATGTCGTACCGACAACGGTTCATCGATTTTCCGGATTAGGCTGAAGACCTTGCATTCGTGTCGTTTCGACAACGGTTGATCGATCTTTTCGGATAAGGCTGAAGACCGTGTATTCATGTTGTACCAACAACGGTTGATCGATCTGTCCGGATAAGGCTTAATACCTTGCATTCATGTCGTTCCGACAACGGTTGGTCGATCTCTCTAGATAAGGCTGAAGACCTTTCATTCATGTCGTACCGACAACAGTTGATCGATGTACGACAACAGTTGATCGATCTGTCCGGATAAGACTGAAGACCGTGCATTCATGTCGTACCAACAACGGTTGATTGATCTTTCAGGATAAGGCTCAAGACCTTGCATTCATGTCGTTCCGACACATGTAGCTAAACCGATATTTGATAATCAATTGACTAAATTAAAAGAACATCACAGTTTTGGTCCTGTGTTGGTGGAACATGTTTCTATTAGCCATATAAATTGAGCTATGCATATAAATGTGATAACTGCTGGAATTTGAATGGTATTGTGCTTAAATTTCATTTTCACATTGGTTATTTAATTATAGGATACATTTATACAATTGATATTCATAAAATCAATTATCTAAATCTCCCGTCATTTTCCATTTTAAAAGTATATTGACAAAATAAGGCTTCTGTTTGTACGTTGTTTGGTAGCATTTACATTATTAATGATGATATTCATTTAATAGATTATAGTAGCTTTTACACCAAATACCTTTTCTGTATGAAATAAATTTGTTTACAAATGACTTAGTGAAAATAGAAGCCAAGGCTGAAGATAGACTACAAGGTCAGAAGGTCAACAATATTTCATCAATACAAATTTTCCGTCTTTAATCTAGGCTACTATTTCGCAAAGTAAATACTCAACATTTATTTACATTATGCTTATTCATATACTGATCGTCAATTTAAGTATGTTCGCGACTCTTGCTTTTTGACTTTTTGTCAGAAATTCTGAATCCTCTAGTTTTATCCATGTAGTACTAATAAAAAAAAATCCCGCTAACCCCTACTTTTCTGTTCATAATTTTATTACATATAGTTGAACTAGCCATTTATGAAAATCTTATAAAATCATTGTTATTTTTTCATAGTTTCTGAAAGAAAAAAGATGCCAATGTTAAATGTATGAAAAATCTAGAGAAAATCATTTCCCGCCAAATTTTCAATGGCATATATCTCGAAAACAAGCACACGGACCTTTCATTTTTTTCTGTATTTTTAGTTCCTTCATTTATATACTATCAAGTGCTCCACGAAACCTCTTTCTAAATTGTTAACATCTATTTTATCAGCAATCAAAGCCGGGCTCCAAAGTTATTGTGAAACTGCCTATTCTAGAGGTGGCGTGAATCAGATGTGGATACTAAATAATTCCAAAGATCTGTTAGAGTACATACAATATAAGACTCTCTCATCTTGCAATAGTATTAAAACGTTTGACTTTTTTACATTTTACACAAGTATCCCCATTCCAAACTAAAAGACAAATTGAAAGAGTTGGTATTACTTAGTTTCATCAAAAAGAATGGCGAACGTAGATACAAGTATCTTGTCTTGGGGAGGGATAAAACCTACTTTGTAAAGAATCACTCTGATTCAAACAAAAAATTCACTGAAACTTACATTATCAAGATGCTTGATTTCTTGATTGACAACATATTTGTTACGTTTGGAGGACGTGTTTTTCAACAGACTGTCGGAATTCCAATGGGAACCAATTGTGCCCCTCTTCTTGCCGACTTGTTTCTTTATTATCATGAGGCTGACTTCATACAGGAACTTCTTAGGAAGAAAGATAAGGAGTTAGCAATATCCTTTAACTTTACGTTCTGCTATATAGATGATGTTCTCTCACTAAATAACACAAAATTTGGTGACTATGTTGAACGAATCTATCCCATCGAACTAGAGATATAGGATACTACAGATACAGTTAAGTCTGCCTCATATCTTGACTTACATCTAGAAATTGACAATGAGGGTCGGTTGAAAACAAAACTTTACGACAAAAGAGATGATTTCAGCTTCCCAATTGTGAACTTTCCATTTCTATGTAGCAACATTCCAGCAGCGCCTGCATACGGAGTATATATCTCCCAATTGATACGATATTCCCGGGTTTGTATTTCCTATCATGATTTCCTTGATAGAGGATTGCTGCTCACAAGGAAGCTATTGAACCAAGAGTTCCAAATGGTGAAGTTGAAATCATCCCTTAGTAAATTTTACGGACGCCATCACGAGTTTGTTGACCGTTATGGAATAACCGTTTCACAGATGATATCGGATATGTTCCTTATGTCGTAACTACAATACCCTTCCCTTTTCACGAATGTGACCTACCGAATTAGACTATTTTCCGGATTTGTAATAACATAAGCAACACGACGGATGCCACATGTTGAGCAGGATTTGCCTACCCTTCCGGAGCACCTGAGATCATCCCCAGTTTTTGGTGGGGTTCGTGTTGCTTAGACTTTAGTTTTCTATGTTGTGTCATCTGTACTATTATTTGTCTGTTTGTCTTTTTATTTTGGCCATGGCGTTGTCAGTTTGTTTTCGATCTATGAGTTTGAATGTCCCTCTGGTATCTTTCGTCCCTCTTTTATAACAGTCTTTTAAAAAGCTTATTATTTTGAAACAGAGGAGCAAACTTACTTAAATCAAAAGTACTATTTATATACTCTAAACTATCAATTATTTCAATTATAGTATGAAACTGAAGACAATATCTTATTTTTTTAAAACGCTACATACACATTCTACATCTTTATTTCAAGCTGACGACAATAGTTACAATTTTAAATCTGATTGTGTACTGCATTCAATTTTTGATATAGCACTTTGAGGATGCAGACAATTATTGCGCTAAGCATCGCCTACTCATGTGATCACGTTTGTTTATATTACTTGTCGAAATACGCATCTGGTGCAATAAAATTGGTATCGTTTATGTAATTACAATAATGTCGTTGTTTGTTTATCGGAAATTTTGTTAACGCAAGATGTGGGGCTCGTGATTGGATGATGCAGATTAGAAGTATTATTGTTTTTATTTGAAGGCTTTTACATTGAACAATTCCTAACAACTATACTAGTTCCATTCTCAATTTTATAGTATCTATTTTTATAAAGTGTTTTTATATTGCATTAACAAAGGAGGCAAAACTTTTCTTTCCAATTAATTGTACAATTTAGAAGCTTCCTTCACCGCTGTCTCAGGTTAGGGGAGGGTTGAGCGCTCAATAATATGTTTAACCCCGCCACATTCTTTATGTGCCTGTCACAAGTCAGGAGCCTGTAGTTCAGTGGTTGTCGTTGGTTCATGTCGGTCATATTTGTATATTATTTTGTTATAAATCTAGCCGTTAGTTTTGAATTGAATTGTTTCATATTTTTTTATAGCCGACTATATGGTATGGGGTTTTCTCGTTGTTGAAGGCCGTACGGTTACCTCATCTCCTTATTTATATATTAACAATTGCATTTTAGGGCAACACTGATCGCATTGCTATTTACCTTTTTGCCGTAATAAAACGTTGGTAGCTCTTGCAATAGGAATTGCTACTCTTTTCTTCTATTTTTATTCTTCAAGAACAACTAAATTTGAGCACTATATACTGGTACTCTTATGAAAGTGCATTGTAAATGATCGGTCACTTAGAACCTTCACATGTACGACCAATCTCTTGGAACCTACACATGTACGATCAATCTCTTGGAACTTTCACATGCATGTACGATCGGTCTCTTGGAACCTCCAAATGTACGATCGGTATCTTGGACCCTTCACATGTACGATCAGTCTCTTGGAACTTTCACATGTACGATCGGTCTCTAGGAACCTTCACATGTACGATCAGTCTCTTGGAACCTTCACATGTACGATCGGTCTCTTGGAACCTTCACATGTACGATCAGTCTCTTGGACCCTTCACATGTACGACAAGTCTCTTGGAACCTTCACATGTACGACCAGTCTCTTGGAACCTTCACATGTACGATCAGTCTCTTGGACCCTTCACATGTACGATCCGTCTCTTGGAACTTTCACATGTACGATCGGTCTCTAGGAACCTTCACATGTACGATCAGTCTCTTGGAACCTTCACATGTACGATCGGTCTCTTGGAACCTTCAAATGTACGACCAGTCTTTTGGACCCTTCACATGTACGATCAGTCTCTTGGAACCTTCACATGTACGATCAGTCTCTTGGAACCTTCACATGTACGATCGGTCTCTTGGAACCTTCACATGTACGATCAGTCTCTTGGAATCTTCACATGTACTATCAATCACCTAGAACCTTCACATGTACGATCAATCACCTAGAACCTTCACATGTACGATCGGTCTCTTGAAACCTTCACATGTGCGATCGGTCTCTTGGAACCTTCACATGTACGATCGGTCTCTTGGAACCTTCACATGTGCGATCGGTCTCTTAGAACCTTCACATGTACGATCGGTCTCTTACAATTTCACATGTACGATCGGTCTCTTAGAACCTTCACATGTACGATCAGTCTCTTAGAACCTTCACATGTACGATCGGTCTCTTAGAACCTTCACATGTACGATCAGTCTCTTGGAACCTTCACATGTACGATCAGTCTCTGAGAACCTTACATGTACGATCGGTCTCTTGGAACCTTACATGTACGATCAGTCTCTTGGAACCTTACATGTACATGTACGATCAGTCTCTTGAAACCTTCACATGTACGATCAATCACCTAGAAACTTCACATGTACGATCAGTCTCTTGAAACCTTCACATGTACGATCAGTCTCTTAGAATCTTCACATGTACGATCGGTCTCTTGGAACCTTCACATGTACGATCAGTCTTTTGGAACCTTACATGTACGATCGGTCTCTGGGAACCTTCACATGTAGGATCAATCACCTAGAACCTCCACATGTACGATCAATCAACTAAAACCTTCACATGTACGATCAATCACCAAGAACCTTCACATGTACGATCAATCACCTAGAACCTTCACATGTACGATCAGTCTCTTGGAACCTTCACATGTACGATCGGTCTCTTGGAACCTTCACATGTACGATCAGTCTCTTGAAACCTTCACATGTACGATCAGTCTCTTAGAACCTTCACATATACGATCGGTCTCTTGGAACCTTCACATGTACGATCAGTCTCTTGGAACCTTCACATGTACGATCAGTCTCTTGGAACCTTCACATGTACGATCAGTCTCTTGGAACTTTCACATGTACGATCAGTCTCTAAGAACCTTCACATGTACGATAAGTCTCTAAGAACCTTCACATGTACGATCGGTCTATTGAAACCTTCACATGTACGGTTAATCACCTAGAACCTTCACATGTACGATCAATCACCTAGAACCTTCACATGTACGATCGGTCTCTTAGAACCTTCACATGTACGATCAGTCTCTTGGAACCTTCACATGTACGATCAGTCTCTTAAAACCTTCACATGTACGACCAGTCTCTTGGAACCTTCACATACGATCGGTCTCTTGAAACCTTCACATGTACGATCAGTCTCTTGGAACCTTCACATGTACGATCGGTCTCTTGGAACCTTACATGTACGATCAGTCTCTTGGAACCTTACATGTACGATCAGTCTCTTGGGACTTTCACATGTACGATCAGTCTCTTCGAACCTTCACATGTACGACCAGTCTCTTGGAACCTTCACATGTGCGATCGGTTTCTTGGAACCTTACATGAACGATCAGTCTCTTCGAACCTTCACATGTACGACCAGTCTCTTGGAACCTTCACATATACGATCAGTCTCTTGGAACCTTCACATGTACGATCAGTCTCTTAGAACTATCACATGTACGATCGGTCTCTTGAAACCTTCACATGTACGATCGGTCTCTTGAAACCTTCACATGTACGATCGGTCTCTTGGAACCTTCACATGCATGTACGATTGGTCTCTTGATACCATCACATGTACGATCAGTCTCTTGAAACCATCACATGTACGATCGGTCTCTTGAAACCTTCACATGCACGATCAGTCTCTTGGAACTATCACATGTTCGATCAGTCTCTTGGAACCTTCACATGTACGATCGGTCTCTTTGAACCTTCACATGCACGATCAGTATCTTGGAACTATCACATGTACAATCAGTCTCTTAGAATCTTCACATGTACGATCGGTCTCTTGGAACTTTCACATGTACGATCGGTCTCTAGGAACCTTACATGTACGACCGGTCTCTTCGAACCTTCACATGTACGACCAGTCTCTTGGAACCTTCACATACGATCGGTCTCTTGAAACCTTCACATGCACGATCAGTCATTTGAAACTACCACATGTACGACCGGTCTCTTCGAACCTTCACATGTACGATCAGTCTCTTGGACCTTCACATGTACAATTGATTACTGGGATTGATGAACGTAACTGCAATTTATTGATGTTACAAGATGGCAGACGAAGAATAATGTAAAATAATTTTTAAAAAAATAAGTACCAATAAGAAATCATTATTTAGAATTTTTTGTATTTTTTGGCATGACGTAATTAAGGGGTAATATGACATCTAAGGGAGTTAACTCTTTTCAAAAATCCGCTAAACGTTTTATTGAATCACATAATATTAGTAAAGAGAAATCATGCTTCACCATGATCGAAATTAATGTTTGTCAAACGCTATATATGTCAACAGTTGCAATTTACTGGTTAAAACGTTAAACAAAACACTTAGATTTTTCTATCCGGCCTAAGGCATAGATGGCCTTAGCCAGATTTTGCATTTCTTCCGGAATTTATGGTTTTCGATGCACTTAAAATTTTTATGATAACTTGTTTGAACATTCTGACAATGGAAAATCAAAACGTTGGTAAAAATACAACATTCTAAAACCTATGAATTCATGAAACATCCTTACTAAAGGATGTTCTCTCCTCTTTTTCAAAATAACAAGTTTTTGAAAAGACTGTTATAAATAATGGTATATAAATAACAGTACTTAAAAAGCAGAAAAAAATGAAAGGTCCGCGTCCATGTTTCTGAGATGCATGTATAATTAATTGAAAACTTGGCGGGAAATAATGTTCTCTGGATTTTTTTATACATTTATCATTTGTACCTTTTCTCTTTCAAAAACAATGAAAATAAACCAATTTTTGTATAAGATTTTCAAATTGGCCTATTCAACTATATTTAATAAAAATTATGAAAAGAAAAGAAGGGGTTAGCGGACAAATTGTATATTGGCACTACATGGATAATACAAGAGGATTTCGAATATTTGACAAAAAGTCAAAAGCAACAGATGCGATAATTCTTAAGATTTTAAAGAAAACTGTAAGAAGTAGTACGTGATTATTAATGAGTAAACTATCCACTAAACGTGAACAACTACCCCGTATGACCTTCAACAATGAGCAAAAACCATGTCGTAAAAAAAGCTATAAAAGACCCCGGGATGACAAATGTGGAACAATTCAAAAAGAAAACAAACGACCCGATTTATGCTTTAAACAATAAACGGAAAACAATTCTAACAGATAACAACCAACGGCAACCATTAGATTACAGGCTAGTTAGCGTTCAACCCTCTTTAAGCTAGTGACAGTGGTTTCACAGTCTAACAATCGAACAAACAGGAACAATCAGTTGAAAGGGGACTAGACTAATCAGATCGGTACTAAGCACATAACACTAACTTACAACATGACAAAAGACATGAGGCGATGGTCATTCTGTAAATTCACCCAACTAGTATCAATCAAGGTAATGTGTGTTTCCCATATTCATATCTGAAAGTTTGTTCAAATCCGAGATTACACTAATAAAAAGACAATGTTTCCAAGACTGAAATACAAAATCAGTACGCCTCCAAACCGATCGATATATATTTCCATGGCCTGTACAGACTTTTTCACTCTGTAAAAAATATTTTTAATGGTTTATAGTTTTTATAATTAATATGATGGTGAAATCAATAGAACATGTTTCGAGCAAACTGAATTATTTACAAGTTGTTAAAGATAATTAAAAAAGAAGAAATCGGATATTTGTCTTCGATTTAGCAGTTAATAGATTCTGTCAATTAAAATGTTAACGAGTTATATGATATTGTTTAAGTCATCTAAATGTAAATACCTTATTTTTTTATTTCGAAGTTGTTTGAAGGTAAACTTCAGATTTTCACTCAATATCGTACCTTTTACAGATCTCGCCCCATATTGAATTTACAGACACGTACGCATTGGAATATCCAGGGGTGTATTCCGGTGGTTGGAACCCCCCTTATTTTTCGATTTTTTTTACGATGTTTTTGTTTTATATTAATTATGTGAACGTGTCATGGTGTTCCGGGGGTTGGACCCACCCCCCCCCCCCCCCACCCCCCCCCTTTCAAAATGGCTGGATCCGCGCCTGCCCCGTATATATTGTACTAGGTATTAGGTCACTAGTACACTGTTACTTATAATATCTACAATGTTTTAGATAACATTTTCTAAAAAAAATTATTCTAAATTTGAAGTTAATTTGGTTACTAGTATTTTAAGTGCTTTTGGAATGAATGTTTTTATAATTTGTGTTGTTGTCCCTGAAGTATAATTGTGTTTTTTTGTATTACTGATGCAAGTCAATTCTTTTATTTTACGTTATTTATAGTTAATGAATTGCAATTCATTCATTCGTTCATTCTTTTAATTCGCTTAAAAACGAGGATACATCCAAACTAACACGTTATTTTATGTATTTTCCTTTTTAAAGCTTTTAAAAATTAATGGTAATTGCTTGCATAGATTCATACATGTGATACATTTTGTCTAGAGAGTTAAAACTATTAATAATAAAATGTTAATGTTCTACTTTGTTATACAGAGAACAATAGGGTATTAATTATGTATTACTGTGTAGGCAAGCCAATCAAGTCTTTGAAATATCATAATCATAAAAAGTACTAGATGAAAATCAAACCACAATAAGCGATTCAATTTCAAATTACTTTGGCTTTTATATCACAATTGTAATTCATTGAAGCAGCGGTCTAAATTGATGTAAAAACCTCTGAGTGTTAGTGTGTAACGCCACTGTTGGTTATTTAATGGCAACCAGATTACACGGAGAGAACTTCGGCAGGAAACCCGCAATCCTATATTGAATTATAGGACTGTAAATTCAAAAATAAGAAGATGTGGTATGATTGCTAATGAGACAACACTCCACCAGAGACCAAAATGACATAGCAGTTAATAACTATAGGTCACCGTACGGCCTTCAACAGTAAGCAAAACCAAACCAAATAGTAAGCTGTACTGTCTTATACTTTATACCCGTATGTTAAGGAAGAGAATTAGTCTATGTATTTGAACTGATTCATAGTTTATGACCAAACTCTGTAAAGAACCGTCAAAATTCCATTTACTAGTAATTGGTAAATTCAACAACACTCACCGTAATCTTGCTGATATTTTTTCGTTAATTAATCAAGAATTAATCAAATATACTGACGAAATTTACCCAAAGGAACTTAGTAATACTTTACATAAATCAAAAAAATATATTAACAGCAATAGCTGTCCCTTCCTAGATTTAGATATTTCAGTTTTGCACTAGAACCTCTACAGTAAAATTTCCAACAAAAAGGACGATTTTCTTTCCCTATTGTTAATTTTCCTTGTTTGGGCGGTGATGTTCCTTTAGCACCGTCTAACGGTGTTTTTTTTTTATCCCAACTCGTTCGCTATGTCCGTGTCTGTAGTGACGTTTTGCATTTCATTAAACGTAATCTATGTATTACTATGGAACGCCTCAGCTGTCTTACGTGGAACTCTGATTTTACTTTATGTTGTTTTATTATTACTTGATGATATTTTGTCTTTACTTAATATGGTTTTGACATTACGTAATGATGTTTTGACATAACTCAATATGGAATAGTCATTACTTAATGCTATTTCGATATTACACGATATGGTTACGTATTGACTTGATATATTTTGTCATTACTCAATATGGTTTTGTCATTACTCGATGTGGTTTCACCATTATTTAATGTGGTTGTGTCATTCGTCAATGTGGTTTTAACATTACTTGATGTGAATATGACTTAACGTTATGTAGTTGTTTCATTACATGATGTGGTTTTGTTATTTCGTAATGATGATTTGCCTATTCTTTATATGGTTTTAACATTACGTAATGATGTTTCAAAATTTGACGATTTTACACTACATGATGTGTTTGTTTCATTATTTGATGTGGTCCTGTCATTCTTTGATGTGGTTATCCCATTTCTTGATGAGGTAAAATCACGTGACCAATTCGGAAAAAACCTGTTCTATTTTTAGATAGATTTCCATGTTGTATGTGCCTTGGATGAGTGTGGCCATCCATCGAATTGGAGTTCAAATTAAAGTTAGGGTTACTGTTTGAGTAGAACTTTGAGTTAGTCTCCGATTCCGAATTCAAGTCATTATTAGAATTAAAGTTTTAGTTAGAATTGAGTTTCGAGTTGGACTTCAAGTTTGAGTCACATTTAAAGGTAGAGTTCTAGTTACACCATTAAATTTGAGTCACTTTTTGAGTTTGAGTAAGATTCGAATTTAAGTCTCATTTAGATTAATTAAGTTTTTGAGTTGAAATTCGTGCTATCTTATATGAGTTTGTAATTAAATTTTCTATCGCGGAACAAGGACTTTTGCTCGGGATTCCGAGAAAGAGGGCTCCGGGGTATGCGTACAGAAGATTAACAATGTTACAGTATACAAAACGCAACATAGAAGTTGAAATAAAGTTAGATGTGGTGTGATTGACAATGAGACAACTATCCACCAGAGTTTAAATGCAGTTGATGTAAGAAATCATATATAGGCAACCGTACAGCCTTCAACACACCATATAGTCAGCTATAAAAGGCCACCATGCACCATGTGAAAAAATTCAAACGAAAAAAAAAACGGTCTTATTTATATTTAAACAATCTACAAAAAAAAAATGACACACATTTATACAACGACAACAATTGAACTTCGTGCTCCTGACTTGGGGCAGGTACATAAAGAAAGTGCACGTGGCGGAGTTTAACATGTATATGAGCGCTAAATCCTAACCTTACATTGGACTGTTACACTTGTGAAACAGCACAACACGAGAAAAAAATGTAAACTAGACAAAGTGATGCCCCGCACTCAACTCATTTAACCGCTTATACCCCAAAAATGAAAAAAAAAAAGTTCAATTATCTCCCAAAAGAGCAAAAGATAATAAAAATAAAAACCCTGACCACATGCACACCTTCAATATATGTACAAACAGCCAGCAGAGCGAAAACTTCCTAGCATTCAAACTGTAGGAGGAGTTATCTGGAAACGCTCTTCTTATGCAAGTAAATTTCCCAAAAAATTACAAAGTTCAACTATCTCCCAAAAGAGCAAATATTAATAAACATTAAACCCTGACCACATGCACACCTTCAATATATGTACAAACAGACAGTAAAGAGAAAACTTCCTAGGATTCAAACTGTAGGAGGAGTTATGCGGAATAACTATATACCCATAATGGGACGGACAGACGGACGGACGGACGGACAGGGGTGAAACAATATGCCCCCCCCCCCCCCCAACTTTCAGTTGCGGTGGCATACAAAACAGTTTCATTTGGCTGACTCAATAGATCGGTATGACAGGGTAATATAAATCCATCGGGGTGATCTCGGATGCTCCAGAAAGGCACCCGTCGTGTTATTCGAGAAAGTACAAACCCAGGATTTGGTTTTATTTGGTAGTTCACATTCAAGACAAAGATGACGATATTATGGTTACGACCACTGGAACATGTCCGTCGTCACATGTGATACAGATATTCCAAAAAGTTTATTTTTCAATAAGTGCGAGGTAGATCAGGGAATTCAATTGATTTCAAATAAAAGATTGATATTTGTATATTAGTTCAAATGATCATTTACGATAAAAAAAAATCGGAGAATTCTTATTTTATAGTATTGATGCTTTGTCGCTAAGTCCGAGCCCCCTCCCCCCGTTTCCCTGTAACTTTAGTGTGAGTTGATTTGAAGTGCTTCATTTGCTAACATTAAAGTTCAAGTCGTTTGATTTGTGTCGAGCCTGCGACATCAATGTAGCGGCAGTGAGACCCAACAAACCTATATTTCGTCGTCGATAGTGGCGTCGGCGTCTCCATCTCCATTCTTTTTTTATTTCTATTGAGTTTAACCTTTCATTATACATGTTACTAAACACGTATGCCATTATAATTTTGTACTTTTAGAATATCATACTGTATTTGTTTACCTCAACTATTGTATCTGTATTTATATTGTATGTTTCTCTGTAAACTTGTAATTAGTTTTTAGAGAATAAAGTATCTATCCATCTATCTATCTATCTATCTATCTATAGATCGTTAGGTTTCTAGTTTTTTACATTTTTCATTTCGGGACCTTTTATAGCTTACTATAGGGTATGGGTTTTGCTTATTGTTGAAAACCATACAGTTTTGTTTTAGTTAAATAAAACCGAATTAAACTGTTTTGACATGATAAATTTGTAAACCTCCATGAAGTGTTTTAAAACTTATATAGGAGTATAGGAGTTATTCCTCAATTTCAAGAAAAAGCATCTACAGAAAAACATTTTTTTTTTAATTTTTTTTTTACCGATAAATGTATAGATAAATGTACAGCCGATCAACATGACGCTTTTACACTTACAGCAGCAATATCAGGCGAGACATAGGGTTCCGTGAAATATTTTACAAATTTATTACAAAATTACTGCTTCCGTTTGAGAACTTAGGATAAAAACAACAAGACAAAGTGGTTTGGGGATATCCCAATTATGTAAGAAATACTGTAAACTTTTTAATACTTTTTTTCTTATTTTTGTCTGCCGGTTACCTTTTTCATACTAAATAACTTTGAACAACCACTCGAACTTTAATTTGAACTTTTACTCAATGGATAGCGATACCCATGGCATCCAAAGCACATTAAACAAATGATATATTGAAATCTGTTTAAAAATAGAACATATTTTTTTCCGAATTGATCACGTGGTTTTACCTCATCAAGTAATGGGATAACCACATCAAAGAATGACAGGTCCACATCAAATAATGAAACAAACACATCATGTAGTGTAAAATCGTCAAATTTTGAAATATCATTACGTAATGTTAAAACCATATAAAGAATAGGCAAATCATCATTACGAAATAACAAAACCACATCATGTAATGAAACAACTACATAACGTTAAGTCATATTCACATCAAGTAATGTTAAAACCACATTGACGAATGACACAACCACATTAAATAATGGTGAAACCACATCGAGTAATGACAAAACCATATTGAGTAATGACAAAACTATATCAAGTCAATACGAAACCATATCGTGTAATATCGAAATATCATTAAGTAATGACTGTTCCATATTGAGTTATATCAAAACATCATTACGTAATGTCAAAACCATATTAAGTAAAGACAAAATATCATCAAGTAATAATAAAACAACATAAAGTAATATCAGAGTTCTATATAAGACAGCTGAGGCGTTCCATATATTACTGGTGAATTATTAAGTCAGGGATTTCGTTACCACAAATTACTTAAAAAACTTTTACTAAATTCTTCGATAGATACAAAGATTTGGTTTTCAAGTTTGTACCTATGGAAAACTTATTTCAAACGGAATAGCATCTCCTAATTTTTACGGTTATATTGTTAACCGAGCCCGGAAATTTAGATACATGTATGATCCGGGTAAACTTATCGAATCCTTTAAATAAACTTATTCTAAAAGGTTACCAATTTAACGCTGGAATTAGATCTTTGGAATTGTTTTATTGGTACAAATATGCAGTTTGTTATCAGTAAATTAAAACCATACTAAATATGATTGGTATACATATATCCACATTCACGGTACTACAATATGTCGATACCTGTATCTTGGCATTACACATGTCATTTTTTTTCTCTGACTGTTAATGACGTCTTAAGGTAACACGATACCGAATGGCATATCTCCCGATTTCTAAAATTTTTGACACACTTGTACTTTGATTCGAGTTACATCGGAATATGAAATAAAAAATGGGGGTCACCATTCTTTTTTTTTTAGTAATTTTGATAAGTAAATGTCAATTATGGCGCCAAATTTACATAGATATATAGGGAAAATGCCTTTTTTTCGACTTTCTTTTCTAGATTTTTCAATGGATGGCTATTTTCTCATATACAGAGAAAGACTAAAAACTAACATAATATCCAGGATTGTATATTAAATCCATACATGTATAAAAAAACATATGTCACCATTCTTGTTTTTTAGATAAATCGCTTCAAAGATGACCGATACGCTTAAAAATTGACAAAAATATGTGACGTTACGGAATACAAAATAACGTTATTTTTATTCAGAGAGATTGAAAAAAAAATATGTAACGGGATCTGAATAGTGTTTGTTATTTTATTTTCATTCCCCCTGTCGGAAATTTCCTAATAATTCAATATAACATTCGACTGAGTTAAATTTATTTCGTCCTAACTGTGTGCACTTTTAGCTTTCAAAACTGAATCTTCAACTTAACCCTTCAAAATTAGACACTGCTGATGACACCGATGTATCTATGCATGAATGAAATAAAGTGCTTCAAAAATTTGATTTGGTAAACAGTGATGTTGAAGTACAATTTGAATTGATTGACTGATGGTTGCTTAACGTCCAGTGGCAAATATTTCATGGATTTTCAGGACGATACAATACAATTTGAAAAGTTATGTCTAAAAGACACATTTGATGCAGCCGTCAAAAAAGGTTACACATTCTGTTAGTTGTGAAAATTATATAGAAAATCCACATCCTGATAAAATACGTATTCTATAAATATAGTATACCCTGTATGATGTAAACGTTTGGGTTGTGTGCGTTGTTAGTCGGACAAACCTTACAAACTGTATGTAAAATTTCACTTGAATAGACAAAGTTCAACATTTTGTCATTCGAGGAAAATTATTAAAAAAAGTGATCCTGAGAATATACATGCACCCTCAATATAGGTAATAAACAGCTGCGCCATGAGCGCATGATACGCCCGTCGTCTTGTGTGTGAATTTTTATGCAATAATCATAAATAGTTTCTGACATACGACGCGACATGCGAAAACCCCCCTTTTTTTTTACAAAAAAGTCAATATCTCTAAAATAAAATTTTGAATCAAAACCAAAAAGTATACAGATCTTTAGATTAATATAAATAAGAAGTATGTAAAATTTTAAGCAATAATCATAAATCGTTTTTGAGATACGGTGCGACATACGAAAACCCCCCTTTTTTTTACAAAAAACTCAATATCTCTTAAATAAAATTTTGAATCAAAACCAAAAAGTTTACAGATCTTTAGATTAATATAACTAAGAAGTGTGTAAAATTTTAAGCAATAATCATAAATCGTTTTTGAGATACGGCGCGACATGTGAAAACCCCCCTTTTTAAAAAAAAAAATCAATATCTCTAAAATAAAATTTTGAATCAAAACCAAAAAGTATACAGATCTTTAGATTAATATAACTAAGAAGTGTGTAAAATTTTAAGCAATAATCATAAATCGTTTTTGAGATACGGCGCGACATGTGAAAACCCCCCTTTTAAAAAAAAAAAAAAATTAATATCTCTAAAATAAAATTTTGAATCAAAAACCAAAAAGTATACAGATCTTTAGATTAATATAACTAAGAAGTGTGTAAAATTTTAAGCAATAATCATAAATCGTTTTTGAGATACGGCGCGACATGTGAAAAACCCCTCCCCCTTTTTTACAAAATACTCAATAACTCAAAAATAAAATTTTGAATCATCACAAAAAAGTATACAGATCTTAAGATGATATAACTAAGAAGTGTGTAAAGTTTCAAGCAATAATCATAAACTGTTTTTGAGATACGGCGCGACATGTAAAAAAAAACACACACCTGTTTTAGTTACTAAGTCCCGTAACTCAAAAAGCTTTAATCTTATTTTCACCAAAAAGTATACAGATCATTTGACCATCATAAGAAACAACTATGTTAAGTTTCATGTAATTTGGATAAGTTGTTCTCAAGTTACGATGCGACATGTTTACGCCGGACAGACAGACGGACAGACGGACAGACGGACAGACGACATTTGTATACCATTTTACGTCCCGTCAAAATTTTGACGGGCGTATAAAAAAAGACTTGGTGCAATATATTATCAAAATTCCAAATTCAGCAACCTGTCATCAAAAAATTAAAATCTGGCAAGATGCGCTAATTGTATATGTACTAACACCAAGTACAAAATTCAAAACTGTAATCCTAAAAAATCAGCCGTATAAACCCAATATACCAACTAAGGGACGGACTGTCGAAGGACACGGGTAAAACAGTATGCTCCCAGCATTTTGTTAAGGGAGCAAAATATCATATATTAGCATATATGATAATGTTCTATTTTATAAATCATTTGGTGACAAAATATCTTTTTGAATAAGCAGTTCATGGTGGAATGGTAATATGGAGATCTCTAATGTAGCAACGTAAGTACGCTAACGTCTACGTCATTTGGTCTTTGATGGAATGTTGTCTTATTGGCAATCATACCACATTTCCTTTTCAACTAAGTTTTATAGTTTTTTTTATTTATGTTGTACTGTTACACTACTGTCCCAGGTTAGGTGGAGTGTTGGCGCCTTCAAACATGTTTACCCCCCCCCCCCCCCACACACACACACACACACTCACATTATAAATGTAAATGTCCCAAGTCAGGAGCCTGTAGTTCAGTGGTTGTCGTTGGTTCATGTCTGTCATATTTGTTTTTCTGTAATTGTTTCGTTATAAATTAGGCCATTAGTTTTCTCAATTGAATTGTTTTATATTTTTATATGTCGGTGCCTTTTAAAGCCGACTATACGGTATGGATTTTTCTCCTTGTTGAAAGCCGAACAGTTGCCTATAATTGCTTATATCAACTTCATTTAAACTTTGGTGGATAGTTGTCTCATTGGCAATCATACCACATCTCTTTATTTTTCTATGGAACAATACAGTGTTACGACAAATCCTATCAAAAATGAGCATAATTAATATTAGATGGCAATAAAAAAATCACTTGGTAACCTTCTACTGTCTTACAGTTACCAGACAGAAGATCACAAGATTGTTGACCAGTGAAAAGACCACAACACTTATTGACAAGTGAGATTACCGCAAAACTTATTGGCCAGTGAAATGACCCTAAGACAAATGACCAGAGAGATGACCGCAAGATATATTGACCAGTGAAATAATGATATTAAGATATATTGACAAGTAAGATGACCGCAAGATATATTGACCAGTGAAATGATGATAAGATATATTGACAAGTAAGATGACCGCAAGATATATTGACCAGTTAGATGACCGCAAGATATATTGACCAGTGATCGAGGTGACCGCAATATATATATATATATATTGATCAGTGAGATGACGGTGAGGCATTTTATTTTTGGAATGCGAATAAAATGTTTTTAACCAATCAGCTGCTTCAAATCAATAAGTATACTGATAATGTCGTTTGCAGTGTTAAGGGGGTACCCAAACACTTCGACTAAAATAGACTTTGGCACGTTTAATTTTTTTTAAATTTTGACAAAATATTTAATTTGACCTGGGAACAAAAATTGAAAAATTGAAAAAAATTAACCATACAATTAACAGGAATATTTTCATTAGATATATAGCAATTTGACAAACACTAATATTGTTCATTGTGAAGCTCAATTTCTTTTTACTAATAAACTGTGATTAAAATGTTCAGCTGATTTCTAAAGAGTTAACTCTCTTAGGTGTTCTGCTCGTCCTTAATACTGTGAAAAAATTGGGATAAACATTTGACAAAATTCAAAATGGTAGTAAAAGTTATACACACCTCCAATTTTAATATTAAAAACCGTTTTGTTACAAATATAAATTAAAAACATATTTTAAGATTTTGAAATCGCACTATAAATGTATGATACTTTTTTCACTGTGACGATACGTGTTTCTGAAGTTAACTCCATTAGTTAGACACGAACATATCATGTAAGGGGAAAACTGAACAGTCAAATTGTTTAAAAGTAATATTTGTCTTATGGAGTTTGAGCTCAATTTTAATTAAATGAATAATGAATAAACTGACAATTAATGGGAAAATGTATCGTTTATACCGAAGTTCTAGCTACTTGGGGATTGCCTTGCCGTCATCTCACTGATCAATGTATATTTATTTTAACTGTATGTAAATTCCACAGCAGCGATATCGACCCTGTCAAATAAATAACCAATACATTTAAAACTGGTACCTAACCATCATTTAGAGATTAGCAAAAAGGAAATGACGTTTTGAACTTCCGGTGATAGCTTTAATCAAGGTTTATATGTTATCTTAATACATTTGAACATCAATTAACTGAATGGAATTTTAAATAGAAAAGGATAGAGTAGTCAATGTAGTCAATACTTCATCAATTCAGCCAATTTGAGTAGATCAACTTTAAAAATTCGAAAATCGGTATATCGTTTTGAGTTTCATGTTAGTTTAAACACAACTGCTCAGTTTCCATTATAGAAGTTTTAAAATTTTCTCCATCTCAAAATAGATTTTTGTTCCTTAATATCAATTTTACGTAGTGTTGTCTTGACAACAGCAATTGGTAAATATATCCGTTTAAACTTCAGCTTTAATAACTTTAACTTTTTTTAATTTCCGCACTCACTATCAGATGATAATTAAAGTACAGTGTACTAATTAATATATTACGGTCTGTGTGTTACAACAATGAACTCTATATGACCTGTAGGAAACATAACCCGATCAGATATTTGATAACCATCATTGCGTTCCACTAAAGTGGCCAGACTTTTGTCCAAAAAGAAAACCATTCCCATAAACAAATGTCTTCATGAACATGCATAAAATATTTGCCACTGGACGATAAGCAACCAACAATCCACCAATCATAAACAACTGCATGAAATACCAGTAAATGAAAATTACTTTTCACTGAAACTCTGTAGGAATTAACTGCTGGTTCCCTTAGATCATACATTGTACATTCAGGTAAATAAGTTTGGTTCTCAACCGTAGATCATACATTCAGGTAATTAAGTTTGGTTCTCACCCCTAGATCATACATTCAGGTAATTAAGTTTGGTTCTCAACCGTAGATCATACATTCAGGTAAATAAGTTTTGTTTTCACCCGTAGATCATACACTCAGGTAAATAAGTTTGGTTCTCACCCGTAGATCATACATTCAGGTAATTAAGTTTGGTTCTCATCCCTAGATCATACATTCAGGTAAATAAGTTTGGTTCTCAACCTTAGATCATACATTCAGGTAAATTAAATAAGTTTGGTCCTCAATCGTATAGATCATACATTCAGGTAAATAAGTTCGGTCCTCAACCGTAGATCATACACACGGGTAAATACGTTTGGTTCTCAACCGTGGTTCATGCGTTCAGTTTAATAAACCGTAGATTTTACATTCGGGTAAATAAGTTTGCTTCTCAACCGTAAATCATACATTCAGGTAAATAAATCGTAGATCATACATTCAGGTAAATAAGTTTGATTCCTTTAGAAGACACCATAGGAACTGAGGACAAGGGACTCTTAAAATATTTACTTAAATAATGTGTATTGTTTTTTTTGTTTTTTTTTTTTTGTGTGTTTTGTCATGTGCTATAGTTGTAGTATATAATGACAATAAAGATTTGAAACTCATATATTACGAGGAAAACCAGATAAATATAGATAATAACATGGCATTTTTCATATCAGATCCTTTATCAGCCCTAGGTCATGATATCAGCCCGAGAGCCGACAGGCTCGAGGGATGATTTTGACCATGGGCTGATAAGGGGTCTGATATGAAAAATGACATGTTATGTTCTTTTTATCATATACTTCAACAGAAGCCATACAGACATGAAAACTTTTTCAAAACTTTATAAAATTCATTTATTGTATTATTTGTTTTGCGTTTTTTAATAATATATTTTCCTGTTTCCTAATATTCCTACTGCTATTCTGCTTAGCGTTGTTTTTCACTTAAATGTACCACTGAGGTTTATTTTCCGGAATTTGCAGAATGACGTCGAAATGCTTTGCAATTACGTTAAAGAAAGGCATGCGATAATAACCGGAAACAGTTGCTATAAACCGGAAACAGTTGATATATACCGGAAGCAGTTGATAACAAAAGTCATATCACACGGCTAAGACAATTCTTCAAATTTATTGAATAAATATATGTATAAATTAGTTTTTTATCAAGGGGTACAATTATACCATTATTTTCTACAAGTATATGATAAGTATAGATTATTACATGGCATTTTTCATATCAGACCCTTTATCGGCCCTAGGTCATGATATCAGCCCAAGAGCCACAGGCTCGAGGGCTGATATCATGAACGAGGGCCGATAAAGGGTCTGATATGATAAATGACATGTAATCATCTTTTTATCATATACTTCAACAGAAGAAAAACCTACAAGAACTATTAATTAAAATTTTGTCTTTCCATGAAATTTTAGATAATAATTTACAGACAACCAAATACAAATTTCTTAACTTTAGTTGTTTTATTGATATTACAAGCATTTTATTTATCTTGTCACAACAATTATCATGTTCTTAGTTTGAAATTTGCTCCTCAACCATTTTGTGAAAAGTCTTAAATCACTTGCGGTTTTCCGCATTGAGTTGTCGTTTTCGAACAAATTTCCGGAAATGCACGACGTTGCATGTGATAAACGTCACGGAAATTAACGGAAAGGCATGTGATAACATTCCGGAAGCAGTCAATAAAGGTTCCTTTATCAGCCCGCTGAGGAAATTCTTAGGAATCTGATCAATAAACCTAGTAATCCTTTCATAGCCTTTTAATATTTTTAAATGTTATTGAACTGTAAAATTTTAGTAATATTTTATACAAGTATATGATAAAGAGGTTTATCGCTATTTTACAAATTTTTCCTTTGATCTTGCTGACTGATAATTTCCGTTCTCAGCGGAGTCGAGTGATACGAAAACGGAGTCGAGTGATATGAACATTATCGCTAGAAACTAAGGGAACACGTGCCGTTGTCAAGGAAATTAACAACGTCTTCATAGGTAAAATAGCGATAAACAGATTATCATTGGTCATCTCAACTCGATTGCTTTTCTCGCTTTCGCCGTACCGGCTCAAGCGAGAAAATCAATCTCGTTGAGATAACCAACGATAATCTATAATTACTGAATGATTTTCAAATCTTTAATGACATTTCCGTTACCCCTAGTAGTGGAACTCGGAAAGCTCGAGCAGTGCGCATTGTAATTTGTATCCTCGTTCAATCCCGGAGTATACAAATTGGACCATCACCTTCTCCTCTTGCAATTATGTTACACAATTTGGTTGAAAGGGATTCTTGAGGCATTATTAGTTTACCAATGTTTAAATCTTACTAATCAATTAAGAAGATACAAGTCTAAATAGCAAGTAAAAGGAGCGAGATTAGGTGCGTCGACAGGATAGGCGTTTCCTGCATCAGCCGCCCGAATACGAATCCACAGTCAAAATAACACCGTCGGTAAATTTATAGACCAGACGACTATTCTACTAGACCACGGATAAAGATGCGTGTCTCTGGATCGGCAAAAATGGGTCAAAATATGAATCTAAATAGTGTCGAAATTGCAAAAAATGTAAGATCATATGCTGCGAGTTATAGAAATAATAAAACATGATTTTTTTTTTTTGTTCAATTAAAAAAAAGTGAAATAACAATTCGCTTTAAACAGCCAGTTTGATTCAATTTTGTCAAAATAAGTTAAGAAACAATATAACCCCTTGGCTGGAGATGGGTTACGTATGTATTCAGCTATTAAAAGGAAAAGAATGTCAAATTTGAAAGTGAAACAAGAATGAACCATTTGGTTGACTGATTCGATCCACCAAAAAATCATTCTTATACAGGTAAAAACGATGATAAACATACTTTTTAACCTACAATATGAAATCAAACAGACCTAGGAAAATCCAATTGCACGTGGTCGATATCTATTTATATTTATATTTATGTTTATATCGGGTTTTATTATATGACTATTAATTGTCTGTTTTCTCATTGGCTAAAAGCATAGGAAATCCTATTTGATTAAACATTACTTTCACCGCGGCAAAAATCACGAGAGGTAAATATAAGATTTGGAACAGCGTCCGTGTACCTAAAAATAGATATTCCAAGGCAAAGTCAATGACGAAGGTTTATGACGTCATGTAAATTCCCGTTTTTTTCTTTTTCTTGTTGTGTTGGTGTATTTTTTCTCTTTTTCTTGTTTTCGGTGTATTTTTTTAGAAAACTTTATTGAATATTTCAACACATATATATATATAATCGGTGCAATTTGGGAGGAAAGTTTAATGTTATTTTTATTATTTTGTTGTGTACAGAAAACATAAAACAATTATTTTTTTCACTCAAATTGTACCGATTGTAAGCTTGATTTTACTTATTTAATTTGCTATTACATGACCGAGAACCAGGATGTCCTACCACAAAGTAGGTAACCTGTCAAAAAGTTAAATTCTGGAGTCAAAAATCGGTAATATGAAAATAGTCTATTCAGGAGCCTCTGGCCTTTGTTAGTCTTGTATCATTTTTAATTTTAGTTTTCTGTGTATAATTTGGAGTTTAGTATGACGTCCATTATCACTGAACTAGTATACTTATTTGTTTAGGGGCCAGCTGAAGAACGCCTCCGGGTGCGGGAGTTTCTCGCTGCATTGAAGACCCATTGGTGGCCTTCAGCTGTTGTCTGCTCTATGGTCGGGTTGTTGTCTCTTTGACACATTCCCCATTTCCATTCTCAATTTTATTCATCAATATAAATGTAAAAATTAAAAACAATAAATTTAAAAAGTGTATATATTTTTTTGTTGTGGAAATACAAACTGAATCAATTCCCTTATTTAATATCTAACAAGTTAATCGTGTTTAACTAATAATTTTAATAACAAAAATGAATCATTATACTATTAACACATGCACAATTAAGCTGATTCGGACCTCAGATATTATGACTGCCTAAAAAATACAAAGCAGTTAACCAATTTTCTAAATCGTGAAAACGAATTATAATAAAATCTGTGATAACTAAAATAACGGTTTACAAAAATCTGTGATTACCAATTCAACAAATTCGTTATGACGAATTTAATCCGATATCACGAGTTACATAAAAAAAAATGTGATAGCAAATTACACACATTCCTGATAACGAATTTAATCCGTTATACAATTCGTTATCACGTTTTTAAATCAGTTATCAAAAAAAATTGTGACAACGAATTTAATCCGTTAATACAAATTACAAAAACTGTTATAACTAATTCCATATATTTGTGATAACGAATTTAATCTGTGATAACAAATTCTTTAATTCGTGATATCGAATTCAAATTGTATTTTTGGGAGTTCCTAAATGGGTTTCCGTAGATGTTGAATAATAAATACAATTAAGTTATCTATGATGATAAAGAAAAATAAGATACTGAAATCCAATCAGTCAATTAAAAGTAAAAATTTACTTACAGTAATGTTGTCCGTTGCGCGTTTTTTTCGGATTAAACTTAATATTCCTCCAGTTTTTAATTTCTTCAAAACAATACAATTAGTATCAGAAAACAATGTTTATTCCGTTTATACCTAATATTCCTCCAGTTTTAAATTTCAATACAATACAATTAATATCTGAAAAAACAATGTTATCTTTAGAATAAGAGTTTTCTTCCGTAATGGCACTTAAACAACTGATGAGGAAAGCAAAACTGTAGAAATACGCTTTTAACTTCATTTAAAGGACAGAGATAACAGTTCAATATTTACCCGATAGTTTGTATTGATCATGTTCCTTTATTATTGGAAACCTATCATCAACTCAACTATACATTTATTGGTAATATTAATAATGTTTGTTTAAACATTATCCAATTTAAAATGTCCGATTATGGATTCCGCTTGAAATTCTATTGTCTGTAATTCAAAGCTGCATGTGTATTGTCTGTTATTTCTTTCACAAAATAAAATGTATTACTTTACTTTTTTTCTCTTTCTGTTTTTTTTTTTTTTTTTTTTATTTTTTTTAAGGGAGTTAACATTTTCAAAATGTGATACGTCATTAAACGAATTCCTTTCGATAGATTATTTTTAAATTATACTCATTGTTAAATTGAAGGTTATAGGAGGGTCGGAATGGGGTTTACAGAATAAAGATGAATAGACAAAAAGTGCAGTATAATGGGCAAAATATATAAAGAATAGAGAAAAATTTCCTAAAAGATTAAAAAGAATACATTCCACCACCAGGAACCTTAGTATAATCATCTAGAACATTGTTATTCAGCGCGCTCTAACAGGAACAAATTCTTTCAATAAAGAATTAAATGCTTACTTTTATGATTTTATTGGGACGTAAAAGCGTTGATCGAAGCACATTTGGAACATGAGATGTTGTTCACAAAATAAAGTTTTGTTTAACTTTACTTTTCTCTTTTATTTTTAGGGGTGGGGGCAACATTTTCAACATGTGATGCGTCATGCAACTGGATTCCTCTCGGTACTTTCATAATTATACACTCTTTGTTAAATTGAGCGATATTGGAGGATCTGGATGGGGTTTACAGAATAGAGAATGATTGACAAAAACTGCAGAATAATGGGCAAAAATATAAAAAATAGAGAAAATTAGCGGAAAAAAAAGAATAGAGAATTATGGGGTGCTAAAATATAAAGAATAGAAATTAATGTGCACAAAAGATAAAGAACAGAGAAAAAATTCTTAAAAATTTAAAGGATACAGAAATGAACAACCCCCATCAAGACCCTCAAGTAGCCATCTGAAACATTGTTATTCCATGACAACAGGAAAACCATTCTTTAAATAAAGCATTGAAAGCTTCTTTTTATAATTCTATTGGTGTAAAAGCGTTGACGTCGTAAGTTTTCGGCCGTTTCATAAGCAATCGTATGTAGACTTTTGTCGTAAGTTTGATTGTAAACTACGATTGTTAGCAGGCAGTCGTAAGTCAAATCGTAGTGATTTAACCTGTTGACATTTTGTTAAAATCAACAACATTACATTATCTTACAGAAAACTAAGTTCCATTGGATGAACAGAATACATGTATTCATGTTATTTTGTCCCAATCATAAGCAACTGAAATTTTAAATTCCTGAAATGATTGGAACGTCATGCGTACATACCCCTAACTTGCCCGTTACTTGGTATCTAATTCTTCTCAAATAAAAAAATTATACACTACAGCGAGGACGATGCTCTTTATTTAATAGACTTTTTTTATTTATACATTACGATTATTTTAAAACACATAACAGTCCAGAAATTGAGAAAACAATAATTTATATACATGATCGAATGTGATGGTATGAATCCATAGTTTCAATGTAATTACACCAGTTGCCATGCACTCTATCAGGTTCGCGTTTTTTTTAGGTATAAAATGTATGCTTCAACCCCGTACTCGATAACTGTTTTTTTTTTAATTTAAAACATTTCTATAATTCTAGGTGGGGCCTCGGTGGCCGAGTGGTCTAAGTAGTTACTACTGTAATCACTAGCCAGTCAACACTGAGGTTGTGAGTTCGAACCCCGCTCGTGCGGGTGCACTCGACTCCAATCTTAATTGACTAGGATTGTCAGTTTTCCTATCGAAGGTCGGTTGTTTTTCTCCGGGCACTCCGGCTTCCTCCACCAATAAAAACTGGCCGCCACGAAATAGCCCAAAAGCGGTGCTTAAAAGTGGCGTTAAAACACCAAAAATCAAATCAAATCAAATAATTCTAGGTTGATTTGAAATCTATGTTATTTCACTTTGCCATAATGTGATTGTTTGTGTTTATACTTATAAAATTTCCTCGTCACTTTTAATCTAGCGTCGTAATACAGTACATGATATATAAGGCATGAAGATGGAATTGTTACAGATCAGCTAAAATATCTATTGTAATATTGTAAAGGATCCTACAAATTAATGCAAGATACAGTCACAGAAATAATACAAGGAAAGGTAACACCCGGCCACCGAAAGTTTTAATATATGAAGCCTAGGTGGTCGTGTGGTCTAGCGCATCGGATACAGTGGATCTTAATTATAAATTTAATACTAAACAGAAAACAATAAACTTGCGGAAAAGAAGGTATACCGCAAACAAAAGGTGCAAAGGTTTTTGAACACCAAATCCGGATTTCGACAATTAATGTCTCTTCAGTGATGTTAGAAATCGAAACGGTATTTAGAAAGCCATACAATTTACCTCAATTTAGGATAGACTCTTTAATTTTGAGGAGTCAAAATAGGATGAACGGATCATATAAACCCGAAGGCAAATATAATACAAGCCCAAACGAAAAAATATAAACAAGTCTAAATTGAAAACAACGTTTAAACCTATGTTTGCGTTGGATAAAAACCGTAATTTTTATACGTGTGCATGCAAAACAAATTTCTTGTTAGAGGGATCTAAATACAGCACAAACAACATTTTCCAAAAGACCAAAAAAGTGAAAAAGTATATTTTAACAAAACCCATTTGACTAACAAGTCGAACAACAAATGTTCTTAAACCCTGCTGACTGCCATTGGCGATTGCCAAATAAACGGATCACCGATGTAATAAATGGATCTTAATTATAAATTTAATACTAAACAGAAAACAATGGAATTTAAGTAAATAGACTTAAATTCAGTTATCGCTGGGGCCTCTTTCGGATTTTGTTTCATGTTTTAGCTTTACCTAACATGAGTGACGTTATATTCTGTGACGCAATTTAGTCCTGTACAGAATTTCCACGCAGCAAGCAAGCTCTTTAAATTTCGTTAGCGGTAAAATTGAAAAAATTGAAAAGTAGTATCTTGTAAATGGTAAAGTAGTGTTAGTATGGTATGGTTATAACGTGCCTCATGCTTCCAATGTTTATTAGGAAGTAGTCTTAGAAAGGAATTCATTTTATCGATCGTAATTTTTTTACCATATCCATATTCCATCAGGAATTTTATCGCCACGTGGAGAGCACATGTAAAGAGATCGATCCCATTATTCGTTTTTCATTATTATTTCATTTTAACAAATATAACTAATTAGATGCAATATTGTCCTAAGATTTGCAAATTATAAATAATGATATTTGTATTTTTACATCAAATTAGATGCATGTATAGTCTGCCTGATGGGTACACATACCGTACGTTATATATGAGGACGAGTTTAATTAGTTTCTTATATTACGTTTTGCCCATATCTTATTACTATTGAAATTGAGTATTGACAGAACTTCTAGTGACTATGGTTCCATAGGCGGATCCAGGGGGAAAATTTGGTTGATTATATAGGGAATCACTGAAGCGTGACTGGAGCGGGGCCTCCTTAGGTCAGTCAGCGTGCCCCCCTTACAAAAAGTTCTGGATCCTCCATCGGTTTAGCCTTTAAAGAACCGTTCTGTGATCGCGTAGATAAACAAATTGTATTTGCGCTGCAACATATCCTGCAGATTAGTAACGTGACGTCAATGTTTATGTGTTATGAGGCAGGCGTTATCTGATGAGCTCCCGAATTATAATTGAATTTTCCTTAAAAGGGTATACATCGGGAATTGTGTATCTAAATCTTTCAAAGCACATATTCAGCAAATATGCCATGAAAGGATATGAACGTACAAAGGTGCAAAGGGACGTACCCTTGGGGGCGAAAGGACCCAGGTTCGTTTAATTATTGCAAAACCGGAAGTTCAACTTTCGATACAAATATAAAACAAAAATCTTGGAAATCTTGCACAGAGACCAGGGCACGGAGTTAAGAAGCAGTAGCCAAAAATCGTCATGTCTAAATGTTAGCTTGCTTGTGGAGTTTAGCAAACATATCTGTATGTATCCTGATATAAATTTTGTGTGTACCTACACACTTGTTACTGAAAACTGAGTGTCGAGTCTGTCAACATCACTTGTATAGTTGCTTGCTACTCTACCCTCTAGCCTTGACTAGGTCGATATGGTATGAATAGTTCAGATCAATCACAAATTTAGTCATAATGTCATCAACAGGCCACAGCTTGAATTATTGTTGTGATAAACATATTACACTATGTCACTATCAACTGACTATGGATTTAAGAATTAATAAATATATATATCATGTATATATATATATAATACTATTTTTTTTTTAATTATTGTTACTATCATAAAACACAACTATGAGTATACGTAATATTTTTTATTATTATTGTTTCTTTTTACAGTCATTTGTTTTTGTTAAGTCAACGCTATGTAACATGGTGGAACTAATATTTACTTTTTGTTGAGTTGTAGCACAATGTTGAAAAGATCAGCTAGAAAGCGAAAAAGTACAAGACCTTGCTCGGCTACAGAACACCACCACAAGGGTTGTAACAATTGGACCAGAGACATAGACAACAATGACACACACAGTTTTTGCAGATGGGTCACCAAACTGAACTGGTTCCACGACTCATCACGCCTACTTACTCAACTCCTTTAAGTCACATACATTGGATAATCATCAGAAGCCATTTATGCAAACCCACAGAGCTCTGCATCAGTATGTATAAACACAGCATCCAGTTGATAATGTACAAGGTAATCAGTCAGATTTACAAAAGCAGTATATTACTTTAAGTTAAACCCCTACATGTGATTCTAACATACAACATATACATGTGTAAAGATATAAGGCAAACTTTTTTCCAATCTTATGGTTTAGATTTAAACGATTTGTGTAATGATTATTTCTCAGTTTCTAAACTTAAATCCACAAAATATTACCGAATGTATTACATGTATTTATACAAATTTATTAGAGATTCGTTAGAAAGAAGAAACAATTCTTAAAAATACGGTTACAGTTATATTATTATACATATATATATATATATATATATTACATTTGAAACTTTGAAATGTTGTTTTGTATATTATCATATGATTGGTAACTTATGATTTGTAATGGAGAACACTTATGAAATATTAGTTATCTTAATAAATAATCTTAATATTCCAAATCAGATATACATGTACAGCATGAATACAGATATTGCAATAAAAGTACCACAAAATATAAAGGACAAAATTTATAGAAGTGAATACATATTTATGACTATATTAGGCCAGACTTAAAAGTATTTCTGTTTGGCCAAACCCTACCCGCCAGTCTCAGGTGTGGGGAGATAGGTAGGGAAATTCCTTTTTTTTTTTTTTTTTATATTTAAGAGAAAAATAGGTTCAAAATGGTTTTACCTTGTAAGCAACTTTTAAAATGAGACTATTACAGAGTTTTGTGTAAATTGTTAGACGCATATATGCCAGGATCTATACATGTATGTACATGTAATATACGCAAAACTAGTACAAATTAAAAGGGGCAGCTTGTCTAGCAGTCTGCTCCAAACCAGTCAAAAATCTTTAGTATTTAGGTGTCGACAACAGCATTAATATATATATATATACTAGTATTTATTGTAATCTTCATCCTGGAAGATTTTAGGAGTTGCTCAAATATATGAGTGCTGTACGCTGTACGCTTAGGTACCAAGCGTTGTAATAATTTAGGCTGGAAGCATTATGACAAGCAATTTCATTTGCATAAAACCATTCGCCATACTGGTTCCTGGGCTACAGTTGATTCCAAATTATGGTTGATATTTATTAATGATAGTACAGAGAACAAAAATTATATTACAGGTAGAACTTCAGTTAACATGAACACTGGGACTAATTTGAAATGTTATGCTTTTAATTATGAGGGTAGATGTTGTTAAGCAGCTTGTTTTATCAGCATGTTGGCTTTTTTTTTTGTAACGCAGGTCATCCTATTATAACTTGTCCTAACAGGCAGACATTTACCATGTTTACATTGCATAATCTAGGTTTCAGGTCATCTAGACCTCAAATGGAAATAATTTCTCATTTGGGCAACCTGGTTCAAACCCAAGACAGAGACCTGCTAAATAATGCATTTATGGGACAACTAAATGGTTGTTTCTTTTTACAAGGATTCTAATATACAGGTCCTCATAGTCATTCTTTTAAATTTGCCTTTGCCTGAGTTGATCCAGTTATTCTTGCCTTGTATTTATGAGCAATTTTATTACGTTATAAGAAATTCGCTTCAATATAGACATCTTATACATTCAGGTATTTCACATCCAATCTTAAATTTTATGGTAATATTCTTTACAAAGCACAAAATCTGGTACAAATTTTTCATAATGGCTGAAGCCATTTCTGGTTTTTAGGGTGGATCACCTCAGATTTTTATCCTGCTCTAATCCCACTGGAATTTATTACTGGTATTTCAGACCTTTAATAACAAGTTTGATTGTAAGTTCCATAGCACCCAGTGCATACAGATGTATCAGAGAGGACAGTCTTTTTTTTTCACGAGTTCAGATCTCTTAATGTCTTTTGGGAATACATGGCCTATTCCTCTCTGCGAATTGTTAAGGTATTTCTTACTTGTATCTCTCTCAACAAAAATTGTAACATTACTAATTACTAGGTATGGAAATGTTTTTTTTTAGTAAGATTAACAATTATGAGGATGTGTCGCCAAAATTTGAGGTTTGGCAGTTTTTTAGAAGGTATTAAACGCTCCAGGCCTAAGAACAACGATTTACGTTTACCAATAACCAGAGTCATGCTGAAGTCTAGCAAATTTTTCCTTATCTTGTGTTGGTTAAACTTGGTATGAATTAAGTGTGTTTAAAGCTGTCTTTTCACTTGCTTTTCGTGGATTATTAAAGGGTCGTAGATCCAATGCTTACAACTTAATACAAGGGTTACATAAGAATTTTTTTTTCTCAATTAATTATGCTTTAAATTGTATTTGTATTATATATGTAACATAATACTTTCATGTAGCTTATTGCTCTACAAGTATTGTAGGAGATCCTTTAATGTTTGGATAGTAGGATCCTCTATAGTAAGCATGTTTTTGTAGCAGCCCGATATCCTCCAGATGGGTTAACTTAGGTCTCGGGCGCTAAATGAATCTTTGTGGTGGCATGATTTCATTTCATTCATTTTCTACTTACCGCCTGAGAAATATACATACGAATATTACTTTCCTTACCAGTCCAGACTTCGCAATTAAAATAAAACATCTAGATGACGGAGATACTTCCAACCGGAACTAAGTCACCTACATGCTTTACTTTACCTGTACCCCAGTTTTTTTTTTTTTGCGCCGAAGAGGTCAGACGTTAAAAAATATGTTCGAAGTTATTTAATTTTTTCAAAATTTACGATAATGAGAAGTGAAGGCTCGGATGCCTATGTTGAGGAAGACACTTCTTCTGTCTTAGAGGATAATGCAATGGCCTCCGACAAAGTCACTTCCGCTCCCGGGAAGAAAGGTAAGAAGCGTACTTGTAGTAAAAAAGACAATTTGTCAGACTTAGAAAGTCGTATGATGGCAAGAATTGAAGAACAGGACAAACAATTTGATTCTATGAGTACTAAAATGGGTAAATTGTTTGAATTACTACAAGGCAAGTTAACTGACACCGGAAATGAAGTTCCAAGGTCAGAACATGAGAATCCAAATACGGTCACAGTCGAGGCATTTAGTGCTGCTCGCAGACCAATTATACCGTTGAACAGTGCTATTAATGAGCATCAAAACAGCGGTGATGACATAGAAACTCTATCTGTTCGAATTTCGGATTCAGAACGTCAAAATAGTGGCTGTTTATTCAGTGCAGAGGGCTCTGAGAATTCTAGAAATTCTGATGATGATGATGTCAATACTTGTGACAGTAGATCAGTTTTAATTAAATCTGGTGAACATGACAGGTTCCAGAAATATTTATCTAACAGAAATGAGAAATCTTGTGAAACAGAGAAACAAGATAAATCTGTAAGCCATACTCTAGGTGACAAGTTTGGTCTTGATGCTTATACCTCTTTATTGACTGAGAAAACAGGCTTAGTGTTAGAACAAAACCAGATTGATGTTTCACGTGGTTCTTGGAGGTCAGAGACTCCCCACAAAATCACTAGTTATAAGGAAAATTATAGACAAAGTTTCCCAATAGATGCAAGTTGTCAGGAATACTTCAGTGTACCGACAATTGACAATACAGTAGAACGTTTACTGATGAAAAGATATGGTCCAAGAGCTGCTTTTGGCAGAGTCCCAAGTTTATTTACTAAAAACTTGAAGTCTCTTGAAAGGTTAGCTTATCAGGGTCAAGTTGCAGCCCGCATGGGTTTGATCACAACTTGTTATTTGCAACAAGCAAGTGGAAATTTGTTGGATAATTTACAATCTGATACGCCAAATTTAGACAATGCAATACAGAATGTAAGAGACATATTTGCTTTGTCGACTAAAAGTTTAGATCAGACGGCGAGAACTGGAGCTTTTCACCACATGATACGTCGACGTGCTACTATGTATGATACAGGTCTTAATGAACTAAGAGACTATGCCAACACAATTTTGACTTTACCATTAACAGCAGATGGTATATTTGGTTCTCAGTTTGATGCTAAAATGAAAGAGAAAACTGATAGAAATAAACAATTAGCTGAAGTTTTACCGGATACTAAACGAGTTACTCTTGGTTCACAGTTGGGTAAAAGAAAACCAACAGCTACAATTACTTCAGATTTTACATTTGTGAAAAAGCCTAAATTTGACAGTAATTTCAAGATACCAAAGAAGAACTTTGGGGAGTTCAAGTCGTCTGGTAAACAGACACCTGCTAACAAACCATGGGTAAGTTCTTTCTCTAATGTGAAGAAAAAGTATAGTTCCTGACGCCAAAACTCTAATTTTGTTTTCTCAGATACCAGTGGGAGGGAGGTTAAAACATTTTATTCAGGAATGGGAATCAATAACAGACGATCAATGGGTACTGAAAACTTTACAAGAGGGTTTGAATTTAGAATTTCAAGAAACTCCTCACTTGACAGGTATAAAACACACTTCTGTCAATGCGAGGAATCTTCATATTATTTTAGCAGAGGTAGAAGATTTAATAGAAAAAAATGCAATAGAGATTGTACCTCAAGCAGAGATACATCAAGGTTTTTACAGTACACTATTTCTGGTTCCCAAGAAAACAGGCGATTTGAGACCTGTGATAAATTTGAAACCTCTCAACCAGTATCTGAGGAAGCAACATTTCAAAATGGACACTTTAACAAAAGTTTTGAATCTAGTAAAACCCCAAGACTGGGCGTTGTCTCTCGATCTGAAAGATGCATATCTCCATATTCCAGTTCTCAAAACACACAGAAAATTTCTACGGTTTTGCATACAAGGCAAATGTTACCAATTTGTAGCTCTGTGTTTCGGTCCTTCTCAAGCACCTCGAGTGTTCACAAAAATAATAACTGTAGTAGCAGCTCATCTGAGAATCCAAAAACATACGCCTAGCAACTTATTTGGACGATTGGTTGCTAGTGAATGCCCAAGAGAAAATGCTAATTTCATTTTTAAAGTTAGAAATGTTAGTGAGGAGCTTAATGAAGGGAAACAATACGGCAAGAGATTATCTAATGTTGTTGGGTTTGATAGCGTCTTGCATAGAATTGATCCCCAATGCACGCCTTTATATGAGGCCTATCCAATTAAATCTACTTCATTTCTGGAGACCCTCCACCAGAGATCTCACTTATCAAATTCCATATACACAACACCTAAAAGATCATTTGAATTGGTGGTTGGACAGAGCAAACACTACCAAGGGCAAATCATTACACCAGTGGTCGGCAACCGTCACAATAACAACAGATGCTTCAAAGACGGGGTTTGGGGGTCACATGAACATGATTTTTCAAGGTTTTTGGTCTGTTCAAGAACAGAAATAACACATAAATCTGTTGGAATTGGAAGCTGTAATTCAAACAGTGCAACATTTCCTACCACAATTACAAAATCAAAGTGTGCTGCTCAAATGCGACAACACAACAGTCGTTCAGTATGTGAACAAACAGGGGGGCACAAAGTCAATACACCTTTGTTACAAGACATGGTGTCTAATGAAAATGGCATTTCAAAACAATCTGACATTCAGAGCAGCGGGAAAATTTAACATTCTTGCAGATCATCTGTCTCGAAACAAAATACAACCCACAGAGTGGACACTGAACAACCAAGTAGTTCAATCAGTGTTTGCAATGTGGGGAGAACCAACAATATATTTGTTTGCCTCAGTACCCAATCACAAAAGACCAGTGTTTTGTGCAAGGCTACCTCATCCCAGTGCTCTAGCAGTAGATGCTCTGTCGATATCATGGGAAAAAATGTGGGCGTATGCATTTCCACCAATATGTTTAATTCCAAAGGTATTAAAACACATGAGTCAGTTCAATTGTCGACTAATTCTGATAGCTCCAATGTGGCCAAGAAGACATTGGTACACAGAGATTCTTCAAAAATCAGTAGGAAGTCCAATAAAACTACCAATAAGGCAAAATCTATTGCATCAACCAAAAACAACCATTTACCATCCAAATCACTTGGCTGCTCTCCACAAAAATTTCAGACATAAGGGATTTTCAAGAGAAACTAGAAAGCTTCTCAGAGCATCATGGAGATCGGGCACACAGCAAGACTATGCTTGTAAATTCAAAAGATTTCATAGTTGGTGTAGTGAACGGGAAAAAGATCCCTATGCAGCTACTTAAGCAGAATGTGCAGATTTTTTATCTCATTTGTACACTTCAGGTTTACAATATCGTACTATAGCAGGTTATAGGTCAATGTTATCTTCCTTGCTACCTCCAATAGATAATGTTCCAATTGGGCAACATCCTTATATTATTAGACTACTAAGAGGAGTTTTCAATTCTAGACCTCCTAAAGTAAATTTAGTCCCAGAATGGGATTTACAAAATATTCTGGACATGTTGCAAAAGTCCCCTTTTGAACCTTTATTGAAAGCTGATATGAAATGTTTAACTTACAAAGTTGTTTTTCTTACAGCAATCACAACGTTCAGGAGATGTTCGGACATTCAAGCACTGAGGATAGGAGAGGGTTTTGTAAATGTGCAAAAGAAAGGACTTGTTTTCTTGAGACCAGGTTTATCAAAACAAGATAGACCAAATCATTATGGAACTAAACTTTTTGTGCCATACTTTGAACACAATAAAAAACTTGATCCTAAAAGAGCCATTGCGATATACTTGAAACGTACAGAAGAAATAAGAAAAGATGAAGGAAAACTTTTCTTGTCAACTATTAAACCTTTTAAACCAGTTACGTCACAAACAATTTCTAGGTGGCTAGTGAATACGATCAAAATGGCATATGAAAATACAGATTTTAAAGTAAAAGCTCACAGTATGAGAGCAATTGGACCTTCATGGGCCTTATTCAATGGTGCTAGTATGAATAGTATTTTAGAGTCAGCTGACTGGTCTACAGATACAACTTTCATCAAGTTTTATTTGAGAAATGTAGATGTTAAGGTTTTATCCTAATGTTTATATAACAGATTGTTTTTAAACTCATCAAAAAGACTGATATATTTTTGCTGTGATATGCAGTTCAAAAAAAAAAAAAAAAAAAGACAAAAAGACTAAAGAAAAGAAAAAAAAATAAAGACATTGTAAATATTGTATAGTGTACAGAAGAATGTTTTTAAAATGAACAAGTGGTATGAAGTAGAGATTATACTCATGATGTAGAGATGCAGAGCCATAGAAAATTATCCTACCACCAGAGAGGTAAGGCTTATTAATCTATCCGTATGTATATTTCTCAGGTGATAAGTAGAAAATGAATGAAATGAAATACTAAATTTGTTTTCAAATTCAGATTTTATGAATGAAGTTTTCTACTTACCACCTGATAATTACCCACCCTACCTCCCCACGTAAATTTTCTATAGTAGAAATAATGTTACAAAAAAATAGAAAAAACAAAACTGGGGTACAGGTTAAGTAAAGCATGTAGGTGACGTAGTTCCGGTTGGAAGTATCTCCGTCATCTAGATGTTTTATTTTAATTGCGAAGTCTGAACTGGTAAGGAAAGTAATATCCGTATGTATATTTCTCAGGTGGTAAGTAGAAAACTTCATTCATAAAATCTGAATTTGAAAACAAATTTAGAATTGTCAAGCATGTTTAAAGTTAACTAAGAACAATGAAACTATGAGGATCCACAATATTTCTTAATAAAACAGGTAGCAGGTAATGACATAGGTAGTTCTAGAGTGGGTTTTTTGCACAGTGAGATAAAGAACATGATCAGATGGATTATGCAGACTGAAGTTCATCGATTCTTAAGTAAGTATGGTCTCAAATTTGACCAGGTTATTGCAAATCAATGGACTTGTGTTGCTATAGAATATACAACTATATTACTGCCTATTTAATTAGCTGTGGGGGTGGCTACATAAAATACCATGATATTCGATCAGATCAGAAATTTTTCAACCGGATGGTTTTCACTTGTCACCCTTAACATGCTTAAGAAATGAATTGTGGTTAAACTTCTTGAAAGGTGCAATGGAACGTTTCATTCTAAAAAAGGACAGTGCTTACACTTTTCCGTGTTAGTTATATATTTGATGATATACTAAAATATACTATATTTTATGATATACAAATACAATCAACTATCTTATGGTTTGGTGTAGTTTTGGTTAGTATTTTTATCTGTGTAGGTAAATATGTTTTAAAACAGTTGTTCGCAAAACATCATGTAGATAATTTAACATGTATATATGTACCAAGTTGTACTTTAAAATAAAAATATCTATCTATCTATCTATAGTTATCTGGTTCACAGCTTTGCATCGAACCGCCCTTTTTATGGCGGTTGACAGAGTCTCTGTTTTCCTCCGTCAATGTGGCAGAATTCGCTGCATATAATCTTAATGTTGACTATGACATTTTAGGTTTTTGGATAATACAGACTACACCTGTGTATCCCACGGTGCATTCTAAATTTAAAGCACCAATGTATCCCACGGTGCATCTTTACATTTTCATATATATCTATCTTTCTGCAAGGTTGCCATATTATCTTCAGGTAACCAACCATATATCTATCTACATATACATCTATCTATCTATCTATATATATATATATATATATATATATATCATTTGAATCTATATTATGAATAAAAGCTGTGGCCAGATATCGCCAATCCATATATGTATTTTGTTTTAATGGCACCATCTGAGATAATGGAATTTAAGTAAATAGACTTAAATTCAGTTATCGCTGGGGCCTCTTTCGGATTGTGTTTCATGTTTTAGCTTTACCTAACATGAGTGACGTTATATTCTGTGACGTAATTTAGTCCTTTACAGAATTTCCACGCAGCAAGCAAGCTGTTTAAATTTCGTTAGCGGTAAAATTGAAAACCCGCCATCCCACTCCTTTTTTGTACGAGATACTGCTCTTTTGCATTTATTTTTCAGGTTGTTTCTGTCTGTGGCAGTGGTAATACAGATTTGACTGATGATGTTATCTTGTTTGCTGTTGAGACTAGTGACTTTTATTTGAACTTTAAGCATCATAAATAGATTCCCAGTCAATGTGGCAGAATTCGCTGCATATAATCTTAATGTTAACTATGATATTTTAGGTTTTTGGATAATACAGACTACACCTGTGTATCCCACGGTGCATTCTAAATTTAAATCACCAGTGTATCCCACGGTGCATCTTTACATTTTCATATATATATATATCTATCTGCAAGGTTGCCATATTATCTTCAGGTAACCAACCATATATCTATCTACATATACATCTATCTATCTATATATATATATATATATATCATATGAATCTATATTATGAATAAAAGCTGTGGCCAGATATCGCCAATCCATATATGATTTTTTTTTTAATGGCACCATCTGAGATAATAAACTTGCGGAAAAGATGGTATACCGCAAACAAAAGGTGCAAAGGTTTTTGAACACCAAATCCGGATTTCGACAATTAATGTCTCATCAGTGATGTTAGGAATCGAAACGGTATTTGGAAAGCCTTACAATTTATCTCAATTTAGGATAGACTCTTTAATTTTGAGGAGTCAAAATAGGATGAACGGATCATATAAACCCGAAGGCAAATATAATACAAGCCCAAACGAAAAAATATAAACAAGTCTAAATTGAAAACAACGTTCAAACCTATGTTTGCGTTGGATAAAAACCGTAATTTTTATACGTGTGCATGCAAAACAAATTTCTTGTTAGAGGGGTCTAAATACAGCACAAACAACATTTTCCAAAGACCAAAAAAGTGAAAAAGTATATTTTAACAAAACGCATTTGACTAATATAACAGGTCAAACAACACATGTTCTTAAACCCTGCTGACTGCCATTGGCGATTGCCAAATAAACGGATCACCGATGTAATAAATGGATCTTAATTATGAATTTAATACTAAACAGAAAACAATAAACTTGCAGAAAAGATGGTATACCGCAAAAAAAAGGTGCAAAGGTTTTTCTACACCATATCCGGATTTCGACAATTAATGTCTCTTCAGTGATGTTGGGAATCGAAATATGATTCATTTGACATCCATGATCATAATCATACTGATGAAGGATATCTGTTATCCGAAATATTCATAAATAATTACATTTATAGTTTTCTTTTTTTATTATTGGTGTTGTTTTGTACACTTTCAGGCGTTTATCTTTACTATTAAACGAGAAGACCTCATTTTTGTGTCGCTTCTCTTCCTTCCACAATAAATAAATCATCATGCCTCTGTGTCCTAAAGGTACCTTGCATAGTCGCATTTGTCATCCATTCTTATGATTATTCAGTTTGGGTTATTTGGGGAGAAAAACGAAAATAAAGACGTTCGGATATTGTTTCCGTCATCAGACCGACTTTTAAGTCATTGACAAGACTTCCGCTTTTAAACTTAAAAATAATTTTCAAATGTCCTCGGGACAGGACAATCATTTTTGCGTGTATCTGCATGTATACTATGATTATACTACTAGAATATATAGAGACTATCTATAGATTATAGCAGTGATCGCCGTGGAGAAGAAACTTGAAATTGATAGTTAATAGCACATACACTCTATTTATAACATAGTATACAGAAACGCGAAAATAATGGAATTCAACAGAAAACAAAAAAAATAACGGACTTTGGAAAAAAGACAGAGGGCTTAAAAATATTGTCCTGTCTCCAAGTACCTATGATTTTTGATACCTTGTCTGAAATTGTCCAGACATAACAGTGGCGGATCCAGAAATGTTCATAAGGGTGGGTGAGGGGGGGGGGGGGGGCACTGACTGTCTAAGAGGGGTCCCGCTCCAGTCATGCATCATTGATTCCCTATATAATCAACAAATTTTTCCCACAAAGGGGTGGGGGTCCGAGCCCCCTGAAAACCCCTCTAAATCCGCCTCTGCCTGTAATTTTTTACAAAAATTCATCCTACAACAGTTTACATACTTTCAACCAAGCTCTAAATGCCCGCGATTTCGCGGGTGTGTTCTAGTATATATATATATATATACACAAGTCTAAATTGAAAACAACGTTCAAACCTATGATTGCGTTGGATAAAAACCGCAATTTTTATACGTGTGCATGCAAAACAAATTTCTTATTAGAGGGGTCTAAATACAGCACAAACAACATATATACATATATAAGTAAAAAATCATTAATATCTGATTGAGAACGTTTTGCGGGAAAATATGAAAATATGAATGCCTACTCAAATCCAATCTATTAGAAAAATCGAATTATACAGAAGAGTGTCCACCATGCACTTGCACTGCACTATTATTAATATAGTAGAATAGAATGATATACAAATGGATGAAAATTATATATACATGTAACTATAATATACAAATATTAATATAATATATAACAACAAACCAGAGTATACTGATTTGTATCACTACAATATAATAGTTATTACGGTGAGGTTGAATTCCCTGTCATTTATTTATCATCCACGCACAAACTAGTCGTAACAAATTTGTCCAATGTTCGTCCTCTTCTGAAATTTTTTGACCAATAATTATGGGAAGCACTTGACACAAAGTGAATAGCAGAGACGAGGATTGTTTTACACTTGTACAGTTTTCGATATCACCCTTGTCAAAAGTTGCTTCAGGTTTATTCCTTTGATGTAGATAAGAATAACAAAATGTTTTGACTTTTTCATTTAACCACTTTAATGTAAACATATTTTTTGAGTAAACTAGATGGTATAAGACGCATGACAATTCTTTTGGTAAAATGCCCTCTTAGAAAACGTGCATCGGATCTTGGACAAGCCCAGAAGTTATTGAAAAATTTGTCAGTTTCATTAAACTACTTCTCCCGTTTATCCCCCACATCTTACTCCAGTATTTTCGGGTACCTTTGGATACTTGATCAAGAAAATCACATTGTTCATTCACCTCACTTTCAAGTACTGTAAATTCAGAAATTATTGCGTGCATTTATTATTGCGATTTTGTCATTTTAGACTAAAATGCGATTTTAACTTTTGCGATATTGAGAAAAATCATGTTTAATTCATATAAAAAATTTCAAAATGCGAGTTTACATTATTGCGATTATAACCCTGTCGCATTTTTCGCAATAATAAAAACATCGCAATAATTTCTGAATTTACATTTTTTTTTCTGAAACAAGTGTTTGTGACCATCCACAAGAACTTGCGGTCATCCGATGTTCAGTACTTCAGTACTTTGATTTTATTAGTTCTAAAAGGCTTTGAACTAGCTGTCAGTAACTCCGAATACTCTCAGATCTCTACTGTATGTCTTCTTAGGGATTTATAAATACCCTGCCACGTCCAGTCTGTGTTTTTGTTAGGTGTTTTTCTGTTTGCATCGATCGAATAATTTAAGCCCTTTTCTTTCAACTAAGTTTTATCATTTTTTTTATGTTTTACTGTTACACTACTGTCCCAGGTTAGGTGGAGGGTTGGCGCCTTCAAACATGTTTACCCCCCCCCCCCCCCCCCCCCTTTTCAACACACACACACACTCACATTCTAAATGTAAATGTCCCAAGTCAGGAGCCTGTAGTTCAGTGGTTGTCGTTGGTTCATATCTGTCATATTTGTTTTTCTGTAATTGTTTCGTTATAAATTAGGCCAATAGTTTTCTCAATTGAATTGTTTTATATTTTTATATGTCGGGGCCTTTTTATAGCCGACTATATGGTATGGGTTTTTCTCCTTGTTGAAAGCCGAACAGTTGCCTATAATTGATTACAATGTATATCCACTTCATTTAAACTTTGGTGGATTGTTGTCTCATTGGCAATCATACCACATCTCCTTATTTTTCTATGGAACAATACAGTTTTACGACAAATCCTTTCAAAAATGAACATAATTAGATGGCAATAACAAAATCACTTGGTAACCTTCTACTGTCTTATAGTTACCAGACAGAAGATCACAAGACATGTTGACCAGTGAAATGACCACAACACTTATTGACAAGTGATATTACCGCAAGACTTATTGACCAGTTAAATGACCCTAAGACAAATGACCAGAGAGATGACCGCAAGATATATTGACCAGTGAAATAATGATAAGATATATTGACAAGTAAGATGACTGCAAGATATATTGACCAGTTAGATGACCGTAAGATATATATATATTGATCAGTGATATGACGGCAAGGCATTTTATTTTTGGAAAGGCGAATAAAATGTTTTTAACCAATCAGCTGCTTCAAATCAATAAGTATACTGATTATGTTGTTTGCAGTGTTAATGGGGTATCCAAACACTTTGACTAAAATAGACTTTGGCACGTTTAATTTTCTTAAAATTTTGACAAAATATTTAATTTGACCTGGGAAAAAAAATTAACCACACACTTTACAGGAATAACTTCATTAGATATATATAGCAATTTGACAAACACTAATATTGTTCATTGTGAAGCTTAATTTCCCTTTACTAATAGACGGTGATTAAAACGTTCAGCTGATTTCTAAAGAGTTAACTCCTTTAGGTGTTCTGCTCGTCCTTAATACTGTGAAAAAATTGGGATAAACATTTGACAAAATTCAAAATGGTAGTAAAAGTTATACACACCTCCAATTTTAATATTAAAAACCATTTTGTTACAAATATAGATTAAAACATATTTTAAGATTTCGAAATCGCACTTTAAATGTATGATACTTTTTTCACTGTGACGATACGTGTTTCTGAAGTTAACTCCATTAGTTAGACACGAACACATCATGTAAGGGGAAAACTGAATAGCCAGATTGTTTAAAGGTAATATTTGTCTTATGGAGTTTGAGCTCAATTTTAATTAAATGAATAATGAATAAACAATTAATGGGCAAATGTATCGTTTATACCGAAGTTCTAGCTACTTGGGAATTGCCTTGCCGTCATCTCACTGATCAATGTATATTTATTTTAACTGTATGTAAATCCCACAGCAGCGATATCGACCCTGTCAAATAAATAACCAATACATTTAAAACTGGTACCTGACCATTATTTAGAGGTTAGCAAAAAGGAAATGACGTTTTGAACTTCCGGTGATAACTTTAATCAAGATTTATATGTTATCTTAATACATTTGAACATCAATTAACTGAATGGAATTTTTAATAGAAAAGGATAGAGTAGTCAATACTTCATCAATTTAGCCAATTTGAGTAGATCAACTTTAAAATTCGAAAATCGGTATATCGTATTGAGTTTCATGTTAGTTTAAACACAACTGCTCAGTTTCCATTATAGAAGTTTTAAAATTTTCTCCAGCTCAAAATAGATTTTTGTTACTTAATATCATTTTTACGTAGTGTTGTCTTGATCATACATTCAGGTAATTAAGTTTGGTTATCACCCCTAGATCATACATTCAGGTAAATAAGTTTGGTTCTCAACCGTAGATCATACTTTCAGGTAAATAAGTTTGGTCCTCAATCGTAGATCATACACACGGGTAAATACGTTTGGTTCTCAACCGTGGTTCATGCATTCAGGTTAATAAACCGTAGATTTTACATGCAGGTAAATAAGTGTGCTTCTCAACCGTAAATCATACATTCAGGTAAATAAATCGTAGATCATACATTCAGGTAAATAAGTTTGGTTCCTTTAGAAGACACCAAAAGGAACTGAGGACAAGGGACTCTTAAAATATTTATTTAAATAATGTGTATTGTTTTTTTTTTTTTTTTTTTTTTTTTTTTGTGTGTTTTGTCATTTGCTATAGTTGTAGTATATTATGACAATAAAGATTTGAAACTCACATATTACGAGGAAAACCAGGTAAAGAGGTTTACTGAATTATTTTCAAATCTTTAATGACATTTCCGTTACCCCTAGTAGTGGGACTCGGAAAGCTCGAGCAGTGCGCATTGTAATTTGTATCCTACGTTCAATCCCGGAGTATACAAATTGGACCGTCACCTTCTCCTCTTGCAATTATGTTACACAATTTGGTTGAAAGGGATCCTTGAGGCATTATTAGTTTACCAATGTTTAAATCTTACTAATCAATTAAGAAGATACAAGTCTAAATAGCAAGTAAAAGGAGCAGGATCGGGTGCGTCGACAGGATAGGCGTTTCCTGCATCAGCCGCCCTAATACGAATCCACAGTCAAAATAACACCATCGGTAATTTATAGACCAGATAACTATTCTACTAGACCGCGAATAAAGATGCGTGTCTCTGTATTGTAAAAAATGGGTCAAAATATGAATCTAAATAGTGTCGAGATTGCAAAAAATGTAAGATCATTAGCTACGAGTTTATAAAAAAAAAAAAAACATGATTTTTTTTTCAATCATTAATGAAAGTAAAAAAGTGAAATAATAATTCGCTTCCGTGTACCTAAAAATAGATATTCCAAGGCAAAGTCATTGACGAAGGTTTATGACGTCATGTAAATTCCCGTTTTTTTCTTTTTCTTCTTGTGTTGGTGTATTTTTTCTCTTTTTCTTGTTTTCGGTGTATTTTTTTAGAAAACTTTATTGAATATTTCAACACATATATATATAATCGGTGCAATTTGGGAGGAAAATTTAATGTTATTTTTATTATTTTGTTGTGTACAGAAAACATAAAACAATTATTTTTTTTTCACTCAAATTGTACCGATTGTAAGCTTGTGATTTTGCTTCTTTTAGTTGCTATATATTACATTACCGAGTACCAGGATATCCTACCACACAGTAGGTAACCTGTCGAAAAATAAACTCTGGAGTCAAACATCGGTAATATGAAAATAGTCTATTCATCACAGATACAGATAATCATATATAAATGTAAAAATTAGAAACAATAAATTTAAATAGTGTATATATTTTTGAATTTTGAATGTGGAAATACAAACTGAATCAATTCACTAAATTTAATATCTAAGACAGTTTATGTAAAAAAAAGTCAGGATAAACTAATAAAAAAAAGGCAGGACCGTATAGAGTGAAAAATAAAAAGGCAGAACAGAAATTATAACAAAAAAAAAATGCAAGACAAAACTTTTCATCCTACCACCCCCCCCCCCCCCCCCCCCCCCCCCCCTCTTCCCTCATAAAAATCAAATGGTAGCTCCCTAACAAGTTAATCGTGTTTAACTAATAATTATAATAACAAACATGAATTATTATACCATTAACACATGCACAATTAAGCTGATTCGGTCCTCAGATATTATGACTGCCTAAAAAATACATAACAGTTAACGAATTTTCTAAATCGTGAAATTGAATTATAATAAAATCTGTGATAACGATTTTAATCCAAAATAACGGTTCACAAAAATCTGTGATTACCAATTCAACAAATTCGTTATAACGAATTTAATCCGTTATCACGAATTACATAAAAAAAATGTGATAGCAAATTACACACATTCATGATAACGAATTAAATCCATTATACAATTCGTTATCACGTTTTTAATCAGTTATCACGAATTACAAAAAAATTGTGACAACGAATTTAATCCGTTAATGCGAATTACAAAAACTGTTATGACTAATTTCATATATTTGTGATTACGAATTTAATCTGTGATAACAAATTCTTTAATTCGTGATAACGATTAAAATCCGTGATATCGAATTCAATTATATTTTTCTGAGTTCCTAAATGGGTTTCCGTAGATGCTGAACACTAGAACTGATGATAAATACAATTAAGTTATCTATGATGATAAAGAAGACTAAGATACTGAAATCCAATCAGTCAATTAAAAGTAAAAACTTACTTACCGTTATGTTGTCCGTTGCGCAAGTTTTTTTCGGATTAAACTTAATATTCCTCCAGTTTTTAATTTCTTCAAAGTAATACAATTAGTATCAGAAAAACAATGTTTATTCGGTGTATACCTAATATTCCTCCAGTTTTAAATTTCAATAAAACAATGCAATTAATATCTGAAAAACAATGTTATCTTTAGAATAAGAAGTTTATATCCGTAATAGCGCCAAACAACCAATGAGGAAAGCAAAACTAAAAATACGCCTTTAACTTCTACTAAAGTACACAGATTACAGTTCAATATTTATCTGATGGTTTATATTGATCATGTTCCCTTATTATTGGAAACATATCATCAACTCAACTACATATTTATTGGGTTATATAATGTTTGTTCCAGTAATCATTATCTAATTTAAAATCTCCGATATGGATTCCGCCTGAAATTCTATTGTCTGTAATTCAAAGCTGCATGTTTATTGTCTTTTAGTTTTTCACAAAATAAAGTTTTATTTAACCTTACTTTTTATGCCTTTTTTTTGGGGGGGGGGGGGGAGGGGTCAACATTTTCAACATGTGGTATTGTCTGTTAGTTTTCTCAAAATAAAGATTGTTTAACTATTCTTTTCTTTTTCTTTCTTTTTTTTTTTGGGGGGGGGTCAACATCTTTAATTATATGTGATGCGTCATGCAACTGAACTCAGTTTCAGAGGAGTCCGAGTCCGATGTCAGAATAGGAAACAAAAGAAAATAAACAAAATGACAATAATACGTAAATAAAAACAGACTACTACATTGTAGCAGTTACTGACATGCCATTCATTTGTTATGGATAGCACGTGCAGTCATAACTGCTGTATATTATATGGAAATAATTACATTACATGAGGGTGTGGATGGGGTTTACAATAGAGAATAATGGGCAAAATATACAAAGAATAGAAAAAAGTTGACAAAAAAAATAAAGAATAGAGAATAATAAGGTGCTAAAATATAAAGAATAGAGAATAATAAGGTGCTAAAATATAAAGAATAGAGAAGAAATTAAGGTGGTGGTCAATTACACCACAAACATTCACATGTACGTTCTGGTTCTATAAAAATGAGGTGGTGGTCAAGTACACCGCAAAAATTACGTTCTTATTAAGATATTACACGCTTTAATCTAATGAAGTCAATTAATGATAAAGAAATTTACTTTCTGATGATAAATATAGAAAAAAAAGAATATGGGGTATTATTGCCAATGAGACAACTATCCACTAAATGACGTATAGTTTATAGGTCACCTTCAACATTCAGCAAAACCTATAAAGTCTTGTCTGGTCATGCATTGCTTTCACGATCAAAATAACGCGTTGCCTGATCTTTCACGATCAATTTTGATTAAAAATCAACAAAATTTTTCTTTTAAAAAATACTCCTGACCTTTTCAAAGAAAACATCACTTCCATTTCATTGTACTATCTGAAGATTTAGTTTCAAACATTGACTTGGATGGAGAGTTGTCTCATTGGCACTCATACCACATTTTCTTATATCTATATCATGATTTATTGGAATGTTACCATTGTAGATCCAAAATGTGGTTTTTCTTAAGTGATTCGCATAATGGAGTGATCGAGTCGCCTTTGATTTTTATTCAAAAGAACTGCATTTCTTCTTAATCTTAGTGCAAAGTATTATCAAGTAAGTTGAAGCATTTTGACAGACACATGTCTTTTTTTCTGATTTTTTCTGCCAGTTGAAACTACAATGGACATTTTCACAGATTTTTCAGTTGAATTCTATTTAATTTATTTCACGATCCGATACCAGATCTTTCATGATCCGATTACAATGCTTGGCCATCGTTACTTATTCTTTCACGATAAATTTTCTCGATATACCGAATGATAGCCATGAAGAATTGAATGTGTGCGCACGATCAACGCTTTTACAACCCTATGAAATTATAAAAAGAAGCATTCAATTCTTAAGTAAATATGATATTGGAGTATTTGCAATTGTTGTCAGCCAATCAAAATTACTGATTCTAATGAAACATACATGTACATTAATTCTTTACCTATGACGATTAGAAACTCGGAAGAGTCATGAAATTTTAAAGGAGAATTAAGATCTATCAACCAATGTTCTGCTTGTAAAGTCGATTAAACAAATCAAGAAATTTCTGAATTATTTACTTGTTTGTTTTCGTTTTAATTTAGCAAACATAGGATCGTATGTACATTTCATTTAAGTTCATCAAAACGTTGTAATTACGAATATACATGAGGGTCCACAGAACAGAACCAATACTAAAGACAAATAAGCCAAAAGATAAAGAATAAAGAAAAATAAGCAAAAACATATATAATACAGAATAATAATGTGGTGTTAAAATTCAAAGAAAATAGATTAATGGATTGTTGTGACATAAAGAATAGACAATAATGGGTAAACATATAAAGAATAGAGAATAATGACATAAACAGTTGAAGAATGCATGTGACGTCCATTTTCACTGAACTAGTACACAATTTTATTTAGGGGCCAGCTGAGGACCATCTCCGGGTGGGGGATTTTGTCGCTGCGTTGAATACCCATTGGTGGCCTTCGGCTGTTGTCTGCTCTTTGGTCGGGTTGTTGTCTCTTTGACATATTCCCCATTTCAATTCTCAATTTCATTTAGAAATGGAGCCCGCACCCAGATCCTCGTATATTAAATTTGGAAAGTAGCAAGGATTAATGCATTTGGATTTCTATGTTTGTGTATGCTGAACAAGGTAAAACTAAAATTATAGTAGATTCGATTCATCAAATAAACAAAAGGCTTACAACTTATCCAATTGAATTGAAGGCTAGTTGCCAATGAGACAGAAACGCAACGAAAAAAAAAAAAAAACCAACAAAACACTTTTCTAATGTAGTTAATTAATTGAGATTTTTTTAATCTAAAAAAAAATTCTACACTCGTCTTTAATGCATACTATATTAGCATTTTTGTGTAATATACCCGGACATATACAATATATGTACATTGTCGGAAAATATAAATTTCATATTTTATATCCGACAATGTACATACATTGTTTTTATCCTGAAATTCACACCCTGCACTTTGAGGTTTGGTTGTCTCTGATTTTTTCGACATAGTTTAAACGCGGACCGCGAAGAGAATCCCAAAATGAACTGTTATCCAAAAAGAAATAGTCACATAACCGTTTGCTCAACATGGAAGCGGAGTAACAGGAGACTAAAGCAAAACATTATTTGTGTACATGTTATTTGTACTATAATAGTTGGCTTATTGCAGGATAAAATCTACTCCTTACAAAGTAGACAGGGAACAATAACCAGTTATTTTTTTGTGGTTGGATCTGACCAGAAATCAAACCAACGACTTCAAGCACACAAGGCAAGCATGATATTATCAACTGAATATAAAAATAAAAAGATGTGGTATGATTGCCATTGAAGCAATGTCCACCAGAGACCAAAGGACGTAAAAGTAAGCAACTTCTGAAGGCGGTTTTAGTCATATTATTTGAATGTTTCAACTATTTTTATTTTCGTATTGAAATTCTGTCAACAAATTTATTGAGTGTTAATTATGGGTTTTCATATTAATCCTGTTTGGCGAGACTCGTCGTAATGGTAATGGGCTTTCATATTAATCTTGTTTGCCGAGACTCGTCGTAATGGTAATGGGTTTTCATGTTAATCATGTTTGACGAGATTTATCGTAATGGTAATGGGTTTTCATATTAATCCTCTTTGACGAGACTCGTCGTAATGGTGATGGGTTTTCATATTAATCCTGTTTGGCGAGACTCGTCGTAATGGTAATGGGTTTTCATATTAATCCTGTTTTGCGAGACTCGTCGTAATAGTAATGGGTTTTCATATAAATCCTGTTTGCCGAGCCTCATCATTTTTATGGGTTGTCTTATGAATCCTGTTTGGCGAGAATCATTTTCTTGGTTTTAATGTGTACATGTTTTGTCATGGGAATCCTGTTTGTCGAGACTCATTTTCTTGGTTTTAATGTATTAATTGGTAGTATTTTGAATCCTGTTTGGCGAGACTTATCTTCTTGGTTTAAATGTATTAACTAGATTTCATATTAATCATGGATGGCACGACTCGTCGTCTTGGATTTAATGTGGTAGTTGGTTGTCATGGGAATCCTATTTGGAGAGACTCATCTTCTTGGTTTTAATATGTTAGTTGGATTTCATATGAATCATGTTTGGCGAGACTCATCTTTATGGTTTTAATTTGTTAATTGGATATCATATGAATCATGTTTGGCAAAACTCGTCTTCTTTATTTTAATGTGTACATGGTTTGTCATATGAATCCTGTTTGGCGCGACTCATCTTCTTAGTGTAAATATGTTAATGGTTTGTCCTATGAATCCTGTTTGGCGAGACCCATCTTCTTAGTTTTAATATGATAATGGATTGTTATATTTATCCTGTTTGACGTGACTCTTCTTCTTGGTTTCAATGTGTTAATTAAATGTCATATGAATCCTGTTTGGCTTGGCGAGACTTAGTCTGTTAAGCAAACATTGATGAATGCGACTGAATAAAAGATTCAATAAAAGAAATACAATTAACCTCCCAATTTATATATCAAAACTTATATTTCCTTTACTAGATGGCAAAATCAAAAGCTCAAACACATCAAAGGAATAGAAAATAACTGTCATATTCCTGAATTGATACAGGCATTTCCTTGTGTAGAAAACGATAGATTCATCGCATGCGCACACAGAGTGTACAAATCATCAGTGCAAAATTATATTCTTGATCCCGACTAGTTTACCACAAACTAAAATATTATTAATCAGATATTGGTCTCCTGATGTAGTTGATAAGCACTAGAATTAATGAGGCTCCTATACAAAAAGGTCATTTTAACTGACGACCTTTAAATGTTTGCTCATATCTTTTCATCGTGCTTTCACCGATATATGTGTAATACATATTTTATGTCAGTGTGAGTGTCTACGTCACCAGAGATATAACATATTACGTTATATAATATTTATGTCTCTAGTGTTATAATTTCTATTTAATAACAATAAAGTATTTTATTCCACTCTATATAAATATTGATTGGTAAATAAATATTTGATTGATTGAAACTTTCCAACGTGACATTGCACAAAAATATGATATTACCCTCTGATCATCGTGTCGTAACGCAGGATTCAAATTAAGTTTTCGAACCACGAGATCATTGTCAATGAGTGTTTTTACTTATTTCAAGCGTATAATAGAACAAACCTGTGGTTTAAATACTTTTATTCAATGTAATTATAAAATCAAAGTAATATGATAAACTGCATGTACCTGAATTTTCTGTTTTCTGGACGTCAAATAAAGAGAGAAGGGAACACATCCATTTACTTTGCCACAAGGAGATATGTTTTTTTTCTCCCACTCTATGTAAATATTGAAAGCTTAACAATATTCGATTGGTTGATATTATCCCATATGACATTGAACAAAACATCATATTCCCTCTAAACATCGTATCTACCTCGCGCAACGTAAAGTGAATGTTACTTAGGGGTTGACCATTTAAAAATCAGGGATTGGGTGTTTGAGACTGAAATATTTTGAAAATGAATATCCCGGCCAGGTGAGAACTGAAATTTCTTTTACTGCCGATGAAAAAAGGAAAATGTATTTGGACAACAGTGAAAATAAACAAAGCAGATGAGAAATCACATGTCAATACATTCCAGTCGGCTTCTCTTAATTAGTTACAAACAGGCAGAAATTTGCGCCGGTCGTCATGCAATTAGAACAATTGATACAAAATAATTGCTTTAATAATAAGAAAAAAAGTGAAAATGAATATTCGATCCACAAAAATATCCTTCTGCCATCCTTGTTTATTAATTTTAACGTTTTCAACTAAGTCCAAAAGATGCAGTCATTTTTAGATTTTTGAAATTAAAAAATTTAGGTACGACTGTATTTTCATCATCTCGGTTACCCATTACATCGGTCTGTTACAATCGAAACTACTCGGTCATTCTCGCTACGCCGACGATGAGTAGCGAGAATGGTCGAGTAGTTACGATTGTGGTCGGTTTAATAGAAAACGTTGTTTACACGTAGTTCACTTTGTCACTTAGGTGTATCTATTGGCATCTTGGATTTCAAATCTTAAATTTAGAATAATCATATAATTGTGCACAATTGGTCGACGTTTATTCCAATATCTCATGTTAGAAGATTGTCATGTTAGTCAAGTTTTATTAACTCATGCAAGCCGCTCTGTGGAGATGTAGGTCATGAGAAGATAAAACGTTTAATAAAATGAGAAATAACATAGTCTAGTATTTGGCAATGTGTTTTCATATGTTGTGTATCACAGTTTATTAATGTATGCATGCAAGATGAATAGACAAAAATAAATAGTTTATTATCTTTTCAGCGTAGTAAACTGTGCAGCTTCACCACCTCCGCTGAAAAATAATAATACAAAATTAATCTTACAATTCCGAAGACCTTTATAATTTTTATAACAATTACTCCTTATATAGTTTGACCTGATCGTGTACGCTTTACATTACAACGTTAGTACGGAATGTTCAATCTATCGAAGAAATTATGACCTATTGATAAACTAGAGTTCCGTAGCAGTTTGTTATTATCATACATTTTTCTCTAATTCTTTGGCAATTTAACACTTTCTGGACCCATTGTATAAAACAAATTAAGCAACGAGTGGTTGCCGTTGATCTGATCGGCCAAGTATAAGGGTAATAACCAGTCCTTTTTGTTAGATGTATTTCTTTTTGTATCCATCTGATGAGTTAAGCCTTTTTCAACTGATTTTTATAGTTCGTTCTTATGTTGTACAAAAAAATGTACCGTACCACCACTGTTCCAGGTTAGGGGGGGTTTAGGATCCCGCTAACATGTTTAACCCCGCCACATTATGTATGTACCTTTCCCAAGTCAGGAGTTTGTAATTCAGTGGTTGTCGTATGTTGATGTGTTACATATTTGTTTTTCGTTCATTTTTTTTTTACATAAATTAGGACGTTAGTTTTCTCGTTTGAATTGTTTTACATTTGTCATTTCGGGGCCTTTTATAGCTGACTATGCGGTATGGGCATTGCTCATTGTTGAAGACCGTACGGTGACCTATAGTTGTTAATTTCTGTGTCATTTGGTCTCTTGTGAAGAGTTGTCTCATTTGCAATCATACCACATCTTTTTTATCTTAGCAGCTCGCTTGATTTATCTTAGGGTGTATTGCATTTCCGCTAATTTTTCAAAGTTCCAATACTACGTTTCCGGAAACTTAAAAGTATACGTTTCCAGAAATTGTATTTATTACTTTTCCGGAAATTTACCTGGTAGTAAATTATTAATATTTGAATATATGTTAGATACATTATTTATTTTATATTTTATACAAAAAAGGTTCTGATCTTATATCTACAATATACTAGATATAAAAAAATAAAAGTTTCACCTAAGTGAAAGATGATGATGTTGGAATCGTTATATTTTTATGTTTCACCAACTTGAAATGTCTATAATCGTATATGTAATGAAATAACTGATATTTTCATAGATGGCACAGTTAAGTATTCGATACATGGGTGTAAAATGGTAACTACATTCCTCTTGTGTTTGCGTTACTTCCACTTTTTATTAAAATGTGGGATCTGCTTATTGATGTGTGCACTACCCGAAGACTAACTCTCCAGCCCGAGGTAGATCATATTGACTTTGAATGTGCAATGCATACTGCTGTTTCAAAAATTTCATGATGCTACAATCAGTTGTTGCAGGTTTCATTTAGGACAAAGTTCAAGGTACTCCTTAATTTTTATCTCGAAAAAGTAATAATTTATTTTTTTCCGGAATCGTTACTATTTTCTCGGAAAAGTAAGGTATTTATTTGCGGAAACGTAGACTTTTTTTTGCGGAAACGTCATCTTTTTTTCACGGAAAAATAATGCCAATTTGCGGAAACGTAAAACACCGTTATCTTAATGTGCTAACATGTGTTAGAGAAATTGAGAACTTTGTCGAATGTCCGAGGCTCGGCTGAAAAGTTTTAAATTTGAGCATGAATCGTCTTATGGCTAATTCAGTGTGAGCATAACTGGTTTTCATACGATGTAAGCCATTGGCTACTTTTGAGGGCCATACAGTGACCTATAGAAATTAAGATATTCTCTTTTTTGTCACATGTAGGAAGCTGAGAAGAATGAATTGACTGGAGAATGTTCAGTGGTCAAGTTACAATCCATTCTTCAGAAGAGTAAGTCAGGTTATATAACTGGACTTATCCCGAAGGGTTGTTTAGTTTAAAACGGAATTGAAACTTTTCTTTTGTTTTGTTATGTGGTCTGGTTGGATATTTAGATCTGTAGAAATGCATACCCCACGTGTTCATTTTTCCACACAATATGACCTCCATTCGTTGTTATGTCGCCGCTATTTATTGCTGATCTACATACTGGTAAATTCTAAAGAAAAATAAGAAATGCCATAACGTTTTATACAGTACCATCTAATTGTGTATCAGCAGCCGGTCGTACGAACGTGTCATTAGTCTAATGAGTCATTAAGTCTTCATTAGCCTAATGCGTCATAAAGGCTTAATGAGGACTTAATGACCCATTAGGCTAATGCCACGTTCGTACAACCGGCTGCTGAGGTCCATAAACTCATCATATATACTTAAAGTGGTGTACCCGGGACGCGCGAATCGTCTACAAAAGACTCATCAGTAATGCTCGAATAAAAAAAGTTAAAAGACGATATTTATGTAATTTTGTATTCTAAGTCCATATTTACTTTATAAAATAATGTTTACATTAAAAAGAAACATTGACAGAAAAAGACTGTTATTTACTTGTTATCGTCTCTTAAAACATTGTTATATATCCCGTCCAAGCTAAATTACCAGTATACATGTATACTTAAACTATTGCTATTGTTTATGTTTATTTTTACCAAAGTATGACAGGAAAATGTTGTTTACGTTTTTCTTACGTGTAATATTATATGCATCAAATCATTTGGGATATCCTACAACAGCGCCATCTTATATATTCAAAATTAAAATTAAAAAAATACCGAACTTCAAGGAAAATTCAAAACGGAAAGTCCCTCATCAAATGGCAAAATCAAAAGCTAAAACACATCGAACGAAAGGAAAACAACTGTCATATTCCTTTTGTAGAAAATGGTGATTAAACCTGGTTTTATAGCTAAACAAACCTCTCACATGTATGACAGTCGCATATAATTTCATTATATTGACAACGATGTGAGAGCTTTATCTTCATTTTGCTTAGAATTTCTTGTATAAATAACAACATTGGCATGTAATCTTCCATTTTCGCACGATATTACAAGAAAACTAGTGAATCATTGTTGGGAAAGAAGAAATGGTCATTCATGAGCAAAATTTAAGTTAACTGTTACAGTACCAGAATTTTTCCAATTTTGCCTTTTTTTGAAAATAACATACCAATGAAAATCTATGCGCATGATAGTTAGGATTCAGATCTGTACAGCCTGCTGGACAGTCACCACTGAAAAAAGACATAATCAGTTTACAATACTTGCTACAGTTGTTACAGCAGTTACACTCCCCGGTAGCCAACCGTGCTTCCGATATTGGCATGATTTAAAAAGATATATTTAATCTGTCAATTACCAGTTCATAAATTTAAAACAAAATGTAATAAAACTAACTGAACTTTGTTTGGTTTTGGTAGTTCTGTTAAGACCTGTTTGTTTTGTACTATCTCAAACTTCGGCTTTTAAAACTTGTGGTATCATGTTAACTTAATAAAAAAATTTCAAAAATAAACAGTGTATCGTTGGTCTTTCCTATTGTAAATACGAAATTGCGGAAAACTAATGATCCAAAAGCTCTTTAATTGTGTAGAGTTAGGTAAGGATCGGGATATTAACAAAAAAACTTTTTTTACGGTCCTACATAACCAATACTTTTTTTACTCCTGATACTGCATAGTTTCCCCTTCCCCTATTTAAAACTCTGGATTCGCATTTGTCATTAATAAATTATTGTATGCTGCAATAAGAAATGAATTAATAAGATGGCCTAATGTTGATGAAATTATTTTCCAATTTATTTCTTCTCTAGGCCGTTGTTTAATATTTTGTAATTTGTTACCTACCTGCACATTGCTTTGTCTTCTACGCCACAGTCGGAGAATTTGGTGGAACAAGTCAAAGTTATTGTCTCTACAACTAAAATCAATATGTGACGTCATCATTCAATTCTTCAATGGACAAAACAAAGTCTTAAAGTACCGAAGTTTGTTTCACATGTGAAGCAATAACTGCTTACCAATCCGGAGCACCTACGATCACCAACAGTTTTTGATGGGAAGCATGTTGCTCAGTGTTTAGATTTCAATGTTGGGTTTTTTTTGGTCCTTTGGTCGTCTTTTGCCAAGGCATTGTCAGTTCGTTTTTTTTAATTATGAGTTTGAATATCTCTTTGGTATCTTCCGTCTCTCGTGTATATACAATTAAGAAATGTGGCATGAATCTTTTGAATGTCTTTTGTATTGCTTTAAAAACGACTAAAATAAAATTAACAAATTAACAAATGTTTGAAAAATATAAATAACTTTTCAAAGCTTGAGAATATAAAAAAGAAATCAAAGCCTGAAGAACTTCATAACGAGATTATAACGAGATTTCCAGGTGTAGATTTACACATGAAGATGCATTATACAGTTAAAAGTACTTTCTCGTCCAATTGAATACTGTTGAATTAGTTAACGACATCTTACCAAAAAATGAAGCTGAATGTGTTCCTGTACTTGAGGTTGCCTCACATGTATATTCTCCAGACCCTGCAGACGACGAAAGTCGGAAAACTAAAGCGCCATTTTGTAGAACTTGTGAATTAGAAGGCATACCGCCAACGACCTTATTGTACTTGATGGTATACTTGTCAACGCTGGTAACATTGCAAATAGCACTAACTGTATTGCCACGTGCCACTTCGTAGTACTTCTGCACTGGTTCAATATGTAAACGGTTATCTACAATCGAAAGGTAAAACAGAAATTGTTTGGGTTTTTGGCAGTTTTATCGTTGAGTTTAGTCTTTTCTATTACTTGAGACATAATAAACCATGTGATCAATAAAATGGCGGGATTGAATTGGGGGACGTTCGGTAAACTTCACCTACCGATTGACGTACAATGTAAAATTTGTAATATAACGTTGATAAAAAGCTACTTTATACCATCAATACATAATAACCTATTCACCTTTTCAGAATGTAAAGAACTATGGGTAATGTCATTGTTTGTACATCAAATTGAAAATAACCTTACGTCATTGGTTGGATTTCCATTGTTTAGTACGTTTTAACCAATCATGATGTTTGAGTTTTCGCTTTTGAAAAAAAATACCCAGAATGCTTTAAATTCTGAAAAGGTGAATACAGATTTGATATCTGAATATTAATAGAAAGAGATGAGTGGTTGACGTCAATGAGACAACGCTAAAACGAGACAAAAAAAAAAACCCAAAAAAACAAACAAACAACAATATTTCAAGCTCTAAATCGTCCTGACTCTTAACAGAAACTTTTAAGTTGTAAACAAATTTTAGAGGCTGTCAAAGATCTCCGAATAACAAAATACGTAACGATATGACATAAGACAATCATTAACGAAGTTCCTGACTTTGAATAAGTCCATGGTCATGTGACAGGGTTGATATAAAATATTTGCATTATTTTTCTACTTTCTTTCTAGTATCACCTAAATGGGTTTTTTTTTTATCACGACTTCAAAATAGTAAGTTGACGCTTAACTTGTTGAAGCACCAGGTCTTGCTTCTTTTGGAGTTTAATGCGATTATCTCAGCTTTCCATTTTTTACCTTGATTTGTATTTTCTTGGACATCGATAAACAGTTAACCATTAAAGTGTGGTAAAGAAACGTCTATCGTCCATTTCTAAGTCGTAATGATACAGGGGCCTCGGTGGCCGAGTGGTCTAAGTAGTTACTACTGTAATCACTAGCCAGTCAACACTGAGGTTGTGAGCTCGAACCCCGATCGTGCGGGTGCACTCGACTCCAATCTTAATTGACTAGGATTGTCAGTTTTCCTATCGAAGGTCGGAGGTTTTCTCCGGGCACTCCGGCTTCCTCCACCAATAAAAATTGGCCGCCACGAAATAGCCCAAAAGCGTTAAGCACCAAAAATCAAATCAAATCAAATCTTAATGATACATCGATACTGTAGCAGGGATTCGTCTAAATCACACAATGTCGTATTTAAAGGATTTACTTATTTATAAAGGATGTTCGCTCCTCTGTTTCAAAATAACAAGCTTTTTAAACGACTGTATACATTGATAGTCTATCTATAATAACGGAACTTAAAATGCAGAAAAAAACGAAAGGGCCATGTTTTTGCGTTTAAGATACAATCAATTGAAAATTTGGCGGGAAATGATTCTGTCTTGATTTTTTACATTTAACATTGGTACCTTTTTTTCGTTCAAAAACTATGAAAAGATAACAAGGATTTTTAAAAGATTTTCAAAAATGGCTTTTTTTAATGTAATAAAATAACGAAAAGAAAGTAGGGGTTAGCAGGAATTTTGTTGATTGGCACTTATGACTACATGGATAAAACTAGAGGATTCTGAATATCTGACAAAAACGTTAAAAACAAGAGTAGCGTACATCCTCGATTTTCTACGTACCATAAATATCCACTGTGACCAATTTTTCAGCCATTCCGAGACCACTCTCGACCTTACAATGGTAAACCCCACTGTCACTGGTTTGTGCGTTGGGTATGATAAGGCCGTCTATTGTTTGAGCTCCTCTGGACACTTCTGTGGTGGCTTTATTCTTGGTCCATTTCTTGGCTGGTGTTGGAGAACCGTGACCATGGCATGGTAAGAAAATCGTCGAACCTAATTTAGCTTTTACGTAAAACGTTTCGTCACCATCTATATATGGTTTAACTAGAAACAAAAAATGAAAAAAGTATTGAATATTATTATATGTTCTTTTGATATCATTTATTCTTAAAATGTTAATTCATTTCGAAAATGGACGTTTACAAAAACGTTAGAAAAATTGTTTTTTTCCACACCGTTGATACACGTTACACTTACAGGGGATAAAAGAGGCGGAAGATATGCCGAGGAAACCCGTCAAAACCCGGACAAAAAAAAAATAAAAAACGACAAAAAAACACAAACAACAGTATTCAAAACACAGCTTAGTCGCTTAGTCTGAGCCACACAAACCTCACCAAACACTTTAAAGAAACCATTAATAGCGTCATGCCTATTACATTTTAAGGTGAAGAGGGACAATTTGCAGTTACAGAATCTAATCAAAAGGACTATTGTGTATGTCTTTAAAATGTTTACTTTTAGCTATATAACTATGTCAGTGTGTTATGAAATGACTTTTGAACACTTTAAATATTGTAAACGCGCAAATGTTCTATAAATTGAAGCGCAAATGTCTATAAAAAAAGCACAAATATCCTATGAAAAAGCGCAAACGTCCCGCACCGCTTTTCTCGTAACCAATCAGAACGTCCAAGGCTCACATTTTTATAATACAACAAACACTTTATTTGGTACAGTGGTCGTTATCCATGCTACACATGATATTTCACATTTAATTCGCGTAATAATTCACGAACTTTAAAAGAAGAAGGGCGAAATGAGTGAATCTGTGATTTTCCATATTAGACTCGTAGGGTAAATGATAAATCATGGAGGTGACAATGTTATCTTTAGCACAATGTAACGTTTTTTATGTATAAACAAAACAAAATAGTTTAAACTGTTTTTATTTGTCTGTAAGCCTTTTCCAGACAATCGAATCATACAAAGTGACCTTTAACCTTGAAAACAATATGTGTTAGTCAAAGTGAATCCTTTGCCAAATCTTTGGTCTAAAATATATATTTTAGTCTTATGTGATAGCTGTTGAATGGTCAAAAAGATTACTTCAATTTTCTGGGCACCTGAACAACTTTGAGATAAAACAGTACTCTATAGGTCCCTTTTGGAACTTTAGGTGCGTGTGTATCTTGTAAGCATTCATGAGGCCGGTATGGATGGGGTTTATAGATTAGATAATAATGGCAAAAATTTAATAAATAGAGAAAAATAAGCAAAAAAAAGAAAAAAAGAAAAAAATAGAGAATAATGGGGTGAAAAAGTATAAAGAATAGCTTTAGAAAATAGAAGAATAAGGTAATATATAACAGGAATAAACGATGTGCAGAATAAAACAAATTATATAATTACAGATAAATTCAATAGCAAAGTAATTTCTATATGGATTTGCAAAATAAGCGTTTTTCTAGGAGATAATTTTTTTCCCCAAAATTATAAAGAAATGAAGGACCCCCATCCACACCCTCGTACATAAACTTACTTACCTAAATTATTACAACAACTCATAGAACTACCATCATTTCCTCTTTCACCTTTTAAACCCGGTTGACCTGAAGGCCCAACTACACCTTTTGGTCCTTCTTGACCTTGTAAACCTTGAGGTCCCGGTGGACCTTGAAGTCCAATTGTTCCAACTTCTCCCTAAAATATACCAATACACATTTGACTTTTTTGTAAAAATATGTAACATTCGAAGGTAAGAATATAACCGAGTAAGAAAGAGTTCATTATTATATTAAAATTAGTCGGTGTTTGAATTACTGCAGAAAACTTTTTCTTGTCCGAGCAGGTTTTGAAATAACATAATATAAGCCTCGTTGGATAGAAATCGACCTTATGCAAGTGCACGTATACATGTTTAGTATGACGTCCATTATCACTGAACTAGTATACATATTTGTTTAGGGGCCAGCTGAAGGATGCCTCCGGGTGCGGGAGTTTCTCGCTGCATTGAAGACCCATTGGTGGCCTTCGACTGTTGTCTGCTCTATGGTCGGGTTGTTGTCTCTTTGACACATTCCCCATTTCCATTCTCAATTTTAATTTTACATGTGTAAGACTTTAATTGATGTTAGAACATTCAAATACGAAACAAAAGACGAATTTGGGTCGGTTTTGTAGGGTTCTTATATCAACTCAATTTTTAAACAGTTATAGACTTTGCATAGAAATTTTTTTGACCCGAAATAAGTTAACAGATGTATTGACATTTATTTGCATAAGGTCGATTTCTATCCGACGCAGCTCATATTATATTGAACAGTATGGAGCACATGTTACCGATTTAATTTTTTGTGTTCTATTTGAATATCATAAAATGATGATACTTGATTTATGTGTGTCATCTATGTTCTTTTTTCGGATTTGTCATACAGGTATATGCATGAGTATAATATGACTAGAGAAACAACCATGATTAAAGACTTAAGGAGACCTATAGTTGCTATAAATTTGTACGTCATTAGGTCTCTGGTGGAGAGTCGTCTCATTGGCAATCATTTTATAATGATTACACTTAGATATGACAGACCAATACATGTTATAATACCACTATTCTGACGCAAGAACAACTAAAGCGTCTCTCCGGGAATTGCATGGTTTGAAATCTGTTACCTTTTGTCCTGGTCCTCCAGAGAGTCCTTGAAGTCCACTAGGACCCTGTGGACCCTGAATACCAGTTTCACCCTTCGGACCTAGAAAAAGATTAAAATATATCTTAACATACTCCTAATTATATTTATCCAACTATCATATTGACCGACTTTGACTAAATTTTACACTTGTTTCTGAAATATCTATAGAGTACCGTCTAGAGAACAACTATCCAGATTAAAAGAAACAAATATTAATTCTGCTAGTTTGCAATCCCAGATGACCCTCTATCTACCTTAAATATAAGTTCGGGGCATATACATGTTGAAAATATGCCGCACAGCTCTATAGTTTGACCTTTGAAAAAAAATAGTAGTGCATATGAACTTTCCCTTCTAGGATATAATTTTTTACGAACTCCATAGTAAAAGTGGTACAGTTTTAGCCGTAAAAGGAGTTCCTATGGGAAATTGCATTGTCTATATTTACAGAATTGCAACCTTAAATGCCGTAGGCTTCGGAAATAAAATACTTCTACAAATTTTACAGTCTTTATTTTGACTCGACCGTTGACAGTTTTACGACATGTTGCCATTGAGGCTACTACGTGAACATCGAAGTGGTGTGGTATGAGTGATATTTTTTAAAATCTATCTACCTTGAATTCCAGTGAGACCTGGTAGTCCAGCACCACCTTGTTGTCCGACTTCTCCTTTAGCTCCTTGTAGCCCTTGAATCCCCTGTTGACCAATTGTGCCTTGTCCACCTTTAGGGCCTTGAGGACCAAATGGACCAGGTTCTCCATCGCTTCCCTGTAGGGAAAAGTTATAACAAGCATTACCAGATCAAAAATGTTTAGGATCAACAATATTGCAAAACCTTTGAAGAACATAGCACACTCTTATATATCAGCACATATAATTTACGTATCTACGTTGTCCCTTCGATTCGGTATAGACAATTATGACATTTTGACTTCGTACACAACACGTACATACGATCTTTTCAAAAAAAGTTCTTTTATTTAATTAAACGGTTCTTTGATAAATCAGATTGCAGATTTATTTGCTGCAATTCATATAAAGCCTGCTCGTATAACGAAAAGGTTAAATATGTTAGATATACTAAATGGAACAGCGATGCTGTAAATTATCTCTTTGAAAACATCTACATGTATGTACGTTTCGGCAATAAAGTTTATCGACAGGTTTTAGGTATTCCTATTGGCACCAATTGCGAACCTTTAATGGTAAACTTGTTTGTGTTTCGTTAGGAATCACAGTTAATTGCAAAACTCCGTTAAAATCTATCTAAATTCCATTCAACTGATACATTTGATAACACTAATATTACCTTGATGATATGTTTGCTTTAACTACTCAAGAATTTTTAAATTAACATGCGGAAATTCACCCAAGGAAACTTACTTCATATAAATAAAATATATACATCAATAATTGTCTTCTTCTAGATTTGGATACTTAAGCATATCACGGGAAAAGTCTTATTTTTGTTCCTTATTGTTAATCTTCCATTTTTGAAAGGTCATGTTCCATTTGCCCTACTTACGGTTTGTATGCTTTCTAACCAGCTGATTGATTCTTGAGTCTGGGATAACATGATATATTTTTTAGTTATAACTGGTTTTGATCGAGCAAAGTGAGTACTTTTTGTACTCTGCCTTCTGTTTGTATGTTTGCTGTTTTTAAATTTGTGCTTCATACAAATTTAATAACTTAAAGTGGTACCAAACACCTTGACTAAAATTAATTTTGCTCGTTTATGTTTTTTTTATGTCTTTAGAACTTTGAAACAGCAGAATCAGTTTTACTTACGAAGGTGTGGGGTTCTCACCGGGCACTACGGCTTCACCCACCAATAAAACTGACCGCTATGAAATAGCACAACAGTGCTGAAAGCGGCGTTAACCACTAATCAACCAATCAATTTATTCAAACAGCAGATGAATGTCTCAGTCTTTTCAACTCTCTAACAATCAAAGACTTGCTGGTCAGAAAAATAATACAATATATAGAAGTGTGGCACGTGTTGTTTAGTCAGAAGGACAGTTATCCGTTTTGATATGGTTGTGCTTATTATTGGTTATAGGTTTTTACGCCTTCTAATCATGAAAATTAAAAACAAAATTAGAAATACCTTTATTCCTTGAATTCCTCGATCGCCCCTTTCACCCTTTTGACCCGGAAGTCCGTCTCTTCCAGTACTACCTGCTAATCCAGTAGACCCCTTTTCTCCAGTTTGACCTCGTTGACCTTGAAGTCCGTTCAAACCATTACTTCCTACCAAACCTGGTGTACCCTTTTCTCCCAATTCACCCTTTTGTCCCTGAGGTCCATCCCTACCACTGCTTCCAGGAGTTCCAGCAGTTCCTGTTTGTCCGATTTCACCTTTTTGACCCGGAAGTCCATCCCGTCCATTGCCTCCCGTCAGACCCGGTAATCCTTTGTCTCCAGATTCTCCTTTTTGTCCTTGATTTCCTGTTAATCCCTGAATTCCTTGATCGCCTTTAGCACCTGTCAGACCTCTGTAAAAGTTTTTACCAGTTTAAACACGTAGGTTAAGGCAGATAACTTTGAAAAATCACTGGAATGTTTGTATAAACCATTTTGATAAATATATTCTTAGCTTCTAAGTAACACGGATTATTTTAAATCACATTTATTTCTAAGAATTGAAATTTGTAGATCTTTGCGAAGATTCCGTATTTGGATTTTTAACAAATAAGTAATTGAATTGATTTAATCAACATTTACAGGAAACAATTGTGAGAGGAAATAATCCGTAGGTTCTCTTTGAGTGTGTGTACCTTGCTTAGAGACAAATAATTTCATCTGAAAAAATATAAGAGGTAAGTTGTCGATCTTCATCACAAAATTTCAAAAACACATGTTTCCCTTGATAAGACCCATCTGAGGAAAATATTTCTGAATGTTTCACTGGTTTGTCTTTTGTGTTACTTGTTACTGTTTTCTGAAACTTTTAATTTCAAGGTACTTACATTGGACCTTGTACTCCCTTTTCTCCCTGTGGTCCAAAAGGTCCAAATGGACCAGATTCCCCTTTGCTGCCAATATTTCCTTGAGGTCCCTGGTCTCCTTTTAATCCAGGTAGTCCTTGACTCCCAGTGACTCCAACTTCGCCTAGGAAAAGAACATTCTTGGGAACATTGTTTATTGGAAAAGAAGAGGGTCTACAGTAAACCTAGTTAAACACGTATTAAGACATACTTATTTTATCGATGGAACAGCGCTCCAGTTACTGTCTTCGTCGTCTTCATATTTACTGGAATATTTTCAACGTCTTGTTTCATTTGTCAAGCAGAAGAACATGAGTATAGATAAGAAGATGTGGTATGAGTGCCAATGAGACAATTCTCGAACCAAGTCACAATGCATATAAAGTTAACAATCATAGGTCAAAGTACGGCCTTCAACATGGAGCCTTGGCTCGCACCGAAACAGCAAGCTATAAAAGGGTCTCAAAACGACTAGTGTAAACCAAGTCCTAATCTATATAAAAAACGAGAAACAAGAAACAGCTATGAACCACACCAACAAACGACAGCCAATAAACAACATGCTCCTGACTTAGGACAGGTGCATAAAGATGCAACGGGTTTAATCGTAACAGTCCATTTTATGTATTTTGTTAACCTGGACTCCTGTGTTGATGCGTTCGTTTATGCAAAGATAAAGTAATTTATAGCTTATAATTAATTCAATTCTATAAGAACAAATATGGTTAAGGATGTTCGCTACTCTTGTTTTTGAATTTTTGTCAGATATTCAGAATCTTCTAATTTTATCCATGTTGTGCCGATACAAATTTTGCACGCTAACCCCTACTTTTCTTTTCATAATGTTATTACATATAGTTCTAAAAGCCATATTTGAAATCTTATAAAATCCGTGTTATTTTACATAGTTTTTGAAAGAAAAAAGGCGTCAATGTTAAATGTAAGAAAAATCTAGAGAGAATCATTTCCCGCCAAATTTTCAAGGGCGTATATATCGAAAACAAGGACACTGACCGTTCATTTTTTTATAATTTTTTAGTTCCTTTATTCATATATTAACACTTTATTAAAGTCTTTTTAAAAGCTTGTTATTTTGAAACAGAGTAAATAGCATCCTTAATATCATATAGAAGTGATCAGTTTACAAATAATTTTTGGCAGTTCCCTTTTTTCTCCACTTTAACTATGTACATTGGAATCAAATAGTCTTAAAATAAAACTGAGAAGATGTTATATGAATGCCAATAAGACAACTATCCACCAGAGTTCAAATGAAGTGGTAGCTAGCAATCATATGCCACCATACGGCCCGCAACAATGAAAAAAATCCATACTGTATAATCGGCTATAAAAGGTCCCGACATGAAAAATGTGAAACAACTCAAACGAGAAATCTAACAACCTAGTTCATAAAATAATTTACGAAAAACAAATATAACAGGCACGAACCAACAACAACCATTGGTACTACAGGCTCCTGATTTGGGACAGGACCATTAAGAAACCACTTTACCTAACTCCGGGCAGTGATGAAACATGATAACATATAAGAACACGCTGAAAAAATCAGTTGCAATTGGCTTAAGGATGTTCGGTACTCTGTTTCAAAATAACCAGCTTTTTAAAAGACTGTTATACATAAATAGTATATAAATAAAGGAACTAAAAAAACAGATAAAAATGAGGAGTCCTTGTCCTTGTTTTCGAGATATAAGCCCTTGAATATTTGGCGGGTAATGATTCTCACTAGATTTTTCATACATTTAATATTGGCACCTTTTATCTTTCAAAAGCTATGAAAAAATAACAAGGATTTTATAAGATTTTCAAATATGGCTTTTTAAACTATATGTAATAAAATCATAAAAAGAAAAGTAGGGGTTTGCAGGTAAAATGTTTATTGGCACTACATGGATAAAAGCAGAGGATTCCGAATATCTGGCAAAAATTCAAAAACTAGAGGAGCAAACATCCTTAACTCAAAATATCGGTACGAAGCACAAACATCGCGTTTACTGAAAACCAATTATAACTATTAAATAAATCATGTTCTTCAGACTAAAGTATCAGTCCGTACCCATCTAACATATTTAGTGTTTAGTTTAAACATATTGTATTTGCTAAATTAAAGCAAAATGGATTAGACATAAGTAAATCACACTTATAAATTCTTCTCCATATTACAATATAAATAAATACAATAATAGTATAATGCGCATGCATGTAAAGCAAACAATTTATAGAATATAATACGAGCTATTAAAGGTAAAAAAGACGAGCAAAAAAAAAAGGGGGGGAGTTTGAAAAGTTATATAATTCTGGGGTGGTGACGTGAGTGTTGATGTATGATGTCCTATGTCAGCATCAATATCGCTTTATGAAGGTACAAGAAATCTGTTTGACTTTTTGATGAAATTTTGAACTTGTTCGAAAATTTGAATATTTTGTTCGTTCGACAGTTACATGTACCAGTTTCGGCAAATTAAATATTTTTTTTTTTCTAAAACAAAGTTTTCGGAAAGCCAGTTCAGATTATTGAGTATGGTTATTCTACAAGAAGTGTATTTTGGACAAACGAAGAAGTAATGATGAACATCCTCAATATCTGATCCACATTGGCAAGAAGGATCATTTATAATGTTCGCTCGAAAAAGGTCATAGTTTACGAATGAAGCGGAACATCACAATTGCGTTAAGATATTATTCAATTTTCTCGGGCCGTACAAATAAAAGGTTTCAACTTTACTTAGTAGTTTTTCAATTATTTCTTAAATTAAGAAATAGAGTCGAAAGCTGCGAATTTTTGGATCAAGTTTATTCCACTTAAGTATTGTGGAGGGAATAAACGATTTAGTAGTAAGGGAAAGTCTACAAAATGGAACAATGATGTCAAGACCATTTTACAACAGATAGTTGGTTGGACTTTGTACACATGGAGGTACAAGATTACAAAGGTACTCTGGTGCATGCGCGTATTTAGTGTAAAGACGTCATAAACAGTCGGAGAAACGCATGCTCGTGTAGCCTACAAGAGAAATAATTTGAAGAACTTCAGAAAATGTCTTTCAACCAACTAAATATCATATTTTGGATAGGAGAAAATATCAAATGTACAAGAAAGAAAACAGCTGTCAACAAAAGTACTGTCAAAGATTTAGAATGAATATAGATACTATTTGAAGAACTGTTTTATTCAAACACCGAAACTGGTACCGTCATTTTGGAATAGTGTGCTTTGCTCTTTCAATGGGTGTTTAACTTACTCTACAACAAAGTCATTCTTTATTTATATTGAAAAAAATATATATCATTTATTCAGAAGGTCCAAATGACGGATCGGGGGAAGGAAACGGAAAGGGAATGAGGAGGTGCGGGGATCTTAATGTAAAAGTTTTGCATATATTTACTTTTTGTCTTAAGACTGACATTGAAATAATGTTTATCCAAAATCATATGTTGATAGGTTTAGGCGAAAACTAGAAAGGAATTCACCTTTTGAAAAATGCAGGATCCACCATAAGTCAAAATTGACTACTTCGTAGTTTTCCGTACCAGCTAGAAGACTGTTGTACACCAATATTTACTCGCATATTTAGGACCTAAAGTTGTATCAAAATAAAACACGCCCACTGACCTAATATCAAATATACAGGGTCTCCACGTGTTTGCTTTTAACCAATGATATTCCTATAAATGTACAGGAGGAAAGATAATAATAGGTACCTTTAAGTCCGGAAGGTCCCTGTAAACCAGTGGTCCCTGGTTCACCTTTGAACCCTGTCAATCCTTGGAGTCCTTTTATGCCCTGTGTACCATTGTCACCTTTCAGACCTTGAAGTCCATTCTGTCCGGGATCGCCCTTTGATCCTGTATAACCTAACGGTCCGAATTCTCCCTTTTGTCCCGGACCACCAGAATCCCCTTTAGGACCTAATTCACCTGTAATAAAATTGAAGTATTTATGATGAGATAAAGGTTTAAAAAGAGAGGCGAAAGGTATCAAAGGAACATTCAATGTCATAAGTCGAAAATAAACTGACAGCAACATTGCAATGAAAAGAAATAGACCAAATTATATAAAAGACAAACAACAGTTCAATTATTCCACACACTTTGCACAGTAGACCCCGTTCACACTAGGACATTTATATCGATTTAAACTAGATCGGTTCACTTTAGATCGGTTTAAGGACCAATGTGAACGCTTTGAATCGATCTTTAATCGGTCTAAACTAAAACACTTTGGTTGAATAGATAGGGAATTTGAATTGGTGGTCTGACACCTCTGAGTGAGAACGCTATTTTCATATTTTTATAAGAAGAAAAGCAGGTTAATTTTGATTCAGTACTGTAAGAATAAAAGCACAATTATCATAAAGTATTGTCATATTTCTTTTAGATGTAAGAAACGAAGGGAACAGCAGGTTGTAAAGATTCTGTTTCAAAAGGTATATAGTCTAAGATCCTAAATTCCATGTATGACGAAACTTGCTCTATCATCATAGTTTGTTGTCCTAAATAGATTAGAATATACAACGGTTTCCGAATGTCCTTTCTGTCATCGATTCTATTCTTTATTCTTAGACCATTTTTCCTATAGTATTGATTGGTCCATTATTCTCTAATCTGTAATTTTTATCCAGACCCTCATATGGGTTTATAGGTACAGTTTGTGTATAGTCACGAAGGCCTTACATTGGCCCTGAAAACTAAACTTTGTAATACCACATGTAAAAACCTTATTTTTTGGTTCTTAAATGCAAATTTAGATAAACTCGACTGCTACTTGTTTTAACATAGTTGACAGCTTCATAAGTATCATAATTTACACGTTTTTAGCTAAATTACATGTACCTGTTTTAACGCATTTTAGACCCCGTTCACACTAGGACATTTAGATCGATTTAAACAGGATCGGTTCAATTTAGATCGATTTAAGGGCCAATGTGAACGCGTTGAATCGATCTCCAATCGGTCTAAACTAAATAAAATATCAAAAGAGGTAGTTTAGTTTGAATCGATCTAAAGTAAACCGATCTAACTTTAAATGTGAACGCAAAGACCGATTTAAACTAGTACGATGGAATCGAAAATAATTTTAAACGCATGTATAGCGGCAAAACTACACGTGTAATAACATAACATCCCTGTATATATCAGTGGTTCGTTGTTTAACCCATATTTCTCTGTTAACAGACCTTTGTGTACATGCAAGTAAAAGCAAACGGAAAAAAGGTTGTCTTCGCCGTAGCATAAATTTTCGAAATCTGTGTCTTTTTTTCTTCTGTTGATTTTTTCTTTTCAGGAACCGCAGCATTTCTTCATGTTGTAACTTCCTTGCTACAGTTTTTTGTTTCAAAATTAATAAAAACTGCAAAAACACCAGTATGAAAATTTGAACTTGTGATTCAAGAGAAACAATAATTTCATCCATTTTTTTTCAAGTGTGTGTTTCAGTGTATTAACACATAAATTTGATTAATTATTTCTATTTATACACAATGTTTACAGTTTTACGGGTAATTAGGCCAGATCGACTGCATTTTTACTTGTAGTATGAACACAGTGGTTCAGATTAGACCGATATAGAGATCATTATGATTAAAGATACTGTGAACGCTAACCTGTTTAATTTAGATCGATTAAAAAAAATGCTAGTGTAAACGGGGTCAAAATAGTGCAATTTTCGAAATATTTCAAGCTGCTAGTCTTACAAGTCATATAGACCAATAAGCCACAAGACTTGTTCACGGTGCAGGTGGTATACATACAAAGTAATCATTCTTTCAAGAAATATTTTAATGCTCTTCCATTCTTAAGGAACAGTGTAACGTTCATTTTGATTTGATAACATAACACATTACAGGGCATTGTATGCTTTAGACATGCTTCATTCAGTTGTTTTGGATTGGAAATAACAGTTATGTGCAGTGTATGGCCAAAAGGTTTCGTCGCCTATTTTATTATTATTTTTTGCTATATATTAATTCTAATCAAGTTGCAGTAAAACAAATGTTCAATGCTAATTCAAGTTGGTATTATATAAGTATTTCTAGAATAAATTTTATCAGGTTAGGTCGAGTATAAAGGTTTGATGAGCAAAAGCTAGCATTAAAACAAAAGGAAACGAAATAGATCATTTGGGAGATTGTTTTGCGTATATTTTACCTTTCAATCCAGGTGTACCAGAACTTCCGAGATCTCCTTTCTGTCCGAGGTCACCCTTATCTCCTTTTGGTCCTACCAACAACAAAAGAAATATGCAATGAAAACAAAAGGCAGTGATTTAATAACGAGAACCAAATTAAGATCGCAATGAAATTGGGACAATATATAATAAACTCAGTATAAGTAGAAGTGTTATCGTTTATCAGCAAAAGTTCAGATTTTGGCAATTTAATCAGAAAAAAAGACAAGATAGCACAACGATTCAGTTTGCCATACAAAAGCAGTGATTAAATGGATGACAGAAAGATATACTCAATTAATATTTCATTCCAAATCCTAAACTACAAAACATCTTCTGAAAGTTTTACTGCATCTGGAAAATTTGAGATAATGACTCTGTTCATGTTTTATCAAAACTAATATTATTGATCTTTATAGAAAAAGAGAAAAGATAAATATTTATTTATTACTTCTATGTAAATCAGATGTAATCATCTCATATTTTTGGGTGGCTGACACAATGAACTGATTTAGAATTTTAGACATTATGTTTTGTATCATTCTTCACACATCAACATGTAAACATTGGATTTCTTTGTGATAATCTTAATCTCAGAGAAGGAAAAGATTTATAGAGTTTGAATAGTAATTTGTTTATTGTATGCGCATAGCTATTCGTAGAAACCATTTCGCTATTCTTTTTTGATCTTTTGAAAATTGATTGGAATGCCTATATATGTCACAAATATAATGAAGTGGAAAATAGAGGCCAATGAAAAATCTAGACAGATTTATTTCCCGCCAAATTTTTAATTGTGGCTTATATATATAAAAAAAAACAACAAGGAGACCAACTTTTCATTTATTTCTGCTTTTTGAGTTCTGTTACTTTAAAATTTTAAAAAGCATGTTATTTTAAAACAAAGGACTTAGGAGCGAACATTCTCAAACACAAGACGGTATGTTTTGTCAATGTTTGTATGGTAAATAATTAAATGTTCATTCTGCTCCGTTTTTTGTTGTTTTTTTTTTGTTGTTGTTTTTTTTTGGGGGGGGTGGGTGGGGGCGGGGGTTGGGGGGATGTTTACTTATTTATCCATTCTGTCAAACGCCGTTTCATTGAGATAGAAAAAAAAACATACCTGTCTGGCATACAGTAGTATTTGATGTACAGCGTTGAGATATAAGTTGACTCTGGAAAAATAATATGCATCGTAATATATAAAATATATCACAGCGAAGGTACATATACATGTAGCACAGCGAAGGTATAACTTATAAAACGAAGCACAGCGAAGGTATAACATATAAAACGAAGCACAGCGAAGGTATATTATGTAAATTGTAGCCCAGCGAAGGTATATCATGTACAATGTAGCCCAGCGAAGATATATCATGTAAATGTAGCCCAGCGAAGGTATATCATATAAAATGTAGTACAGGAAAGGTACATATAAAATGTAGCCCAGCAAAGGTATATCATGTAAAATGTAGCCCAGCGAAGATATATCATGTAAAATGTAGCCCAGCGAAGGTATATCATATAAAATGTAGCACAGCAAGGTATAATATATAAAATATAGCACAGCGAAGGAATAACATATAAAATATAGCACAGCGAAGGTATAACATATAAAATATAGCACAGCGATGGTATAACATATAAAATATAGTACAGCGAAGGTATAACATATAAAATATAGCACAGCAAAGGTATAACATATAAAATGTAGCACAGCGAAGGTATAACGTATAAAATATAGCACAGCGAAAGTATAACATATAAAATGTAGCCCAGCGAAGATATATCATATAAAATGTAGCACAGCGAAGGAATAACATATAAAATATAGCACACCGAAGGTATAACATATAAAATATAGCACACCGAAGGTATAACATATAAAATATAGCACAGCGATGGTGTAACATATAAAATATAGCACAGCAAAGGTATAACATATAAAATATAGCACAGCAAAGGTATAACATATAACATGTAGCACAGCGAAGGTATAACATATAAAATATAGGACAGCGAAAGTATAACATATAAAATGTAGCCCAGCGAAGATATATCATGTAAAATGTAGCCCAGCGAAGGTATATCATATAAAATGTAGCATAGCGAAGGTACATATAAAATATAGCACAGCGGAGGTACATATAAAATATAGCACAGCGAAGGTATAAAATATAAAATATAGAACAGCGAAGGTATAACATACAAAATATAGAACACCGAAGGTATAACTTATAAAATGTAGCATAGTGAAGGTATACATGTAACATATAAAACGTAGCACAGCAAAGGTATAACATATAAAATGTAGCACAGCGAAGGTATAACATATACAATGTAGCCCAGCGAAGGTATAACATATAAAATGAAGCCCAGCGATGGTGTAACATATAAAATGTAGCACAGCGAAGGTATAACATATAAAATGTAGCACAGCGAAGGTATAACATATACAATGTAGCCCAGCGAAGGTATAACATATACATATAAAATGTAGCACAGCGAACTTCAAGGTATAACATATAAAATGTAGCACAGCGAAGGTATAACATATACAATGTAGCCCAGCGAAGGTATAACATATACAATGTAGCCTAGCGAAGGTATAACATATAAAATGTAGCCCAGCAAAGATATATAATGTAAAATGTAGCCCAGCGAAGGTATATCATATAAAATGAAGCACAGCGAAGGTACATATAAAATATAGCACAGCGAAGGTACATATAAAATATAGCACAGCGAAGGTATAACATATAAAATATAGCACAGCGAAGGTATAACTTATAAAATGTAGCACAATGAAGGTATACATGTTACATATAAAATGTATCACAGTGAAGGTATACATGTAACATATAAAATGTAGCCTAGCGAAGGTATAACATATAAAACGTAGCCCAGCGAAGGTATAACATATAAAATGTAGCCCAGCGATGGTATAACATATAAAACGTAGCCCAGCGAAGGTATCACATATAAAATGTAGCACAGCGAAGGTATAACATATAAAATGAAGCCCAGCGAAGGTATAACATATAAAATGTAGCACAGCGAAGGTATAACATATAAAATGTAGCACAGCGAAGGTATAACATATAAAATGTAGCCTAGCGAAGGTATAACTTATAAAATGTAGCCCAGCGAAGGTATAATATATCAAATGTAGCCCAGCGATGGTATAACATATAAAACGTAGCCCAGCGAAGGTATAACATATAAAATATAGCACAGTGAAGGTATAACATATAAAATGTAGCCTAGCGAAGGTATAACATATAAAATGTAGCCCAGCGAAGATATATAATGTAAAATGTAGCCCAGCGAAGGTATATCATATAAAATGTAGCACAGCGAAGGTACATATAAAATATAGCACAGCGAAGGTACATATAAAATATAGCACAGCGAAGGTATAACATATAAAATATAGCACAGCGAAGGTATAACTTATAAAATGTAACACAATGAAGGTAAACATGTTACATATAAAATGTAGCACAGTGAAGGTATACATGTAACATATACAATGTAGCCCAGCGAAGGTATAACATATAAAATGTAGCCCAGCGAAGGTATTACATATAAAATGTAGCCCAGCGATAGTATAACATATAAAACGTAGCCCAGTGAAGGTATAATATATAAAATGTAGCCCATCGAAGGTATAACATATAAAATGTAGCCCAGCGAAGGTATAACATATAAAATGTAGCCCAGCGCAGCTATAACATAAAACTTAGCGCAGCGAAGATATAACATACTTAATATAGCCCAGCGAAGGTACAATGTATAACGAAATTTGCCAGACAAGAAACTAAATGTTCATTTCAACATAGTTATATAAAAATCAATCTCTTTATTTCGAGCTGCGTGCTGGAAAGAAACATTTCGTTTTCTCTATATTTGAATATCTAAAGTATCCTCAATATCTAAGAAAACAAAATATGGCAAAATCATAAAATATCACCACATATTGCAAACCATATGCGACGGTCTGGATTGGTGATCCTTCATTTCAGTATTCTTTCATCTTTTAGGTCATTTTTCTCCATTCTTTATATGTTTCTCGCTATTCTCTATTCTTTATTTTTTGCCCTATTTTTCTCTATTCTTTATTTTTTATATGCAGTCATTCTATCTACATATACTAGTCACAAGGATTTTATGAAGTTACCAGAGTTAACCCTATTAAGTTAATTTAAGCCTACATGTAGTACTGAACTTCAACTTCATCTAATACATGTATTTACGATTTGCTGAGTACATTTAAAATAAATCGTAGTTTTGTTTACAATTTCATATTTAAATTCTCTTTCTCCATCATGTGTTCAAAAATGGATTTTATTAATTCACCCAACCGGCTCATCATCTTTATCGGATGCATTTATTTCTATTTGGTTTTGTTTAAGTTTTGACCGAAAAAAATCAAACTAAAAATTATTGCCAAAGTAAGTAAGGTCACCGTATTTTACCGATAGTAAAATCTCGTTAAGAGATGCATTATAATATAACCTTAGTATGCTAATGAGTTCTATAAAAATAACTGTATTTTAAAGATTTAAACAATATTAATTTCGCCAGACAAACTAGCTTTATCAGGCGCGGGCAGCCGTCAAGGTGAGATCGGAGGATGATAAGATTTTTTCCAAGTTTGATGCTGTGATAGAATATTCATATATAGGATTATGTATGCAATCATCTCTTGCCCTTCCAGAGGACCTGATATCTCCCCAGTTTTTGGTAGGGTTCGTGTTGCTCAATCTTTGGTTTTCTATGTTGCGTTTTGTGTACTGTTGTTTGTCTGTTTGTCTTTTTCTTTTTTAAACATGGCATTGTCAATAGACATAAGAAGATGTGGTATGAGTGCCAATGAGACAACTCTCCATCCAAGTCAAAATTTATAAAAGTAAACCATTATAGGTCAAAGTACGGTCTTCAACACGGAGCCTTGGCTCACACCGAACAGCAAGCTATAAAGGGCCCCAAAAATCATAGTGTAAAACCATTCAAACGGGAAAACCAACAGTCTAATCTATATAAAAAACGAGAAACGAGAAACAGCTTATTTTCGACTTATGAGTTTGAAAGTCCCTTTGATATTTTTCGCCTCTCTTTTACTCCGGTTAAAAAGCCTACCGCAATGACTGATATTTGTCCAATCTCTGTGGGACTTAATGTTGGTCCAGCTTGTCGTTTACTTCTATCCTGAAATGAAAAATAAAAAGTTAGATACATTTTTTTCTTCTTCTGTTAATGGTCGAGATTTTGCAATGTCACTAACTGTAAAATACCAACTATTTGAAGATGTGCAACATTTCGCCTGTATACATTCCATATAGCATTGATTAGATTAGATTAGATAGGCCACTCGAACAGTGAATTTTACATGCTTAAAAACTTGATAGAATAATATATATCGAATGCTAAGTGTATGCATATTGTACGATAGAAACCAGAAATAACTGATCTGAAAAGGTAATTGCCAGGCCGAAAGATCTACACACATGATTATTCAACTTTTAAATCAAGAATCCAGAAACATCTCATACTAAAAGATATTGGAAAAACAACCATTTAATTGCAATAAATAACATCCTTAACAAGTCATATATATTCACAATGCTAGAAAAATATCGCTCTCTATCTCTCTTTATTATTGTTCAGTACAAAAGTTCCCATCACTTCGAAATTGACCTAACATTTCTAATCTGGTCAACTATTTATAGACAGTGTCAGTATTGATAAACATCATAAAAGTATTTATATACAGATATAGTGAACTGTTCTGATAACGTGAAACTCTATAAGTAAGGTCACATGTCATTCAGGACATTTGGATTTTATTGACGCGTTGGTTTAATTTTGTTGTGTTTTCATGTTTATATTTAAAAAGAATAGTACTTCCTCCATAGTATACAATTTGAATTATGCATATCGTGCAAACTTCAGTATGTAAGTCGAAAATTAATGTGAAACAAACCAACCTATTACTAACCACACTGATATGTGTCCACACTTTAAAAAAAAATGATAATTACATGGCTTTACATGTAAATAGATGTCTTGAGATCTTGGTTGGACGTCAGTGATAGACAGCAACAAAACGATTAAAAAACAAGTAGCGGTCAATATAAGGTTTTTAATATGAAGATTACACTTTATAAATTTGACACATCCGAAGAGCTTTTCAATTAATAATAGAACCATTTCTATATTAGAGTGTCAAGCTCTAAATAGTTGTGAGTCTAAAAAGGTCTGAGTGAAGTAACAGACCCTAAATCAGTCATCAATACCAACCTGCCATAAATAAAAGCAAGAAAACAAGACAAGCACTAACAAGATTCTTAGCTTCTTTTTCACCGTTCCAAATGTTTGCCCTGCCAAATGCTTCCCTTTACTGCAGCAGGAATTATGCAAGTTATATGTTATCCATTTGCGCATGCGTATTTAGCTCATCACTTACAATTAACCGCTTTAATAAAATTTGCTAAGCAACCTTGTATGGTAACACAAAATAATTGTAATAGTGATGATGATTATAATAAAACATTGATCAACCTATAATTGCAAATATATAATATGAGTGTTATTATATAAATACCTTTGGTTCCTCGATAACAAGGTTGAGACCAGACTCCAATTTAAGCATTTGCACTTCTCGTTTTAATTCCAAAATCTCGTACAGCTCGTACATTGATAGTCCGCCTATGCACAAAATTATAAAACATAAACCGAATATCGGCCATTTTGGACCGGATCTGGTCGAGCTCTCTTCCAGTGATCTGTCACCTTTCATTGTTCGGTTGGACTTGTTCACATTATAGTACAATGTTGGTCAAGAATATAAGTGACATAGATAAGAGGTTTCATAGTCTTATCTTTAATTTCGTTTCATAATTAAACGTGTGAAAATTGATGGAATCGGATAAGGATATAGAATATAGTGAGGGTCTAGATAGGGGGTCATTCATTCTTGTATTCTTTAATTTTATAAGTAATTTTTCTCTAATATTTATAATTTTGGCCATTATTCTCTACTTTTGTATTTTAGCACCCAATTTTTCTCTATTCTGTATTTGTTTTTTCATCCATTTATTCTGCATTTTTCCCTCATTATTCTCTATTCTGTAAACCCCATTCAGACCCTCACATAGGGCATCGACTCCATGATCGAGGGTCTGTAAAGTGGTCCTTCATTTTTGTTGTCTTTAAATTTTTAGGGCATTTTTCTTTATCTTATAAAATAACACTTATTCTGTAAAATTCTCATGAAAATGATTGTATTATTATTTTGTCTGCAATTAAATGATTTCTTAATTCTGTATATCGTTCATTTGTGTGATCAGTATTGTGTTGACTTTTTTTACATAAATTGTCATCCTGCCTTTTTTTGACAAGTTTGCTCATCATGTCTTTTTTTTTTACTCAAAACTCCTGTCCTGTTTTTTTTCTTCAAATTTCTAGCCCCCCCTAAAAATCAAATGGTATCTCCCTAAAGGCAATCAGTACTATAAAGAGTTTAATCACTATTTTGGCAACATTTGATTTATTTGTAGATCTTGTCTTTTTGATCATTTTTGTTATTTAAAGTTTCTATATATCTTTCATAATTTTAAGATAAAAGGCAAAAACATCAAAAAATGGCAAAAAAAAAGAAAAAAGACATTAAAAGAGCACAAACGTCGATAGCGAGTCGACTTACGATTTCGACCATTCGACCTCGTTGTAGATCTCGTCTCGCTGGTAATATTTGCTATCAAAAGTTTCTCTATGTCTATTATAATTTTGAAGACAATATGCAAAAATGAAACAAATGGTAAAATACACAAGATTTTCTCTACTTAAAGCGTTTTTCATAATGGACAACACTTGTATTTTATCCCTAAGTTCTATTTAGGCATGTCGGCTATCTTGGTTGGTAAGCAGGGTTATCGGACACATTTTTTAGACTAGATACCCAAATGATAATTGTGGCCAAGTTTAACCAAAACTGTCAGACGACATCTTATGGGATTTTTTTTTGGGTTAAACTTAGCCCAGTAGTTTCATGGGAGAAGATTTCTGTAAACCTTAACGACGACAGACGCTAGACGCCAAGTGACGAGACCAGTTAGTTAGAAAAAAGAACTCTCAAAGTATACCACTACTAAAGACTAAGGCAGGGCTAACAGCAGAAAACAACCGTGACAGAGCAGAAGAATTGAACGAACACTTCACAAGTGTATCTACTAATAAGTTATCAACTGATGAACACTTCAAAAGTGTATCTACTAGTAAGTTATCAACTGATGAACACTTCACAAGTGTATCTACTAGTAAGTTATCAACTGATGAACACTTCACAAGTGTATCTACTAGTAAGTTATCAACTGATGAACACTTCACAAGTGTATCTACTAATAAGTTATCAACTGATGAACACTTCACAAGTATATCTACTAATAAGTTATCAACTGATGAACACTTCACAAGTGTATCTACTAATAAGTTATCAACTGAAGATGTACCACTAAATAAATTATTATATCCAAAGTTAAAAGACATAGGCATAATTTAAGTAGGGATGAGAAAAAAATAAGTACATGAACTCCTTTACTCAAAAAGCATGTCGAAATAAGCATAAATATAAAAAAAATCGAATGAAGTAGCCCCTATCATAAAGGAACGACCATTTAACTTTAAGGGGTGATTATGGTTTTTTCCGTAAATAGCAAAATTGATCAATGATTGAACAAACAAAAAAAACATCGATAAAGGACATCAAACAGATATATTTATATTACATTTTGAAAAGCCTTCGACACAGTCCCATATGAATTACATTTGTACTTTAATCGAAATTAAACAGCTGCGGGATATCAAGTAAAACACTATGTTGGAATGACTCATTCCTATGCTACCGCAAGCAAAGAGTCGTGACAAATTGGACAAAATTAAACTTCAGTGATTCCCTAAATAATCAACCAAATTTTTCCCACAAAAGGGGGGCACGGGCCCTTGGAAAACCCTCTAAATCCGCCTCTGGTGATGTGATTGCCAATGAGAAAACTCTCCACAAGAGACCAAATGACACAGAAATTATCAATTATAGGTCACAATACGGCCTTCAACAATGAGCAAATCCCATACCGCATAGTCAGCTATATAAGGCCCCGAAATAACAAATGTTAAACAATTCAAACGAGAAAACTAACGGCATAATGTATGTACAAAATAATAAATCAAATCCAAATAAGTTCCATACCAACAAACGACTTCCACTGAATTACAGGCTCCTGACTTCGGACAGGCACATACAGAATGTGGTGGGGTTTAGCTCGAATGTAGGCGCCAATCCCCCCCTAACCTGGGACAGAGATGTAACAATACAACATAAGAATAAACTATAAAAATCAATTAAAAAGTGCTTAACTCAGCAGATGGATACAAATAGAAATATGTATAACAAAAGCACTGAGTGAACGTGGACAGGTACTTATACATCCCCACAACACTAAGATAATAAGGGAGCAACCATTTAACTTCAGGGGGTGTTTATTGAACATTTTTGTTTTAGTTTTTCGACGCTATCAATCAAATTATTTTAAAAAAAATTAACACTATAAGGTATGGGGGAAATCTGTATTCAGAATATTTTTTTTTGTCATCTGCTCGACCACAATATTTTTTTTTTCCATCAAATTGGGGATCCGAGTTTTTTTTTTCAAGAAAAAACCATACCCCTCCTAATTGAAGTTGAATGGTCGTTCCCTTAGTACAGATCTGAGATCTGAAATCCTATGATATGACTACGGCTAATTTGAAAAGGGCATCGCGCAAATTGTATGTTCTGTTTTCCCGCCAATTCTTTTACACACGTCAGCAATTCGTATTTATTGATTTTAAAGTCTAGAAGAGTAGATGTTGAAGGTTTTCCGACATTAATACCAGCAACGTACTTCAGTTTTGTAATCGGGTGAGAAAGGCTTTTGTATAGTGAGTGATTGTGTCAAATGTAGCATAAAAATAGATTTTATTCAAGTTTCTATGTCCATTTCCCAGTTTTCCATATATGTTGTCCACACTTGATTGTCCATTCGAGTTTCTTTTACGTTTTCTTTCCTTCATACAGAAAAAGATAGCAGGAACTTTACCAATGCATAATAGAACCACAATATATACAACACCACTAACCATAATTCAAAGCAATTTGAAAAGAAGCAGTGAAAAACTGACAAAAACAATTTCCCCAAAAAATTATTTACTCTACAAACTATAATCGAGTCAAATGTTCAATGTTTATGCCGAATATAGATTTTTTTGTTTTTTTGGGTTACTGTCTTATTGAAGTTTATCCCGAATCTCTTTGTATTGAAATTATTATTTTTTTTCGGGGGAGGGGGGGGGGGGGGGACTATAATAATTCGCATGAACGTCGTACATTTTCTGTCTTACGTGCAAGAGTAGAGTATACAATAAATGAACTAATGGATCAATTGCAAGTTCTATACGCAATTAAACTTCGCACAATTATATAGATATGATGTGGTATGAGTGCCAATGAGACAACTCTCCATCCAAGTCACAATTTATAAAAGTAAACCATTATAGGTCAACGTACGGTCTTCAAAACGGAGCCTTGGCTCACACCGAACAACAAGCTATAAAGGGCTCCAAAAATGACTAGTGTAGAACCATTTAAACGGGAAAACAAACGGTCTAATCTATATAAAAAACGAGAAACGAGAAACACTTATGAACCACATCAACAAACGACAACTACTGAACATCAGGTTCCTGACTTATGACAGATGTAAACAAATGCACGTTTTAATAGGTACCAACCTTCACCCTTACCTGAAACAATAGTGTAACATCACAACATAGAAAGACACATTTTATACTAAATAGAAAATAGAAAATAATATGTATTTTCATGTTGATGATCCAATACTTAGATTGTCAGATCATGCTAAAGTTTCTGTATAAGATTATTGGCTTCAGTTCAAAATAATTGTTTAAAAGAGAATTTGGATAATTTCCCTATGAAATTCAAATGGGAAACTATGTCTCCAGAATTATTTTTAAATGCTCTTAAGTCTATTGAGATAAAAGTCAAAATTCAAGATTTTGAAAATATTCAAACTCAGTCTCAAAGTGAAGTGGACGCTGCATTACATTCGTTACATGATATTTTAGAAATGGCAGCAAATAAATCATTAAAAAGGAAAACACAATCCAGACGTAACGGCATTATAAGTCTAAGCCGTGGCTTGATAAAGGGTTCAGTACTATACATAAAGGATTAGATCATAAAAGTCTAATGCTAGCAAAATATCCAAAAGATCCAATTATACGAGGAAATTTCGTAAATTATATGGTAAAAAATGTAAGTTACAGTATAGACAATATAAGTTGGATATTATTCAAAAGTTGGATAATTTATTCGAAAAAAATCAATCAAAATACTGGGAACTTTTAAACAAATTAAAATATGAAGATGAAAATAAATTGTCAAGTAATAGTACAATTTCAGCTGATGAGTGGTTTAAACATTTTCAAGAATTAAATACAGTCTCTTCAAAATGTCAATCAAAAATACTAGAGTTTAAGAATATGCTTTGTACACTTGAGTTAGATTATAAAATTACAGAGAAAGAAGTGACAAAGACAATACATGCATTAACAAATGGTAAATCTACTGGATTAGATTGTATTTCAAACGAAATGCTCAAATGTAGTGAGTTAATTTTGCTTCCATGTTATGTAAAACTATTGAATAGTATATTGTGCACTGGTTCTTATCCAAAACATTGGAAAACAGGGTATATTATACCAATATTTAAATCAGGTTCAAAATATGACCCTTCTGATTATAGAGGTATTCCTATTATAAGTTGTATTGGAAAATTGTTTAATTCCATTCTTAATAATAAATTTGATAGTTATTTGACTAAGTTTAATGTAATTTCTGAATCACAGATTAGTTTTCAAAAATCAGGAACAGTAGATCATATGTTTATTTTGAGGACCCTAATTGAAAAGTGTATAGCAAACAAAACTTACTTATACACATGTTTTGTAGATTTTAGGAAAGCTTTTGATTCTGTAGTGCATGAAGCCTTGTTGTTAAAATTCCAAAACATTGGGATAGGGGGTTATTTTTATAATATTATTAAGAACATGTATAATAATATTTTTTTAAAAGTTAGATTAAATGATAAATTCACAGATAGATTTAAAGCTAACATTGGAGTTAGAGAAGGGGATAATCTAAGTCCCAATCTTTTCAAGCTATTTGTTAATGATTTGCCGTGTATTTTTGATGAACTGTGTACCAGCTGAAATAGGAAGTACACAACTTAATTGTTTAATGTATGCCGATGATGTTGTGCTTCTTTCTACTAGTCAAACAGGTTTGAGTAGATGTTTAAATAAATATGAAGAATATTGTAAAAGTTGGAGTATTCAGGTTAATCTTAAGAAGACAAAAATGTAATTTTTAACAAAGGTGGTAAAATGATTAAAAGTAACTTTTTTTTTATTGGTGAACCAATTGAAAAAGTTAGAAATTATAAATATCTGGGTGTTTTTTTTTTTTTGCTTCCGGAAGTTTTTCTACAGCTAGATATGATTTGTATCAAAGGGGGTTTAAAGCTTTTTTCAAGTTAAAAAGTACTTTCGGTGACAACATCCCGAAAATTGATAGTTGTTTACATATCTTTGACCACACAATAAAGCCAATTTTAATATATGGCTCAGAAATTTGGGGAACTTGTACTTTTAATTTTTTTAAAATGTCAAACAAACAACCCCTTTGATATTGAGAAAAAAATTAGTAAGTTTGATTGCGAGAACTTAAGTTTAAAGTTCTACAAGTATATTTTCGGGGTAAATAAAAAGTCATCTAATTTACCTGTTATGGGAGAGTTAGGTCGTACTCCACTGCATATTGTCATTATTTGTTCTATTCTTAAGTTTCTACAAAGAATTAATGGCTTAGAAAAGGATCATTTGTTAAAACAAGCCATTTTCATAAGTATTGACAATCACACATGAAATAAGTCATCTTGGTAATCTAATATTGTATATATTTTAAACTGTATTGATGTTGATATAGAAACTTTAGACGTTGAAAAAGTTAAAAATATTTTGATTAGTAGATATAGGATTTACTGGAAAAATACTATAGACGATAATGCTAATGTTAAAAAAGGAAAATTGCGTACTTATTTTAAATTTAAAAACATCTTCAAAAGGGAAGCATATTTATGTCAAGTTAATAAATTTCAGTATCGAAAAAGCTTAACTCAGTTTAGAATTAGTGCTCATCAGTTAGCTATTGAGAAAGGTAGATATAAAAAGATCGATAAAGACAAAAAAATTGTGGGCAGAGTAAAAATATGCAGGCTGAAGACGAGTTTCATGTTTTAATAGAACGCACTGCATATGAAAAAGAACGAGATTTTATTCTTAATGAATTCAAGCATTCAATGTAAAAATTTCCCTTATATTTCAAAGTATGAACAATTTATTTGGTTGATGTCATGTGAGTCTGAAAATGTTAATATGTCAGTGTCACGATTTATAAGTACTTGTTTTGAAATAAGAGAAAATTTGCATTCCAAAAACTAAATATACATAGTAGTGATGTAGTTTATTTTTAATTTTGATTTTTTTATGTATTGTAGAGACAAAATATTCTATTTTATTTATTTTCAAACACCATCTAGCTAGTATGGAGTATAGTTATTTAATAATTTATATTTAATGTAATATATTTTTAAAATTACTGTATAATTAATATTATATATATGTATATGCTCGGAAACGGGACCTTTGATTGGACTTAATAAATATTCTTATTCTTATTCTTATCCTCTTATAAATATTTCAAAAACATCGACTCATTATCTCCTGCCATTTATTACAATACCTAATGCTTTCAAATCTTTTTTTCTTAAACTTATATCCGTCTGTTTTTCTTGCTCGTAAACATGTGCAACATGCCTATGAAAAAAAATAAGCAAAAATTAAAGATGTACATTGAGCCTCTTTCTTTTTCCTTTTCGAGTTTCCGTTCCTTATTCCGTTTCCGCCTTTTAGGAACATTTCATTTGTATACAGTATTTGCCCATTTTTCTTTATTATGATAACCACATTTGATTGTCACAAAGTCTGTCCAAGACTTCATGAGATTGACCCAGTGCATATGCTTAATTTGTTCAGCTATTTCATGCAATTTTGAATCTCTCAGCAAATACATATATAAACATTTGATGTTTTTGTTCAAAGCCACATAAAGAACTTCCAAAAGCAAGATCATAATGTTTTTGAAAGCTTTCAAGGATATCAATAAACATTTTTACTCACCACTAGAGGGTGTGTCATAAATAAAATTGGAATTTCAATACTGAAGGTCAAGGTCAGTATTTGGATGGCTGTTTAACGTCCAGATGCAAATTAAATGCATATTCAGGACGAGAATATATTATGTGATATGCATATAAACCCCGGCGGGCTGCATTGTACTAGACCGACACGCTGAACCGAATTTGTAACATGCTAGTTCACAAGGTCACAGTCCGCAGCAAAACATTTCATCCTACCCAGACTCATTCCGACTTTGAGCAGCCGATCAGTCTTTGCTCATTCTCCTAAATGATGTTTGCTTAGCAGAAAAGCAGTAAATACCAATTTTAAGACTTCGGTTTGATACGGCTTAGGGTTTGAACCAACGACCTCCCGCGCACAAGACTAATACGCTAACATGAGACCTCGGTGGCATCAAATTGTATATTCATGGGATATTTTGTGAGCCCTGCTCACAGTACATAAGTTTGAACAGGTAATTCCAGAAAATAAATAATATCCCTTAGGGAGCAACCATTAAACTTCAGTTGGGGGTTTCTCAGAGTCAGAAAGTTTTTTTTTCGCGAAAAACGCGAACATTTTTTTTTTAGTTTTACGACTCTATCAATCATTTTTTTTTAAATTCAACACTATAAGGTATGTGGAAAATCTGGATGCAGAATATATTTTTTTGTCATCTGCTTGACCACAATAATTTTTTTCATTAAATTTGGGATCAGAATTTTTTAGGAAAAAACCATAACCCCACCCTTGAAGTTAAATGGTCGTTCCCGTAGTTAGAGATATAAATCACATTTCCAAAAGTATTTACACCAGGAGATAGTGGATAAGAATTAATTGCTAATTTTCAACTTAAAGTCAATACTTTAAATCTCAAATAAATTGTCTGTACAATGTTATTGAATTTCGGTCCCTGATTATGCCACTACATGAAAATTTTGATAATTATGATACACCGACCAGCTTAAAGTGATTTAATGTACTAATGTATGTAAGAATGTCTTAGTGACCCATTCTGTATTCTTGTATTTGGTAGAATTTATTTTACAGACTTAATTTTGTCGTTGAAAGTTGACTACATATGTCTTGTCACGATAGTCCCACTTGTTTATACTAAAACTAATTACAATTTAGTAACTTTCTAAGTGTTTTAAACAATAAAAAGTGTTGTATTTACTGAAAGTACAATAGGTTAATTAAATTTCTTTTTATAAAGAAATACAATACTTGAAACTTTGTACAATGCTTTTGTCTACTGAACAGTACATACATTTTATCAATACATTTAATTCATGTCAAATTTGTGTATACACAACACAAAATAATAAACTGGTCAGACAAGTTTTTAAATTTAAATGAATAATTCTACGTAAGTGTCCCAGATGTTGGACATTTTACTTCCCTGTGGGAATTCCTTTCTGTCAACATGTTCATGGTAAGAGTTTCCAAATAATCCAATTGCTAATATATTTTATAACTCAAAATACAGAATTTATCATTCTTCGGCAACTGCCCATGATAATTACAGTATAATATTTATGAGAAAATAAGAAATCAATGTTTCATTAAAAAAGAAAGTAGAACCGTGATAAATTTCACAGGGACTGAACACAAATGAATCGGAGAATTTACCCTCTTTGAGCAAGTATTGCTCATTCTGACACAGTACAAATTGTGTACATAATATCTCCACTCAGTCTTTTATTTTCCTTCTTTTTAATATCTACAACACAGAGAATATAAAAGAAGGGTTTGGTGGTTCAAGTGATTACGTCATTGAAAAGAGGAGAACTGTTGAATATTAATGAGTATCCTGGTTCAATCAAAGATGTGACCTTTGGAAATATACCAAACTTAATTATTACGCTTTATTTATTTAATGAATCTGAGAGCTGTAGTATAGCCATGGAAAATCATGTCTACTTGCTCAGACCAGTATATTATATTCCGTTTGAACTCTATAAATCAATTCAATGGCCTTAAAGTATTTAAGGACAAATTATTGATTTTGAAAATTTTCAGGCCTAGTTATAACATATTATTATAGGAAAGGTTTAAGGCGTAGAACGTTGTTAATTATTTTCCATATAAACCTTTTCTATATAATTGTGATTTGTCATTGCATATCTGGGCGTAGCTGTATTTGTATATCTTACAGTAATATTTTAAGGAAAACTATTTAAAGTTTTATTTTGGAGAGTTTTTCCATATATTTCAGAGATAAAGAAATAAAGTAATGGCCTCATCAGTCAAGCACTTTTGTACAATTTGCCATGATGATGGAACCTCCAACAGAGCTGTCACCTGGTGCACAGAATGCGAGGTTTTGTTTTGTGAAGACTGTGAAAAACCTCACAGCAAGTCAAGACTGTCTAAGAACCATAAAATTATGTCATCTGAAGATTACCACCAGTTACCTACATTCATGCAAGAAATAAGCAGTCAGTGCAGAGACCACAAGAAGACATTTGAACTTTATTGTTCTTTCCATGCCTGTCCATGCTGTGTCCAGTGCATCACCGAACACCAGAAATGTCAAGACCTTAAACCCTTGTCTGATATCCTAAAGCAAGTAAAATCATCTGCCTCAGTTCATCTTTTTGAAAAAGATTTGAAGGATGTAAAGGAAAACTTAGATACAACCATAAAATACATAAAAACCAGGATCAGTACCATCAATACTCAAAAAACGAAAGCCGTCGGGGAAATCCGGTATATGAAGAAGTCAATCAATGATTACTTAAACAATCTAGAGCGAGACATACTTAATGAATTAGAGTCTAAACATTCTAAGCTAAAATTAGACATGGCCTCTCTTTTGCAGCAAATGGAACAACGAGCAAGTGAGGTAAATCAAATGCAGAGCCAGTTTACCAAAATGAAGCAATATGCAACAGAGCTGCAGATGTATATTGGTCTAAGAGAAATTGAGAAATCTACATCACAAATGGCAAAATATATAGAAGATTTAGAAAGTGGAGACAATTTCATTGAAAAGAATCTAGAGGTTAAAATTTCGTCTGCTCTTCAATCTATTTTACTCGACGTCAAATCCTTTGGAGATATCAATATTAATACCACCTCTTCTACACTCCAACTAAAGGCTGGAAGAAAAGATCAAGCCCAGAATTATATTTCAAAAGTTCTAGATATTGAACAAATAAAGCCATCCTTGTTGACAAGACTGACTATTCCAAAAGATATGAAGACTTTAAGTATTATTGCCTGTCGTATATTACCTGATGGCAAATTTATAATACTTGATCTTCACAAAAAACAACTACTGCTGTTCAGTAAAGATGGCATCTTCATCAGAATAGTAGTTACATTCACACAAGATCCATTAGATGCCTGTTTTGTCAGAAACAATACAGTAGCTGTTACATTAGGATACGCCAATCAGGTAACACTGGTGGATATAGAAAAGAATAAAATTATTCAGACCATCAAACTTTCTCATGGTTGTTATGGAGTAGCAAGTGATGGTGAAACTTTGGTCATCAGTAGTTCTAGCAAGCATTGTACTAGAGTGAATCTGTATGACATGTCTAATACAATTATAGCAGGAATGGAAGCAATGGGTTGTATTTCATTATTCCAAGGAAACATCTATGGGATCAATCTCTTTGAAAACAATGTCAGCTGTTTAAAAAGAACGGGTGAACCTCTGTGGACATTTCAGCACCAGGACATTATCTATCCAGTAGGAATAACATTAGACATGCATGGCTTTGTTTATACAGTTTCTGAAGCAAACAACAGTGTTGTGGTAGTATCACCAGATGGTAGAACCTGTAAGACCATACTATCAGAGGCTGATGGAATCAAATGTCCTTATGGAATAGACATAAACAAAGAAACAAAAATGATGATAGTGTCTAGTAAAATAAGTGAAGGTAGCAAAAACTATGACACAGCTTTTGTTTATAAAATTTAATTTTATGTTTTTATAATTATATCTGATATCGAGATTATTACATCTTTATTAAGAATTAAACTCATTATTAGAATACATGTTTGATCATTTTTCATATGATAAAAGATTTTAATGTTCTGACCGGATCTTTAAGAAAAATTTCGGTAATTAATCTAGTGATATACGGCGGACGGGCAGCCGAGCGGCTGCCAAAACGTGTCTGTGTAATAACTTGAAAACGCTTTAAGTAAATCTTTTCAAATTAAGATATGTTGTTTCCTGTTATCGTTGTTAAGTTGTAGACCTATAAGTTGACAAAATTACTTAGATACATTTGGCCTTTCCAATACTGAACCCTACAAAAATTCATTTTATTTTTTTGTTACTTGATCCTGTTTGGGGGTCCAGATTTGCAAATATCATTTCCATGCAAGAAAATCCGTTTGCTGTCAATCTGACAGCCTCTTGTTTCTCAAATCACATAGCATAAATTCTAATTAAGAAACCAGTAAATACAAAAATTTAAAGAATGTTTCTTTCATGCAGTCGCTGAACCATGAAAATGTGGTCAATGACAATAGACATATGACAGACGGAAACTGCATAACACAATATATATGCATACAAGGTATGAAGAATCCAGGTCTTCTGGAATATAAAGCTTTAAACAAACAGTTTACATCGCCGCTGCCGGATAGCAATTCCATTGTCTCGCATTTTTATACGACCGCAAAAAAATTTTTTTTGAGTCGTATATTGGTATGATGTCGTCGTCGTCGTCGTCGTCGTCCGAAGACACATTCGGTTTCCACCAATAACTTTAGTTTAAGTGAAATGAAATTTTACCGGAAGGTTCAATACCACAAAAGGAAGGTTGGGATTGATTTTGGGGGTTATAGTAATTATTTAGAAATTAAGGGCAAAAAACAGGCATTTTTGTTGTTTCCGGACAATAACTTGTTTGTAAGTGTATGGATGTTTCTGAAATTATACCACAAGGTTCCATATCACAAGGGGAAGACTGGGATTGAGTTTGGGGGTAATTGCCCTAAATGTTCAGGAATTAGTGCCAAAAAGGGGCCAAAAACAAGCATTTTTCTAGTTTCCAGACAATAACTTGTGTTTAAGTGTATGGATCTCTCTGAAATTGTACTGCAATGTACCATACCACAAAGGGAAGCTGGGATTGAAAAGGGGGTAACAAAAAAATTTGGAGGGGGATTTTTTTTTTTTTCAGAATTTTTTTGGTTTTTTTTTCATAATTTTCCTTTTTTACATTAATTATTTCTGATTTATATATAAAGGCAAAAAAGACTGATATGGCAGGAGATACACACCAAACATAATGTGTAAATTATTATATGAAGTATTGTGCAATAGCTGGAAATATTCAATTGCATAGTATTGCGCAATAGCAACAAATCTTCAATTGCACAGTATTGTGCAATAGCACAATAATGCACAATAGCAAGAAATCTTCAATTGCACAGTATTGCGCAATAGCAAGAAATCTTTAATTGCACAGTATTGCGCAATAGCAAGAAATCATCAATTGCACAGTATTGCGAAATAGCAAGAAATCATCAATTGCACAGTATTGCGCAATAGCAAGAAATATCTAATTGCACAGTATTGCGCAATATCACAATACTGCACAATAGCAAAAAATCTTCAATTGCATAGTATTGCGCAATAGCAAGAAATATCCAATTGCACAGTATTGCGCAATAGAAAGAAATCTTCAATTGCACAGTATTGCGCAATAACACAGTATTAGGCAGTAGCACAATATTGCACAATATCACAGTATTGTGCAATAGCACAGTATTGCACAATATCACAGTATTGCACAATATCACAGTATTGCACAATATCACAGTATTGCACAATATCACAGTATTGCACAATATCACAGTATTGCGCAATAGCAAGAAATCTTCATTTGAAAATAAATACAAATATTTCAACCCATTTCAAAATTTTAAGATCTTTCACCACATTTATTTTGTGTCAGAAACCTATATTATGTCAAAAATTTTATCACAATCCAAATTCAGACAGCTTGAATATTGTGTCCAAACTTGCAACAACTGTTCAGGGTTCGACCTCTGCGGTCGTATCAGGCTGCGCTCGAACTGGACTTAACACAAACTGTTTCAAAGTCTATGAACCATGATGAGGGAGTGGGCCATACGATCTTCATGGAAATGAAACAAGCAAATAAAAATGAGATGTATAAATGCTAAAACGAAATAGAATTGACCTACCATTAGTGATATTCCTTAAACTGAGATAATCACAAACTTTCACATGTAAACTAAGCAGGCTTTTCATAGTCAATAGACCATGAGAATGCAGGGCCGAATGGACTGGCTTACACGATCATTAAATACTATTAAAACTGTGCAAAGATACATATATTTTGGCATTGCACAAGGCCATGTTTTTTTCTGACTGGCAATGACGTCTTTGCACTAAATCCATTGGATGTTAGATGTGAACTGATTGATACACGATACATGATTGTTTTGCATTCGTTGCTATTGACCTTGAACAGCTTTTAATAACTGTGAGTACTTTTATATCTGTACTAAAACCTCTAAATACCCTGCCACGTCCGGTTTGTGCTTTTGCTTTTATGTTTTTCTGCTTTGTATCGATCTGACGAGTTAAGCCTTTTTCAACCGATTTCTATTATTTGTTCTTATGTTGTGCTGTCCCAGGTTTGGAGAGGGTTGAGCGCTCACAAACACGTGTAACCCCGTCATATTCTGTATGTGCCTGTTCCAAGTCAGGAGCCTGTATATCAAAACCACATCATGGTAACATCATTAATATTAACCTGAAAATAAATATGAATTTATAACTGATGTAGTCAGTGTTTAAATATGACATAACACGAACAAGGAATAAATATATAAACTCTGTTTACTCAGATGCTTAAATAAGAAAGGTATTTAACCATGTAATTCTTCTTCATCTTCTTCTACATGAACATGCATGAAATAGTTTCAACTGGACGTTTAGCAACTACCAATCAATCTATCTTCTACAATATAGTGACCTCCGTCAACAAATTAAAGATTATGTCACAGGAGGATAACCTACAACAAGACACAGATTAATATATATACAAATTAAACATAGAGGGAAAAGGAAAATTACAAATGTAATGTGATAGTACTTATGTATAGACTAGAAAACTCTTTCTTTCTGTTTTATACCATTTCATTCCATTATAATCTATTGATACAGATTATTTAATATTTGAATTATTCATCAAGCTCTAATGAATTTAAAGTCTTTTATGGTAATCTAATTTTATTTGTCATTCATAAAGATCTGATTCACACTACGCTGTATACCAAATCTTGATCACAATGTTAAAATCTCTAAGACTATTAAAATAAAGTAAAATAATTATACACAACTGACCTATGAAGTAAACATGATATTTCCTAAAAAATTATTATGCAATATAGCAATTCAGCAATCTATCATGGAACTAGAATTTTTACACTATGTCAAATAATATGTCGACTCAGTAAGCTAATTCAAAAGAGTAAGCAAACATTAGAAATGTTCCTCCAAGTAGAACATTTGACCAACATTATTGTCCAGAGCATTGATTAAGAATCTAAATATAGAAATCAAGGTAACATAGAAAAACAGGTAAACTGGTCAGTATAACAATATCTATATATTCACTTCTTTTTTGCCAGATCGCAATTTTGTAACCCCTAGATTCCACATTTCCACTCCCCCCCCCCCCCCCCCCCCCCGCCCCTCTCATCCCATATACCTTACCCTTCATCCCCGTTCAGCACACTTCTAAATTTTGTAAAGATAACACCGTCAAGTGAATTCCTTTTATTCAAAATATTTTGAATGTTATTTCTTTTATATTCATTTATTAATGAAATGCGTATTTATACCCAAGGGGTTGAAAGCATATGGAAACTAGAATACAAATATATACACAATGCAAAAGTGATAAACTATTTAACATCATATATAGCGGTAGTAAAAATGTAATGTTCTAATCAGTAGTTATACTTTGCATTTGAATATTTAACTCCTACTAGCATTTAGAAGTAATTATAATGGGGATCGGAACCATTAAGTGACGTTTTCCAATTTGAAAACTTTAACTATCAATTTACCCAACTGGATTCTAAGAGGGTAAGGATTTACTTCCACTAGGTTTATAAATATTATCAAAATCAATAACGACAAAGTGATTTTTTATAGTTTATGAGAACCTAGAATTATAGAAATGCTCTAAAAACCTGACCAATTCGAATCAAAAGGCCTGTCTCAAAGAGCGTTTTTCCTCTTGAACCAACTTAAATAGACTTTGAATTATCAAATGCTGTAGGAGGGTCTGTATGGGGTTTATAGAATGGTGAATAATGGGTGACAATTGTCAAATGCTGTAGAAGGGTCTGTATGGGGTTTACAGAATGAAGAATAATGGGTGACAATTGTAAAATGCTGTAGGAGGGTCTGTATGGGGTTTACAGAATGGAGAATAATGGATGACAATTATCAAATGCTGTAGGAGGGTCTGTATGGGGTTTACAGAATGGAGAATAATGGATGACAATTATCAAATGCTGTAGGAGGGTCTGTATGGGATTTACAGAATGGAGAATAGTGGATGACAATTATCAAATGCTGTAGGAGGGTCTGTATGGGGTTTACAGAATGGAGAATGATGGATGAAAAGTGAAAAATAAGAGGAAACAAATATAAAGTATAGACAAAAAAAAGTCAAGAAAATAAAGAATAGAGAATAATAGGGTGATGAAATATAAAGAATAGAGAATAATAGGGTGATGAAATGTAAAGAATAGAGAATAATAGTGTGATGAATTATAAAGAATAGAGAATAATAGGGTGATGAAATATAAAGAATAGAGAATAATAGGGTGATGAAATATAAAGAATAGAGAATAATAGGGTGATGAAATATAAAGAATAGAGAATAATAGGGTGATGAATTATAAAGAATAGAGAATAATAGGGTGATGAAATATAAAGAATAGAGAATAATAGGGTGATGAAATATAAAGAATAGAGAATAATAGGGTGATAAAATATAAAGAATAGAGAATAACAGGGTGATAAAATATAAAGTATAGAGAATAATAGGGTGATGAAATATAAAGAATAGAGAATAACAGGGTGATAAAATATAAAGAATAGAGAATAACAGGGTGATAAAATATAAAGAATAGAGAATAATAGGTTGATGAAATATGAAGAATAGAGAATAATAGGGTGATGACATATAAAGAATAGAGAATAACAGGGTGATGAAATATAAAGAATAGACAATAATAAGGTGATGACATATAAAGAATAGAGAATAATGGGGTGATGAAATATAAAGAATAGAGAATAATAGGGTGATGAAATATAAAGAATAGAGAATAATAGGGTGGTGACATATAAAGAATAGAGAATAATGGGGTGATGAAATATAAAGAATAGAGAATAATAGAATGGAGAATAATAGGGTGATGAAATATAAAGAATAGAGAATAATAGGGTGATAAAATATAAAGAATAGAGAATAATAGGGTGATGACATATAAAGAATAGAGAATAATAGGGAGATGAAATATAAAGAATAGAGAATAATAGGGTGATGAAATATGATGAATAGAGAATAATAGAATGATGAAATATAAAGAATAGAGGATAATAGGGTGATGAAATATAAAGAATAGAGAATAATAGGGTGATGACATATAAAGAATAGAGAATAACAGGCAAATGTATAAGAGAATACAGAAAAGTGGTTAAACAATTTTAAAATACTTATTTCTTCTGTTTGTTTCCCTCTTGTTATTGTTTTACACCCCAACAAACACCCCAACGCAGCCCCGTGTCTTTTACTTCCGTGTTTTTTTTCTAAAAAGGAACACAATGCAGATATTGAACTCTAAGTGTATTTTATAGATATAAGATGAAATGCCAATGAGATAACTTTCAATCCGAGTCACAATTTGCCAAAGGAAATTATTATAGGTCAAAGTACGGTCTTCAACACGGAGCTTTGGCTCACACCGAAGAACAAGCTAAAAAGGACCCAAAAAAGTACTAGTGTAAAACCATTTAAACAGGAAAACCAACGGTATAATCCATATAAAAAAACAAGAAACAAGAAACAATTATGAACAACATAAACAAACGATAATTACTGAACATCAGGTTCCTGATTTCGGACAGGTCAAACAAAAGCAGCGGGTATAAACGTTTTAATATTAGCCAACCTTTACCCTAACCTGAAACAATAGTGTAACATCACATCATAGAAAGACATACTATAAAATAGCAATGAAAATGGATTAACTCAATCAAAATACATATTAACACAAACAAGTGAACATACACTGAACGAATAAAGTTGATCTATGACAGAAATTAAATACAAAATTTACAAACAAAAGGGGGTTAGATGTAAAACAATATTATACAGACCTTTGAATTGTTTTACATTTGTTATTTCGGAGCCTTTTATAGCTGACTATGCAGTATGGGCTTTGCTCATTTTTGAAGACCGTACGTTGATCAATAGTTGTTCATTTCTGTGTTATTTGGTCGCTTGTGGAGAGTTGTCTCATTAGCTTTCTTACCACATCTTCTTTTTTATACTAAAAAAGAGTTACAGCAAATAAATTTGCAATGAAATTTTTGTGTTTTGAGATTGTGTGGAAGTGTAGTGTAGAGAGTAGAAAAAATCATAACTGTCAATAAAATTAAAAGGCTTTAAAAGCACGTATTTTATCTAAGACCTCAAAATAATTTTTAACACCATACCATTTAATATCATTATTTTGAAAAGCTTTATTACAAAAGTTAATAAAAAGTTCTTTGATAGTAGTAACAGATGTAGTTAAAATGCGAAAATGAAACGGAATTTAAATGGTTGTTTGTGTAATTTAGGTAACCAGTACATTGTCGGGACTTTCAAATGTTCGAAAGAAGCTTAAAGTGCGTCAAACCACCACTACATTATTGGTTGCTTTGTCTGTTGGTACGAGCACAAATCGCTTTGCGAGTTCTTGGAGTGTATTTTCTATTCAAGAAATGGACCCTATTATTGATTTCAGAATTGTTTTCAAAATCAGATATACGAATATAAATAGTTTTTAAAATTTTATTCAAAAGAACTGTCTAGAGATTTGTTATCAATTTTTTCAAATATATGAGTTTTACGTTGACGTACACAGCTATGTCTGTCAGTTTTTATGCTGACACTTCCGTGGAACTAATGGTTATTTTAGGAATTCTGACATGCTTTAAGCTACTTTTGTCTAAAAGCATTTTTTTATTTGTTTACCTACTAGATCCAGCACTAAACATGTATAACCTTGAAATATTAGTTAAACTTCAACAGAATAATTTCTGTGTCCACCTATTTGAGCTATATGTATCATGTTACGATAGTCCCACATGTCTAAACTAAAACTGATCACAATTCAGTAATTTTCAAAATGTTTTATACAATAAAAAATGTCCAAGCTGTTTTTATTTTGTATGTATAATAAGTCAATTTAATGTTTTTGTTACACAAAAACAACAATTCTTGACAGTTTGCTTAGTGCTTTTATCTTATGAAAAGTATGTACTTTGGATCAATAAGTTTAAGTAATAGTAAAAGTTCAATGAAAAGTTAATATTGATATTAAAAGACCTCCGAACAAAAAGGGATGTTCAGATCCCCGAGCCCGAAGGGCGAGTGGATTTGAACAGCCCTTTTTGTGAGGAGGTCTTTTAATGTCAATATTAACTTAATCATTGAACTTTTACTGACTTACAAACCGTCAAAAACATAAGAAAAGTACACAAAAAGCACTCCCAGAAATCTAATTCCTCTGAATTGGACGAGTCTAAATATGTTCACCTTAAATGATAGTAAAACAGTACTCAGACTGATATATACAATGAACAGTTACCAAATTGCAACAGAAACGGACCGATTAAATGGCAGTACATCATTCAATTATTCATTTATTATATTTTGTTTAGCATTAAAATAACACCAAATGATAGTTTTACAAAATTAGGGCGTAAATTTATATTTTTGAACCCAACTTTTCAAAATAACGATTTCTTATTTAATAAAATGAGGCATTCAAAACCCTATACATACCTCATTTATAACTGACCAATGAATATTCTGCACAACAACTTCTTGTTATATATATATTTGATGTTTTAATCTGTCAATAATCATGAAACAGACCAGACCTAACAGTAAGTAAATTCTTCCATCAATTAGCTTTTTAAACAGCTTGTTTCAGAACTTTTAATCGAACAGACCTAGATGCATAAGGTCCTTCACAATATTCATCCGGTAAATGTTCATTCCTTTTTGATTCTGTAATTTTCCTACACTACGTTACAAGCGAATGCAAAATAATTAGTGTTGTCTGTTCAGTCCAATTAATTAATAGATCTTGCTTTGTTTTTTTTTAAATAAAAACTATGCATGCAAACTTCAATGAATAATTATAAAATCGTATTAAAAAGCATAAATGTGACATTTATAGCATCAACTAGGTTTCACTGACCCGATCAAATCGTGTTTAGGTGACATATATTCGTAGTTTCGATGTATTATATGAAAACAAACTCTTTTATTTTAGTCGTCCGTTATTTCCATTTTATGTCCAACTGAAGCAAAACACATGAAAAAACTATACCTTTCTTAGTTTTATCCTTGCCTGACAAAACATCATGTTATAAATCGTATTAAAACAGTAGACAAGAACCATAGTAAAAAATATTTAAAACTTTTTTATAAGCAGTCAGTTATTTAATAATTTGAAGGAAAAAAAAAACACAAAAAAAAACATAAAGAATTTAAATGGAAATAGTACATTATAGCAATTTACAAGATCTTGTCTTTGAGTGGTAAGTACATGGAACAATTTATGAAGTTGATTGATTGTTGTTTGCTTTACGTCCAGTGGCAATTATTTCATGCATGTTCATGACTATAACACATAAAGTCTTTTTAAAAATACAATACTCAATAGGAGGTCGACAGTGAGGTTGGACGTGAAACTTTAAAATACCACTGGAAAATGAGGGTATATTGAATTAGGACAGAAATTTAGACTTGCAACAGCTGGCCACATTCGGACCACTCAAATAATTTGTGCAAGAGTTTTTAATTTGCTGAGAGCGTTGATCCATGAAATCTACACTAAAGTCGATCATCGATGTTTACGTGTAGTTTACAATATCATTTCACGCATTTAATCTAGGTTAGATACTTTTAGCTCGCTTTAGTAAATGTGAGAAGTCTGTGAAACTGTATTGTTTATTGTACTTGAGGTTTTGGTATATTATGTACTACCGCTCTACTGGTTGGTCTCATGTGAAGGTGTTCCCCTCGAGAGCGGGAGGTCGTTTGTTCGAATCCCGACTGGGCCAAACAAAGACGTTAAATTAGTATTGGCTATTTCAAAGCTTAACACGTGACATCATAGAGTAGGAGCACAGACTAGTCGGCTCAGAGTCGGAAATGTGTCCGGATCGGGTGACTTTTCTTCCTGCGAACTAATATCTTGGGAACTTACGTGTAAAGACACCGACTCAGCTTGTCAGTCTAGTGAAAAGCGGGGTTAATACTAATTGTATTTACATGTTATCGTCCTGAATATTCTTTTTACTTGCCGCTGGTCTTCATCCATTATCATCATTTATTTTACCGTTTTATTATACAGTGAAGTGTTTTTCTTCTACTGGTTTATATTACAACTTCTTAAATTTTCACCAATCAAAATTAAAATAGGGCAGGTGAAATTTTTCAACCAGAGACTAGTGATTGTTGGGATATCTTTGACGGTAAATAGTATTAAATCAAATGTGACTTTTTAGATATATAATATTTGACGGTAATTATTATTGAGTTAACTCCGTATAACTATTATTAAGTCATTAGGCGGTTTTCACTGATTTTTTTTCTGTATACGTACGGATCTTTCTATAAAAAAAAGACTGAACGTTGACTATAAATGTTTTGATATGTCTGTGTATTTGTTTTGCTCTCGCATTAATGTACAGTATATCTTTATCACCTTTTATTCAAAATCAAATGATTCACTTGGGTATAGAAATATTGACATCTCGAGACCAAAATGGGTGCGATCGTTTGGCTTATCAGATATATAAATACGCAGTTTTGTCCCATCGAAATAGGAATGTATATCCGATTCCTGGTGTAGTGAGAATTTCACGCTATCTATGCGTTAAAAAAACATTAGGGGGAAAAACGATCGATGCACGAGTTGAATGAAGGAAATGTGTAATCAACAAGAAAGGTCAGCTAAATCTTTTCAAATAAGTCGCATGGCTGATTTTAACACATTTTTTGCGACTTTTGCTAGGACAATTGTAGATGAAAAAAAAACATAACGAAACCGATTAGCCAAACAATATCTAAAAAATAATTAAATGAAACGCCCAAAATAAGTTGAATCCTTTAATAAATTGTTGTCAACATTTTTTTATCCATTTTTGCTTTTATGGCAACTATTATACCAGTCTCAGATATAAATAAACTTGAAACAGCAAATGTTGACACGAAGACGAGACAGCCGTCATTGTTCGCTTCAATATATGAGTTATTGGCACTCAATGAAGATCGTATTTCTGTTCTTATCCCCTCTCCTATTAGTTTTGCTAAAGGATACAATGTAACCCCTGATGTGTACCACGACAAAGTGTTTGTATTGTTTAAATAAAAAATTAAATGCAAAGAAAAAAACGATGGAAGAAAGATTTACTCTTAAAAATTCATACTTAAATAAAATTGAAATATAAAAATTGGAAAACTGTTTGAGACGACAATTTATTGATTTATTGATTGTTGGTTGCTTAACGTCCAGTGGCAAATATTTCATGAATGTTCAGGACGAAAACAAGTTAACAATAAATACAATAGGTAGGTTTTGTAATAATAGAAGCCATCTGGGATGATGGTCGGGGAAATTTGGACTGCCACTGGACAATGAGGATATATTGGATAGGGACAGAAATTTTGCCTTGCAACAGGCCACCTACGGACCCCTCAAAGAATTGTTGCAAGGGTTCTTAACGTGCAAAGAGCGTGGCACTTTCTGTACACGATGCATCGGATTTAACGTCCCCAATCTGACCGGACGTGGCTGCAAACTTGATACATCCCGCACAGCCAAACGGACGCCCCACTTTGGCAAGCGTTTTACTGCCGGTCGGAAAAAGACCAATTGACCATATTTTCTATTCCCCAGTCACCCTTGGGTGACGATTATTTACTGAAACCAAATGATTATACGTCACTAAATGAAGCTGATTAATTAATTGCTCCTTTTATGTCTAGTGGCAAATATGTCATGCATATTTACGACGACATGCAAAGTGGATCAACCTGAGGCAAATGATTGCAATTTTAAAGTGGTACTTTTTACAATAAGGCAGAACGTTCGCTCGAAGTAAAACGTATGCCGTAATAGAATACAGTTGAATCGTGATCGAAGTCGTAAGCTAAGCTGTTAGCCCTCCTTCCCTCTTTTTTCTCCACGGTAGACGAATGCTAAAAAACAAAACGTCATGAATTTACAAACAATAACGGCCACTATAAGTAAATGAGATATGGACATTTTTATTTATATAAATTCCTATTGCAGCCAACATCTCTCGGTTCGGAACAGGTTAGTATTTCCACCGATTGATTATTGAATTGAAATATTAAAGCAACCAAAAGCACTTTGAAATAAAATTTTCTAAAATTGTAAATTATGGTATTTTGCTGGGTGTTATTTCCCGATCCTATTTCGGACCCCCTGATTTTAAGAGGACGAATCTAATTAGTCATGCCCGATTAACTTTTAGTAAATTGAACCTCAACTTAAAGACCAACACCGGGTATTTAGTATATGTAAGAGAATGATAATCCCTTTCTTCATGATTAAGTACGAGCGTTAGCGAGTACTTATCATGAAGTTAGGGATTATCATTCTCTTACAAACTTAGAATATTGTAAAGTGCTCAAGGCTCAAATGATCTATTCAAGAATTAGTTTCATTGTCAGTGCAATGTTTATAATTGATGCATGACTTCCTTTTTCGGCATGTCATTTATACATTAGTTTTAGTGAAGTGAGGACTTTCTTATCATTTGGGAAATATTTTTTTAAAAAATGCGTTATAGATATTAGGTGACACAACAGTAGAAAGAAAAGGTAGGAATTGTATGTTTCCTGATTGTGAGTATGAATGTAAATCATGTAATATTTTAGTGAGGAATTATCCTTTTTTATTTACAGTTTAAACCAATTAATACATTTGAGTTACAACTAAATTTTATTTCACAGCCAATATTTTGGTCCGGCTTTTTACATCAAATACTGTTGTTATGTCAGGGAAATGTTCAAAAATCATGAGTGCCCTTAAAAGTTTTTAATATGTTCAAAATTAAATTCCTGTTTTTTTTTTATCGGAATACATGTATTGGAAATAACTATTTTCCCCAACCGCTGATCAAGTAATCAAAGTTTTGGAAAGCTAAAGATTTAGGTTATTTCAGTTTTATCTGAAAGATTTTTTTTCTTTTTTTTTTTTGCATTGCTTTGGTATTGTTTAAGTTTATAGTAATTTGAAGTTATTAATATTTTCATAATAACCTTCACGGTACCAATTTTACTGCACCAGTAAACTTCAACTTATTTTGAGATTTTTGTTTGTTTCACAATTCAACTTTTAGTCAGTTTCAATCACTGTGTGATAAATCCTTTCAATCTGATAAATGTGCTTTGGGGCAGTTGTAACTCATTTATAGAAACTCTTTGTTTTGAACTGTAAATAGACCCAAATAATAGGATAATCCCTTACTAAGAACATGATTTACATTCATTCTTCACAATTAAGAGGCATCCAATCCTACAATTTCATTGGTCGAGAGTACTTTGCTGTATTCTAAAGTTCGAGGTACAATAAGTAGACAATAGAAATCCTTTGTGAAATGAGATCGTCTCAGGTATCTTAGATAATTATTTTGTGTTGAAAAACAATGAAAAATGCACGAGCAGGTTTGTAAGTCATATCAAAATATGTGTGTACACAAAACAAGATATTAAACTATTGAGTCACGTGTCTCAGATATTGGATATTTTACCTCCCTGTGCAAAGTCCTATCTGACTTTCAATATGTGCAGGGTAAGAATTTTCAAATAATCCAATTGCTCATTAATTTTATAACTCAAAATCTATATTCAATTAAGCTTTGGCAACCCTCTATGATAACTGCATAATATTTATGATGAAATAAAAAATCAATGGTTCAGTGAAACAAAAAGTAGAAACATGATACATTTCACAGTGACTGAAAACAAAAGAATCAGATAATTCACCTTCTATGAGCAATTATTGCCCCTTCTGGCATGGTACGAATTGTGTAGATAATATCTCCACCCAGTCTCTTACTTTCTTTTTTTTAAATATTTGCAACACAGAGAATATAAATGAAGGGTGTGAAGTGCATACGTTATTGAAAAGATCAAAACTGTTGAATATCGATAAATATCATAGTTCAATCAAAAATGTCTACTTTGGAAATATACCAAACTCAATTATTTTGTTTTATTTATTCAATGAATCTAAGAGATGTAGTAGAGCCAGGGAATATCATGTCTACTTGCTCAAACCAGTATATTTTATTCCTATTGAACTCTATAAATCAATTCACTGGCCTTTAATCATTTAAAGACAATTTAAATGTTGAATGTTTTCAAAAAATAATTTGTAACAAATACTATTTACAGTGTTGTTAGCTAACTTTTAAAGAAATATAGGATATCAATCTTTTAAAAATTGATTGTATAAAAAAGAAATAACATTTTGCAAATGACACCTCAGAGGTGTCTTTCTTTGTTCAGTTAATATAAAGTTAACATATATATATATATATGTCACCGTACGACCTTCAACAATGATCAAAACAAATACCACATAAGCAGATGTAACAGGCCCGAAATACAGATATGATACACAGCAACAAACGTCAACCACTGAAGTATAGGCTCCTGACTTGGGACAGGGATATACAACATGTGGAAGGATTCAACCCTCCGATTACCAGACAGAAAGAGAAAGAGAGAGAGAGAGAGATCTTTTTAAGGCCTAGTTATATCATCTGATTATAAGAATGTTAAAGGTTAAATTTTCTGAATAATTGTGATTTGTCATTGCATATCCGGCCTTAATTCATCCTTTCAGAATCATGATTTAAAGTTTTATTTTAGAGAATTTTTCCATATATTTCAGAGATAAAGAGATAAAGTAATGGCCTCATCAGTCAAGCACTTTTGTACAATTTGTCATGATGATGCAATCTCCAAGAAAGCTGTCTTCTGGTGCACAGAACGTGAGGTTTTGTTTTGTGAAGACTGCGAAAATCCTCACAGCAAGTCAAGACTGTGCAAGAACCATAAAACCATGTCATCTGAAGACTACAACAAGTTACCTACACTCATGCAAGAAATAAGCAGTCAGTGCAAAGACCACACGAAGAAGTTTGAATTTTATTGTTCTTTCCATGCCTGTCTATGCTGTGTCCAGTGCATCACCGATGGACACCAGAAATGTCAAGACCTCAAACCCTTGTCTGATATCCTAAAGCAAGTAAACTCATCTGCCTCAGTTCAGCTTTTTGAAAAAAAATTTGACGGTTGTGAAGGAAAACTTAGATAGAGCCATAAATTACACGAACACCAGGATCAGTACCATCAATACCCAAAAAACAAAAGCCTTTGAGGAAATCCGGTATATGAGGAAGTCGATCAATGATTACTTAAACAAATTAGAGCAAGACGTACTTAATGATTTAGAGTCTAAACATTCAAAGCTGAAATCAAACATGGTCACTCTTGTTCTGCAAATGGAACAGCGAGCTAGTCAGATAAACCAAATGCAGAGCCAGTTTACCAAAATGACGCAATATGCAACAGAGCTACAGATGTACATTGGTCTATGAAAATTTGAGAAAACTACATAAAAAACGGCAAAATATATAGAAGATTTAGAGAGTGAAAACCGCTTCGTTGAAACGAATCTAGAAATTAAGATTTCATCTCCTCTTCAATCAATTTTACACAATGTGAAATCCTTTGGAGATATCGCTATCAATACGACCTCTTTTACTCTCCATATACAGGCCGGGAGAACATATCAAGCCCGGAATTTAATTTCCTTATATTGAACAAATAAAGGCATCCTTGTTAACATGACTGAAAATTCCAAAAGATATAATGACTTTGATTATATATTCGTGTCGTATATTACCTAATGGTAATTTTATAATACTTGAGTGTAACAAAAATCAGCTACTGCTGTTCAGTAAAGATGGCATCTTCATCAGAATAGTAGTTACATTCACACAAGGTCCATTTGATGCCTGGTTTGTCAAAAATAATACAGAAGCTGTGACATTAGGATCAACCCATCATACAACACTGGTTGATATAGAACAGAATAAAATTATACAAACAATCAAACTTTCTCATGGTTGTTATGCAGTAGCAAGTGATGGTGAACCTTTGGTCATCAATAGTAATGACAGACAGAGTACTAGTGAATCTGAATGACATGTCTTATACAATCTTAGAAGGAATGGGAGGAGTGGGTTTTATTTCATTATTCAAAGGAAATATATGTGGGACCAAATACAGTGAAAACAAAGTCTGCTGCTATAAAAGTACTGTTGAACCTCTGTGGGCATTTCAGCACCAGGACATATACCGTCCAGTAGGAATTACCTAAGACATGAATGGCTTTGTTTATATAGCTTCTTATGAAAACAACAGTATCGTGGTAGTATCACTAAATGGTAAAACCTGTAAGACCATACTATCAGAGGCTGATGAAATCAAACGTTCTTATGGAATAGACTTAAACAGAGAAACCAAAATGATGATAGTGTCTTCGAGAATAAGTAAAGATGACATAAACTATAACACAGCTTTTGTTTATAAAATTTAACTCAAGTGTTCTAATAAAAGAATATATAATATCAAGATCATCAAATCGTCCTGATTAAGGCGTGTACATACATTATTAGTAGAATACATGTTCATTTTTCGTATCATCACATATTTACATTTACAACCGGATTTCCGACGTAAACTTCTGTAATTAATCTGGTAATGTACTGCGGACGGGCCTACGGGCAACTGCCAAGAGGTGGCCGTGTAAAATCTTGAATACGGTTTAACAAAATCTTTAAAAAAAGAGTAAAATAACAAAAAAACCGAACCCCAAGGAAATTATAAACGGAAAGTCCATAACCAAATGGCATAATCAAAACCTTAAGCACTTCAGACGGATGGATAACAAATGTCAATATCTGACTTTGTACAGGCATTTTCTCATGTAAAAAATGGTGGACTTAACCTGGTTTTATAGCTGAATAAACCTCTCACTTGTATGACAGTCGCATAAAATTCCATGATATTGGCAACGTTGTGTGAACAAACAAACAGACATAATAGGTATCAATATCAAAAATAGGGGTACAGCTCTCAACATTGTGCTATAATCACAATCACTATGAAAAACAAACAAATATGTCACCAACGAAAAACACAAAGGCATATAGGCAAAGCAAATTAGCAAAAACGAAAGACAAGAATACAAAAAATTACCACAGCACAATAACACAATGACAGGATTTACAAATTGACCTAACAGTAAAAGTAATAATTTACAAAACCAAATAAAAGATTACTGAAACACGTTATTAGGATGATAAACAACGTTAGTGATCATGAATCTATGTTTCAAGACCATCGTTTATTAATTGTGAAGTTGATACGGAATAGTTATCAACAAGATTTTAGTATCTTCCGATGAACTTTTTTCGAAAAATGACGAGACGTTCTTTGACATATCCCTGCTTCTGCTCAGACACTGGTGACATTCTACGAAGTATGAGGAGCAGCTGCAATACCGATGAGTTGGAAAATGTATATCCAAAATTGTTTCCTGTGACTAAATGAAGCTCATGTTTTTAACTTTTATTGTTGTTGAGTTGTAGACCTATAAGTAGACAAAAATAATACTTAGATTGATTTTGGTCTTTCTTTTTCTGAACCTTACAAAAAAAAAATATTTGTTTTACTTGATACAGTTTGGTGGCTTATATATATGCACCTTCAGTTATTACCGCCATTAGAACCAAACAATTTCAATGTTACGAGTATATGAATAGTTGAAAACTTGAGCTATACGCATGACAAAAGGGTCCATAAAAAGAATAGAACAAAAAACAGAAGTCAACTGAGTCAACTGAATCACCTTGACTAAAATTAATTTGACTCATTTAATTTAGATAAAATGTTGACAAAATATTTATTTTGAACCTTTGACACAAATATAATAATTTCATAAAACCTGAACCACACACTTTTTCCGGAAAATTTCATTGGATAAATAGCAGTTTGACAAACACTGATTTTGAGCATTTGGGAGCTTAATATTCCTGAACAATAGAACGTGATTAAAACGTTCAGCTAATTTTTTCAGAGTTATCACCCTGAATGACCAACTTATATATTTCTAAATGTATCAATTAATAACTTAAAAAGGTATGTTATAACAGTCATGAGCCAAAATGAGGAATAAAATGAGTGCTCGAGCTGAAACAAGTCGCCTGCTTTACTGACAATTAACTCTATGTTGAAAGTTTTAACGATAAAGGTTTTACTACAAGTATCACATAAACTTAACATTTTTAAAAAATAAAGGACAATGAGGTCAAGGTCAGATAAATTCTGTCAGACAGGCATGTATGATTTTTTTATTTATTGTTTTGGTTTTTAACTAGCTGTCAGTAACTGCAAGTACTCTTAAATCGTACTTTCTTGTTAATTTGATCTGTTGATACTATTTGTAATGTTTTTTTCTTATTTAATGTTAACATAAATCTGGTCTATATACCATCTGGGAACAGTATATCTAACGGGAAATGAATCTGATACGCTTTTCAGTATAAAATTGATAAAATCTCGGACTCCCCGAGACTTCCCGAGATTTACGGATTTTGGTAGCGTCTGACTGAAAAACTATCAGAACTGCTCAAAAAATAAACCACATAACTCTAATTGTAAATAAATACAAGTTTTATCATTTAGTAGATATATTTGTCATATAAAATTACCAAAATAAGTTTGATTTATTTGATGTGAAGTGTTTTATAATAGTTTGGGAATTTGTAAATCATTGCGGCAATGGCCGCCATTTTTTTATTACCTTGTTTGAATTCTGCACAATTCTGTGATGAAATGTTTGCGATTTTAACAAATTTAAAGTGACAGAATACAAGTTTGATACACTAGCATCACTATAAAACTAGTTTGAATGACATTTTATTGGTAATATCAGAAATTATTAGGATAATAGCGAGTCCGTTTTTAACACATGTCCATTTCTGTATCGTATCTTTATTAACTATGGCACGACGATAAAATCGACTACAATCAGGTAGTGTCTAGTCCCGTCAATATATATGTTCCTGATACCATCTTTGATTAGTTTGGAATAACTACAAATTGTACTATGAACATCAAAAGTATTTCCTTTCTCCTTAAATACTGTTGCGACACCTGTACATGGAGAACACAAAGTTTTATCGAGCACCCATTATATAGTTTTATTGTTGATATTCACCTCACATGTACCAAGTTTTAGATTAGTTTAATTGATATACAAAATAATTCTATGGTATTATATAGACAGAAGAAGTATACTTAACAACAAAATTATTTTCATTTACCTGTGTATAATATGACGTAATTATTTTCAAAGTTGAGGTTTATCTAAAATAGTTTTAACATTCATACCTGCCAACCTCTGAAACCTTCAAAGAGGGAAATCTCCCTCTCAGCTATGACAGCTGAGGGGGAGATTTTGCGCGAACGACATTTTCAAGTGAAATATATGACGTGTTTATTTATTCATCTACGAATCACATATAAGAGTTAATAAATATATTGTTTCTTTAAATATGGTTATATCCTACAGAAGGTGTGTTGTTAGTTTCTTTCCTATTTCATCATCTTTGACATTTTAGTCCAATCAGGACAACTTTTCACACCAGATACCTCTGTATGATTCGGAGTGTAATCATGTTGTCTCAGATGGTGTATTAACTGTATGCACTTATATAATTCACTAACTTTGGTTCAATACATTTCTTATAAATTTCAATATATTTTTAAAATATAATTATTTTTTTTTGTCTTAAGGCATACAAAATCGTTTAATTGCCATCCTTTTATGATTCTTTGTTTAATTTGTATTTAGTTTATATTGTTTTATCAATTCACATTATTTTAAGAAGGGTAACTTAAAAAAGGATTAAACAGGGGAAGTAACCCGAAATTTCTTTGAAGTTTCACACAAAACTTGAAGCAAAAGTCGTTAATGATCGTTAATTAGTACTATGTTTGACACCTAAGCTGTCAAGTGAAGCCATTTAATTTCACATTGTCGGTGATTTACAGGTAAAACAAGCCTCATCAGTGACACAAAAATGTAATTATTGTTTGACTTGTCATTCAAGGTTGAAGATCGTTGTAATATCCAAAAGCGGGAGAATCTATACTCCCGCGCAGGAGGGTACCGACAAACGGGAGATTTCCCGAATTTCGCCATTCGAGCGGGAGGGTTGGCAGGTATGAACATTTCACAGCGGTTTTATACTTATATTTTAATTATTCATCACTTATTTTTATTAACTATGTATTTACATTGAATCACATTTTAATCGTTCATTGTGTGTTAATTTGAGTAACTACGTCTTTTGATTGAGTTAAGTCATTCCAATTGATATTTTAGAGTGTGTCTTTCTATGTTGTGATGTTATACTATTGCTTCAGAAAAGGAAGAGGGTTTGGTACCATTGAAACGTTTAATCCCGCTGCAATTGTTTGCACCTGTCCTAAGTCATGAATCTGGTGTTCAGTGGTTGTCGTCTGTTTATGTGGTTCCTAAGTGTTTCTCGTTTCTCGTTTTTTATATAGATTAGACCGTTGGTTTTCCTGTTTGAATGGTTTTACACTAGTAATTTGTGGAGCCCTTTATAGCTTGCTGTTCGGTGTGAGCCTAGGCTCCGTGTTGAAGACCGTACCTTGACCTATAATGCTTTACTTTTATAATTGTGACTTGGATAAAGAGATGTCTCATTGGCACTCATACCACATCTTCCTATATTCATGTAGACCTTACAGTTATTCAATAATCAAATATAGTAGACATATTGCATGTATTGCTTATGGTATTTGAATAATAGACCAACATAAAAAAGTTAGCATGATACCTTACAAGTATTCTATATACACAAAACCTGTTGACATATTGCGTATAATACTGACAAATTCACATGACAATTTTTTTTTCAAGCCGTCGACCCCCAAGGGTGACTGGGGAACAGAAGTATAGTCACATTGGTCTTCCTCCGACCGGCAGTAAAACCCTTGCTAAAGTGGGGCGTGCGTTTGGCTGTGCGGGATGTACAAATTTGCAGCCACGTCCGGTCAGAATGGGGAAGTTAAATCCGATGCCTCGTGTAAAGAGAGTGCCACGCTCTTTGCACGTTAAGAACCCTCGCAACAACTCTTTGAGGGGTCCGTAGGTGACCTGTTGCAAGGCTTAATTGCTGTCCCTATCCAATATACCCTCATTTTCCGTGGCAGTTTAAATTTCTCCGACCTTGATCCCGGACGCCCCTATTACAGAACCTACCTATTGTGTTTATTGGTAATTTGTTCTCGTCCTGAATATGCATGACATATTTGCCACTGGACGTTAAGCAACCAACAATCAATCAATCAAGTCGTCGATGAACAATGAAAATGAGGTCAATGACAATAGACATATGACAGACGGAAACTGCATAAAACAATGTATCTGCATACAAGGTATTAATCATTTATTTAAGCTTAAACGAATAGTTAACATCCACAAGTAACCCGAATTTAGGTTAAATGGCCAAATAGGTATTCACCATCTTTAAAACAGATTACTGGAATATTGAATCAGGTTAACAAAAATTAAAAACGGTTTTCTATCTTATTCAATCCATTTTAAACTATTTTAATACCAGTCAAATAGATTGAATTGCGGTCATGCAAGCTATTTTTAGACCCGTTAACCTCCGTCAAACTAATAAGCCCCCCCCCCCCCCCCCCCCGTTAAATTAATTCAAACTGATGTTAAGTCCTTTTAAACTTTATTGGGTCCGCCTCCTTGTAAGGTAAATCACTCAAGCAGAAAAGCAACCCCAATAGATTTATATTTATCTGCACTCCATTCCATACGTTATCGATTTTCTTAACAAATATTCACATTTAAAATGACTTATTGCCAAATACATAAGAAAATAAATAACTTAAAGTTATTGATCCAAGATGTATTTTTAAAATGCAACAAGAAAAGTGAACCAGTTGGAAATAGAAATTTCCGGTAATAATATGATTTTGATAAGTCCACATGCAGTAGCTCTATATCTGAAATAGTATAGAAAACTGATATGAAAACTCGTATCTAAGTATTTGTGGTCTCCAAACAATAATTTCGAAAAAAAAAAATTAAAACGAGAAACGAAATCAAGGATTGTGAAAGACAATAAAAATGTCAAATAGAAATAAATTAAATACACTAAATTTTTCAGTCTGTTACTCTGTATGGTGATGACTATTATTTATATTTCTGTTAATTTGTCGTATTCCCGTATATTTACTTTTTCTCTTCGTCTGTATTCCTATCGTGTATTCCTTACGGATAATCAATGAAGGGACACATGTAAAAAAAAAAAAAATCAGACAATAGTCATTGTTTACATAAATAAAATCGATCAAATTATGTATCCTTAATGTTACTAAAAACCTTTTACAATTACCGACAAATAAAACAATATGTATTAAAAGTTTTATTAAAATTAATGAAACCTTTGATTGTGAAAATGTTGATATTGTTGACTGTTTTCCGTAAACAGTATAGTCCTGCTGAAAGTTATAAATACATTAACAAGTTAATCTACTTTGAACTCTGTATTAAAGATGTAATATTTGTCACTGGTGCAAAAAAGAAAAACATTCACAGCGGAAAAGGCTGAAAAAATCAAAATGAAACTTCAAATAACAATAAAGCACGGCTATACGATTGTGTTTAGTAAATTTCGTGCAATTCAGTCTTCGTCAAACTCTCTTATAAGTACCGTACATCGCTGTAACCCGCAAATAACTCCATTTACCGGAATTTAATGTACATGAAACAGTAGTTCAGGGACTATTGCATTTTGCCTCAACAATAGAAAATCTGTCAAGCTGTAAATTTCCACCCGTTAAAAAGGTTATGTATGCATTGAACACTACAGAGCAACTTAAAGCAGGGGCGAAGAAATGATTACTTTAGTCTGGTATACACATGAAGGGGTGGGGTTCTACACGCTCTTCCGAGTGTGATTGATGGAATATTTTTTTAATCGATACATCCTTTGTAATACAGAAGGGGTTTTAAACATTACGATAAAAAAAGTAAGTCATTCCAAAACAAAAAGGAAATTATACATTGAATATACAATGTCCATACAAAATTAAAAAGAGTATGATGAACTTAAACATGCTAAACTTAAATTTAATCTAGGTTCGTAGAATGATAGTTATGTATGCTTGCCATTTGAAATATTTCCGTACATTCTTTAATATGTATTTTTGTTAATCTGTTCGTGCTTAATGATGTTCCTTTCTTTCCAAATTAAAAAAATCCCCTGTTAATTAAACCGTATTGAAAATTATATCCTTTAAGTCTGATTCATTTGCAATACACAGAAAAATAGATTCCTCCAGTTTGTTTTTAAGTTTTGCTTTGATTGTTGTTTTTTTTTTATATATATAAAAAAAAATTATCTTGTTAAAATTAACTACTATACATCTTTTGTTATTTATCCAATACACGAGAATATGCACTTCATTTTCTTAACCATTCCTACGAATGTAACAAATCCCATTGGATTGCTGGATTTATTTCCATTATCTCTTCTTCCGTATATACAATATTATAAATTTGTTCTATTGTAATTGGCAAGCTTGTCTAGTTGCAACGTTGTTTTGTTGATTTTTACTTATATCACAAAAAAAATATTTTTAATTGATGATGTTTAATCAATTTAACTTCACACGAGGGCCACACATCGTTAAAGAACATCAAATTCATTTTAATTCCTTTCGATGGATTGTCCGCAATAATACAGCAATCCATCAACAATTTAAAGGTAAGGATGGAAACTATATGATGCATGAAACCGTTACTGTAAATGTTTGCATATTATATGTTTTCTAGAATGTGCGTATGATAAAATCTTTGAGAAAAATTAAATTGTTTTTTTGTTTAGTTTTTCTTCGACTGGGTAATCTGGGACCAGATTATCATGTTTTTTTAAGTATAATATAAATATCGTTTATCAATATTTTTAACTGCTAATATTTTAATAGACATGTGCATACAACTCAATATTAATCTGGCTTAAAGAAGTTGCAACCATTCTAACGTCCAGGAACTATTATCAAATACTGTACTTCCTGAAAATGAGTAAAAAATTATTAACAAAATCGTCATAACTGGTGATGATGACAAAATCGAGACGAATACACCTTGTGAATAAAAGGAGATGTGGTAGATTTATTGTACGTCAAGAAGACATCAACAACTCAACAAATAACTACAATCTACAAAATACTTCAACCTGAACAACGGTCCTACAGTTGTATTTAAGAAAATACATTTACTGTTTGGGAAGTGTGTACAGGGTACGGCTGTGATTAAGAACTGGGAAACACTAATTAAGGATTAATTACACAACATCGGAATAAATGAATTGTGGCTACGCAAGTCTGAACTGGCATTTGAAAACGCCTTTTTACTTATAAAACAGCGCCTTCTAGATATAAAAACACAAGAACTGTAGTCTTTGTTGGAAAACAGTAGCAATTAAGTGTGATATTTACTAAAATATAATCGTAAACCTAGATTTACAATATCACTTGACTAAATATATCCCTTCTCTATACCGAAAGCCCGAAAAAGCTATTACAAATATTAGACTATCTGCACATTCATTAAATATTGAGACTGATCGTTTTCTGAATGTTCCCGTAATAATATCGTTTATGCAAAGTATGTAGTCAATGTATTGAGGGCGAGTTCCACTTGTGTGTTCGGCATATAGAGACTTACGTGCAAAATTTATAAAACACTACTACGTGTATAGACCGAGAGTATATGAACTGATACAATTGTTAACTCTGCAAAATGTTTAGCAGTTGACTTTTTTGGGGAAAATTATTATCCTGGCTTTTAAAAGGAGGGACATTATTTTACAAAATAATTATCATTCTCTGTCTACATGTTTTATTTCAATTATAATTTATTATTTCTTGTTTACACAGATGAGCAGTAAAGCTTAAAGTAATAAAGTATATATTATATTGTAATTTCATAAGACCTACTTTATAACCGTCCTATAAGTTGTGTCTGTGTATGTTTCTAATGGCGGATTTACCGGGATCATAGGGGGCACGTGTTCCCCCCCACCCCCCAGTCCAGATCACCAAAAATAATTCTAACATAATTTTATTGCTACTGTACCTTCTTGTGTAGAGTGGAAATTAATCACAGCTTGATTGACTTCTTAACTGGCCATTAATTAACACCAGCCTCAACAGTGTGATTTATGACAACTTATCGGTGGGTGTGTAAATATTGCCACCTGTGTGTAATGTTTCTTTTTAAAAGATTTGATGGAAACTATATACATTTTTGTACTTGTACATGTTGATTGGAAAAGTACGGATATTTCTATTGGTTTTTAATACAATATCATAGATTAAGATCGATTAACAGGTTAAATCTTCGATCAGGAAAGAAGTTATGCTAACCAAATTCTGTGTTTTAAAACAATTATGTACATATACATGTTTAGTGCCAAGAATGTTAATTAGTAATTACATATGGATTATGTCTTCATAACAAAATTCTCACATTACCATTTTTGTGATTTTTCTTCACCAAAACTGTCTTTTTTGTGACTTAATTCAACAAAAAGCCTTTTTTAAACAAAACATTTTTCAACTAATTGTCGCATTTTCTTTTCACTCCTATTTTTAAATGAAACCAATAGTTTAACAAAAAAAATGCCCCCTCTTTTTCTACAAAAAAGAATTTCATGGTTGTCATTGCCATATATATATACATAATCATTCATAAAACGCAATTGTATGTTATATAATATAATCTGGTACTAATACGTTTATCTATTAGTCCAAGCATACCGTAATACATGACAGTATATTATTCCTGTTTCAATTACCATGTACAAACATGTATGAGGCTAGGAATAACATTATGGGTCATTATTTATGAGGATAAGAACATGAAGAATGGGGTCAGAGACATATAATATATGAGAAAAGAAAAGAGAATAATGGCACCAATGAATAACAGAATAAAAAGGTGATTGTTTGTTGCTTAACATTCAGTGGCAAATATTACATGCATGCTTAGGACAATTATAATACAGATCATTTGGCAGACCAATAAAGAATAGACTGAAATGGTAAAAAAATAAATGTATAGAAACGATGATCTGACTACACTCCCCCCCCCCCCCCCCACACACACACACCACCACAACCACCATTACCTACCATGCACACTTCTTAAAGAAATATTTAATGTTGGTCTTATGATGCCCCCCCTTAGATATCAAGGTTCAGGGTCCACCCCTGGTTTATTGTTTCAATTTTCATGTATAAGGGTATGAACGGGTTACTACTATGAACGAGGGTATACATATGGATGAGGTTTACAGATTAGAAAATAATGGTCAAAAAGAAAAGATTAAAGAATAAGAAGAAAGAAATGCACCCAAAAGTATAGAAAACAAAAAGTATGACGAAATATAAAGAAAGAGAATAATTGGCAGAAAATCAAAGAGAAAAAATGGTCCACAAATGAAAATCTACCCCCCCCCCCCCCCCTTTCTTTCCAACATCAAATCACCACAAACACATCCATTCCCAGCAAACACTTTCGCATATTTACATATTTATACAAATATTCAATAAGATTTCAAGGTGCTCCCTCCCCCCCCCCCCCCCAAATAGGTGACTTCTAGATCCAATAGGCCGGGTGTAACGTTGACTATGCAAACCACCTTGTACTATAGTGTCACATTTATTTTATACATGTTCAAAAGTTAATATTTCTTACAAATAACTTACTTACTTTCTATCAAACCAGGTATGACATTGTCTATGAGAAAACCAATTTGAGAAAAACCGCCCTTTGTGTTGCTCTAATCATAACTGAAAATTCACTTCGAAAAAAAAAGATATTTTACTTTATTCTAATTGATACAAAATAAAATAACGGCACCGTGTATAAAGATTTTCTGTCATTTATTCTTTTATCGAACTACTATCAACCAAATATAGTAAATCTGTACACATCCTTGTATCAACTAATCAATTGTTTATTGCATAAGGTTAGTTGAACATGAGGCTTTGGAATTTTTACTTAGTCGTGTGTCACGTGTCGTTCGTCTCGAGCGGGGTGGCACGCGCTGATTAAAAAGCAGTTTTACTTCAAAAATCAAAATATCAGTCTATTGAATCAGATTCAAAATTTCCTATTTATGCTTTACTTTTAAAAGTTTTGACTTGGATGGAGAGTTGTCTCATTGGCACTCATACCACATCTTCCTATATCTATTTACATGCTTATATCTTCTTGTATCCATGTTTTCGTGCTCCTAAAACACACTTTAGTGTCCTTAATTCAAAATACTTTATACTTGGTACACACAGAGACATGTGTGTCTTTGGGTGCACTAAGAAGTCCTTTGGAGTATTTCTATACATGCACCACTGGCAATTCTCACTTGAGGTATATGTTCAAATTTGCAATAAATAAAACAAAAAAATTAAAAAAACACACGACTGAAAAGGTTCTTTATCCAAACTCTAAATTCATGATACAGGCTCCGATGTCAACACATATTAGTGATTGTGAAAATATAATGGGTTCGTGCATTGTTTTGACACAAAAACACAAATAACTCTAAAAAAAATTAAAAAATGTATTCTTGCTGTCACATCAAAACCCAGAGATGCAGTGTATATTCCACTGAATTTATCATATCGATAATTTTACATTTGTACTTATTACGTAATAAGATATGTGTCCAGGTAAGGTGATGATGGAAGTTTTTGACGACCTTGACTGGTTATACAGCCCTTGCACGGTCGGTAATCCAGGTAAGGTCTGACAGCGGATGGTATAAATACTTAACTGTGTCATCTTTAATTATGCATCTGACGATGACATTCTGCCTTTGGGCAATTCAGTGTATATAGAGAAGAATGTGTTTAAGTGTATAAAATTAGTCCTTTGATCTTTAATATTTAGAAGTGACTAGTGACGGCAATAACCACATACAAGTAAGCTTCTAAACAAACAGACAAAAATTCCTTGGAAAAGCACAAACCAATAAAGATTTATTGTTTTAGCTAAAATGTTTAATAAACTTTTCGTCTTGTTTGTATAGTTGAAGCCAGTTGAAAATTTTAAGAAATCTACACAAATGTCTTGTCTTGTCTATAGTCTGGAAATTTTCCTTTCAATTAAAATTGATCTTTTTCATTGCAAACCGTGGCTGCCTTTGGAATAAAAACCCTGTTTCAACTACGATGAAAGTCTTATAATATAGACTATAAGGTATAGTTCAGCATTGATAGTAAAAAAAACCTGATAGAGCCGTCAATACATAAAAAAAAATTACCGAAATATATATATATAAATATCATTTTATCATGTGTGTGTTTTGTTCTAACTTCTTGTAATGAGTATCCATGTGAATAAATACCGTTGTGACTATTGAAAGTGTATCCACATATTTAAAAGACACTGTTGTTTGGCGTTTTCATTTTTTTTTTTTTTTACTTAATTTTTTTAAACTTCTTATGCATGTATTATAGGTTAATAGTATTCATAGACAGCTTTTGTATGCAAATTGTGTTTAAAAAAAATACCGTATGATACGTGTATAGTTTTAGACATTATTGAGTAAGACGTATTCCCCCATTTAAACTTGTTCTTTTCCAGTAATAAATTCCTCGAACGAATTTGAATAGTACCTGCACGAATTTCAATATGAAGATAAATTCTGAAAAATGAATTTGTCTCCGTATTACTGTCAGTTTTCCGTCCCGATCAAGACCCCCTTTAACAAACGGGTTAAAATAATGCTTGCGTACATTGAAAACCCATCATTTTTATCATAGTTGAGTATTTGTTTTTTACAAGTAGTAAAGATTTGGTTTTACATCGAGCTCACGGGAAATAATGAACTTTTTGGTCTTACTGAAAACATGTTATTTCACATCAATTTTGGTTTTTTGCAAGCCTCAAGAACAGCGAAAAAAGACTTTTTCAAAGACTGTTGAGTGTTACTCAGTACGTTCTTACAACAACTGAAACTTTTAGCACAGATTTTGAATTACAAAAAAAAATAGAAACTTGCCCGTTAGCCAAAACAAAGAAAGCACGTACTCTGCCAAGATATTAGACTTAACAAAATAAATAACAACACTTGTTTGCCTGTGTATGTTAAACTTTATATTAGATCAAATCTGATATTCGGTTATTCAGTTGATGTCATTGAAAAACAAAAACGAACTTGTAATAGGTAAACTATATAACAATATCAATTGTTATTTCTTTTACTTAAGAACTGCAAAACGTACAATAACACAATTAATTTATCTGTTCTCATTACGCATAAACTACATTGAATGGGACTTTTGATTTTTCTCTCCATTATATTAAAATTCACTACACATAAAGAAAATTTCATTACATAAATCAATTCCGAAACAACTTTAAAATATTGCATGAATAAATTTAATTTACACTGTTCTAATAACATGATATTCATAAGCAATAAGGATAATCCAATCAATTTTGTTGATTGCATTTTTCACGACTAAGTAGTTGTGTAATCAGTGACACGTGTCCTCATAATTTTGTAGAAATTATAAATCTCTATATAAGTTCGTTTCAAATGGTAACGTTGGCAGGTTTAGCGAAACCTTTTTTTTTAAATGGATTCGTGTTCTTAACAAACTTTTGAAAATAGATTTCGGTAGTATAATAAATTGTAAAGTGCGCTTTTTTTTTTTTTTTTGGCTTTCGTAAACGTGGGGAATCATGATAGATGGTCGTAGGATTTTGGGGTTTTGAATGATCCTTCTCGGCTTTCGTTTAAAAGATGTCAAGACAGTATGTTTCAAGGTTGATACGAAAACATGAACCAGGAAACCTGAACAATTGAAAAAATTACGTGTTTAAATGCCGGCTGCATGGATAATAAATTCATTAATAAGGATAATTAGAGAACACCTGATAAGCAATACATGAATTAAAATTATATTTTTTTTATGTGGCAGTTTGTTTGTTTGACAATCTTCAAATGTGTTGATATAGTACGAAGTTTTATCGTGTGATTTTTTAGATTACTAATTTAACTAACTCGAACCATTATATGTGTATTAGAACAGGTCATCCAAATACGTATTCACAATTGTCGGTTTGAGGAATTGATACAGTTTAATCTTAACTGTTGCGCGTTGACATGGAAATGTCTTGATGAATAAATAAGAACGATATGATTTTGCTTTACTGTGTTAGATATTCATGCGAAATAATTAGTTTGTAATTGACAACATGAATACTAGTATTGTGAAAAGCTATACAGATTTTGTCTTTATAAATTAAAATAAATATAAAAAAACCATGTTTTGATATGAAATTGTAAAAGTTCGAAACTGATTATATTTTAAACTAGTTCATTGCAATAACATGGAAGATCCTGTTTTGGTAAAGCGCTTCCTTTGAATTTATCTATGTTAATGTAACGTCCAGTGGCAATTATATATATTTATCAAGCATATACAGATCGTATACAAATCAAGTCTAACATTTGATTCATAAGTCACGTTAGTGAGGTTGATGGTTCGACCGAAATGAAAGGTTAAACATTAAACTGACACGTACAGAGAGAAATTCTGACTCGTTTGGAAAATACTGAAATATTCAATTATAAGTTACTTAATATACTTATACTACATGTGGACTAATTTAAATTATATTATTTAGGTATTTAAATGTTATTCAACAAATTTTCTTTTTTGCAGCATTTTAAAAGAAGTCTTGCATCAACAACTATAATTTACTTAATTTATTGATATGTATTTTTAAAGAGGAATATTTGATGGATATATATTATCTAACGAAAATCAAAAACGTTTGGAATGGACAGACGATTATAGATATATTTATCGGGGTTTCTTTCCTGCTTGAGTGATTTACCTTACAAGGGGTGGACGCTTTCAAGTTTAAAAGGACTTAACATCAGTTTGAACTAGTTAACGGGGGCGTGGCTAATTAGTTTGACGGAGGTTAACCGGGTCTTAAAATAACGTGAATGACCGCAAGGGAATCTATTTGACTGGTATTAAAATAGTTTAAAAGGGAATGATGAAGATAGAAAACCGTTTTTATTTTTTGTTAATCTGATTCTATATTCCGGTATTCCAAAGATGGTTAATACCTATTTGGCCGTTTAAGCTAAATTCGGGTTACTAGTGATTGCAGCCGGCGGATAGTAATCCATTTGTCTCGGATTCTGCGACTTTCAATGCAGGCAAGAGAAAATACAATACGTTATCATTTAAATTATGCAAGAGACATATTAATGTTTCTTATTATGCAAAACATTCATTGCCGAAAACCCATACCAAAGGTACTGGGCTAAATAATCTCTGTGAAAACAAAAAATGCGTATGCAATACAACGGAATACAAACATAACATTGACTGATCATAAGTGGTTCTCTTTAAACTTGACTAAACACAAACTGTTTCAAATTCTATGAACCATGATGAAGGAGCGAGTAAATACGATCTTCGTGGAAATAAAACAAGCAAATGAAATGAGATGTGATAAAGCTAAAACAAATAAAATTGACCTACAATTAGTGAAACCCATTAAAATTAGATAATCACAAACTTACATATGTAGTCTAAACATTTCCATAGTCAGTAGACCATGACAAATTGATTGAGGATGCATGAATTATTAATCCTAAATATCATTGACCTCATATCCAACTAAGTCAGACATCACGTGACTTTTGTTACGTATACTAGCCGCCATTTTGTATTATATTGCCCCATATAAAATGCATAGGTGCTTCAATAAAGTTTAGTTTTCTCATTAACCTGACCCGTTTTCTAACTTTTGCAAATCAATCCTTGATATTCAAACATATTTCTATCAAACAATGTTGGTCCTAACAGTTTAATTTTTGATTAAATTCTGTCACTGGAGAATCGTAAAAACATGTACTTTTTCTCGTTATTTCTCCGTTGACTCAATGCTAAATGTACCGATACCCATGTCTACTTGTATAACAAATAAAGAAATTTCGTTAATAAAAATAAAACTTTGCAAATCGATTAAGTATATTCAAACATATATCTGGCGAAAAATACTATTTAAAACAGTTTAATTTCTGGACAATTTCTGTCAAAAATCGATTTAAAAAAGTGAATATTTCGGGATTTTTCAAAATGGCGGATGATGTATATGGAAATATTGCATCAAATCGAGGATTTGTATAGTAAGACTTTCCTTGATTAAATTTAATTTTTCATGTAGAATCTCTGATGTTTCTGTTATTTTCTTTGGTGACATTTCGATATGATTGATTTCAAAATTTCTTGATAAAAAAAATATTATTTTAAGTGTGACACGGGAACATTTTATTTTGACAGATATCCTGGATATACTGTTACCAGAAAATTGTTAACAATAAAATTTATAATAAAATTTTTTCTTTTCTTTTTTAAAAGGTTTTTTTCCTGTTTTCTGTATAATTTATTTTCTTTAGAAATATATTTATACTTTCCTTTTAGAACAAAAAAATATTTACGTCCCAAGAGGGAAAAAAATCCCAACAATTATTATAGATAAATATTCCATATGTTCAAAATCCCATCACTTGACGAACAGGTGAACTCTGACTTTGGATGTAATGTTACATAACTATATATTGTCAGGTAGACGTGCAAACCAAAAGCAACCAGGTGACATTAAACATCCTGTGTATACATGTATTACCAGAGTTTAAATTTTGTGATATACAAAAGTTTTCATAACTGTACAAATAAATATCTTCTCTTCCCCGTGTCAAACCAGAAGAAGTATGTATCATAATAAACTTTAAGAAAATATGAATATTATAAAAAAAAAATCTTTAAAAAAATAATTTTTGCTTTAAAAGATAATCAAACTAATATTTATGTTTCTATAATTATTTTAAAGAAATATTTTGATTCAAATTTTAATTTAAATGGATTTTGTATTATTTCGTAAAAAATTAAACGAGATTTCATTGAATATGATTTTATTATTTATTTTTTTAATTCAATATTTTAAGCAAAATCCAGGCATTCAATAAATCGATATAAAGTTAAACTTGTGTAAAAAAAAATGTTATTGTATACATTTCAACAGAGACATATAATACAATTGCTCTGATTTCAGCAACATTGTATACCCGACAATATTTATCGACAGAGTTATCGGTCCTGAATAGGACTGATATAGTTGGGTATGATGCCTAGCGGTTGCCCTCAACATGACACAATCACAACTTTCAAATCTAATTTAAGCAATATTTATGCAGGGATGAATAGTCTCCATGTAAATTAGTTGAGTCAATGCTCATTCCAAGTAGCATTGACTTCTTACTAGCGATTACCCTTAAACTGAGATAATCACAAACTTTCACCTTTAATCAAAGCAAAATTTCTATAGTTAACAGACAATTAGAAATGTATTGAGGATGCAGAAATAAATAGGTTCCATATGCATGTCAATGAGATGTGTCAATGCTTATATCAATTATCGTTGGCTTATTACTAGCTTTTACCCTTAAACAGAGATAATAACAAACTTTCACATTTAATGTTAACACCATTTTAAATTTTTAACCAATTGACCATGATTGAGGATACAGGTTCAAATGGGCTATATTAAACGATCATTAAATGCTATGACAACTGTGCGAAGATACCAATATTTTGGCATTGCGCAATGTCATGTTTTCTCTGACTGTAAATGACATATTTGCACTAAATCCATTGGATGTGGATATTTTAGATTTAGGTACATGACATTTAATTTTTTCATTAGTTTTTATTGACTTTGATCTTGATGTCAGTAACTGCGAGAACTGTCAAATCTTTCTTTTTTGTTGTTAGCGATTAATAATGGATAAATTTCCATGTTAAGGGAAGGGTTGAGCGTTCACTTATGAAATAAAACTGACTCATTAATCTAGATACAATTTTAAGAAATCACTATCCAGGCACAATAAAAATATTACTGTAATTGCATGATGCAAAAACAAATGAAAACTGTTCCTGTCCGATACCGGTGTATGAAATATACAAGTCTATTTGCATTGTACCAACTAAGATTTTGAAAGGAGTAGCTGTTTGTCGTCTGTTTTTTTTTCATGACATTTTTATTGCGGAAAAGCAGATTATGTTTTCAACAATTTTAATATATTTTGTCATTTGATAGAACAAAGGTTATATAGATGTAAAGAACTGGCACAAAGAAGACACAAAATTGGGATACATGTACATTTAACACAAAAATCTTATATTCATACATGTAGGTCAAAGTATGTTTCCCAGTAAAGTGTGGATCAATAATATTTTCAAAATCCTACACAGTAATAAGTGAAATCTCAGACTGGTTTGTTTAAAAACTGTTATGAAACTTTGTGTATTATTAAATTCATCTCACGTCATTAGACTCTGTAAATATGCGTGTTTTCCTCACTATGTCACAGTACTATATGTTGTGCTGTTACACCAAACCGTTCAATTTTTGAAATGTCAAAAGTTCGACTTGATTTCATTAATACAATATACCTAATACACTTCCGTATAAATCCTCCATCTGCCCCTGCACACTATGTTAAAAACTCTAACTATTGAAATTATGTGTTAAAAGTAATAAAAAAAACATGAGGTTACCCTTCAGTAATAACGAAACCAATTCAGCAACTGGAATTTTACACTTAGCCAAATAAATGTCTGCTCAGTAAGTAAATTGAAATGAATGAGTAACCAATATATTTGTTCCGCCAAAAAGAACATGTGACCACCATTATTACCAAGAGACTGAATTAAAATCTTAATATAGAAATCAAGATAACAAAGAAAACAGGCATAAACAATTAAATAATTCAAAATTGAAAAGACCCGCCTTTTAGTATTTTTGCAGAAGGCTATGAATCGTGTTTGAAAAACTTCATGTGTTTACCTTAACGATTGTCCAAAAAAGGGACAATCGTTAAGGTAAACACATGTATTTTATACACTGGATCTCTTCCATCATGTATATATGTTTTTATTCATGTTTCCATATTTGTTCTTTGTCATGTTTTAATTATTATCGATCAGTATGTATGTTAGATTGTATTGTGTTGTATAAACTTTGTAATTTGTATTGGTTTGTATGGGACCTTTAATAGGAAACAAAACATTTGATTGACTTTAATTGATATCTAATTTTGGTTTATACAAAATAATTCAACTGTTGAGACAATTAGTTAATTATATCGCAATAATTATGTATAAGTGTCCCAGGTGTTAAACATTTTAATTCCCAATGTGAATTCCATTCTGTCAACATGTTTATGGTAAGAATTTTCATATGATCCATTTTCTCATTTATTTTATAACTCAAAATTCATAAAATATTACACTCTGGCCAGAATAACTGCAAAACAAAGCTGTGGCTAACATCAGGGTACGGGATTATTTCTCTGCGTTTAAGACCCATTAGTGGACTTTGGTTGTTATCTGTTCTTAGGTCGGGTCATTGACTCTTGACAAATTTCCCATTTCCATTGACATATTACCTAGCTCCATGCTCAATTCAATATTAGATATCAATGAATCGGATAATTTACTCTCTGATTTTTGATCATTCTGACACATAACAAATTGTGCAGATCTGTCTCTTTGTATTTTTTATTTTCTACAACATTGAAAATATGAAAGAAGGGAGTGATTGCTAAGGAGCATACGTAATAGTACTCCGAATAATGTCTAGAAAGGCTACTCAATAAACTCATCATAGATACCAGGATTGAAATTTTGTATTTGCATCAAACGCGCGTTTCGTCTAAAAAAAAAAGACCCATCAGTGACGATCGAATCAAAAAAGTTTAAAAAGCCAAATAAATCACGAAGTTGAAGAGCATTGAGAACCATAAATTCCTTAAAATGTTGAAAATAGAGCTGAGGTTATCTATTTCTGTAGTAGAGGTGTAATACCACCAAATCATAGTACGTCACATCCGGTTGTATACAAAAAATAGGTCGAAAAAATGTTCCCTTGAATTTGAAAGTTGTAGTTAATGGATCCTTTATTTTATTGCAGTAAAACATTTGTGGATCATAAACATATATCTTTCTGATATCCTTTATCGTTTGATTTTCGGGTTCCCTCTACCAAGAATACAACTGGACAGTTTTGAATCAAAATATGTCCTCACTGGTTTCACGTTGGGTGTCATGGCATTTGTGCCGCATCCGAGGTGACCTTTTCTCTTATGTTGCCTTTTTTATATTTTTAAAATAAACGAATAATTTGAATGGGTGTGTTTTTATTTTTAAATATGTTTTAGCAATGTTTTGAGAAGATTAACTTTAGTAAATCCCGTCACGGCAAAGCTGGGAGTAAGGTAGGCAAAAGCTCCAATTAAATATAGGCCGATTCGGTTTGCTAAGTGTCCTCCTCATTAGGGTGCTCCGAATGAAAGGGTCTGCAAAGTAGCAATATGCTAGTGTTATCGCTATCAGATTCGACCCAAAACTCGTTAATTATTGGTAATATTAATTATGTGGAAAACCATAGGAAGTGGAATGGTGTTATCTTTTTCATCAACACCATTATCCTATATTATATATATATATTAGTTAAATATAAAGCTAATTTCTTTGATTTCATTGGGTATCTATCAAATGCATATCATTGCTAAAGAGACATTGCATTGAAATTATCAGTAATTGTACATTCTATTGAAATAGTTCACTCCTACTAGCATTGAAAGGTAATTATAATGAGATCGTAACCATTTGAGTGACATCTTCCAGTATTCTTAGAGTGACATGAATTTAATTCCACTAGTTAATGATCGTGAATGAGTCAATATTTCAAAATTTTGATGAATCCCATCTTCATTCGATAACTGATCTTTTCTTCAAAACTTTATTGAGTCCCATCCAAAAATGGTAATCATGACTCATTATAGGTGATCTACCCAGAAACTTGACTAACATGAATCGAAGAGCTAGTTTCAATGAGCTCTTCTCCTCTTTGATTTCAAACCCAGTAGTTTATTTTGAAACAAATTAAATTGACTTTCAAATAATCAAATGACGTACATGTAGAAGAGTCTATAAGGTGTCTACACAATAGAAAATAATAGGTCAATGTGCAAAAATATAAAGAATAGAGACAAACATGTGAACGAAATAAGGACATGAGAATAAATGGGTCCTAAAAGATAAAGAATTGAGAAAACAGGCCAAGAAAATAAAAAAAAATAGATAACATAAAGAATAGAGAAAAATGGCCAAAAAAATTGACGGATCATCTACCTACCAAAATCGAAACATTTCGAATATGATGACCAACTTTTGACGTATTAAGGGGAGGTTATATTTGAAAATTTCTTGAAAATTGGCATAAAATAAAAATAAAATAAATTATAATAAGATAAAATTGCAAAAACTATGCACCTACAATTTTAGAATTGCGGAGGGGCTATTAATGTTGACATTTTTTTTTTATTTGGATTCAACTGGTAAACATTACTTTTCTGACTTAAGGCTGTGTTTTTGTTGTTTTTTGTGAAGCTAAATTTTCAGTTTTAATACACTTTTTTTATATTACCACTTTTCACCCCAGATTTTTACAAATTTTAGAACTAAGTATTTGTAATCATACCACATTTCCTGGTGGACTCAGTTGTATGCATACATTTTGTATTTCTTATGTTTTTTCCCTCGAGTTATGGTCTATACACCCCAACAAACCCCACACACTCACCCCGTGGCTTTTACTTCCGATCTTTTTTTCAAGAGGCACACAGTGCAGATATTAAAGTCTAAGAGTATTTTAGTCGCTTTTGCAGACTTAGTCAAATTTTTAATAAAAATGGATTGTAGGTAATTTTTGTACAATACCCTTATATACATCCTAATTCCACATATTTTCCCTTTGTTTACAAAGTTTTTCCATGCATGTCTGCGAAACTTCATAACCTACTCTTTCTGCAATGGAACCAGCAGTTTGTACCCCGAAATGTTTACGGATATTTCAGTTTTTATGTGGACGTTCCCAGCCATGTCCATGTCAGTTTTTATGCCGACAGTTCCACGGGAATTATACTGTTTGAGGGAATGTTGCATGTTTTTATTACTTTCGTCGAAAAGGCAAAATTGTCATTTCTATATATGTAAGTTCTAGCCCTAAACATGTGTAACTTTGAAATATTGATTAAACTTTAATAGAATAATTTCTTCATCCACCTATAAGAGCTACACGTATAATGTTATGATAGTCCCACATGTTTATACTAAAACTAATAAATACGTTTAAATACAAATGTTAAGTGTTTAATGCAATAGAAATGTCTAAGTTGTTTTATTTAAATGTACAAACAGTCAATTTAATTAGTTTGTTACAGAAAAAAGTTTGTATGGTGCTTTTGTTTACTGAACAGTACATACATTTTATCAATACATTTAAGACATATTAAATTTGTGTGTACACAACACAAAATATTAAACTGGTAAGACAAGTATTTAAATCTTTTAAAAATCAATACTTTTTCGTGAGTGTCCTAGATATTGGACATATTACTTCCCTGTGCAAATTCCTATCCGACTGTCGATATGTGCATGGTAAGAATTTTCTAATAATCCAATCGCTTATTTACTTTATTACTCAAATTGCATAATTTTTAATTTCTGGTAACTGTCGATGGTAATTACCGCATAACATTTATGATAAAATAAGAATTCAATGTTTCATATAAACAAAAAATAGATACATGATAAATATCACCGTGACTGAAATCAAATGAATCGGAGAATTTGTCCTCTTTGAGCAATAATTGCTCAGACTAACACAGTACAAATTGTGTAGATAATATCTCCATTTAGTCTCATATTTTTGGTTCTTTTTTAATATCTGCAACACAGAGACTGTAATAGAAGGGTGTGGTGGCTGAATTTTTACGTATTTGAAAAGAGCAGGACAGTTAAATGTTCATAAGTATCCTAGTTCAATCAAAAATGTATCTTCTGGAAATATACCATTTTCAACTATTATGCATTATTCATTCAATGAATCTGAGAGCTGTAGTATAGCCAGGGAAAATCATGTCTACTTGCTCAAACCAGTATATTATATTCCTTTTGAACAATATCAATCAATTCACTGGGCTTTAATTATTAAAGGACAAAAAAATGATTTTGAAAGTTTAAAAAAATAGAAACCTTTTTTTGTACAAATATAATTTACAGTGCTGTTTGCAAAATTTTAAAGAAAAAGTTTTATATGTAGGATTTCAATCTTTTAAAAATAATTTGTATCAAAATGAAATAATATAGTGCAAATTTATTTGTTTCATGGACATTTTAGAGTTGTATTTCTTTGAACAGTTTTAATATAAAACTAAGAAGATGTGGTATGATTGCCAATGAGATAACTCTCCACCAGAGACGAAATGACATAGAAGTTAACAACTATAGGTCACCATACGGTCTTTAACAATGAGCCAAACCAATACCAAATAGACAGCTATAAAATATCCCCATGTGACAAATGTAAAACAATTCAAACAAGAAAGCTAACGGCCTAATTTTTGTAAAAAACAATGAACGATATACAAATAGAATAGAATAGAATATACTTTATTCAAATTAAAGGTGTCACAAGGGGCAACATTAGATTATAACATAACACATATTAAACAACTACAAAAGAGCAATGCTGAAGAAAAAAATTACCTGATTGGTAGCATTTAATATTATAAACAGCAACGAACGACAACTACTGAATTACAAGCTCCTGACTTGGGACAAGCACATATAGAATTTTGAGGGATTAAACATGTTAGGGGGCGTCCACACCTTTCCTTACCAGGGGCTGTGTTGTAATAGTACAACATATATACATGCGTAGCATTATTTATATATAAAGTTATGTCAGTGACATAGCATCCAAAATGATACAAAAGCCATACAAGTTCATTTTTTTTCTGTTGGCCATTGTCTTCTATCCTTGATTTTTATATCTGTATTGTCTGTCTTAAGAAGTTCTCCCTCTACTAAAGTATTATGAATACAGCGAATGAGACTACTCTCTATCCAAGTCATAATTTGTAAAAAGTAAATCATTGCAGGTCAAAGTACGGCTTTCAACAAGGAGCCTTGGCTCACACCGAACAGCAAGATATAAAGAGCTCAAGAAATGACTAAATAAACCATTGAAACAGGAAAACCAATTGTCTAATCTGTATTAAAAAAAGGGAGAAACGAGAAACACTTATGACCCACATCAACAAACAACAACCACTAAGGCTTAGTTGATTATGGGAATGTCAAAGGTAAAAGGCGCAGAACAGTGTTGATTAATTCCCAGATAAGTATGTTCTGTATAATTGAGAATATATATACAAATGTGTAATAGGTGTACTTGTCATTACATATCTGGACATAATGCATCTTTTATGATGATAATATTACCTGTATTTATATATCTTACAGTAATATTTTTGACTATTGTATTTATAGCTGTAAAGTTTACTTAAGAGAGTATTTTCACATGTTTTAGATATAAAGAGATAAAGTAATGGCCTCATCAGTCAAGCACTTTTGTACAATTTGTCTTGATGATGGAATCTCCAACAGAGCCGTCACCTGGTGCACAGAATGTGAGGTGTTGTTTTGTGAAGACTGTAAAAAACCTCACAGCAAGTCAAGACTGTCTAAAAATCATAAAACCATGTCATCTGAAGATTACCACGAGTTACCTAAATTCATGAAAGAAATAAGCAGTAGGTGCAGAGACCACAAGAAGAAGTTTGAACTTTATTGTTCTTTTCATGCATGTCCATGCTGTGTCCAGTGCATCACCGATGGACACAAGAAATGTCAAGATCTGAAACCCTTGTCTGATATCCTAAAGCAAGTAAAATCATCTGCCTCAGTTCAACTTTTTGAAAAAGATTTGAAGGTTGTGAAGGAAAACTTAGATGCAGCCATAAAATACATGAAAACCAGGATCAGTACCATCAGTACTCAGAAAACGAAAGCCATTGAGGAAATCAAGTATATAAGGAAGTCTATCAATGATTACTTAAACAAATTAGAGCAAGACATACTTAATGACTTAGAGTCTAAACATTCAGAGATGAAATTATACATGGCCACTCTCGTGCAGCAAATGGAACAGCGAGCCAGTCAGATAAACCAAATGCAGAGTCAGTTTACCAAAATGACGCAATATGCAACAGAGCTACAGATGTATATTGGTCTAAGAGAAATTGAGAAAACTACATCACAAACGGCAAAATATATAACAATTTTAGAGAGTGAAGACTACTTCAATGAAACAAATCTAGAGGTTAACATTTCATCTGCTCTTCAATCAATTTTACGTGATGTCAAATCCTTTGGAGATATCAATATCAATACCACCTCTTTTACCCTCCAAATAAAGGCTGGAAGAAAAAATCAAGCCCAGAATCTAATTTCAAAAGTTCCTGGAATTGAAGAAATAAAGCCATCCTTGTGTACAAGACTGACAATTCCAAAAGAAATGAAGACTTTAGATATATATGCCTGTCGTATATTACCTGATGGTAAATTCATTATACTTGATAACAACAAAAGACAACTACTGCTGTTCAGTAATGATGGCATCTTCATCAGAATAGTAGTTACATTCTCACAACATCCATCTGATACCTGCTTTGTCAGAAACATTACAGTCGCTGTTGCATTAGGATCAGCCAAACAGACAACATTGGTGGATATAGAAAAGAATAAAATTATTGAAAAAATCAAACTTTCTCATGGTTGTTATGCACTAGCAAGTGATTGTGAAACTTTGGTCATCAGTAGTAATTTGAGACAGAGTACAAGAGTGAATCTGAATGACATGTCTCATACAATCTTAGAAGGAATGGAAGGAGTGGTACGTATTTCATTATTCCAAGGAAATATCTATGGAACCATTCCCTCTAAAAACAAAGTCTGCTGCTTTAAAAGTACAGGTGAACCTCTGTGGACATTGGACATTGGCCGTCCAGGAGGAATTACATTAGACATAAATGGCTTTGTTTATATAGCTTCTTATAAAAACAGCAGTATCGTGGTAGTATCACCAGATGGTAAAACCTGTAAGACCATACTATCAGAGGCTGATGGAATCGAATATCCTCAAGGAATAGACATAAACAAAGAAACAGGAATGATGACAGTGCCTACCAAAATAAGGGAAGATAGTGCAGACTATGAAACAGCTTTTGTTTATAAGATTTAAAATTTGATTTTATATTTTGAATACAAGTATATCTCATATCAAGCTCATTAAATCTTTCTTTTTTCAAGGCGTGTAAATAATATATATTTAGATTACTTGTTTTTTTTTTTTTTTTTGATGTTAAAATATTTTGATTTCTAATCGGATTTTTAAAGGAAAATCGATGACTAATCCAGTTATGTTAGGCTGACGAGCTTTTGAAAATTTAGATAATTTGTTGTCTGTGACTAAATGGAGGTGAAGTTCAATTTAACGATTTAACATTTTACCGTTGTTGAGATGTAGACCTCTAAGTAGACATAAGTAGTAATACTGTGTTAGAGTTTGACCTGTGCATTTCTGAACATTACAAAAATTCATAAATTTTTTTTTAATTGATTCTAATTTGTGTTCCAGATTTGCAAATATCATTTTCATGCTGGAAAATCGAGTTTGCTGTCAATGTGACAGCCTCTTGAATCTCAAATCACATATCATAAAGTTTTAAATACAAAAACAGAAAATATCAAAATTTTAATAACATGCGTCGGAAACATCTTCAATATTTGCCACCATTAGATCCAAACAATGCGTGTGAAACACCTACAGTATTCACCGGCATTAGAATCAAACCAATACCATGGCAAGGATATAGCAACAGTTGCAAAATTGCGCTATTTGAAATGTCTCGATTGCTTTACTGACAATTAAAAAGTAAAATCAGAAAACTACTGAACTCCGAGGAAAACTCAAAAAGAAAAGTCCCTAATCAAATGGCAAAATCATAGAACATGGTGGATTAAACCTGGTTTTATAGCTAGCTAAACCTCTCACTTGTATGACAGTCGGATAAAATTCCATTACATTGACAACGATGTGTGAACAAAACAAACAAACATAATAGGTATACATGTCAACAATAACTTTATGTTGAAATTTTAAAGATAAAGGCTTTACTTCAAGTTTCATATAAACTTTACAATTTTAGAGATCCGTGACAATGAGGTCAAGGCTAGATTAATCCTGTCAGACATGCATGTACACCTTACAATTATTTCATACAACAAATACAGTTGACCTTTTACTTACAGTAATGGAAAAACATACCAGAACAAAAACTTAACATTGTCCAATTCACCATGAGAATGAGGACAAGGTCAGATGACACTTTACAATTATTCTATACACAAAAGAGAGCTAACTTATTGCTGATAGTACTGTACATGAAGAACACAAAAACTTAACCTTGACAAATTAACCTTGAAACTATAGGGAGGGTCAGAGAATGCTTGGCAGGCTAACATTTACTCCTTACATTCATCATATACACCACATTCAGTTGACCTGCTTCTTATAGCATCCGAGAAACAGACCTAATTATGTAAGTTTAACCTTGATCACTGACCCATGACATTTGGACGAGGTCAGATGAATCCTGTCTGAAGGATATATACTAGCAAGGAACCGATATACAAAATGTCGTTATCCTATTACTCATATAAAGTGAGAAATTCACATGAAAAAAAAACAATATTTTGTTCATGCAGTCGCTGAACTATGGAAATGAAGTCAATAACAATGTTTTCACAGACTGAAACTGCATAACATAATGCATCTGCATAAAAGGTATGAACTGATATACAAAATAAAGATACTAGTATCCATTTGCTCATATAAGTGAAAAATTGACATGACAAAAATTTACCAATTTTTTTTCGAGCAGTCGCTTAACCATGAAAATGAGGTTAAAGACAAAAGACATATGACAGTCGAAAGTTGTAAACCATAATGTATCTGCATACAAAGTATGAAGTATCTGGGTCTTTAACCATCTGAAATATAAAGCTTTAAACAAATAATTTACATCGCCGCCGTCGGATAGTAATCTCTTTGTCTCACATTCTGCGACTTTCGTTGCAGGCGAAACCCCCCAAAAAACATCAATTAACAAATAAGTGGATTACGACCACACAATACAATTACAACTGTGGAAAGAAAAATAACTCTGAGGCGTCTATGAGATAAGCACATTCGCACTATAACAGTATAACCTGATTGATTATTTGATATCTTAATCATTCATCAAGTTCTTATGGCTTATAAGATTTTGTTCATTTTTGTACATAAATTATGACGTTAGTTTTCTCGTTTGCATTGTTTTACACTTGTCATTTCGGAGCCTTTTATAGCTGACTATGCGGTATGGGCTTTGCTCATTGTTGAAGGCCGTACGGTGACCTATAATTGATAATTTATGTGTCATTTGGTCTCTTGTGGAGAGGTGTCTCATTAGTAATCAGACCACATCGTCTATTTTATACATTTTAAATAAGGTTGTACACAACGCTTTAGTGAGATGACTCTGTAAATTTAGCTGAACGTTTTAATCACGATATAAGTTTTTCAATGAACAAATTGGTGTTTGTCAAACTGCCATAATCTAATGAATTTTTTTCCGAAAAAGTGTGTGATTTAACTTTTTTGAAATTTTTTGATTTTTTGTCAAAAGGTCAAAATAAATATTTTGTCAGAATTCCACCGCGCTGAAGTACGTTCATTATTCATTTTTTAATCAGAATTCAATAATGAATTGTCTATTTCTTTTTGTTTCAATATTGCTCACATAGCTTGACGTCAATCAAATAATAATTACAGAGTAGGTTCAGCCGTAGTGAAGAGCTGTATATATCTACAATTATGAAAAAAATATATAAAATGATCGTTTAACATGTTTAAGGTGGTACCATTAGATTTTTTGATTTTTGGTGTAACGCCACTTTTAAGCACCGCATTTAGGCTATTTCTTGACGGCCAATTTTTGTTGGTGGAGGAAGCCGGAGTGCCCAGAGAAAACCACCGAACTTCGATAGGAAAACTGACAATCCTAGTCAATTAAGATTGGAGTCGAGTGCATCCGCACGAACGGGGTTCCAACTCACAACCTTAGTGTTGACTGGCTAGTGATTATACAGTAGTAACTACTTAGACCACTCGGCCACCGAGGCCCCTTAAGGTGGTACCAAACACCTTGACTAAAATTATTTTTTTTCGTTTAATTTTCATGAATTCTGACCGCGCTGAAGTACGTCCATTATTCATTTTTCATTATTCAAAATTCAATAATGAATAATAAAATAGTTCATTATTCACTATTCAACGTTCAGTGTTGAATAATTAACACTGAAATAGTTTATATTTCAGTATTCAAATAAAAAAAAATTGACTGTGACAATATATCCCGTATTTCTGAATTTGTCATTTTGGTGTTATCTGACACATTTTCAAATTAATATCAGAAAAAAAATTAAAAAGCTGTTTGAAATTATCTTCTTAATTAATTTATTTAGTTTCGGAGGATAAACTCGTGAGTTTCCCATACTAATTTTAACAGAAATTCATTGATTTAATGTTTGGACGACTTGAATACCAAATTATGTACATGTATTAAAACTAAGCCTTAGTATTTCAGTTTTGACACATTCCCCATTTCCATTCTCAATTTTATTAAAACTAAAATACTATAAATTGGATTTTCACTGGACCTTTGCTATTCTTCATCCCCTGATTACAGATATTAATAGTCAATTGTGCGGCAATGACCATTCAAGGGGTTATGGAAGACCTAAGTGCCAAAATACGCGTGACAATTGCGAAATAGCCAATTTTAAATAATGTAATGGATATTTTGAATAATGGAATAGACTGCTGCGACCCTTCAGCTCCTAATTACAGATGTATCTTATATCCATTTGAGAGCTTATCAATAGAGGACCAAAAGGTATATAGCAAATATGTTCCGCAACGCCTATTTGAGGAGTAACAGAGATGCTAAATGTCGAAATACGCGTGAATATTATAATGAAATGGAATGCTGCGACCCTTCAGTTCCTAATAACAGAAAACTTTATAAACTATTTTAAGTTTATTGATAGAGGAACAACATGAATATAAACAATATGTGCCGCAATGACCATTAGAGGGTTACGGAGGACCTAAATGCCAAAATACGCGTGAAAATTGCGAAATAGCCAATTTTGAATAATGAAATGGATATTTTGAATAATAGAATGGACTGCTGCGACACTTCAGCCCCTAATTACAGATATATCTTATACCTCCTTATCAATAGAGGAACAAAGGGTATATAGCAAATATGTTCCACAACGCCTATTAGAGGACTAACGGGGAACCTTCATGTCGTAATACGTTAACATTAAGAAATAGCCTATTTTGACTAATGGAAATAAACTCATCATAGATACCAGGATTGAAATTTTATATTTACGCCAGACGTGCGTTTCGCCTACAAAAGACTTATCAGTGACGTTCGAATAAAAAAACGTTGAAAAGGCCAAATAAAGCACGAAGTTGAAGAGCATTGAGAAACAAAATTCCTAAAAGTTGTGCAAAATACAGCTAAGGTAAAAAAGCCTTAGTATTTCAAACATTCGAAAGTTTTGTAAACAGTTAATTTATAAATATGACCATATCAATGATAATTCATGTCAGCACAGTACTTAGTTGTGTGGAAAGAACGAACGATAACGTTTGCCTGTTTTCTTGATGCACCATAACATGTTCTTCATTTCCTATTGCAACAGTAGTTACAATGTATTACTAACCAATAGAATCACAGAGGGTAATAAAGGAGGACTGAAAATCATGAATTACAGGATAGTTTCTATATTTAAAATACCTTGGGTCTCCTTAAACGCAAACTTTACTTGTATATAGAAATAAGAAGATGTGGTATGAATGCCAATGAGACAACAATCATCACAATATGTAAAAAATAACAATTATAGGTCACAGTTCGGCCTTCAGCACGGAGCATTGGCTCACACATAACAGTAAGCTATAAAGGGCCCCCACATGACTAGTGTAAAACACATTCAAACAGGAAAACCAATTGCATGACGCACAAACTATAATAGTACATCTGACATGCGCTGTTCGTTTGACCTAGTTTCGACATCTGCCAATAGGCGGGGTTAAAAATCAAAACAGTCCAATGTAAATTTGCTATTATTTGTTATGCTAAAGTACGTTTCAAACAAAAGTGTGCGGAATTTGAAAGCAAGAAGAAAATTATTCAACCGAAGAGTTGCTTTTTTATATTATATAAGACTGTTTTTATATTAAATGAATACAATTATATTTTCCAATATATATTATCCTTAAATATTTACTAGCCATGAAAATTTGTGGTGCGTTGATTTTTAAATCGTGTTTAACTTTTTCGTAAAACTCGATCAATTAAACAAATCTCCACTGGTTCGTGTAAGTCCTTTTTTTCCGAAACCATATTTAAAATAATTAAATTTGATCACATTGTATATCATTCACACATTTCGAAGTATCTATATTGACCAATTTTGCCGACGATAAATGACGATAAAGAACCAACGCCACGATTATCGTTGGAAAACTCAAAATAACGTCGTTATTGATTGAGACGCAATATCGGATATAACGTCAGCTACATTGTAAAAGATTCATTTTTATTTCTATATTTATGCAATGTCATGAATGTGTTGGTATAACATTTTGAGTTACATCAATTATTTTCAATAAAATACAAAGAATGCTCATATAGTTTAGTTATAGTTGAAGAATAAAAAAAAATCTTTTTGCAATTGTATTTGGTATTAAAGTTTTGACCCAAAGAAGTGTTTTTTAAATTTTTTATTAAGATGAATTATGGGTAATATTTGTACAATGTCCTTTTATATATTCTGAGTCCAAAGATTTTTCCTTTGTTTACAAACTTTTTCCATATATGTCTGCAAAATTTTATTTTCTGTAATACGTTTACATTGACTCAAGTGTACAAGGTAAGTGTATGTTGACTATTACATAAACAGGAAGCTTATTTTGTTTGTGCCCTATGGAAAAATCTCTATAAAAATTTAAAAATAACCACACATTTAACTATTATGTATTATGTAATGAATAAAAGGATATTATGAATAATATGCAGTAAACACCAAGAGTCGATGCATAAAGAGATTTCCCTATTTGTAATATTAAAGCTACATGTATTATGTCATGATAGTCTCACATTATTATACTAAAACTTATTTTAATTCAATAAGTGTTTAATACAATGAAAAATGTCCAAATTGGGTTTTTTAAATGCACAAAAAGTCAATTTAATTTGTTTGTTACACACAAATAACGTTCTTTAAAGTTTGTTTACCGCTTTTGTCTGAAAAGTACATACATTGAATCAATACATTAAAAGTCATGTGTGTTTACACAAAACAAAATATTTAACTAAGAGACAAGTACTTGAATGTTTCTACATAAGTGGCATAGATATTGAACAATAACTTTCCTGTGCCTCTTCCTTTCTGTCAGCATGTTCATGGTAAGCATTTTTAAATGATATAATTGCTCATTAATGTTATTACTCAAAATTAAAATAACTATGGCAACCGTTCATAATTACTACATAACATTTATGATAAAATAAGAAAACAATGTTTCATTAAAACAGAAAATAGAACCCTGATAGATTTAACCGTGACTAAAAACAAATAAAGCATATAAATTTACTCTCTTTGAGCAATTATTTCTCATTCTGACACAGAACAATGTGTGTAGATAATATCACCAGTCAGTCTCTTATTTCCTTTTTTTGCATTATCATCAACACAGAGAATATGAAAAAAGGGTGTGGTGGTGTGGTGGTATGATTTATTTATTCAATGAATCTGAGAGCCGTAGTATAGCCAGGGAATAAAATATCTATTCGTTCAATCCAGTATATTATATTCTTTTTGAACCTTTTAAATCAATTCGCTGGCCTTTAATCATTTCTGGACATATTAATGATTTTGAATGTTTTTACGGCATTCAACAATGAGCAAAACCGATACCACATAGTCAGCTGTAAGAGGCAAATAAATGATAAGAATAAAATAAAAGCAAACGATAAAAGCAAACAGGCGGATTTATGTAGAATAAAACAATTAACGAAAAAAATATGATATTTAGCAAACAAACGACAACCACTGAATTACAGGCTTCTGCATTACTTAAGACAGAATGTGGATATAATAAACATGTTATCAGGTGACGAACATGTTCCTAACTAGGGACAGTGATGTAACAGTCTGATCACCTTGATTTTAATATTTGTATTGCCATCTTTAAGTATGTTCTCCCTCGAATTAACTATTATGAATAAAATGAGAGAGAGCGAGAGTTTAACATCTGATTATAACAATGTCAAAGGTTAGGGGCGTAGAACAGCGTTAACTGATTTCCAGTTTGAATTGTTCTGTATAAAGTAAAACATATATATTATCGACTCCTAGGACAATTCTCAAAAATCCTAAATGGCAAAAATCAAAAACTCATCAAACAAATTGAAAACAGCTGTCATATTCCTGACTTGATACCGGCATTTTGTTATGTAGACAATGGTGGATTAAACCTAGTTTAAAAGCTACCTAAACATTTTAACTGTGTAATATAATTGTGAGCATACATATACTTGTAATATGTGTATGTGTCATTTTATTGCCTAGTTAAAACATTTTATTATAAGAACGCCAAAGATCAAAGGCGAAGAATATTGTTAGATGATTTGTAGATAACTATGTTCTGTATAAAGTTAAATAACAAAAAACCGATCTCTAAGGAATATCCAAAACTGAAAGTCCCTTATTATATGGCAAGATCAAAAGCTTAAACACATCAAACAAATGTAAAACAAACGTACAATGTACATTTCCTTACGAACCTGTGTGAAATGTTTATTTGTTATTACATATCTGGACATAAAGCATCTTTTACTAATCATTACTGTTATATAAAAGTAGATGAAGAAATAAAGTAATGCCCTCATTAGTCAAGCACTTTTTGTACAATTTGCAATGATGATGGAATCTCCAACAGAGCGGTCACGTGGTGTACAGAATGTGAGGTATTGTTTTGTGAAAAGTGCGAAAAACCTCACAGCAAGTCAAGGCTGTCTAAGAGCCATAACACCATGTCAGCTGAAGATTACCACAAGTTACCTTCATTCATGTAATAAGTAAGCTGTCAATGCAGAGATCACAAGAAGAAGTTTGAACTGTATTGTCCATTCCACGCCTGTCCATGATGTGTTCAGTGCATTGCCGATGAACACCAGAAATGTCAGGATCTGAAACCCTTATCTGATACCCTAAAGCGAGTAAAAACATCTGCCTCAGTTCAACTTTATGTAAAAAGATTTGAAGGAAATGAAGGAGAACTTAGATGCAGCCAGAACATACCTCAAATCCAGGATCACTACCAATAATACCCAGAAAACGAAAGCCGTTGAGGAAATCAGGTATATGAGGCAGTCGATCAATGATTATTTAAACAAATTAGAGCAAGACATACTTAACGACTTAGAGTCTAAACATTCAAAGCTGAAATCAAACATGGCTTCTCTTGTTCAGGAAATGAAACAGCGGGTTAATCAGATAAATTAAATGCAGAGCCAATTTACCAAAATGACGCAATATGCAACAGAGCTACAAATGTATATTGGTCTAAGAGAAATTGAGAAATCTACATCACAAATGGCAAAATATATAGAAGATTTAGTAAGTGGAGACCACTTCATTGAAAAGAATCTAGAGGTTAATATTTCATCTGCTCTTCAATCAATTTTACACGATGTCAAATCCTTTGGAGATATCGCTATCAATACCACCTCTTCTACCCTCCAAATAAAGGCTGGAAGAAAAGATCAAGCCCAGCATTTCATTTCAAAAGTTCCTGGAATTGAAGAAATAAAGCCATCCTTGTTGACAAAACTGACCATTCCAGATGATATGAATAGTTTAGCAATATATTTCTGTCGTATATTACCTGATGGTAACTTTAAAATACTTGATGACAACAAAAATCAACTACTGCTGTTCAGTAAAGATGGCACCTTCATCAGAATAGTAGTTACATTTACAGAGAGTCCATATGAAGCCTGCTTTGTCAGAAATAATACAGAAGCTGTCACATTTAAATCAGCCAATCAGACAACACTGATGAATATAGAAAAGAATAAAATTATTCAAACAATCAAACTTTCTCATGATTGTATTGGGGTAGCAAGTGATGGTGAAACTTTGGTCGTCAGCAATAGAGACAGTAAGTGTACTAGAGTGAATCTGAATGACATGTCTCATACAATCATAGAAGGAATGGAAGAAGTGCATCGTATTGCATTATTCCAAGGAAATATCTACGGTACCAATCCTGAAGAAAACAAAGTCTGCTGCTATACTAGCACGGGTGAACCCCTGTAGACATTTCAGCACCATGATATTGACTATCCATTCGGAATTACATTAGACAAGAATGGCTTTATTTATATAACTTCTTTTTTAAACAACAGTGTCGTGGTAGTATCACAAGATGGTAAAACATGTAAGACCATACTATCAGAGGTTGATGGAATCGAAAGTACTTATAGAATAGACATTAACAAAGAAACAGGAAATATGATTGTGTCTGCTGAAATAAGTGGTGATAGCACAAACCATAACACAGCTTTTGTTTTCAAAATTTTATTGTATGTTTTTATAATTAAATCTGAATCAAGGTTATTACATCTTTTTTAGGACCTACACTTGTTATCAGAATACGTGTTTGGTCATTTTTCATATCATACAAGATATAAATGTTTCAACCAGATTTCCAAGGAACATTACTGTAAACAATCTAGTGATGTAAGGCGGACGGGCTAGCGGACGCCTGCCAAAACGTGTCTGTGTAATCAATTGAATACACTTATAAAATATATTAATAATAGAGAATATTAGGCAAAATTTATAAAGAATAGAGAAGAATTACTTAGAAAATCAAAGAATAAAGAGTTGACAGACGGAAGGCTTCTGTGAAGGGCAGGCCTGGGGCCATTACATTGCAATTACTTTGTGATTCTTCCATTACAATTACAATTAGAATTACATTTTTTCTCACATGTAATGCATTACATTACAATTACTTTGCCTGTGAATGCCTTACATAACACATTACTTTTTCAATATAAAAACTAAAAACATTTGTGTTTTCTCTGAAAAATAAATAAATTATCATATAATTAAAATATTAAAAATATTGAGAATAATGTTTTTGATATGTACAATAGAAAATGGTGTAATAATTTAAACACAAATGATCGAAGTAAATTGCGTACTTATAGGTTGTTCAAACAAGAATATCATAAAAAAAATTATTTAAGTGTTCATATGCCACGAAGATATAAAAGCGCCTTTGCTCAATGTCGATGTGGTGTAGCGCCAATTAGAATTGAAACAGGCAGATACGAAGGGGTTTTATGTGAAAATAGATTTTGTTTTAATGAATCATGTATGCAACAGAAACTCATTGAAGATGAAAAACATGTTTTACTCAAATGCCCTTTATATTCACATGCAAGTCAAGAGCTTTTTTCTAGAGCAGTTTCTTTTAATGGTGGTTTTTTAGAATTAGTTGATAATGAAAAATTTATATTCTTATTTACAAATGAAAATTAAATTTGTGCTGTTATTCTGCCAAAATCTGCCATGATATTTTAATTCAAAGGAAGAATGTTTTATATAAATAAAAAAAAGAAAGAAAAAAAAGTGTTTTTTTATTTTTATCGATTTGTCCATTTCTATGTAAAACTTTCTCATAACTCTTTGAGAGTGGCTCTCGAATGTTTTTAAGATTGTTTTGTACTTTTAATTAGAACATGCTGTAGATGTGGTATTCATGTTTTACTGTACATGTAGAGAGGTGAGACTATAATAAAATATTTGATTTGATTTTTTATAATTTTTTTTCTAACATTGATCACTTAATCATTAAATCATCATAAAGGGATTCCAACGGGATATAATAAATGTGTCATTAAAGGATTATCTTGTTAAATGCCTAAGGGCTCTGTGAGGACAAACATAAGTTGAGAAGATTTGATTGCAATAAAAACATTTTGATAATAATTAGGTGAAATAACAACACAGACAGGACCCAAACCACAGTTTGGTGTAATAATGTTGAATGACATATTCAATCTTTCATTAAAATACATGTAATGTGTGTATAGAATTATGAAAATTTCATCTTCATATTTTTTCCATTCATCTATATAGTTTTGTCTAATAATCTTTTTCACCATTTGCTGGATTAAAGTTTAGTTGGCCAAGGGGATTTAGTTATGGATCCTTGAAGAAAAGTTTTAAGGGCAAACTATCTATAATGATTTAATACAGTAATTAACTGTGACAATAATTTTATTCAATTCTTTGTTTTGTTTTTGTTAATATTTTATTTTTATTTTACTATATTCTTCAATTTTATGTATTTTACCAATTTATAATGAAAAGTAATGTACAGTAATGGAGGCATTACATTGATTTTTAACTAAAGTAATCATTACATTACATGTAATTGCAATGCAAAAAATGTGCATTACAAATTACTTTGCATTACATAAAAAAATGTAATATTACAATGCATTACAATTGCAAATTACCATTACCCTAGGCCTGGTGAAGGGTCTAGGTTAATTATGTTGACAGATGTTTTTTGTTCTTGTGAAAACTGAATTGTTCATAGGGTGAAAAAAGGAATGAACTGGAATCACCTAGTAAACATTCACTTATCTAAATAAAGAATGTACTTATGTGAAATTAAAAAAAAATCTAGAAATTAAAATTGATGCTTTAAGTCAGAAGAGCATAAGTTCAGTAACGAGGTGAGATAAAACATATAGATTATGCAGCTCTTTTCCGATATATTTATTTTTTCAAATGGCTGGAAAAGGCTTAATTGGACTTTTACCATATATTTGCACTGGTATTATTTTGGTCTCAAATCGAGAGAAAAGAAATCTAGATGTGCTTGAATTTTGATAAATCATCTTTCCTGAGCTATTGAAATCTCTAATGTAAAGAAAAATGGATGTTATCGGGCAAAATGCAGAACCCTATATCGAAGATTAAAAAACTAAGAAGTCCGAACATCTGACAAAAAATCCTAAGCCTGACACAAGTACATGATAAAGGCTTTTTTTGTTTAGGTTTTTGTAGCTCAATTTTCAGTTTTAATACTATGACTCCAGATTTTAGTTAAATTAAATTTTGCGTTAAGTGTCCCAGATATTGGATAGTTTACTCCCCTGTCTCAATTTCTACCCGACTGTCGATTTGTGAAAGGTAAGAATGTCTAAATAACTCAATTGCTCATTTATTTCAATACTCAAAATTCACAAATTATTAGCTCTGGCATCTGTCTATGATAACTGCATAATATTTTTGATGAAATATGAAATTAATGTCTCATTAAAACAGAAAGTACAATCATTATACAGTTCACAGTGACTGAAAACATAGGAATCATTCCTACACTGTACAAATTGTGTAGATAATATCTTAACCCAGTCCTTTATTTTCTTTTTGTTTGGCAACACAGAATATAAACGAAGGGTGTGGTGGCTCAAACGCTTACATTATTGGACAGAGAAAAACTGTTGAATATTCATAAGTATTCATAGTTCAAACAAAAATGTGCCCTTTTGAAATATACCAGTTTGCTCAACCCAGAATAATGTTAGAATATTCCTTTTAAACTATATAAATCATTTCAGTGCCCAAAATTTTGTAAGGACAAATTTATGATTTTGAATGTTTTTATAAAAATAGAATTCTTTTGTTTTTTGTACAAAAAAATATCTACAGTGTGGTACTCAAAATTGTAGAAAAATAGTTAAAGTGTATTTATATGATTTCAATATTTTTAGAACTGTCTGTAAAAAAAAGAAATACTATAGTGCAGATGTATGTGTTTCATATACATGTACACCATAGAGTTGTCTTTCTCTATACAATCAATAAGTTGTGTTATGATTGCTAATGAGACAACTCTGACCAGATACCAAATGTCATAGAGTTAACAAATATATGTAACCGTACGTATGGCCTTCAACAAGGGGCAAAACCAATATCGAATAGACAACGAAAAAGGCCAAGAAATGACAAATGTAAAACAAGTTTAAACGAGAAAACTTACGCCCAGATTTATCTTAAAAAACAATGAACAAAACACTGACACGATATGCAACAATAAACGACAACCACTAAATTACAGGCTTCTGACTCGTGGGAGCGCTTACAGAATGTTAAACATATTAGCAAGAGCAACATCCTTTCTTTACAAGTAACATTTGTGTGACAGTATTATAAATATAATTTTATGTATATATGAAAAAAACAAAATAGCAAAAATATCGAACGGCAACGGCAAAATCAAAAGCTCAAACACATCATATTCCAGACGTGGTACATTTATGTATGTTTAAATATTGGATTAAATCTGGTTTTATAGCTAGCTAAACCTCTTACTTGTATGACATGCGCAATATATTGACAACAATGTGTGAATGAATCAAACAGGCATAATAGATAAACACGTAAAAGATATGGATTAGTCATCGTTGTGTTCTATTCTTGATTAATATATAAACAAAACAAATATATATTACCAAAGAAAACCAAAGAGGCGTATATTCAAAACACATAAGCAAAAACAAAAGAAAAAAAAGAAAAAACAATTACCATAGCACAATAACACTATGAAGGGATGTGTAAGTACCAAACCGCGTCAAATGGATATAAAGCTAAACCTATCACTTGTAAAGTTGAATTTTATTTTGTTTTAATTCAGCTAATGACATTTAATTTCAAATCATATCAGGAGATGTTGTATGATTTTAAATACTGAGCACTCCACAAGTTATCAAGTTATCGCAAAGGATACTGTCCACCATACTTCACCAAATTAATAACCGATACTTTTCTTTGGAAATGTTAAAAATCAACAACTTTTATCACAGGAAAATAAAAAGACATGTATTCTAATACTAAAATATTTGCACGCTGAAGAAGGAAGATGTAATGATCTTGATATCATATATCCTTGGAATTTGACGCGACTGTCATACAAGTGAGAGGTTCAGCGCTATAAAACCAGGTTCAATCCACCATTTTCTACATTTGAAAATGTCTGTACCAAGTCAGGAATTTGACAGTTGTTGTCCATTCGTTTGATGTGTTTTATCATTTGATGTGTTTTATCATTTGATGTTGCCATTGGATTAGGGACTTTCCGTTTTACATTTTCCTCGGATTTCAGTATTTTTGTGATTTTACTTTTTTTTTATTACATATCTGAACATAATGCATGGTATTACCTGTATATACATATCTTACAGTAAAATGTATAGGCAAAATATTATATGTATGGCAGTAAAAAAATTTCATAAATTTCAGAGATCAAGAGATAACGCAATGGCATCATCAGTCAACAACTTTTTTACAATATGTCATGATGATGGAATCTCTAACAGAGCGGTAACCTGGTGCACAGAATGTGAGGTTTTGTTTTGTGAGAACTGTGATCAACCTCACAGCAAGTCAAGACTGTCTAAAAACCATAAAACCATGTCATCTGGTGATTACCAAAAGCTACCTACATTCATGCAAGGCATAAGCAGTCATTGCAGAGACCACAAGAAGAAGTTCGAACTTTATTGTTCTTTTCTCATGCCTGTCCATGCTGTGTCCAGTGCATCACCGATGAACACAAGAAATGTCAAGACATGAAACCCTTGTCTGAAATTGTAAAGCAAGTAAAATCATCTGCCTCAGTTAAAAAATTTTAAAAAGATTTGAAAGATGTGAAGGAAAACTTACAGCCAGAACATACCTCAAAACCAGGATCAGTACCATCAATACTCAGAAAACGAAAGCCGTTAATGAAATCCGTTATATGATGAAGTCGACCAATAATTACTTAAACAAATTAGAGCAAACTTACTTAATGAATTAGACTCTAAACATTCAAAGCTGAAATTAGACATTGACGCTCTCGTGCAGCAAATAGAACAGCGAGCTAATCAGATAAACCAAATGCAGAGCCAGTTTACCACAATGACACAATATGCAACAGAGCAACATATGTATATTGGTCTAAGAGAAATTGAGAAAACTTTATCACAAACGGCTAAATATATAGAAGATTTAGAAAGCGAAGACCACTTCATTGAAAAAAATCTAGAGGTGAACATGGATATGTTCCTTATGTCGTTACTACAATACCCTTCCCTTTTCACGAATGTGACCTATCGAATTAGACTACTTACCGGATTTGTAATAACATAAGCAACACGACGGGTTCCACATGTGGAGCAGGATCTGCTTACCCTTCCGGAGCACCTGAGATCACCTCCAGTTTTTGATGGGGTTCGTGTTGCTTAGTCTTTAGTTTTCTATGTTGTGTCATCTGTACTATTATTTATCTGTTTGTCTTTTTATTTTTGGCCATGGCGTTGTCAGTTTGTTTTCGATCTATGAGTTTGACTGTCCCTCTTGTATCTTTCGTCCCTCTTTTTTCGTCTGGTCTTCAATCAATTTTACACGAGATCAAATCCTTTGGAGATATCGAAATCAATACAACATCTCCTTCCCTCCATAAAGGCAAGCAAAAAAGATCAAGCCTAGCATTTAATTTTAAAGTTCCTGAAATTGAAGAAAAAAAGCCATCCTTGTTGACAAGATTGACAATTCCGAAAGGTATGCAGACTATAGATATTGTTGCCTGTCTTATATTACCTGATGGTAAATTCATAATGCTTGATTTTCACAAACGTCAACTACTGTTGTTCAGTAATGATGGCATCTTCATCAGAATAGTAGTTACATTCAAAGAATACCCAGTTGATGCCTGCTTTGTCAGAAATAATACAGTAGCAGTGGCAATGAAATCTCCCCAGACAACACTGTTGAATATAAAAAAGAACAAAATTATTCAAACAATCGAACTTTCTCATGTTTGTGATGGAGTAGCAAGTGATGGTGAAACTTTGGTCATCAGTAGTGCTGACAGCAAGTGTACTACAGTGAATCTGAATGACATGTCTCATTCAATTTTAGAAGGAATGGGAGGCGTGCGTTGTATTGCATTATTTCAAGGAAATATATTTGTTACCAAGAACAGTGAAAATAAAGTCTGCTGCTATAAAAGTACTGTTGAACTTCTGTGTACATTTCAGCACCAGGACATTAACTACCCAGCAGGAATTACATTAGACATGAAAGACTTTATCTATATAGCTTGTTTTGAAAACAGCAGTATCGTGGTGGTATCTCCAGATGGGAAAACATGTAAGACCATACTATCAGAGGCTGATGGAATCAAATATCCGAGTGGAATAGATATAAACAAAGATACAGGAATAATGATAGTGCCTAGTAAAATAATTGAAGATAGCAAAAAATATGACACAGTTTTTGTTTATAAGATTTAAAATTAATCTTCGATTTTGAATAAATGTATATCTGATAACAATATCACTATATCTTCCCTATTAAGAATATATGTTTGTTCATTTTCTTGTGATAATAGATTTTGATGTTTAACCGGTTTTCCGTAGAAAAAGTATCGGTAATTAATCTGCTGTTGTATGGTGGACAGTAGGGCGGTCGGCTGACACATAGTGTCTTTGCAATAACTTGATTATACTTTTACGGAATCTTGTAGAATTTGGATAGGTTGTTTTCTGTGAGTAAAAGACGGTCAAAATTTAATTTAAGCTTTCAGATGTTTGCTTTCAGATTTTAGCTTTCAGATTTAAGCATTCAGATTTTAGCTTTTATCGTTGTTGAGTTGTAGACCTTCAAGTAGCAAAAAGTGCTTGAAATAGATTGTTGCCTTTCCATTTCTACAAGATTTTTTTTAATGATCCTTGTTTTGGGTGTAAAAGTAAAATCACAAAAATACCGAACTCCGAGGAAAATTAAAAACGGAAAGTCCTTAATCTAGTGGCAAAATCAAAAAATAAAACACATCAAACGAATGGACAACAACTGTCATATTCCTGACTTGGTACAGGCATTTTCATATGTAGAAAATGGTGGATTGAACCTGGTTTTATAGCGTTAAACCTCTCGCTTGTATTACAGTCGCATCAGAACAAAAACAAACAAATATTTAACAAAGAAGCACAAAAAAGCATTTATCAATTTTAACAACCACGTTCATTGCTTACTTATTTTTTTTATTTTATTTATGTATGCTAAATCAACCGATAAAGGTTTGAAATATTTTTAAGTCCTGTGATCGAGTGGCTAGATTAACATCAATTCTGGTGTAAAATCGCGTGTTTGACGTGACATCAGAATGTTAACATCACACGTTTAGAAATATATTGTTCAAAGTATGCAAAAATTATAATAGAACAATAAAATAATGGCGGGATGTTTTAAAGTACAGAACCACGTCATATGTATCAAATACACACAAAAAGTCACACGGACAAAGCACACTATCAAAACTGAAAGATAATACAAACAACATATTGACGGGATGCATAATTACCGAGCCACGTCAATTGATATCACCAAAACAGACCAAACAGTAAAAGTAATATTAATAAAGACAAATAAAAGAACAATGCAACACGTTATTTAGATGATAAACAACGTCAGTACAAAACAGACCAAAACACAAAAACTGTACATTGACCAATGAATCATGAATCTAAGGGTAGGGTCATATAAAAGAGGGGCGAAAGGTACCTGAAGGACAGTCAAACTCATAGATCGAAAATAAACTGACAACGCCATAGCTAACAAAGAAAAAGACAAACAGACACATAATAGTACACAAGACACAACATAGACAACTAAAGACTAGACTCAAACTTGCCAGACTGTCATGTACCCCTTTAAATTTTTATATACACCAGATTCAGATGTCTTACTGCTTTTAGTATCCGAGAAACAGACCTAATCATGTTAGTTGACCCATTAAATGATGTCGAGGTCAGGTAAACTTTGTCTGGTAGACATGTAGACCTAGAAAAGAACCCATATACCAAAGGTAACATATTACTCATACTAGGTGAGAGGTTCACATGACAAAACAACTTTGTTTGTTAAATCAGTCGCAGAACCATGAAAATTAGTAAGAAAACATAAGAAGCAGTCACTAAATCATCTATGAGGTCATGAAAGAATTAAATTGAGAATAAAAATAAGCAATATGTCAAAGAGACAACAACCCGACCAAAGAGCAGAAAATTAATGTATATATTACTGATGGAAATGTCGTAACATTAAGTATGGGCACACAAGGTATTAAACATCCAGGTCTTCTACCCTATGAAATCTAAAGCTTTAAACAAATAGTATCCGGAATGGTGTAAATGTCCATCAACATCAATTTCCTTTATTATCTATACATGTTATATATCAAGTTGAATTGTTTGATTCGTCGTTTTTTCGTTTTTAACATGCTAGCTAACAATTGGACTCCGTTATATTCTAGCTAATGACTCTATAAAATTCATAAATTGGCATTGAGTTAATCAGTAGTTATACTTTTATCATTGGGATATGTTACTCCTACCAGCATTTAGAATTAAATATATCTAAATCGTCACCTCAAATTAATATAAAATATTTATAAAAGAAAGAAAAAGAAAAAAAAACACTTTATAAGGCGGTAGTCAATCAGTAGTTATACTTTCCATAGGAATATTTAACTCTTTCTAGCATTTAGATGGACCTTTAGTTATGACAAATTGCCGATAAAAAAGAATAATGACATTCTACTTATAATACTGACTTCATCAGCATGCATGATTATTAGGTTCGGGCTCGCTTGACATTTTTGCTGATGAAGTCAGTATAAAAAAAACAAATGTGCCCTTATTCTATTTGTATACTGACTTCATACAATACTGTTTTGCCTTTCTATGTTTCTTTTGTTCTTATTCCATCGAGCATTTACCTCTGGTTTTTTTTTACATTTCACAAGAGAGAGTGTAGATATTAGTTTTTAATGGATATCATAGGAATTTCATTTCTACCCTTTCTTCCATTGAACTTTAAGTTTGCATCTTGAAATTTGCAAGGATAAATACGATGTTACGTAGACCTACACAACTATGTCTGCCAATTTTTATGCTGACACTTCCGCGGAACTTATACTGTTTGAGGAATTCTATAATGTTTGTTTGCTACTCTCGTCTCAAAATCAAAATCTCCATTCCTATATCCACAAGTTTTTGCCCAAAACATGTAAAATTTTAAAATAAAATTAATTAAACTTTAATAGAATAATTTCTTCATTCACATATAAGAGCTACATGTATCATGTTATGATAGTCCCACATGTAATACTAAAACTAATTAAATTCAAATACATTTCTCAAGTGTTTAATACAATAAAAATGTCCAACTAGTTTTTTTATTTTTTATAATGTACAATTTAATGTCAATCTAATTTGTTTGTTTCACAAAAATAACGATTCTTTTGTTTGTTAATATTTACTGAAATATACATATTTTTAATCAATAAATCTAGGTCATATCAAATCTGTGTGTACACAAACCAAATATTAAACTGTTTAATCAAGTGTCCCAGATATTGGATACTTTACCTCCCTGTCCAAATTCATATCCGACTGTCCATATGTGCAAGGTAAGAATTTCTAATAATCCAATTGCTCATTTATCTTATAACCGAAATTCATAATTTAATTAACTCTGGTAACTTATCATGACCTTTACATTTATGATAAAATAAGAAATCAATGTTTCATCAAAGCAGAAAAGTAGAAACATGATTAATGTCACAGTGACTGAAAACAAATGAATCGGAGAATTGGACAATTGTTACTCATCTGACAAAATACAAATTGTGTAAATAATATCTCCACTCAGTTTCTCATTTTCTCTTTTTTTTAAATATTTGCAACACAGAGAATATAAAGGGTGGGTTTGATGGCTCAAGTGCATATTCAATTCAAAAGAGAAGAACTGTTAGATATCCATATCCTAGTTCAATCAAATATGTGTCGTTTGGAAATATAAAAAACTCAATTATATTGCTTTATTTATTCAATGAATCTGACATGTCTGAGATCTGTAGTATAGCCAGAGAAAATCTACTTGTTCAAACCAGTATATCAGCCGGAAACCCAGTTGAAATTAAACAATAGAAATGGAACTCTTTGTTAGAGAAGGTAAAAATTGGTATATTTTAATTGTTTACATCTGTTTCTATGGGCTTTAAAAGTTTAAAAAAGAGTCTTAATTTAGGATTTAATGCATCTTATATATATACGTGTTTTTACTTAATTTATAGTATGGAGCCTCGAGATAAACTTTTGAATCATAGACAAATTTTCATAAAACACTTTTAATTTGCATCTCTGCACCCGGCGGTAGTATTCAATGCGCAATCGCACGTTGTCCCTCGAAGGGAAAATGTCGAACAGAGTAAAAAGTTGCAATAATAGCATCGTAAAGAGACAATCGAGTGTACTTTTCTTTATGTTCGGGCGGGTTTGAATTTGACTTTTCTGTCTTAAAACGTAAAACGCAAAACAAATTGTATGATGCATCATCTTGCTTCAGATTCTGTTTTTTTATATACATATATTTAGACTACAGGTTGATTTAATAACATTAAAAATTCACAGTACTAGAAAATTAAATAAATGGGTAATTGGAAATTCCTTTCCACTGAGTCATAACAACGGAGTAGATGTGTTCGAATAAGAATATTTTTCCTAAAAGTACTTGACGACAAAACATGCAAAAAGTGCAAAACTTTAATAAAACTTCATTTTGTGTGTGTTTGTTATCTAGGGTTATTATTCTTCAACCTATGTAGTTTTTTTTAGTGTTCCCTTCAACGAATTATTTAATTAAGATTTTTTTTAAATGTTTTTGAATTTTCGAAAATTCACCGGGCAACCGATCATACAATAGTTTTAAGTTGAATGCAGAAAAGAACAATAAATGAAGCTCAATAGCTAGTAAATAAATTTGTCTTTTGAAATACAATTGGCACAAACGAATCGTAATGGTGATATTTGGAGAAATTTATCGGATTTAAAGAGCGAAATTGGCAGCGCGTCATCCCGATTGTTAAACTTGAATGGCGTAATTGTACAGTGTTGTTAGAAAATTTTGAAGAAAAGAATCATAGTGAATTTATAGCATTGTAATCGTTTAACAATTGATCTTATAAAAAAGAAATGATATTTTGCAAATGTTCTTCAGAGTTGTCTTTCTTTGTACAGTTTTAATATAAAACTAAGAAGTTAAAACCTATGGGTCACCGTACGGCCTTCAATAATGACCATAACTTATACCACATAGTCAGCTGTAAAAATCTCACAATTAACAATTAAAACAAGAAAACTAACATCCTGATTTATGTAAAAAAATAAACGTAATACAGATATGATACACAGCAACAAACGACAACCACTGCATTACTGGCTACTGACTTGGGCCAAGCACATACACAATGTTTAGCGGTTCAAAGTATTAGCGGGTACCAAACCCTCCGCTTATCACAATGAGAGAGTGAGAGAGACATCTGGTTTATTAGAATGTCGACAGTTAAAGGCGTAGAACGTTGTTTATTATTTGCCATATACACATGTTCCGTAGAACCGTGAATTATCATTGCATATTGGGACGTTATTCATCCTTTCATAATCATGATATTACCCGTATTAGTGTATATTACAGTAATATTTTATGCACACTATTTTATGTAAAGCACTACAGTGAATCTGAATGACATGTCTCATACAATCGTAGAAGGAATGGAAAGAGTTGGACGTATTTCATTATTCCAGGGAAATATGTATGGGACCAATTTCATTGAAAACGAAGTATGGTGCTAGAATAGTACTGGTGAATCTATGTGGACATTTCAGAACCAGGATATTAAACGTCCAGTAGGAATTACATTGGACGTAAATGGCTTTGTTTATATAATTTCTCACGGAAACAACAACATTGTGGTAGTATCTCCAGATGGTAAAACCTGTAAGATCATACTGTCAGAGGCTGATTGAATCAAAATTCCTTGGGCAATAGACATCAACAAAGAAACCGGAATGATGATAGTGTCTAGTCAAATAAGTGAAAACAGCAGGGTTACAAACTATAGCACATCTTTTGTTTATAAAATCTAAAATTTTATTTTATTCTATTTTTTTTAATAAAAGTGTATCTGTGCATTAGTGTTCAATGATAAAAAGATCATTACATCTTCCTTATTAAGGTTTGCAAATAATTTATAATCATTGTACATGTTTGTTTATTTTTCGTGTAATAAAACATTTAATTTGATTTCTCAAATCACATAGCATAAAGTATAAACAATAAGAAAACATTAATATATCATAATTCACATAACATGCGTTGGAAGCAGCTTCAGTATTTACAATGTACCACCATTAAAACCAAACAATTTCAATGGTAAGGATGTATCAATAGTTGAAAACTTGAGCTATACTCATGACAGAAGGGCCCATAAAAGGAATAGCCAGTCAATCAACCTAAAGCTGATTTTTTTCTGAGTTATCTCCCTGCAGTGTTATGTACAACCTTAATTATTTTTAAATTTATCAATGAATAACTTAAAAGGTATTTTATAGACAGTCATGTGCCAAAATGAGGAATTACAAGAATGCACACGCTGAAATGTCTCGCCTGCTTTGCTGACAATTAACTTTATGTTGAAAGTTTTTAAGGTTTTACTACAAGTGTCAGATAACTGAACATTTTTAAATATCCAGATAATGAGGTCAAGGTAAGATTAATCCTGTCAGACAGACACGTACACCTAGCACATGAATTATAAGCAAAAGTTCTATAGTAAATAGACCATAAAAAATTGATTGAGGATGATGGAATAAATAATCTCCATGGCAATTAGATTAGCCAATGCTTATAACAAATATGATTGACATATTACTAGCGATTACCCTTTAACTGAGATAATCAAAAACTTTTACGAGTAAAGTAAGCAAAATTTTCATAGTCAATAGACGATGAGAATGCATGGCCAACGACCATACAAAACAATTAAAACTGTGCAAAGGAAGACAACTCTGGGGTGTTTATGAGCCAAGTATATTTGCATTATATTATAACCTGACGGAGCACCTGTGATTACCCCCAGTTTTGTAGGGGGTTTGTGTTGCTCAGCTGATTTTACTGTGTTGTGTTTTGCGTACTGTTGTTTAACTGTTTGTCTCTTTCTTGTTTTGACCATGTTGTTGTCAGTAGGTTTTCTTTGTTTTCGACTTGTGAGTTTGAATGTTTATTTTCGTATTTTTGCCTCTCTTTTTATATTCTAGGTAAACCTAATACTCTAATTCTCATAGAATTATTGTTTAATGCATTTGTATTTTGTCCATCTCATAAACTCAATTTCAATTGATAAAATTATAAATATTCTGTTTGTATACACAAATATATTCTTCAATATGAGCATGTATGAAATATTTGCCACTGAAAGTTAAGCAACTACCACTCAATCGATCTTCTTTAATATTATGATCACCTTAAACAAATTGAATAATATGGCACTATAGGATAACTTACAAGACACAGATTAATATATATGTTGTGTACAAGTTATAATTTGTATTTTGACTTTGTACAAATTGTAATTTGTACAAAAAGTGCTTGTTCAAATTACAATTTGTATAAAATTTTACAAAAAAATCACGTATTTCTATTACAGATTTTGGTATAAGAAAGCAATGATACACATCAACATAGACTTTACTCAATGACCACACATAAAAAATTAAAAACAACACGTTTAATAAGTTCATGCGTCCGAATTTTTAAGGTAGATAGCTGATTTGCTATATTGATTTTAATTAGTAATGTAAGGTTTAAAAAATTATAACTTGTACAAAACATATATACAAATTAAACATAGTGGAAAAATGAAAATGGCAAATGTACTGATATATCACTTATGTATGGACAAAAAACCTTTATATCATTTAATTCAATAATTGTCTATTGATTAAGATTATTTGATATTTTAATTGTCTATCTGTCTCTATTAAATGACTTTAAAGCCTTTCATATAGTATTGTTCATTCATCAAGATCTGATTCATACTGCACCTTATACAAAATCTTGCACACTAGGTTAAAATCTCTAAGACTATAAAAATAAAATTAAAACAAATATATACAACTGACCTGTTGAGTAAAAATGATGTTTCCCTAAAAAAATTACTAATTAAAACCAATAAAGCAATTGAGCAATCCATCATGAAACCGGAATTTTACACTTTGTCAAATAATTTGTCTGCTCAGTTAGTAAATTGAAAAGAGTGAACAAACATTAGAAATTTCCCTCCAAATAGAAAATGTGACCAACATTATTGCCAAGAGACTTAATTCAGAATGTAATATAGGAATAACGGTAAAATAGAAAAACAGGTAAACTGATCAGTATAACAGTATCTATATTTTATCCAGATCCTATCTTTTTTAACCCCCTGGATCTTACATTCACACTTGTTTATTCCCTATAAGTGTAACATCCCCTTCGTCCTCGTCAACGACACTTTTAATGAATGGATAACAACTATAAAGATGATCTACCGAGAAACCTGACAAACCTGAATCAAAGCAGTAGCCCAAATGAACTTCAACCCTCTTTCATTTTGAACCAAGTAGTTTATTTTGAAACAACTTAAATAGACTTTCAAATTACGGATTGACGTTGAATGGTCTGGATGGTCTTAACAGAATTGAGAATAATTGGTGAAAGCGAAGAATAAAGGGCAAAACATAAAAAGAAGAAAGAAAAACAAGTCAATAAAATAACGAATAGAGAAAAACAAGCCCAAAAAAATTAAGAATAGAGAATAATGGGATGCTAAAATATAAAGAATATATAATAATTGGGGAGGCTAATTTTTAAAGAATAAGGAATAACAGGGAAAATTTATAATGAATACAGAAAAATAACTTTGAAAATCAAAGTATATAGATATTAAAAAAAAGATGTGGTATGATTGCCAATGAGACAACTCTCCACAAGAGACCAAATGGCACAGAAATTAACAACAGACAGGCGGGAGGCTACTATAAAGGGTCTAGGTTACTTATGCTGACAGACATTATTTTTGTTGTGAACACTTAATTGTTCATAGGGTGAAAAAGTAATGAACAGTAATCACCTAGTAAACATACACTTATTGGAATTAAGAAATGTACTTATGTGAAATTAAAAAAAAAAAAAAAATAGAAATTAAAACTGATGCTTTATGTCAGAACAGCATAAGTTCAGGAACAAACTGAGAAAAAACATATAGGTTATGCAGCTCCTTTCCGAAATATTTAGTTTTTCAAAAGGCGGGAAAAGGCTTACTCGGACTTTTACCATATATTTGTATTGGTATTACTTGGTTCTCAAATCGAACGAAATGAAATCTAGATGTGCTTTAATTTCGGTAAGTCACCTTTCCGGAGCTATTGAAATCTTTAATGGAAAGAAAAATAGATGTTAAGGGGCAAAATACATTACTCTATATCGAAGAAGAACAAACACCAATAAGTCCGAACATCTGACAAAAAATCTTAAACATGACATAAAAATAAGAACATGCTAAAGTTTTTTTTTTTGTTTAGGTTTTTGAAGCTCAATTTTCAGTTTTAAGACTATGACTCCAGATTTTAGACAGGTTACATACTCTTCTGTGGTTAAACATCCTTGTAGTAGGTCAAGTAGAAGTTACCAGAAGGAGCTTACTGTTTTCCGATGATTTTATCGTGTATATAAAATAAAAAACAGTTAATTTTCCCTTTAAAATGTGCCGATTACAAGCTTAATGTTACATCTTTCATTTGTTCTTACTTTACCCTGACGGCAAAAATATAAACTCCAAACTAAAAACTCTGTAGTTCAAAAGAAGTATATTTAAATGAAAAATGTCCTATGCATAGAGCTGATTATAAGTAATCATACCACATCTCCTAGTGGATTCACTTGTTTGCATATTTTTTTGTATTTCTTTTGACTCTGCCGATTTTTCCCCAGTAATGGTACTAAATCTACCAATGGCATTTACAACCGGTTTTTATTCGTTTCACAAAGAACACAGCGCAGATATTTGACTTAAAGTTTATTTTACTCACTCTTTAGAAGTTGTCATATTTTCGATAAAGATGGATTGTGACTATTGTTTTTACACTACCCTTTAATACATCCTGCTTTTCCCTGTGTTTGCAAAAATTTTTCCTTGTTTGTCTACAGAATCTCATTTCCTACTCTTTTTGCCATAAAACAGAAAAGTCAAAGAATATATCAGTATTTACGTAGATGTACAAAGCTATGTCTGTCAGTGTTTATGCTGGCACTTCAGTGGAACTTATACTGTTTGGGGAATTTTTGCAGGTTTTAGCTGCTCTCGTCTTAAAAGCATAGTCTTCATTTCTATATCCACTAGTTCTAGCCTCAAACATGTTTAACTAAAAATGTTAATTAAACTTTAATAGAATAATTTATTCATTCACCTATAAGATCTACATGTATCATGTTATGATAGTCCTACATGTTTATACTAAAATATTTAAATGCAAATACATGTTTTAAGTGATAAAATGTCCAATTTGCTTTTTTATAATGTACAATTTTAATGTCAATCTAATTTGTTTGTTTCACAAAAATACCGATTCTTTTGTTTGTTAATATCTACTGAAAATTACATATTTTTAATCAATAAATTTAGATCATATCAAATCTGTGTTTACACAAACCAAATATAAAACTGTTTAATCAAGTGTCCCAGATATTGGATACTTCACCTCCCTGTCCAAATTCCTATCCGACTGTCGATATGTGCATGGTGAGAATTTTCTAATAATCAAATTGCTAATTTATTTTATAACCCAAAATTCATAATTTACTAAACTCTGGTAATTGACTTTAACGTTTACATTAATGATAAAATAAGAAATCAATGTTTGCATCTTTTGATATATACGTGTTAATACTTGAATTATAGTATGGAGCTTCGAGATAAACTTTTAAATCATAGACAAATTTTCATAAAACATTTTTAATTTGCATAGTCCTCTATGCGCAACCGCACGTTGTCCCTAGAAGGACGATGTCGAACAGAGCAAAAGGTTGCAATAATAGCATCGAAAAGAGAAAATCGAGTGTACATTTTTATTGTCGAGCGTTTTTTAATTGACTATTCTGTCTATAAACGTAAAAACCAAAAAATATATGATACATCATCTTTCTTCGGATTCTATTTTCGGATATATATTTAGACTACAGGTTGAATTAATAACATTTAAAATTCACAGTACTAGAAAATTGAATAAATTCCTTTCTACTGAGCCATAACAACGGAGTAGGTGTGTTCGAAAAAGAATATTATAAAAGTACTTGACGACAAGATTTGCTAAAAGTGCATAACTTCAAGAAAAGTTCATTTTGTGTGTGTGTTATCTAGGGTTATTATTCTTCAACCTCTGAAATGTTTTAGTTTGCCCTTCCACAAATTATTTTATCAGAATTTTTTTTAAATGTTTTTGAATTTTCTAAAATCCACCTGGCAACCGATCAATCAATAGTTTTAAGTTGACTGAATGCAGAAAAGAACATTAATGATGCTCAATAGCTAGAAGATACATTTGTCTTTTGAAATAAAACTGGCACATAAGAATCGTAATGGTAAAATGTGGATAAATTTATCGAATTTCAAGAGATAAATTGGCAGCGCGTCATCCCAACAATTGCTTCTATATTTACGATTGTAAAACTTCAATGGCGTAATGGGGAGATAATTTTGACGAAGTAGAATCCTGGTTGATTATATTGCTTTGAACTCTATAAATCAATTCACTGGCCTATAATTATTTAAAGACAAATTAATGATTTTGAATGTTTTCAAAAAATAATTTGGTGCAAATACTATGTACAGTGTTGTTAGCAAAATTTTGAAGAAAAGAATCATAGTGAATTCATAGGATTTCAGTCTTTAAAAAATTGACCTTTAAAAAAAGAAATAATAGTTTGCAAATCTACCTCAGAGTTGTCTTTCTTTGTTCAGTTTTAATAGAAAATTATGAAGTTAACACCTATAGGTCACCGTAAGGCCGTCAACAATGACCATAACTCATATCACATAGTCAGCTGTAAAAAATCTCCGAAATAACAAATTTAAAACGATTCAAATGAGAAAACTAACGGCCTGATTTATGCAAAAAAAAACATGAACGTAATACAGGTTTAATACACAGCAACAAACGACAATCACTGAATTACGTGCTTCTGACTTGGGACAAGCACTTACAAAAAGTTTAACGGTTCAAAATATTAGCGGGTACCAAACCCTCCGCTAATCACAATGAGAGAGAGAGAGAGAGAGAGAGAGAGAGAGAGAGAGAGATCTTGCTTATTAGAATGTCAACAGTTAAAGTCGTAGAACGTTGTTAATTATTTTCCATATAAACTTGTTCCGTATAATTGTGAATTATCATTGCATATCGGAACGTAATTCATCCTTTCATAATCATGATATTACCTGTATTTGTGTATATTACAGTAATATTTTAATGCAAACTATTTTTTGTATACTTTTTAAATTTTATTTGAGAGTTTTTCCATATATTTCAGATATAAAGAAATACAGTAATGGCCACATCAGTCAAACACTTTTGTACAATTTGCCATGATGATGGAATCTCCAACAGAGCAGTCACCTGGTGCACAGAATGTGAGGTTTTGTTTTGTAAAAACTGCAAAAAACCTCACAACAAGTCAAGACTGTCTAAAAACCATAAGACCATGACAGCTGAAGATTACCAAAACTTACCTACATTCATGCAAGAAATAAGCAGTCAGTGCAAAGACCACAAGAAGAAGTTTGAACTTTATTGTTCTTTCCATGCCTGCCCATGCTGTGTCCAGTGCATCACCGAACACCAGAAATGTCAAGACCTCAGACCCTTGTCTGATATCCTAAAGCAAGTAAAATCATCTGCCTCAGTTCAACTTTTTGGAAAAGATTTGAAGGTTGTGAAGGAAAACTTAGATACAACCATAAAATACATGAAAACCAGGATCCGTACAATCAATGATCAGAAAACAAAAGCCGTTGAGGCAATCCGGTATATGAGGAAGTTGATCAATGATTACTTAAACAAATTAGAGCAAGACATACTTAATGACTTAGAGTCTAAACATTCAAAGCTGAAATTAGACATGGCTACTCTCCTGCAGCAAATGGAACAGCGAGCTAGTCAGATAAACCAAATCCAGAGCCAGTTTACCATAATGACGCAATATGCAACAGAGCTACAGATGTATATTGGGCTAAGAGAAATTGAGAAAACTACATCACAAACGGCAAAATATATAGAAGATTTAGAAAGTGGAGAGCACTTCATCGAAAAGAATCTAGAGGTTAACATTTCATCTACTGTTCAATCAATTTTACAAGATGTCAAATCTTTTGGAGATATCGCTATCAATATCACCTGTTCTACCCTCCAAATAAATGCTGGAAGAAAAGATCAAGCCCAGCATTTAATTTCAAAAGTTCCTGGAATAGAAGAAATAAAGCCATCCTTGTTGACAAGACTGACAATTCCAAAAGATATGCAGACTTTTAGTATATTTGCCTGTCGTATATTACCTGATGGTAAAACTATCGTACTTGATTACACGATGAGAAAACTACTACTGTTCAGTAAAGATGGCATCTTCATCAGAATAGTAGTAACATTCACAGAAGATCCATTTGATGCCTGATTTGTCAGAAATAATACAGTAGCTGTTACATTAGGAATAGCCAACCAGACAACACTGGTGGATATAGAAAAGAATAAAATTATTCAAACCATCAAACTTTCTCATTGTGGTTATGGTGTAGCAAGTGATGGTGAAACTTTGGTCATCAGTAGTCTTGACAGACAGAGTACTAGAGTGAATCTGAATGACATGTCTAATACAGTTATAGCAGGAATGGAAGCAGTGGGTCGAATTTCATTATTCCAAGGAAATATCTATGGTACCATTCGCTTTGAAGACAAAGTCTGCTGCTTAAAGAGTACGGGTGAACCTCTGTGGACATTTCAGCACCACGACATAAAGTATCCAGTAGGAATTACATTAGCCGTGAATGGCTTTGTTTATATAGCTTCTTGGGGAAACAACAGTATCGTTGTAGTATCACCAGATGGTCAAACCTGTAAGACCATACTATCAAAGGCTGGTGGAATAAAATATCCATATGGAATAGACATAAACAAAGAAACAAGAATGATGATAGTGTCTAGTCAAATAATTGAAGACAGCATCTATGAAACAGCTTTTGTTTATAAAATTTAAAATGATATCTCTTTTATTTTTGAATAAAAGTATATCTGTAATGTTCAATGACAACAAAGGCATGTTTGTTCATTTTTCATATGATAAAAGATTAAGATTTGTTCTCAAATCACATAGCATAACGTATTAAACAACAACAAAAAACAGTAACTATCAAAATGTAAAAAAACAAGTTGGAAGCAGCTTCATTATTTAACTCCAGTAGAATCACACAATTTATATGACAGGATTATCTCAATAGTTGATTACTTGAGCTTAAACATGACAAAAGGGCACAACAAAAGAATAAACCCAACCTAAAGTCAAGTGATGCACGGAAGGATAGAAACGTTAATTTCTTAATAATGTCTAAATTTATTAATTTATACTTTAAAAGGTATTGCATCGACATTCATGTCTCTAAAGAGAAATTACAAGAGTGCATACGCTGAAATGTTTCGTCTGCTTTACTGGCCATTAAGTTTGTGTTGAAAGTTTTAAAGAAAACAGGTTTTATTACAGGTATCACATAACTTAACATTTTAAGAGATCCATGGCAATGAAGTCAAAGGCAGAAAAATCCGGTCAGACAGGCATGTACACCTTACGATTATTTAATACACCAATTGAGTTGACATATTGCTTATAGTAATTGTAACAGACCAAAATACAAAATTTTAACATTGACGAATGAACCATGAAAATGAGATCAAGGTCAGATGATACATGAGACAGAGACATGCACACCTTACAATCATTCTATACACCAAAGATATTCGACCTATTGCTGATAGTACTGTACATGAAAAACAAACAAAACACAAAAACCTAACATTAACCAAAGAACCATCAAACTAAGGTCAGGGTCAGAGGAAACTTGCAAGACTGACCCATGAAGTGAGGTAGAAGTCAGGTAGACCCTAACTGATGGACATGGGGACCTTGCAAGGAACCCATATACAAATTATAGTTTTCTCATTACTCATAAGTGCAAAATTTATATGAAAAAAAAACTTTTTGTTTTCAAGCAGTTGCTGAACCATGAAAATGAGGGAAATGACAATGGACATATGGCAAATGGAAACTGCATAACGTAATGTATCTGCATACAAGGTATGAAGCATCCAGGTCTTCTACCTTCTGAAATATAAAGCTTAAAACAAATAGTTTACATTGCTACCACCGTATCGTAATCTCTTTGTCTCGCATTCTGCGACTTTCGTTGCAGGCGAGACAAAATACAATACTTTAACATGTAAACTATGCAAGAGACATATTCATGTCTCTAATCACTTTAAAGTCTTGTATGGTAATTTAATTGTATTTGTCATTTCATATAGATCTGATTCATACTACGCTTTACACCAAATGATCGTGAATAACTCAATATTTATAGATATCATGAATCCCACCCTCTTGAAATAAATGATCCTTTGTTCAGCGATTTCATTGAGTCCCAGCCGAAAAAAAAAGGTGTTCAGGACTCATCAAAGTGGTGCTTAATCGAGAAACCTAACCAACACGACTTAAAGGGATAGTTTTGAATCAACTTAAAAAGACTTTCAAATTATCAAATGATGTAGAAGGGTCTGGATTGGGTTTACAGAATAGAAAATGATAAGTAAAAATTGAAGAATAAAGCGCAAAAACTATAAAGAATAGAGAAAAACAGACCAAGACAAAATAAAGAATAGAGAATAATGGGGTGCTTAAATATAAAGAAAAAAGAAAAACAGGCAAAATTTATAAGAAATAGAGAAATTTAAAATGCAATTATTTTGTATCAATGGTTCTGATTGGATGACAGTAAGCGTAAAATTCTCTATCTCCTTGTCTGTAACTAAGGAAGCCGACATTTTGAATTGCGGAATGTATTGACATGTAATTTCTACAATAATAAGCAAAAAACTCACATGTTGCACCTAGAAATCTTCTTCTTATCAAATTTTATTACATTCTGAAGTGGTCAAGAAGCCAGAAAACGCCCGGTGTTTACGTTTGACGCCAAAAGCATACCTATGACGTCACCTAGTTTAGGGGTCAAAGAAGATAACATCTTTTTTAGGTAAGTGTAGCCTGTGCCCTCTTCTATAATTATAAATGGAGTGAGATACACTCCATAAAAGACATTGTTTTCTTTTCAACATGATTAATCTGCACCTGCATTTAATTCAACCAAACAATGACAATAATTAAACAGAAAAATAAAGATGCGTAAACAAAAGACACTATAGTAACAAACATTTTCATTTTGAGATCAAAATTACTCGGACCACCCTTCTATCACACATACGTCCGACTACTTTCAACATACAATGCTTTACTTCTTATTCATGAGTAATTGTCAAATATCAAAAACTAAAATGCAGTCGATATTGATTTTATGTTCAAAATGACCAGCTAAAACTTCACCGGTAGACCTTCCGATTTGAGTCCTTTCAGAATTTTGGGTTTTGCACACGACCCGTTTGTTTTGGTTTTTCGTCATTACCGTAAAAGTTCCAAAAAATAATATTGCCAAGATATTCTAAGTTTTAGTTACGGTTCTGCTACTTTTTGTAACCGGTTAGATAATGGGGTTTTAAATTGATTTCCTTGATGTGATTTACCAATATTTTTTTGGTTTTAAACTTGGGGCTCCAAATGCTTCTCATTAAAAAATTACAAAGTTCTAGCAAGGATTTGTTTGTCACTATACAAATCCTTGGTTCTAGTATTAATTTTGTTGACAGTAGAAACGTGAAAAATGTAAAACATTTTAAGCTTTCAAATTAGAATCGATTTACTGTGCAAATAACTCATCATGCATTTACCAGTTTCTGTTTACCAGGGAAATTTACTAATACATCTACTGTAAAAATAAAGTCCCAACGAAAGGCTTGTGCTTATATGGAATGGCTGCCTCCAAAATTACAATTCAATTCACAATGATCAAACACCATCTAGGGAACTTTCTGTTTGTGAAACTTTGTTATCAAGTACTTAGCAGTCCATATCATGACCCTGTACTTTTTCGTGGGATTTTTTTTTTGCAAATAGAGATACAAGTCCTTCTACATTTCTAGTTTGGCATGCATCTTTAATAAATTGTATTCACCATACTGGGTAGGCCCTTTGGTTGAATGCCTTGAAATTAACAATTGAAGTGCATATACTCTGCATAAATTAGCCTTGTGGAAAATAAAGGATTTATAATTTCTACTAGTAAACTGTTGCCCAATTCAACTTATTAGTTTACACTCACAAAAATTGGTGAAGGCACCTAAGGCTTGTTTTGTGTTGTATCAAATGAAGCGGTTACCTTTGCTATACCTCTATGGAAGAGTTACAGATACTCCGATCCTTAACTGAAATATTCATTAAAAGACACGGCTCCAATAAACCTCAATTTGATTTTTCTATCTCTTAATCAATGATTTTTATATACAATGCCCAGATGACCATTTCCATTTGTTGATGGGTACAATGAAACAGATGCACATAATGCACTACATGATGTAACTACACTGGCCAAACTTCCTCAGATCTCCAACATTGACTTCTTCAAATCATCAACTATTACATTTTATTCCTTCTGTATCAAACAGGACTTCATTGTTCAGCACAAACCTTTACTGGACTCGATCAAAAGTAAGTTCAGAATTGGAACAACAACGTACATATCTAACCCCATTGCAACCAAAATAGCAGATTCTGGTCTTGGCTTCAGGCATTTACAGTTGGTGTGCAGAAGAAATGGCACTGATGGCATTAGAATGCTCCTGAAAGAAAAAAGTAATGGGAAACCTAGAGTTACGTCATGTAAAAAGACAAATTAAAAGATATGTGAATATTTTGAACTGACATCACAAAACCAAGAAAATGAACAGTAGGCAGTAAAATTAAAGATGATCTTATTTGGCATATGAAAAATTCTTTACATGTATATAAATGAATCAGATATAGTGATAGTGAATATATAATATACTGTAAATTCAGAAATTATTGCAATGTTTTTATTATTGCGAAAAATGCGAATCGCAATAATTAAAACTAGCATTTTGAAATTTTCTTTATGAGTTAAACAGGATTTTTCTCATCGCAAAAATTAAAATCGCATTTAAGTCTAAAATGACAAAATCGCAATAATAAATGCATGCAATAATTTCTGAATTTACAGATATCAATTTGGAATGGCATGTTGTGCAGTGTTTGTATAATTTAAGTCAATTTTCATTGAAATTCTGAAACTAAATGATTTTTCCAAATTTTCTATTGCAACACAAACTAAATTAAAATTAATACTAGTAATTAATTTTGCAAATCAAATCTTGTCATGTAGAAGAGTGAAATGGATAGGGTTAAGGTAAAAAAATGGGCATTTCAGGTTGCATTGGTTACTTGTACAAGTTCAAATTTAATATTTTTTGGAGAGGAAAAAATAACATCTAAGCTTAAATGGCTTGTATAAGGCGGTAACTTATAACACCATTTATTCTGACATGTGTGTTCATCGAGTCGGATTCCGGTATTATACATGTCCTTACAGTAAGTTCCCTATTTTCTATATGTTTTTTTGTAGAATAAACAGACGTGTTACATTTTTATTTAGGTTTGTTGCATTCTGTTAAGAGCTTGTTGCATTTTAGCCATAGTGGAAACTTCTATAAAAGAAATTCAGATGACAGAAGTCAGTGAATAAAATTATTCAAATGCATATTCCACAAAATGGGATCATTCGAAAATTATTTTTAGAAATGGAAAATAAAGTTCTAGGGTCGGTCAGGTATTTTGAACCACACGTATACTTTTATTTGGCCTAAAACAAGTTATTGTGTAAAAACTTTTATAAACACGCTTACCGTATATTTCATAGGACAATGGAATTTCAGATTGCTGATTGTTACTCCCATAAAACCCTCATATACTCCGCAAAAAGAAAAAGTCATCTTTGCATCTGTTTTGGAAACATTCAACTGAATTTATTTAACTTGATTGTACTGTTCAATGTTGGGTGTCAATAAATCACAATAAAAACTTTGTATTGTATATACATGTTTATCATGTATATTATACATGTTATATTGAATCTGGGTAAGTAATTGAAAACACTAACATTCACTGAACAACTGACAAGAGAATACAATATAAGTTTATTTAACTGTTTATTTGGTTTTTACCTGATGAATTTGTCCACCAGAAATTGCTTTTGAGCTGTAGCCTTCATGTTTCTTCCATATCTTGCTGACAATGTGATATTTACACTCTTTGTACATATATTCATTTCTCCAATTGCAAAGGAAATTTTTTGTCCAACTATAAAAAAGAAATGATTTTTTATTTGATCATTATATTTTATAGAAGATGAGTGTAAAGAGTGTACACTAGTTTCTTTTATATAAAATTATAATTCAATAAATCACAAACCAGAATATTTTGTGGTACGACACCATGTGTTGGTCGGAACTCAACAATGTCCAGTTAGTAAACCATGAACTCTTTAAAACCCTAATTTGACATTACTATTAAATTGTTCCCTTGATAATGACCATGTTTTAATGACTTGTGATGACTTGATCTCTTGATGAGCATGGTTAAACCCAAATTTTTATCTTACTTGCAAAGCATACATGTACAATAAATCCAGTTATTAATTTAATGAAAACATTGATTGATAAACATGTATGTTTATTTAGTTATTATATTAAATGTGTCTAATTACGACTGGGTAAATTATTATAAAATTATTCATCTCACTAGGAAAGTTACAAGTCCAACTCATGTAACATTTGCTGCTGGATGCTAACGAATAAATACTGGCTGCTAATGAATAAGTACATGCAGAAAAATGCATACCATTCAATCATTTTATACTAATGATCTTTCATTGTAGCAAATTCAAAAGTAGTTATGAACTTAGTGATGTTAATTGAAAAAAATATTATACTATAGTATTTTGACATGTACATTTTTTGTACATTCCTGCATTGTACTATCACTTTTTTATATTGATCTATTTCCAAATGTAACCGTAAAAATTGTAAAACCTGTGATATACTAATATCTAATACCCACTTTCATAGTAATTTAACCACCAAAAGTTATAATACACACAGTCATGAGGATTTGAATTGCACTGCTTCCAATATTGTGTACGGTATTGAATGTACTCTTTGTGGATTGGTCTACGTCGGGGAAACTCGACAAAGACTCAATTTCAGAATGAATGATCATCGGTCTAATGTAAATGATGCTAATAACAACAAATTTCTCTATAAACATTTCAATCAGCCTGACCATTCTATTGTTTCAATGAAAGTCCGGATTATAGAGAAAATATATCATTCAACAATATTGAGTACACCATATCGTTTACAAAGAGAAGACTTTTGGATAAGAGAGTTGGGATTAGCCATTTGCTATTGATGCAATGACAAAATTGATGGTGTAGGTATTTTGTTTAGTCCCAGGTGTAGTACTGTCAATACATTACAATTATTTAATACTTCTGCTCGACGAAATAGAAGTCATGGTCACAGAAACTATATACCACCTGCTGTGCACACCGTGACAATTGATAGTCTGTTATCGTCTGTTCAAAAACCTTTAGGAATTCATCATATCAGAACTAAATTATACTCCATTCCATTGTCAAAACTTTTTTTACTATTTCAAGAGGCCCAAAATACTTCCGTTACTGATTCTCGTTCTGTTTTGTATAGATTAGTTGCAATAATCATGGACATTGCTAACCATAGACTATTCAAACCAGTATCGACTTCATCCAAAAATGAGGAAAAACGTAATATTGTTAAGGTAGAATTCGCCAATAAAGGTTTATATGCTGTAAATATTAGCAATATTTTCCACCAGAAATCTGTACAAAAAACTATTCCTGATTACTTCAAAAAAAAAGCTACACCTGTTATTTCTTAAACTTACACCAAGTCTATTGCATCCAAGATTTTCAATCACAAGAGAGTTTAAGAGGCCTTTAACCTCAAAGATGTGAAATTCAAGCCTCCGGATTGCTCATGTGCATCGTCGCAATACAATTATAGTCCAACTGGTCATGTTATTACTGGCGACCTTGGCATCGTTACCAATGAACAACTAAGAGAGTTGTTAGCCAAGGGACAAAAATATAGAATTTCCCACCCCATCAACTGGAACAAGAACTTCAGGTTACTGATGGATGCAGTTGAGGACTATGCAAGAAAATGGGAAAAGCGCAAACCAGACGAACCAGAACTGGACACTTTGTCTGAATGGTTCAAAGCTATTCGATCATGCATTCAAAAGCGCATTAAAAAACTACGATGTACTATGAACACAAGAGTTACTAACCCTCTCAAGAATCTGGATGTTGTGGATGCTTTATCCTCTTTGCATGACAACAAATGGGAATTGTAGATACAAATTTCTTGTTTTGGGTGATGAACCACACTGAATCTACCAGAAAATATACTGAAGATGATATTATCAAAATGCTGGACTTTTTGATCGACAATATATTTGTTGAGTTTGGAGGATTTATATTTCAACAGACAGTCGGTATTCCGAAGGGTACTAATTGTGCACCCCTACTGGCCGATTTGTTTTTGTACTCGTATGAAGCAGAATTCATTCAGAACCTTCTAAAAGACAAAAAGAAAAAGCACCTTTCGAAAGTCTTTTAATTTTACTTTCCGATATATTGATGATGTCCTATCATTGAAAACCCCATATTTCAGCCAATACTTACATCTCTTATATCCCAGAGAACTTGAAATTAAGGATACTACTGATACTAGAAGGACTGCTTCATACCTTGATCTTTTCCTCAATATTGACACAGATGGACGACTTCACACGAAAATCTATGATAAACGGGACGATTTCAACTTCCCAATTATCAATTTCCCATTTCTCAGCAGTAACATACCCTCTGCCCCTTCGTATGGTGTTCACATATCTCAGTTGATACGTTATGCCCGTGCATGTTCACACTATATGGACTTCATATAAAGGAGTGTGCTCCTAACGCAGAAACTGCTCCAACAAAGTTATGAGGAGGACAGATTAAAAATGACACTCCATCACGAATTGGTTGATCCATACGATGTGTCTTTGTCCAAACTAACTAAAGACATTTTTACCACGTGTTAGATTGTGGTTGACATTACGTCGTCTGATCTTTTAAATACCGAAAGTGACTTATTCCCGATTGTGACTGTTTGCTGAGTGTGAATTCGCATTGCTATAAGACGTGTCACGGTACTTTTCTATCCAAAATTCATGTATTTAGTTTTGATGTTATATTTGTTATTCTCATCGGATTTTGTCAAATGTCTTATCGTTTGTAGTTGTAAATCTTAATTTTTTCTGTTGTATTCGTGTGCTATGGTAAAGATAATTAATCACCCAGTTCATTTATTAGATTTTAGTTTGGGTCAACTTAATTTATACGATATATTTGGTTTACAGTTTGATTTAGAAGAAACACCGACATAGCTAGATAATACAATTAATAATCTAATTACTACCACAATTTAATATTAATAAGTATTGTAATTTTCATTGTTATTAATAAATGTTATATGAGTATTACAAACCTAATCTTGAATTCTAACCTAATTCTATCCTATTTTGGGGAAATTTTTAGAAATTCAAATGTGACGTCACTTTGTGCGTTGATCTCTTTGGCTAACTCGGCTGTAAATTTTTATGTGCTGGTTTTTGTTGTTTTTATGTATCCGTTTTTATTCTGTAGTTAGTCACCACTTCGGTGTTATCATGTTTATCTATCATAGTCATTTTTATAAATTTACTGTTTGAAAAAGTATGAATTATTCTAAATAATAAGGATGTTCTTATCCCAGACAGAAAACCTAAGCCGTATTAGGCACAACTTTTTTGAAACTTTTGGTCCTCAATGCTCTTCAACTTTGTACTTGTTTTTGCTTTCGAACTTTTTTTATCTGAGCGTCACTGGTTAGTCTTGTATGGACGAAACGCGCGTCTTGCGTATTAAATTTTAAACCTGATACCTTTTGTTAGCTATTATTCGTATGTTTCTCTGTCCTATATGTTCTCCCATTTATTTGTATTGTCGTCCTGTTATGTAATGTTGTCATTTTAATGTTATATTTAACATTGCCATAAAAGCGGAAGGTTTGGCATGCCACAAAACCAGGTTCAACCCACCATTTTTTCTAAAAATGTTCTGTACCAAGTCAGGAAAAAGGCCATTGTTATATTATAGTTCGTTTCTGTGTGTGTTACATTTTAATGTTGTGTTTCTGTTCTGTCGCAGTTCTCCTCATATATTTGATGTGTTTCCCTCAGTTTTAGTTTCTAACCCGGATTTGTTTTTTTCTCAATCGATTTATGAATTTCGAACAGCGGTATACTACTGTTGCCTTTATTTAGGGAGCTAGCATTTTATTTTTATGGGGGGCTACGATGAAAAATTTTGTCCTGCCTTTTTTTTAGCTCATCGTTCGGTGTAAACTATTTGAAACATCTTCTCTGACACTAAGGAACCAATTCCAACCAAACTTAAGCTGAATGATCATTAGGGTATCTAGAATAAAATTTGTGTTTTACTTTTTGTTTAGTATAAAACATGGCCACCATGGCTAAAAATAGAACATAGGGGTAAAATGCAGTTTTTGGCTTATATCTAAAAAAAAAAAAAAAGCATTTAGAGCAAATCTGACATGGGCTAAAAATGTTCATTAGGTCACGTTCTATGAGCCCTGAAATTTTCAGATGAATCTAACAACCCATTGTTGGGTTGCTGCCACTATTTTGGTAATGTTAAGGACATTTTGCAGTTTTTGGTATCGTCTTGAATATTATTATAGGTAAAGATAAAATGTAAACAGCAAAAATGTTCAGCAAAGTAAGATCTACAAATAAGATTATATGACCAAAATTGTCAATTGACCCCTTAAGGAGTTATTGTCCTTTAAAGACAATTTTTCACTATTTGTTCATCTCGTTTGCTTACTTTAAAAAATCTTCTCCTTTAAAACTGCTAAATCAATTTCAGCCAAAATTGGACTGAATGAGTTTCAGAGTATCTAGTATAAATTTTGTATTTTATTCCCTTGTACGTCAAGAAACATAGCCACTATGGCTAAAATGAAACATAGGGGTGAAATGCACTTTTTTGCTTTTGAAGAAAATATGACAGCTACAAAGAACATTTAAATGGCCTTTTTAAGCCACCCATTAATATATATTGAAAAGCAAAAATAATCATTGATGAAAGATTTAAGAAAAAAATAACACGTGCGCGATTCAGGCTCTTGAGAGCCTCTTGTTTAAGTTGTAATCTCTGTCCTGCCTTTTAATTTTTCACTCTATTCGGTCCTGCCTTTTTTTTTATTAGTTTTTACATAAATTGTCATCATGCCTGTTCTTTTTGCCAAGTTGCTCATCCTGCCTTTTATTTCAATTTTCATACTAGCCCCAGCCCCCCCCCCCCCCCCCCCCCCCCCCCCCCTTTAAAATCAAATGGTATCTCCGTATCTCCCTTATGCATACCAATGCTTCAAGAATTTTATTTTTTTACTATGATTAAACATTGAATTTATATGATGTACATTTGTGTACATTTTGTACTAAAATTGCTTTAATAGTTACAATTTTGTAGATACTTGCTTTGTTTATAATCCTGATCTTTAATACATTGTAATTTAGTCACAGCTCAAGACATGAAAAGGTCAAAACATGTTTCACAAGTTCAAATAAGTGTAAGGCTTGAGTAAAATTTATTTTCATTAGCCTCAATTAAAACTAAAAACAATTAAAATAAACCTCTTTCATACATGTAATACTTGCAACATCAACTGACCTACATGTAAAATCAACTGACTTACATGTATACAAAATGTTTAAAAAGGTAATTTCAATGTAGTTTGTCTCAGCTATTTGAGATTTCTGATCATGACAGTTCATAGTATAGCTTGATAAAACAGTACTGAAGATCACACACACAATTCAAAACATTTATTTCATCACATTAAGATTTGCAAAAATGGGAATATCTTTCTGCTAGTCTGAGCTGTGACTAACTCAACACACACACACATATATATATATATCAATTTATTTGGCAATCGCCAATGGCAGTCAGCAGGGTTTAAGAACATCAGTTGTTCGACCTGTTAGTCAAATGCGTTTTGTTAGAATAGACTTTTTCACTTTTTTTGATCTTTTGGAAATTGTTGTTTGTGCTGTATTTAGACCTCTCTACCACGAAATTTGTTTTACATGCACACGTATAAAAATTGCGGTTTTTATCCAACGCAATCATAGGTTTGAACGTTGTTTTCAATTTAGACTTTTTATATTTTTTCGTTTGGGCTTGTATTATATTTTCCTTCGGGTTTATATGATCCGTTCATCCTATTTCGACTCTTTCAAATTCAAGAGTCTATCCTAAATTTAGGTAAATTATATGGCCTTCCAAATACCGTTTCGATCCCTAACATCACTGAAGAGACATTTATTGTCGAAATCCGGATATGGTGTACAAATTTTTGCACCTCATGTTTGTGGTATACCATCTTTTCCACAAGTTTATTGTTTTCTGTTTGGTATTAAATTAATATTAAGATCCATTTTTTTCAGATCTGGTGATCAATTTATTTGGCAATCGCCAATGGCAGTCAGCAGGGTTTAAGAACATCAGTTGTTCGACCTGTTAGTCAAATGCGTTTTGTTAAAATAGACTTTTTCACTTTTTTTAATCTTTTGGAAATTGTTGTTTGTGCTGTATTGAGACCTCTCTACCACGAAATTTGTTTTACATGCACATTTATAAAAATTGCGGTTTTTATCCAACGCAATCAGGTTTGAACGTTGTTTTCAATTTAGACTTTTTATATTTTTTTCGTTTGGGCTTGTATTATATTTTCCTTCGGGTTTATATGATCCGTTCATCCTATTTCGACTCTTTAAAATTCAAGAGTCTATCCTAAAATTGAGGTAAATTATATGGCCTTCCAAATACCGTTTCGATCCCTAACATCACTGAAGAGACATTTATTGTCGAAATCCGGATATGGTGTACAAATTTTTGCACCTCATGTTTGTGGTATACCATCTTTTCCACAAGTTTATTGTTTTCTGTTTGGTATTTAATTAATATTAAGATCCATTTTTTTTAAGATCTGGTGATCAATTTATTTGGCAATCGCCAATGGCAGTCAGCAGGGTTTAAGAACATCAGTTGTTCGACCTGTTAGTCAAATGCGTTTTGTTAAAATAGACTTTTTCACTTTTTTTGATCTTTTGGAAATTGTTGTTTGTGCTGTATTTAGACCTCTCTACCACGAAATTTGTTTTACATGCATACGTATAAAAATTGCGGTTTTTATCCAACGCAATCATAGGTTTGAACGTTGTTTTCAATTTAGACTTTTTATATTTTTTCGTTTGGGCTTGTATTATATTTTCCTTCGGGTTTATATGATCCGTTCATCCTATTTCGACTCTTTAAAATTCAAGAGTCTATCCTAAAATTGAGGTAAATTATATGGCCTTCCAAATACCATTTCGATCCCTAACATCACTGAAGAGACATTTATTGTCGAAATCCGGATATGGTGTACAAATTTTTGCACCTCATGTTTGTGGTATACCATCTTTTCCACAAGTTTATTGTTTTCTGTTTGGTATTAAATTAATATTAAGATCCATTTTTTTTAAGATCTGGTGATCAATTTATTTGGCAATCGCCAATGGCAGTCAGCAGGGTTTAAGAACATCAGTTGTTCGACCTGTTAGTCAAATGCGTTTTGTTAAAATAGACCTTTTCACTTTTTTTGATCTTTTGGAAATTGTTGTTGGTGCTGTATTTAGACCTCTCTACCACGAAATTTGTTTTACATGCACACGTATAAAAATTGCGGTTTTTATCCAACGCAATCATAGGTTTGAACGTTGTTTTCAATTTAGACTTTTTATATTTTTTCGTTTGGGCTTGTATAATATTTTCCCTCGGGTTTATATGATCCGTTCATCCTATTTCGACTCTTTAAAATTCAAGAGTCTATCATAATTGAGATAAATTATATGGCCTTCCAAATACCGTTTCGATCCCTAACATCACTGAAAAGACATTTATTGTCGAAATCCGGATATGGTGTACAAATTTTTGCACCTCATGTTTGTGGTATACCATCTTTTCCACAAGTTTATTGTTTTCTGTTTGGTATTAAATTAATATTAAGATCCATTTTTTTTAAGATCTGGTGATCAATTTATTTGACAATCGCCAATGGCAGTCAGCAGGGTTTAAGAACATCAGTTGTTCGACCTGTTAGTCAAATGCGTTTTGTTAAAATAGACTTTGTCACTTTTTTTGATCTTTTGGAAATTGTTGTTTGTGCTGTATTTAGACCTCTCTACCACGAAATTTGTTTTACATGCACACGTATAAAAATTGCGGTTTTTATCCAACGCAATCATAGGTTTGAACGTTGTTTTCAATTTAGACTTTTTATATTTTTTCGTTTGGGCTTGTATTATATTTTCCTTCGGGTTTATATGATCCGTTCATCCTATTTCGACTCTTTAAAATTCAAGAGTCTATCCTAAAATTGAGGTAAATTATATGGCCTTCCAAATACCATTTCAATCCCTAACATCACTGAAGAGACATTTATTGTCGAAATCCGGATATGGTGTACAAATTTTTGCACCTCATGTTTGTGGTATACCATCTTTTCCACAAGTTTATTGTTTTCTGTTTGGTATTAAATTAATATTAAGATCCATTTTTTTTAAGATCTGGCGATCAATTTATTTGGCAATCGCCAATGGCAGTCAGCAGGGTTTAAGAACATCAGTTGTTCGACCTGTTAGTCAAATGCGTTTTGTTAAAATAGACCTTTTCGCTTTTTTGATCTTTTGGAAATTGTTGTTGGTGCTGTATTTAGACCTCTCTACCACGAAATTTGTTTTACATGCACACGTATAAAAATTGCGGTTTTTATCCAACGCAATCATAGGTTTGAACGTTGTTTTCAATTTAGACTTTTTATATTTTTTCGTTTGGGCTTGTATAATATTTTCCCTCGGGTTTATATGATCCGTTCATCCTATTTCGACTCTTTAAATTTCAAGAGTCTATCCTAAATTGAGATAAATTATATGGCCTTCCAAATACCGTTTCGATCCCTAACATCACTGAAAAGACATTTATTGCCGAAATCCGGATATGGTGTACAAATTTTTGCACCTCATGTTTGTGGTATACCATCTTTTCCACAAGTTTATTGTTTTCTGTTTGGTATTAAATTAATATTAAGATCCATTTTTTTTAAGATCTGGTGATCAATTTATTTGGCAATCGCCAATGGCAGTCAGCAGGGTTTAAGAACATCAGTTGTTCGACCTGTTAGTCAAATGCGTTTTGTTAAAATAGACTTTGTCACTTTTTTTGATCTTTTGGAAATTGTTGTTTGTGCTGTATTTAGACCTCTCTACCACGAAATTTGTTTTACATGCACACGTATAAAAATTGCGGTTTTTATCCAACGCAATCATAGGTTTGAACGTTGTTTTCAATTTAGACTTTTTATATTTTTTCGTTTGGGCTTGTATTATATTTTCCTTCGGGTTTATATGATCCGTTCATCCTATTTCGACTCTTTAAAATTCAAGAGTCTATCCTAAATTGAGGTAAATTATATGGCCTTCCAAATACCGTTTCGATCCCTAACATCACTGAAGAGACATTTATTGTCGAAATCCGGATATGGTGTACAAATTTTTGCACCTCATGTTTGTGGTATACCATCTTTTCCACAAGTTTATTGTTTTCTGTTTGGTATTAAATTAATATTAAGATCCATTTTTTTTAAGATCTGGTGATCAATTTATTTGGCAATCGCCAATGGCAGTCAGCAGGGTTTAAGAACATCAGTTGTTCGAACTGTTAGTCAAATGCGTTTTGTTAAAATAGACTTTTTCACTTTTTTTGATCTTTTGGAAATTGTTGTTTGTGCTGTATTTAGACCTCTCTACCACGAAATTTGTTTTACATGCACACGTATAAAAATTGCGGTTTTTATCCAACGCAATCATAGGTTTGAACGTTGTTTTCAATTTAGACTTTTTATATTTTTTCGTTTGGGCTTGTATTATATTTTCCTTCGGGTCTATATGATCCGTTCATCCTATTTCGACTCTTTAAAATTCAAGAGTCTATCCTAAATTGAGGTAAATTATATGGCCTTCCAAATACCGTTTCGATCCCTAACATCACTGAAGAGACATTTATTGTCGAAATCCGGATATGGTGTACAAATGTTTGCACCTCATGTTTGTGGTATACCATCTTTTCCACAAGTTTATTGTTTTCTGTTTGGTATTAAATTAATATTAAGATCCATTTTTTTTAAGATCTGGTGATCAATTTATTTGGCAATCGCCAATGGCAGTCAGCAGGGTTTAAGAACATCAGTTGTTCGACCTGTTAGTCAAATGCGTTTTGTTAAAATAGACTTTGTCACTTTTTTTGATCTTTTGGAAATTGTTGTTTGTGCTGTATTTAGACCTCTCTACCACGAAATTTGTTTTACATGCACACGTATAAAAATTGCGGTTTTTATCCTACGCAATCATAGGTTTGAACGTTGTTTTCAATTAAGACTTTTTTATATTTTTTCGTTTGGGCTTGTATTATATTTTCCTTCGGGTTTATATGATCCGTTCATCCTATTTCGACTCTTTAAAATTCAAGAGTCTATCCTAAATTGAGGTAAATTATATGGCCTTCCAAATACCGTTTCGATCCCTAACATCACTGAAGAGACATTTATTGTCGAAATCCGGATATGGTGTACAAATTTTTGCACCTCATGTTCGTGATATACCATCTTTTCCACAAGTTTATTGTTTTCTGTTTGGTATTAAATTAATATTAAGATCCATTTTTTTTAAGATCTGGTGATCAATTTATTTGGCAATCGCCAATGGCAGTCAGCAGGGTTTAAGAACATTAGTTGTTCGACCTGTTAGTCAAATGCGTTTTGTTAAAATAGACTTTTTCACTTTTTTTGATCTTTTGGAAATTGTTGTTTGTGCTGTATTTAGACCTCTCTACCACGAAATTTGTTTTACATGCACACGTATAAAAATTGCGGTTTTTATCCAACGCAATCATAGGTTTGAACGTTGTTTTCAATTTAGACTTTTTATATTTTTTCGTTTGGGCTTGTATTATATTTTCCTTCGGGTTTATATGATCCGTTCATCCTATTTCGACTCTTTAAAATTCAAGAGTCTATCCTAAATTGAGGTAAATTATATGGCCTTCCAAATACCGTTTCGATCCCTAACATCACTGAAGAGACATTTATTGTCGAAATCCGGATATGGTGTACAAATTTTTGCACCTCATGTTTGTGGTATACCATCTTTTCAACAAGTTTATTGTTTTCTGTTTGGTATTAAATTAATATTAAGATCCATTTTTTTTAAGATCTGGTGATCAATTTATTTGGCAATCGCCAATGGCAGTCAGCAGGGTTTAAGAACATTAGTTGTTCGACCTGTTAGTCAAATGCGTTTTGTTAAAATAGACTTTTTCACTTTTTTTGATCTTTTGGAAATTGTTGTTTGTGCTGTATTTAGACCTCTCTACCACGAAATTTGTTTTACATGCACACGTATAAAAATTGCGGTTTTTATCCAACGCAATCATAGGTTTGAACGTTGTTTTCAATTTAGACTTTTTATATTTTTTCGTTTGGGCTTGTATTATATTTTCCTTCGGGTTTATATGATCCGTTCATCCTATTTCGACTCTTTAAAATTCAAGAGTCTATCCTAAATTGAGGTAAATTATATGGCCTTCCAAATACCGTTTCGATCCCTAACATCACTGAAGAGACATTTATTGTCGAAATCCGGATATGGTGTACAAATTTTTGCACCTCATGTTTGTGGTATACCATCTTTTCCACAAGTTTATTGTTTTCTGTTTGGTATTAAATTAATATTAAGATCCATTTTTTTTAAGATCTGGTGATCAATTTATTTGGCAATCGCCAATGGCAGTCAGCAGGGTTTAAGAACATTAGTTGTTCGACCTGTTAGTCAAATGCGTTTTGTTAAAATAGACTTTTTCACTTTTTTTGATCTTTTGGAAATTGTTGTTTGTGCTGTATTTAGACCTCTCTACCACGAAATTTGTTTTACATGCACACGTATAAAAATTGCGGTTTTTATCCAACGCAATCATAGGTTTGAACGTTGTTTTCAATTTAGACTTTTTATATTTTTTCGTTTGGGCTTGTATTATATTTTCCTTCGGGTTTATATGATCCGTTCATCCTATTTCGACTCTTTAAAATTCAAGAGTCTATCCTAAATTGAGGTAAATTATATGGCCTTCCAAATACCGTTTCGATCCCTAACATCACTGAAGAGACATTTATTGTCGAAATCCGGATATGGTGTACAAATTTTTGCACCTCATGTTTGTGGTATACCATCTTTTCCACAAGTTTATTGTTTTCTGTTTGGTATTAAATTAATATTAAGATCCATTTTTTTTAAGATCTGGTGATCAATTTATTTGGCAATCGCCAATGGCAGTCAGCAGGGTCTAAGAACATCAGTTGTTCGACCTGTTAGTCAAATGATTTTTGTTAAAATAGACTTTGTCCCTTTTTTTGATCTTTTGGAAATTGTTGTTTGTGCTGTATTTAGACCTCTCTACCACGAAATTTGTTTTACATGCACACGTATAAAAATTGCGGTTTTTATCCAACGCAATCATAGGTTTGAACGTTGTTTTCAATTAAGACTTTTTTTATATTTTTTCGTTTGGGCTTGTATTATATTTTCCTTCGGGTTTATATGATCCGTTCATCCTATTTCGACTCTTTAAAATTCAAGAGTCTATCCTAAATTGAGGTAAATTATATGGCCTTCCAAATACCGTTTCGATCCCTAACATCACTGAAAAGACACTTATTGTCGAAATCCGGATATGGTGTACAAATTTTTGCACCTCATGTTTGTGGTATACCATCTTTTCCACAAGTTTATTGTTTTCTGTTTGGTATTAAATTAATATTAATATCCATTTTTTTTCAGATCTGGTGATCAATTTATTTGGCAATCGCCAATGGCAGTCAGCAGGGTTTAAGAACATCAGTTGTTCGACCTGTTAGTCAAATGCGTTTTGTTAAAATAGACTTTGTCACTTTTTTTGATCTTTTGGAAATTGTTGTTTGTGCTGTATTTAGACCTCTCTACCACGAAATTTGTTTTACATGCACACGTATAAAAATTACGGTTTTTATCCAACGCAATCATAGGTTTGAACGTTGTTTTCAATTTAGACTTTTTATATTTTTTCGTTTGGGCTTGTATTATATTTTCCTTCGGGTTTATATGATCCGTTCATCCTATTTCGACTCTTTAAAATTCAAGAGTCTATCCTAAATTGAGGTAAATTATATGGCCTTCCAAATACCGTTTCGATCCCTAACATCACTGAAGAGACATTTATTGTCGAAATCCGGATATGGTGTACAAATTTTTGCACCTCATGTTCGTGATATACCATCTTTTCCACAAGTTTATTGTTTTCTGTTTGGTATTAAATTAATATTAAGATCCATTTTTTTTAAGATCTGGTGATCAATTTATTTGGCAATCGCCAATGGCAGTCAGCAGGGTTTAAGAACATTAGTTGTTCGACCTGTTAGTCAAATGCGTTTTGTTAAAATAGACTTTTTCACTTTTTTTGATCTTTTGGAAATTGTTGTTTGTGCTGTATTTAGACCTCTCTACCACGAAATTTGTTTTACATGCACACGTATAAAAATTGCGGTTTTTATCCAACGCAATCATAGGTTTGAACGTTGTTTTCAATTAAGACTTTTTTATATTTTTTCGTTTGGGCTTGTATTATATTTTCCTTCGGGTTTATATGATCCGTTCATCCTATTTCGACTCTTTAAAATTCAAGAGTCTATCCTAAATTGAGGTAAATTATATGGCCTTCCAAATACCGTTTCGATCCCTAACATCACTGAAAAGACATTTATTGTCGAAATCCGGATATGGTGTACAAATTTTTGCACCTCATGTTTGTGGTATACCATCTTTTCCACAAGTTTATTGTTTTCTGTTTGGTATTAAATTAATAATAAGATCCTTTTTTTTCAGATCTGGTGATCAATTTATTTGGCAATCGCCAATGGCAGTCAGCAGGGTTTAAGAACATCAGTTGTTCGACCTGTTAGTCAAATGCGTTTTGTTAAAATAGACTTTTTCACTTTTTTTGATCTTTTGGAAATTGTTGTTTGTGCTGTATTTAGACCTCTCTACCACGAAATTTGTTTTACATGCACACGTATAAAAATTGCGGTTTTTATCCAACGCAATCATAGGTTTGAACGTTGTTTTCAATTTGGACTTTTTATATATATATATATATATATATATAAGAAAATAAATATAAGATAATGACAGTTTCAATTCATCACTTTTACTAGCGCTTTCACTGCTTTCACAGATCTACAGGTAATATGACTTGTATACATACATGTTATATATATATATATATATATATATACAACTCGTCTAAACATCAGCCCAGCAATGTTAGATCAGTGACAACTCTACAACAGATTTATCCATCGGATCACCAGCAGTGATGGTGATACATGGCTGTGTACATTCTGTATATATATATATATATATATATATATAGATTGCCTAACAATGTAATTTTAACACACTATTTAGTATATAAATATTAGAATGTTTAAAATATTTACAAAACGATAAAAATAAACGCAATATTTCGCTAGACAAACTAGCTTTATCAAGCGTGCATCTATCCAGGTGAAATCGGATGTAGATGATAAGAAACTTTTGTAGCTCAATGTACATGTTGCACATGAATTTAGCTGCCTTGTAAATAATAAATAATTTGGATGAAGTTCAAGATCGTTTATAAAATTGGTGGTTGAAGTTTGCAACGTCCATTGTTCAATATTAAAGGAAAAAAAGGACGATGCTGTTTATTAAATTATTCTTTATCTTTACTGTATCTCTTCTCGTCTTTTTCGTTAAGACCATCCGGTTCTAAAGTGTGGAGCTGGTGGAGTCAAAAGTTTTCTCTTCTCCTTCTCGCCGTGGTGTCCCACTCGGTGATGACTTTTATGATTTGGAAATTAACATTATTAAAAGGATGTTTCTTTGAGCGAAGATGTCTTGTGAGAGGACAGTTTTTGTTGGTTTTGAACCCTGAACGATGGTTATTGAGCCGAATATTGAATTTATCCATTGTTTCTCCCACATACTAAATGCCACAAGTGTTACATGTTAATATATAAATTGAGTTCACCGTTTTACAGTTGGAATTTGAGTAGATGGTATAATTTTGTTTAGTAACGGAGCTGAAGACAGAACTGCTTGTATTGGCCGCTTTACAACACAAGCAATTCCTTCGACCAAATTGTTTGTAGCAAATTTGGAGGTGGAGTAGGCTGCTTTGCTAATACAAATGTCACTAATTTGTCACGGATGTTTTAAGGTCTTCTGAGGGCCATGACTGGTGGTGAGGAAAATACTTTCTTTAGATTTGAGTCATTTTCTATAATTTTCCAATGCTTCTGAACAATGGATGACACATTTTTAAAATCAGGATGGTAAGTGAGTACAAGAGGTGTTCTGTTGACTTCTTTATTTTTATCCTTGTACCCTAGAAGTTCTTGGCGGCTAGTTTTGTTTGCTCTTTCGAAAGCTGTATCAATGATGTTGTTATTGTATCCTCGAACAACTAGATGTTTACGTAGTTGTCTAAGTCTAGCATTTTGCTTATTTTCAGTAGAGCATATTCTCTTGATTCGCAATGCCTGGCTGAATGGGATACCACGGGAGCAGTGTTTAGGATGGAAACTTTGAGGAGAAAGGAATTGATGTTTGTCCGTTTTTTTGGTATGAAGGTCCGTTATAATGGTTCCGTTCTGGATGTAACTCGTAGTATCAAGGAAGTTTATTTTCTCCATAGATATTTCGTATGTAAATTTAATTGAATGGTGGAAAGAGTTACAGTGTTCTAGAAATTTATTAAGATGGTCTTGCGAATCTGTCCATTTAAAATCAATTTCGTCAATGAATCGAAACCATGATAATGGCTGGTATGGAGCACTAGCCAAGAGGCGTTTTTCAAGTTGGCCCATAAATATGTTGGCATATGACGGAGCCATTTGTGTGCCCATACTAGTGCCGTCTATCTGGAGATAGTGTTTGTCATTGAAAGAGAAGTTGTTGTTCTCCAGCACTAGTTTCAGAAGTGTACCAAGGTACTCAGTTGGAGGATTATTTTCACTACGAGTGTTCCATGCCTCTGATGTTGATGCCTCCAACAAAAACTGCCCTCTCACAAGACATCTTCGCTCATAGAAATATCCTTTTGATCATTTTACTTTCCAAATCATAGAAGTCAACACCGAGTTGGACACCACGGCGAAAAGGAGAAGAGAAAACTTTTGAATCCACCAGCTCCACACCTTAGAACCGGATGGTCTTAACGAAAAAGACGAGAAGAAATACAGGAAAGATAAAGAATAATTTGATAAACAGCATCGTCCTTTTTATCCTGTAATATTGGCCAATGGACGTTGCAAACTTCCAATTTTGTAAACAATCTTGAACTTCATCCAAATTATGTATTATTTACAAGGCAGCTAAATTCATGTGCAACATGTACATTGAGCTGCAAAAGTTTCTTATCATCTACATCCGATTTCACCTGGATAGATGCACGCATAATAAAGCTAGTTCGTCTAGCGAAATATTGCGTTTATTTTTATCGTTTTGTAAATATTTTAAACATTCTAATATTTACATACTAAATAGTGTGTTAAAATTATATTGTTAGGCAATCTATAATTTTATTTGTGTAATTGTATTAATCTCTGTACTGATCAATCCACACTCCCATAGATTTGTATGTCATGTGTTGCTGTTTATAGGCACTTATATATATATATATATATACGCATTTCTTCTTCTTTTTTTTTTTGCACAAAAACAAATTCAGTTTCTTATCTTTACAACTTAGGCTTTTATTAGAATTGGTTTCTGCTAACTTTAGTGGGACGTATGGAGACATAGATTTGGTCACTTGTGGAGTGTTGCCTTGCTCATTTATTTTTTTTTTTACGTCAAATTATATATGTTATAATTATGAAATCTCCTGATCATGTCAACAACACATTTACTATAATCTGCAGGGAATAAGAACTTGAAATCTTTTATGACTGTTGATGGATTAATGTTAGATCAAGTGTAGCTTAATGTCCAGTGACAAATACTTCCTCCTTGTTCAGGACAAAAAACAAATTAACAATAAATGCAATAGGTAAGTTCAATATATAATAGAGGTCCTCTAGTATGAAGGTCAGTGAAATTTGATCTGCCACTGGAGTACATTTTATGGCGACAGAAATTTTGCCTTCCAACAGACCACATATAGACCCCTCAGAGATAGGAGGTGCCTGCATATATACTTATACATCCTGTACAGCCAAACGAATGCTCCACTTCGGCAAGAGTTTGATTTCTGGTCGAAAGAAGATCATATTTCTACAACCAAGTCATCCTTAAAAGTTGAAAGATTGAAGATCTAAAATAAAGAGCCAGGCATGAAAAGGACAAGGTTTCAAAAATTGGACTTCAAATTTTAAAGTCACACATTATAACAGAAAATTATTTTTAAACTGAAATGTTTACGTGGGTTCAGGATTTTTAAAAACGTCAATACATATACATGTAAGAGGGTATGGAAGGGGGAGGGTGGTCCTTCCTTTCAGTATTCTTTAATTTTTCGCTCATTATTCTTTATCTTTAAAAATAATGGCTATTCTGTAATTACTTGATAACTGTATTGGACTTGACATTGTTCTTTTCTGAAATCTGTTTATTTTTATCTAATTTTTAATGCCGATTCTATATTCTGTGCTCTCTTTTCTTTTGGCCCATTATATTCTATTCTGTAAATCCCATCGGGCATTCACACCCTCGTGTTTATAAATTTGTCCAGTGGTGCTATAATTTTTAACTTCCAACCACCTTTTAGAACTAAACATGAAATGTTATGTTGGGTCCACCTGCGATTCTCACCACTGTCCAAGTTTGAATATAATCGTATTGAAAGGGAGTTTCAGCGCTCCCAAACAGGTTCAAATGTGTCGCATGGGAATGGGTGGGAAAAGGGGAGGGGGTAGACTTTTTATGGAATAGCCCAATAATATATTAAATTCATGGTCATGTGACGTTCAAGCAATATTACTAAAATAAGGGCGTTGTTGTCAATAGTATACAAAAAGATGCCTCAACACACGACATGCGGTTTGACCACGTGTAGACTGTAATGCACCTGACGAATTCTAAAAAAAACAGTACATTTTCATTAAATGTCGCAATAACGTGGATCATGTGATTGCATTTCAACAAAGTCAGTCCTTGACACCAAAGCAAGCATGTTAAACGTTGATTTATGGAGTTTCTGCATGGTCTGTATTGAAATATATCTGTTTGAGACGACCCCTCACATTCGCTTTACAGAAGAAAATTCTAAGATCAGGAGATTAAACACATTAAATGACAAAAACTGTTGTCTGAATGACATAACATATTGAGATGCACGTTATATATCATCGATTTAAACTTACAATTGGTAAATACGGAGTACTTCCACTTTTCTCTGTCCATCCGACCTCATGGTTGCATTTTCCTCGTGACGTAAAGATTGGCGCAAAATATCAAAGGGAGATAACGAAAGAAAAACAATAACGTAAATAGAAAAAAAAAAAAAAAAACACGTATTATATTTTAAACTGACTATTTAAATTATTTTTTTTCATTTTGAAAAAATAGGCTTACTTATGCTGAAAACGTTTAATACTTGATTTGTAGATTTAAATAAAAATTATTAAGTATAGGTGACATAATGCCACATTTTCAACCTACACCAATTTCGGGGTACAACGGAGCTTTGTCGAGCTGTACCAATTAAACAAGACTGGTGACCCCACTCTTTTTTTTTTTAGCCTAAAATGTTCCAAAAACCCACCTGTTTAATACAATCGTTTTTAAAAAAAAATCCTACCGGGGAATTCCTGAGCAATGTTCATTTGTTTGATAATTTTTGTAGAAAACATACGTGAAAAATGGGACATTTCGAAGTTTTTCAGGCTCATAAATATCATATACACGAAATAAATGTTGAAAAAAGTTGTTAGAATATAAATATACATCTTATTGTAGTAATTTGTCTCTATCATTCAGAGTTAATATCTTCCATATACGCTCAAGCACACTCAAAGGCCATACACGAAAATGTGTAAATTAAGCCCTAAAATGCACTTTTCAAGGCACTCTACCGAAAAAACAAGCCTGATGACCCCTTTTTTTCTCTACATTTTTGAATTTAGCATAAAAAAATCTAAAAATATGTGAAAATAATAAAGTTCTACCGGTGGTTCTTATTGGGATGAGCCACCTTAAAGTGAATATTAGTCCCTATTGAAGTCTTTGCCATATTTTTAATGAAGATGGATGGATTGTGGATTTTGTTTGTACTTTGTTTATTTTAAATAATGATGGATTGTGGTAATTTTTGTACTTTGCGTACTTTTGATAAATATGGATTGTGGGAAATTTTTGTACATTCTGATCCTACAGGTTTTCCGTTTGTTCACAAAGTTTATCCATGCATCTATAGGGAATTTCATTATCTACCCTATAGAACTTAAGTTTGTACACCGAAATGTCCAAGGATATCCGAGCTTTTATGTGGATGTACATAGCTATGTCAGTTTGTATTCTGACAGTTCCGTAAAACTTATGTTGGTTTTGGCTACTTTCGTCTAAAAAGCAAAATTTTCATTTCTATATCAACTAGCTCTAGCCCCAAACATTTATAATTTGAAATATATAAATTGAATTTTGATAGAATAATTTCTTAGTCCTCCTGTAAGAACGACATGTATAATGTCATGATAATCCCGCAAGTTTATACGATACTTGAAAGCTTGTTAAGTCTTTTTATCTACTGAAAACTACATACATTTAACCAATAAAAATAAGTCAGTTCAATGAAGCCAAAAACAGTATTGTTTCAAAAGGGAATGAAAGCAAATTTGAAAGTATATACAGATATGAAATCTTCAGATCTTCTATTAAAACCTTTTTATACGGGCAATGTCGTTTACGGAATTAAAATGTACTTTGTGTGGACTACTTTATGTTGGTAACACTCGACAAACTTTGCGTAAAGATTGGATAAACACCGATCTGATAATAATGATCCAAAATTCAGGGTTCTTTATAACCATTTTTATCAACCGGATCATGATCCTTCTATATCTATGAAAGTGCACATCATCTAGAAAATATATCACCACACCAATAGCCCTATACTAAATACTTCTTTTCGAAAAGATACAGAACATTTTTTAATAAAGGAACTAGGTACTGCAATGCCGTATGGTTGCAATAATAACATCAAAGAATTAGGAAATTTGTCAAGTCCAGCTTGCAGTGATGTTAATGTGAGGAGCTTATTTAATACGTCTTTAAGACAAAATAGTAGTGATGGGCAAAAAAAATCACCATTGGCCAAATGTAAAAACGTCTTCCAAATCTAGATCGCCCTCTAGGAGCTTTATGTTGGTGAAACTTGACACACTTTGCGTAAATGGATGAATCCACACCGGTCTGATAATAAAGATCCGCAATTCAGGGTTTTTTATAACCATTTAATCAACCGGACCATGATCCTTCTTTATCTATGAAAGTACGCATCATCGGGAAAATTTATCACTACACTAATAGCCCTATACTAAGTACTCCTTTCCGAAAAGATAGAGAAAATTTATGAATAAAGGGACTGGGTACTGCAATGCCATCTGGATGCAATGATCACATCAAGGGATAAGGAAAGTTATACAATATACTTTTATACATCCTGATTCCACAGAATTTTCCTTTGTTTACAATGTTTTTCCGTGTGTGTCTGAAAATCACATGTCCTACCCTTTCTGCCATAGAACTTTCTGTTTGGACACCGACATGACCAAGTATATATGATTTTTTTTACGTGGACGTACAAAGCTATGTCTGTCAGTTTTTATGCTGACAGTTACATGGAACTTATGCTGTTTGAGGAATTCTTGCATGTTTTTTCTACTTTTGTCTAAAAAGCAAAATTTTCATTTCTATATCTACTAGCTCTAGCGCCAAACATGTATAATTTTGAAATATTATTTTACTTTAACAGAATAATTTCTTCATCCATCTATAAGAGCTACGTGTATCATGTAATGATCGTCCCACATGTTTATACTAAAACTAATTCCAATTTACTAATTTTTTAAGTGTTTAATATAATAAAACATGTCCAAGTTGTTTGTATTTAATGAACATAAAGTCAATGTAATTTGTTTATTACACTAAGATAACGATTCTTGAAGGTTTGTTTAGTGCTTTTGTCTATAGAATTGTAATCAATAAATTTAAGTCATATCAGATATGTGTGTACACAAAACAAAATATTAAACTGTCAAGTGTCCCAGAATTTGACTTCTTTGTGCAAATTCCTATCTGACTGTCAATTTGTGCATGGTAAGAATGTTTAAATACTCCAATTGCTCATTTATTTTATAACTCAAAGTTCTTAATTTATTAAACTCTGGTAACTGTTCATAATAAATACTGCATAACATTAATGTTAAAATAAGAAATCAATGTTTCATTAACACAGAAAGTAGAAACATGACTGACAACACATGAATCAGAAAATTACCTATTTTGAGCAATTATTGCTCATTCTGACACAGTACATATTGTGTAGATAATATCTCCACTCAGTCTCTTTTTTTCTTGTTTTTTAAATATCTGCAACGCAGAATATAAAAGATATGTTTTGTGGTGCAAGTGCATAATTAATTGAAAAGAGCAGAACTGTTGAATATCCATAAGTATCATAGTTCAATCAAAGATGTGTCCTTTGGAAATATATCAAACTCAATTATAATGCGTTATTTAATCAATAAATCCTAGAGTTGTAGTATAGCCAGGGAAAGTCATGTCTACTTGCTCAAACCATTATATTATATTAAATTCGAACTCTATAATTTGTGGCAAACTTTAAAGAAAAGAATCATAGTTAGTTTATAGGATTTTAAACTTTTTTAAATATCTGCAACACAGAGAATATAAAAGAAGGGTGTGGATGCTAAAGTGCACATTTCAGTGGCGGATCCATGGACCCCCCAACCAATAATTTTCATGATCAATGCTATTGAATGGGGACATATGGTTGGAACCCCCCTTTATCCTGGCTTGGAACAACCCTTTTAAAAAATGATGAATCTGCCCCTATATTACCAATGTGTTTTCAACTGATCGGGCGGAGCTTACGTTTCAATTTGCAAAAAGACAGTCTATTTGAAGATGTGTGTGATAAGGAAGATTGCCGTTATAATTATTATTGATTTCTAATCACCTATCAGTGTCACCAAAACATTATAGAATAACGACATATGCAGATATTACAACTGCTGTCGTTATAGTTTTACTGTCATATCCACAATTTCCAAAATGTGACAATTTTTACATGTTTTTAAACTCCGCTTTACAAGAAAATCAACGCATGTGTCTCATTATTTTTTTTACGGATACACATATACTGTTTACATATTTTAACCGGATCAATGAATATAATTAGACACTTCATTGATGAGTTTATCCCAAAACACCTTTCTATAGATGGACTAGTCTATAATGAGCGAACGGATTAAACTCCGCCCAGTCAAGTGAAATGAATTCAGTAATACGTAATTGAAAAGAGCTGTTGAATATCCATGATCATCTTAATTCAATCAAAGATGTGTCGTTAGAAATTATGCAAAACTCACTTATTATGTTTTATTTACTCAGTGAATCTGAGAGCTGTAGTATAGCCAGGGAAAATCATGTCTACTTGCTCAAACCAGTATAAAGTATTCCTTTTAAAATCTATAAATCAACTCACTGGCCTTTAACTATTTAAGGACAAATTAATGATATTGCATGTTGAAGGAAAAATCATAATTAATTAATAGGTTTTCAATCGTTAAAAAAAGAAATAATATAGTGCCAATCTTTTTGTTTCATAGACACCTTAGAGTTGTCTTTCTTTGTACAATTTTAATATAAAATTAAGAAAGTGTGATACAATTGCCAGATACATCTCTCCACCAGAGGCAAAATGACGTACATGTTAACAACTATAGATCACTGTAAGGCCTCCAAGAATGAGCAAAACCCATACCACATAGTTAGCTGTAAGATGCCCCGAAATTATAAATGTAAAACAATTCCAACGAGAAAGCTAACGGCCTGATTTATGTAAAATAAACAATAAACGAAATACGAAAATGATACACAATAAACGACAACCACTGAATTACAGGCTCCTTACTTGGGTCAGGCACATATAGAATGTGGAGGGTTTAACATGTGAGTGGGCACCTAACCCTCCTCTTACCTTGGACAGGGGTGTAAATTTACAACATATATAAAATTATGTCAGTGAAACAGAATACAAACGAGAGAGAGAGAGAGAGAGAGAGAAAGAGAGAGAGAAAGAGAGAGAGAGAGACAGAGAGAGAGAGATCTTCCTTTGAAAGCCTAGTGTTAACATCTGATTATAAGAATGTCAAAGGGTAAAGACGTCATATAAATATGTTCTGTATAAAGTTAAATAACAAAAGCACAGAACTCCAAGGAAATTTCAAATTGGAAAGTTACTTATGTTTTTCCTTATGTAGAAAGTGGTAGGTCAAACCTTTTTTATAGCTAGCTAAACCTCTCACATGTTTGATATAATTGTTAATATATATAAATATGTGTAATACGTATATTGATCATTACATATCTGGACATAAAAAGTAAAATCACAAAAATACTGAACTCCGAGGAAATTCAAAACGGAAAGTCCCTAACCAAATGGCAAAATCAAAAGCACAAACACATCAAACGAATGGACAACAACTGTCGCACTAATAACTCGAATTTAGCTTGATCGGCCAAATAGCTATTAACCATGTTTAAAAAAAAATTATTTGGATATTGAATCAGATTAACAAAAATTAAAAACGGGTTTCTATCTTATTCAATCCCTTTTAAACTATTTTAATACCAGTCAAATGGATTCCCTTGCGGTTATTCAAGATATTTTAACTCCCGGTTAACCTCCGTCAAACTGATTAGCCACGCCCCCGTTAAACTAATTCAACCTAATATTAATTCCTTTTAAATTTTAAAGTGTCCGCCTCCTTGTAAGGTAAATCACTCAAGCAGAAAAAGAAACCCCGATAGATATATCTAAAAAAAGAAAATTTGTTAAATAAAATTTAAATAATTAAATAATACAATTTAGATTTGTCCACATGCAGTATAAGTATATAAAGTAACTTATAATTTAATATTTTCAGTATTTTCCAAACGAGCCAGAATTCCTCTTTGTACGTGTCAATTTAATGTTTAATCTTTCATTTCGGTCGAACCATCAACCTCACTAACGTGACTTATGAATCAAATGTCAGACTTGGTTTTTGATGCGATCTGAATATGCTTGATAATTGCCACTAGACGTTATACTAACATCGATAAATTCAAAGGTAGCGCTTTACCAAAACATGATCTTCCATGAAATTGCAATGAACTTAACAAATAATTAGTTTCGAACTTTTAAAATTTCAAATCAAAACATAGATCTGTAGAGCTTAGATACTAGTATTCATGTTACCAAATATAAACTAATTATTTCGCATGAACAGTTAAACCAAATCATATCGTTTTGATTTATTCATCAAGACGTCTCCATGTTAACGCGCAACAGATAAGATTAAACCGCATCAGTTCCCCAAACCGATATTTGTGAATACGTATTTGGATGACCTGTTCGAATACGCAGGTAATGGTACGAGTTTATTAGTATAAGCAATCTAAAAAGTCATCACACGATAAAACTTCGTATTATATCAACAGAGTTGATGATTCTCAAGCAAACAAACCGCCATATAAAATACTTGAATTCTAATTCATGTGTTGACCTTCATGTGTTCTTTAATTATATTTACTAATGAATTTATTTACAAAGTCAATGCAGCCGGCACTTAAAAACGTTAATTCTTCAATTGTTCAGGTTTCAAGGTTCATTTTTTTCGTATCAACTTTGAAACGTACTGTCTTGACATCTTTTACATGCAGTGTGGCAAATTTTACAGTTTTACATTCGTAAATGTTCGTTTCAAAAACAAGAAGAAAGTGATTTCCAATTCTTCACACCCATAAAAGCACTAACTATTGTAAGTGTGTTGTAATTGAAATATATCTGTCACGTGCACTGTATATGTACTGGTGTTGTTAAATCTTAACATATTTTAAACGTATGAAACTAATTACTTGTCAGTGACAATGTAAAAATAGGAAGATGCGGTATAATTGCCAATTAGACAACTCACCACCAGAGACAAAATGACGTAGAGGTCATCGTATGGCCTTCAACAATGCGCAAAATCCATACCACAAAGTCAGCTGTTAAAGGCCCGAACTAACAAATTTAAAGTGGCCACCTTCCGCGGCCTGCAACAATGAGAAAAAACATACCAATTATTCGTAAGAACAAACAGAATATAGAGATTTATCCTGCAATTAGCCAATTATTGTACAAATAACAGGTACCCAAATAAATTTATGCTTTATTTTTACTTGTACAAATAAAGTCTCCTGTTACCCCGCTTCCATGTTGAACAATCCCGTACTTTGGATATTTCTTTTCGCGTACCAGTTCACTTTACGGTCCTCTTTGCGGTCTGCGTTTAAACTATGTCGATTTCTTTGAAAAATTAGAGACAATGATTTAGATATAAACAACTAAAGTTTCAAGTTTTGGGTGTAAATTTCAAGATAAAAACAATATATGTACATTGTGGGAAAATATAAAATTATTTGTACTTGCTAGGTAACATGGGAAAAGCTCGGCGAGCCTCGCTTTTCGTCCTGTTTCTAAAGCTCATACAAATAAAATTTTATATTTTCCGACAATGAACATATATTGTATATTTAGTATTCCAATATCTTATCTTATATATTATATAACTGAATATTTAGATATACAAACAGTTTAGCCATTTCAATGATTTTTATAGTCAATCCTTCTTGCTAGTATTGGCCACATGGATTCTATTCACTCATGAGTAGGATCGTGAAGATAGTTCAAAGTCGACGTTTTTCTCTAACTATACACCTCGCCAAAAGTTAAGCAACACCTTAATATTTTGCTTCTATTTTTTGTTTTAAAATCAAATTTGATACTGCTTTGTTTCCATATATTTCGTAAATCTATTGTTAATCGACAGGTAAGAATTCAGGTATAGATTTTATTCCTAGGTATCTTAAAAACAGGTTTTCTAAAGCTACATACAAGTTTTTTCCTTGCAAGTTTCGTGCAATAAAATGTAAGGTGTTTCACGTGCTGTTTTGTCAGTATATACGATAAATATTCTGTTTTGGAAGATGCCCAGACGTAAGTTAACAATTGCACAGAAATGGCAAGTCATTGGTATGCGCACTTCTGGTCTGACGAGAGCAGATTCCTTCTACATCATATTGATGGGCGCATGCGTGTTTGGCGTCCTCGGAATACAGAATTCAGGTAACAGCACATCCTTGGAACTACAACGTTTGGTGGTGGGGGTTTGACAGTTTGGGGATACTTTTCATTCGACCGCAAAATGGACCTTTATGTTCTGGATGGGACTATGACGGGCCCAAAATATCGCGATAACATCATCCGGGATATCGTTGTGCCACATTTTGACAATCACAATCTTGCAACTAGACCAATATTCATGGATGCATTTTTTTCTGGAGGAGGGGCAGGGAATTATACGAATGGTATAGAATGGAATTGATGCGATATTCCCGGGCTTGTATTTCCTATCATGATTTTCTTGATAGAGGGTTGCTGCTCACAAGGAAGCTATTAAACCAAGAACTCCAAAAGGTGAAGCTGAAATCATCCCTTCGTATATTTTACGGACGCCATCACGACCTGGTTGACCGTTATGGAATATCCGTTTCACAGATGATATCGGATATGTTTCTTATGTCGTAAATACAATCCCGTTCCCTTTTAACGAATGTGACCTACCGAATTAGACTATTTACCGGGTTTGCAATAATATGAGCAACACGACGAGTGCCACATGTGGAGCAGGATCTGCTTACCCTTCCGGAGCACCTGAGATCACCCCAAGTTTTTGGTGGGGTTCGTGTTGCTTAGTCTTTAGTTTTCTATGTTGTGTTTTATGTTCTTATATTTGTCTGTTTGTCTTTTTCTTTTTTAGCCATGGCGTTGTCACTTTATTTTCGATCTATGAGTTTGACTGTCCCTCTGGTATCTTTCGCCCCTCTTCTATGACAATTTTGTAAATTGGAGTTCACTGTTGTCACGTGCCCTATTTTTTGCGCACTCATTTTCAAAAGTAATTGATAATTCCTGGACGTTAGAATGGTTGCAACTTCTTTAAGCCAGATTAATATTGTATTGTATACACATGTATGTTGAAAAAATAGTACATTTCTATTAAAATATTAGCAGTTCAAAATATTGATTAACGATATTTATATTATACGTAAAAACATTGATTATCTGGTACCCAGTCGAAGAAAAACAATTTAATTTTTAACAAACTTAAGAGGATTTTATCATACGCACATTAAAAAAACAAAAAACAAAAAACAAATAAGATGCAAAGATTTAAAGTATAGGGCGCATGTAGTATATAGTTTCCATCCTTACCTTTAAGTCGTTGATGGATTGCTGTATCATTGCGGGCAATCCATTGAAAGAAATTAAAAGGAAAATGAGGTTCTGAAACGATTTGTGGCCCTCGTGTGAAGTAAAATTGATTATACATCAACAATTAAAAATAATTTGTTGTGATATAAGTAAAGATTTACAAAATAATGCTGCAACTAGATAAGGTAGCCAATTGCAAAGGAAAATTTTTATAATATTGTATATACTGAAGAAGAGATAAAAAATAATTCCAGCTAATCAATGGGATTTGTTACTTTTATGAGAATGGTTAAGAAACACAAGTGCATATTCACGCGTTTTGGATAAATAACAAATGATGTATAAAAGTTGTGTTTTTTACAAGATAAATTCCTTTTATATATATAAAAAAAAAAAAAAAAAAAAACAATTATAGCAAAACTTAAAAACAAATTGGAGGAATCTATCATTCTTTGTATTGCAAATGAATCATACATATAGGATGTAATTTTCAATACGGTTGTTTTAACAGGGAAATTTTTAGTTTAGAAAGAAAGGAACATCATTAATTACGAAAAGATAAAAAAAGAACATATTAAAGAATGTACGGAAATATTTCAAATGGCAAGCATACAAAACTATCATTCTACGAACCTATATTAAATTTAAGTTAAACATGTTTAAGTTCATCATACTCTTTTAATTATGTATGTGTTTTGTATATTTAATGTATATTTTTTTTTTTTTTTTGCTTTGCTATGACTTATTATTTTGGATCGTAATGTTTATAACCCTTTCTGTAGGCTTGTGTATTACAAACGATTTATCAATTAAAAACAAAAAATATTCCATTAATCACACTCAGAAGAGCGCGTAGAACCCCCACCCCTCATGTGTATAATAATTTCTACGCCCCTGTTTTAAGTTGCTCTATTTTTTAAACCACTGTTCAATGCATTCATAACTTTTTTAAGGGGTGGACAATTTACGGCTTGAAAAATTTTCTATTGTTGAGGCAAAATGCAATAGTCTAAGAATTACTGTTTCATGTAAATATTATTCCGGGAAATGGAGATATTTGCGGGTTTTAGTAATGTACCTTATAAGAGGGTTTGATGAGGACTGAATTGCACGATATTTACCAAACTCAATTGTATAACCTTGCTTTAGATATAGGAAGATGTGGTATGAGTTCCAATTAGACAACTCTCCATCCAAGTCACAATTAATAAAAGTAAACCATTATAGGTCAAGGTACGGTCTTCAACACGGAACATTGGCTCACCCGAACAGCAAGCTATAAAGGGCCCCAAAAAAATTACTAGTGTAAAACCATTCAAACGGAAAAACCAACGATCTAATCTATATAAAAAACGAGAAACGAGAAACACTTATGAACCACACCAACAAACGACAACTACTGAACATCAGATTCCTGACTTAGAACAGATGCAAACAATTGCAGCGGGTTAAACGTTTTAATGGTACCAAACCTCCTCCCTTATCTGAAACAATAGTGTAACATCACAACATAGAAAGATTTTTTAAGTTTTATTTTGACTGCTGTGAATGTTTTTTTTTGTTTTTTTTTTTTTTGTTGCACCATTAACAAATATTACAACTTTATTACAGAGTTAAAAGTAGATTAATTTGTTAATTTATTTTTAACTTTCAACAAGACTATACTGTTTATGGAAAAAAGTCAACAATTTCAATATTTTCACAATCAATGGTTTCATTTAACAAAACTTTTAATATAAATTGTTTCAATTATCGGTTATTGTAAAAGTGTTTTATTAACCTTAAGGATACATAATTATATCGATTTAATGTATGTAAGCAATGACTATTGTCTGTTTCTTTTACATTTGTCCCTCTATTAAATATTAATAAGGAATGCCCGATAGGAATACAGACGAAGAGAAAAAGTAAATATACGGGCATACGACAAATTAACAGAAATATAAATAATAGTCATCACTATATAGAGTAACACATTGACAAATTTATTATATTTAATTTATTTCTATTTGATTTTTTTTTATTGTCTTTCACAATCCTTGGTTGGTTTAGTTTCATTTGTTAGAAATTATTGTTTAGAGACAACAAATACTGAAATAACACGAGTTTTCTTATCAATTATCAACAATCTTTCTTTCAGATAAAGAGCTACTGCATGTGGACATATTAAAATCATATTATTTACCGGAAATTTCTATTTTCAACTGGTTCACTTTTCTTGCTGCATTTTAAAAAGATCTTTGATCGATAACTTTAAGTTTCTTATTTTCTGATGTATTTGTCATTAAGTCATTTTAATTGTGAATATTTGATACGAAAATCGACAACAGAATGGATTGAAGATAAATATATATCTATCGTGGTTGCTTTTCTGCTTGAGTGATTTACCTTCCAAGAAGGCGGACACATTAAAGTTAGAATTAGTTAAACGGGGGCATAGCTTATTAGTTTGACGGAGGTTAACCGTGTCTTTAAAAAACTTGAATGACCGCAAGGGAATCTATTTGACTTGTATTAAAATAGTTTAAAATGGATTGAATAAGATAGAAAACCGTTTTTAATTTTTGTTAATCTGATTCAATATTCCAGTAATCATTTTTAAAGATGGTTAATACCTATTTGGCCGATCAAGCTAAATTCTGGTTACTAGTGACGTCATATTCCTGACTTGGTACAGACATTTTCTTATGTAGAAAATGGTGGATTGAACCTGGTTTTAATGCATCCTTTCATAATCATGATATTACATCTATTTATATATTTTACAGTAAAATTATAGGCAAACAATTTTATGCATAGCCGTAAATTTATTTTAGAGATTGTTTTCATATATTTCAGAAATAAAGTAATGGCCTCATCAGTCAAGCATTTTTGTACAATTTGCCATGATGATGGAATCTCAACCAGAGCTGTCACCTGGTGCACAGAATGTGAGGTTTTGTTTTGTGACGACTGTGAAAAACCACACAGTAAGTCAAGACTGTCTACAAACCATAAAACTATGTCATCTGAAGATTACCACAAATTACCTACATTCATGCAAGAAATAAGCAGTCAGTGCAGAGACCACAATAAAAAATTTGAACTTTATTGTTCTTTCCACGCCTGTCCATGCTGTGTCCAGTGCATCACTGATGGACACCAGAAATGTCAAAACCTCAAACCCTTGTCTGATATCCTACAGCAAGTAAAATCATCTGCCTCAGTTCAACTTTTTGAAAAAGATTTGGAGGATGTGAAGGAAAACTTAGATACAGCCATAGCATACATGAAAACCAGGATCAGTACCATCGATATTCAGAAAACAAAAGCCGTAGAGGAAATCCGATGTATGAGGAAGTCGATCAATAATTACTTAAACAAATTAGAGCAAGACATACTTAATGACTTAGAGTCTAAACATTCAAAGCTGAAATTAGACATGGACACTATCGTGCAGCAAATAGAACAGCGAGTCAATCAGATAAACCAAATGCAGAGCCAGTTTACCAAAATGACGCAATATGCAACAGAGCTACAGATGTATATCGGTCTAACAGAAATTGAAAAAACTACATCACATACGGCAAAACATATAGACGATTTTGAAAGTGGAGACCACTTCGTTGAAAAGAATCTAGAGGTGAACATTTCATCAGCTCTTCGATCAATTTTACAAGATGTCAAATCCTTTGGAGATATCTATATCAATACCACCACTTCTTCTCTAAAATTAAAGGCTGGAAGAAAAGATCAAGCCCAGCATTTTATTTCAAAAGTTCCTGATATTGAACAAATAAAGCCATCCTTGTTGACAAGACTGACAATTGCAAATCATATGAAGATGTTAAGTATATATGCCTGTCGGATATTACCTGATGGTAAATTTATAATACTTGATAACAACAAAAGACAACTACTGTTGTTCAGTAATGATTGCATCTTCGTCAGAATAGTAGTTACATTCACAAAAGATCCATATGATTCCTGCTTTGTCAAAAATAATACAGTAGCTGTTTCATTAGGATCAAAACGTCAGACATCACTGGTGGATGTAGAAAAGAATAAAATTATTCAAACCATCAAACTTTCTCATGATTGTGCTGGAGTAGCAAGTGATGGTGAAACTTTGGTCATCAGCAGTGGAGACAGCCAGAGTACTAGAGTGAATCTGAACGACATGTCTCATACAACCTTAGAAGGTATGGAAGGAGTGGGTCATATATCATTATTCCAAGGAAATATCTATGGGACCATTTCCACTGAAAACAAAGTCTGCTGCTTTAAAAGAACCGGTGAACCTCTGTGGACATGTCAGCACCAGGACATTGACGAACCATATGGGATTACATTAGACACGAATGGCTTTGTTTATATAGCTTCTTCTAGAAAAGGCAGTATCGTGGTAGTATCGCCAGATGGTAAAACCTATAAGACCATACTATCAGATGCTGATGGAATCAAAAGTCCTTCTGAAATAGACATACAAAAAGAAACAGGAATGATGATAGTGTCTAGTAAAATAAGGGAAGATATCTATACAGACTATGAAACAGCTTTTGTTTATAAGATTTAAAACTAATTTATTTGTTGAATAAAAGTATATCTGATATCAAGATCATTACAGCTTCCTTATTAAGGCATGCAGATATTTTGTTATTAGAATACATGTTTGTTCATTTTTCTTGTGATATTGAGTTTTAACCGGATTTCATAAGAAAAGTATTGGTAATTCATCTGGCTTTGTATTGTAGATAGGCGGGTGGTCGGCTGACAGTGTCCATGCTATAACTTAATAATACTTTTACGAAATCTTTTCGAATTTATATAGGTTGTTTCCTGTGAGTAAACGACGGTCAAGTTTAATTTTAGCGTTCATTGTTGTTGATTTGTACACCTTTAAGTAGCAAAAATGTATGAGATTGATTTTGGCCTTTCCATTTCTACAAGAATTCATCTATTTGTTTTACTTGATCCTGTTTTGGGTATTAATGGGAATCACCTACAGTATTTACCACTATTAGAACCAAACAATGTCAATGTTAAGGATGTATCAATAGTAGAAAACTTGAGCTATATGCATGGCACCAGGAACCATAAAAAGAATAGCCAAACTCAACTGAAAGTCATCTGATGCATGGAGGTGATATAAATAAAATTGAGAATGGAAATATTGAATATGTCAAAGAGACAACAACCCGACCAAAGAGCACACAACAGCCGAACGCCACCAATTGGTCTTCAACGCAGCGAGAAAATCCCGCACCCGGAGGTGGTCCTCAGCTGGCCCCTAAATAAAATTGTGTACTAGTTCAGTGAAAATGGACGTCACACTAAACTCCAAAACATATAAATGAACTAAAATTAAAAAACATACAAGACTAACAAAGGCCAGAGGCTCCTGACTTGGGAAAGGCGCAAAAATGCGGCGGGGTTAAACATGTTTTGTGAGATCTTAACCCTCCCCCTATACCTCTATCCAATGTAGAATAAAGAAACACATAGCAATACGCACAGTAAAACTCGGTTTAAAAGAAGTCTGAGTCCGATGTCAGAATAGGTAACAAAAGAAACTAGTAAGCAAAATGATAATGATACATACATGAACAAAGAACTACTAGCAGTTACTGACGTGCCATCTTCAGACCTCAATTAAACTGATTGAAAGATAATGTCTTCATCATATGAAAATCAAGTACAATTCCTCCCGTTAGGAGTTTAGTATCATACCATCATAGAATATATGAGAAGAACATAACCCGTATCACGCCAACAACTGGTTTTAGAATAAATGTGTTTATTTCCGATGCAACGACCCTATGAGTGAATCAATATAAATACCAAAATATGCAATCATTAATGACTTGACAACAGTATCGTAACTATATCCTTTCTGAATAAGTCTGTTTAGAGGTTTGGTTAGCTGTTGGGGTGAATGCCGACATTTTTGTGCTTTGTAAAGAATATTACCATAATATATTGGATGTGAAATACCTGAACGTATAAGATGTCTGCTTCTTATTGATGTATCTATGAACACCTTTAAAAGGTATTTTAAAGACGGTCATATGCCAAAATTAGGAATTACAAGAGTGCACTAGCTGAAATGTCTTGCTATACTGACCATAAAATGTATATGTTGAAAATTTTAAAGATAAAGGTTTTACTACAAGTATCACATAACTTAACATTTCAAAGACCCATGAAAATGATGTCAAGTTCAGATAAATCTTGTCAGAAAGAAATGGACACCTTACAGTTTTTCCATACACCTGACCTATTGCTAATGGTAATTGAAAAAAAAAACACAGACCAAAATACTAAAACTTAACATTGACCAAATGACCATGGAGATGGGGTCAATGTATTATAATACCTGACAGACAGACATGTACACCTTACAATCTTTCTTTACACCAAAGATAGTTGATCTAATGCTAATAGTACTGTACATCCAAAACAGAACAAAACACAAAAATTTTACATTGACCAATGAACCATGAATCTAAGGGTAGGGTCATATGAAACATGCCAGACTGTCATGTACCCCTCAAAATTAGTATATACACCAGATTCAGCTGACTTACTACTTATAGTATCCGAGAAACAGACCTAATCATGTTACTTGACCCATGAAATGATGTCGAGGTCAGGTAAACTCTGTCTAGTAGACATGTAGACCTTGCAAAGAACCCATATACCATATCTACGAGGTCATGGAAGAATGTATATATGATAGATGAAAATTTCGTAACATTAAGTATCTGAACACATGGTATGAAGCATCCAGGTCTTCTACCTTCTGATATCTAAAGCTTTATACCAATAGTTTACGCAGCTGCTGAACAGTAATTCCCATGTCGCTCATGAGACAAAAACTGATGCCACATAACTTCAAGCAATACTGCTATCGTTTCTCTTCCAAATTCTAAAATAATAGGTTTTGTCATTAAAAATCCGCGACTGAGTTCAAGTACCTACGCCTTATTTTAAACCTGTTTTTATGTATTTGTATTGTCATCTGATAATGTAATGTTGATTATAAGGCGTAGTCTTCACTACTGTAAAATCTGTCTATTTGAACCCGTCCTGGTCTTATTACTATAATAGGGATTTTTTTATGTCTGTCATCACTCATCCATGGATCAAATGTCCATGGTTACAACGAATCGTAAACATTTATGCACAGGGCAGAGAAAATCCTTCAGCATCATTGAAATTGCTTGTCAAATTGGTTTCATATATAAAAACTATTATTCTTACATCGTATATTTAATGTTTTGGATTATATTTTTATTGTAAAGGAAGTTTCTGTAGACATTTATATGGTTGTTTGAGACATGTGGTCAAATTGGATCCAAAAGTAGTGTTTATGTGGAAAACTATCAGGCCTATAGTGTTGATCTCTGATGACTTTAGCTGTTCCCCTAATGCATCAGTAGATTCTTTCTGAGATCTTTTATCGTAGGATATTCCCTCTACCATGCTCTACCAGGAATACAGCTGGGTATTTAGTGGTAACGGTTTAGAATCAAATTATGCCCTTATTGGTTTCCGGTTCGTTGTCATGGCAACTGTGCGGCAACAATGGTGTCTTTTTCACTTATTTTGTATATATTTTGCACTCGATATATTTTTAGAATATACAAAACGGGAGAATGGGTTTGGTCGCCTTTTTTAAAATTTGTATTTAGTTATGTTTTTGGTAGGTTAACTTTCTGAAGGTTAGTTCCGTCCCGGCCATGCGTTGAAACTGGGTAGGTTTTTAATCACTATAACCGTGATTTTTCTCTATGCTTTTCTTAAATGTCCACATTTAATCATGGCCGATTCAGTTTGTTTGCTAAATATCCTCCACATGGTTGTGCTCTTAATGACAGGGGGCTTATACGTATCAAATATACCCCTATCATACACAAATGGTATCGGTATAGGATTCGACCCAGAACTTGTTAATTATTGGTAATATTGAGTATGAGGAAAACAAAAACTTCTGAAAGTTGGATTTTTTTATTCATTGTCATGTCAGTTTACAAATTAGGCCTCGTTATTTAAGTAGTATAGATCGATATTTTAGGTTATAACTCTATAAAATTCATTTAATTGCTACACATTGCTAAAGAGACATTACATTGAACTAATCAGTACTTATACCTTCCATTAGCAACTATAACTCCTACTAGCATGTACAAATAATTTAAATGAGCATCAGAACCATTTGAGTGACGTCTTCCAATTTGCAAAACTTTCAAACATTCAATTTACCTCCAGGGTTCTAAGATTGTTTCTACGGGATTTGAATTTACTTCCAGTATTTAATGATTGTGAATGAGTCAATATTTCAGAATTGTGATGAATCCCAATTTCATTAACGAATTTTAGTCCCTTTTGCAGACTTTGCAATATTTTCAAAATAGATGGTTTGCCGGTAACTTTTGTACGGTGCCATATTAAATGATCAATGTATGTCTGCAGGAAAACAAAATTTAAAAAAAATGGATAACTTTTGTACTTTGAAATATTAAATGTTTTTCAATGTATGTTTGCAGGGAAAAAATGTATGCCTAGAGAATTTCATTGCCTACTCTTTCTTCCATGGCAATTTCACCGAAATGTTCAAGGATATACGAGTTTTATTGTGGACGTCCACAACTACATGTCTGTACAGTTTTTGATATATTAATTTCTTCTTTCATTTGTGAGAGCTACATGTTTTTGGCTTTTAACTAGCTGTCAGTAACTGCGAGTACTCTCAAATCGTACTTTCTTGTTTATTTGACCTGTTGATACTAATTGCAATGCCCATTTGTTATATAAATTTATGTGCGGTATGCGTATGAATTTTCTGATCTATTTTAGTTTCTTGTGTAACAAGAGAATAAACGAGTTATGCAAATTAGTAGGGTATTTAATAGATTGAAAACGGGTTTCAAGTTTATCGAAGGCTGGGCGGTGACCACTCGACTTGCAGACAATTTATCAAGATGTCCGATTCAGAACTAGACCTCGACGATAGAGAATTAACCGAGACTCCTGACAAGTCAATTGAAGACCTACGTTCTGCTGCAGAATCAATGAAAAGAAAAGGTAATTCAGAACTAGATAAGTCACCAGAAGTTTCAAATGCAGATTTGTTTTCTTTGATGACAACGTATTTTAATAATAAACTTTCCGGCATAGAGAAGAATTTTTCAGATACTACAGAGACATTAGTAAAGAGAGCAAATAAAGCAGAGAATACCCTTAAATTTAAGGGGAATCAAGTACAATTTGGGCTTAATTCTGATATTCAAGACAGTATCAGCACGGCAATTAGTTACATTGAGAAGAATCTACCAAAAAAGGCAGTTCGTGTATTAGAAGATTCCTCCGTTCAGCTCAAGAAGAGAAATAAATTTATCATAATTGCAGATAAGTCCGAGGGCGGTTGGAGAACTATTAATGAATACCTTTAGATGAAGTGGCCAGAGACTCGGAAGATGAAAAAAGAATACGCGCAGCAGACAACAGGGCAGTTAAAAAGATAAAAGCAGAGAGAACAGATAAACGCAGAATTGAAAACGTCCGGCAGAAGCATCTGGTTCAGCAACCAAAATGACACATAATGGTTCAGGTGGTTCTGAAGCTACATTTTGCCTGCAGCCCTTTCGAGGGAGCTTGGCCGCCAGCTGCCAAAGAGTCGGCCACCAAAATAACTTCAAGACCTCAGACGTCTGCTACAACTGTGGCATGCAAGGACACTGGGCAAGAGACTGCAGAAAGGGAAAGACAAGGACAGGACCTCCCAGAGGATCTTCTTCTTCTTAAAGATTAAAACAGTGACATTTTCAAGGTACAAGATTATGATATTTTTCAAACATTTTATGAACATGAAAATTGTAATTCTGATATTTATGTTAAAGGTCGTTTGAAAAATTCTATTAACTTTTGGAAACAAATTAATGCTTCAGATCTCATTTTGAATGTTATTAAAGACGGTTACAAAATTCTGTTGCTTCACGAGCCTGAAGAAATATTCTTACGAAATAATAAATCAGCATTTGATAATAGTGAATTTGTTTCAACAGCTATTTTAGATTAAATGAAAGGTGGTTTGATACGTGAAGTATCGAGTAGACCGCACGTGGTTAATCCTTTGACAGTCTCGACTGCGAAAAATAAACACAGGTTAATTTTAGATTTACGACACGAAAACAAACAAGTAGTCGATAACAAGATTAAATTCGAAGATTGGAAAGTGGTTAAACAGTATTTATCTTCTAATTGTTTCGGATTTGTTTTTGATATGAAATCAGGATATCATCATATTGATATTTTTAATGAGCATCAGAAATATTTAGGTTTCTCCTGGAAATTAGGAGGTGTAACAAAGTTTTTTGTTTTTACTGTACTTCCTTTTGGTTTGAAATCTAGTGGATATATCTTTACTAAAGTCGTCCGACCTTTGGTAAAATATTGGCTAAAAGAAAGGAATCAATGTCGTTGTTTATTTAGATGACGGGTTCGGTGTAGCCGAGAATGAAAGCACATGTAAAATGCACTCTGATTTGATAAAGTCAGATCTTATATCATCGGGGCTCGTACCAAACAGAGATAAATGTCACTGGACACCAACACAAAAATCAGAGTGGTAAGGTTTTATCTGGAATTCAGGCATATGTAAACTCAATATACCAGATAGAAAAAAGAATGATTTAATTGAATTAGTCAATAATTATACTTTACAGTTCCTGTAAAGTGAAATAAGATTGTTAGCAAAAACAGCTGGTAAAATTATTTCTTTTACGCCTGCTTTAGGGCACATTACACAGATCATGTCGAGAGGTTTGTTTACAGTTATAAATTAAAGACATGATTGGGACCAATCTATTAATATAAATTATTGTAACGCATGTATCAGAGATCTGATATTTTGGAGAGATAACATTTGTAAGTTAGAACCAGTTTCTTTGTTAGGACTGGATTCTGAATTTTTCATATTCACTGATGCAAGCAATACAGGAGCTGCTGGATATATTGATGATCTGGAACAGATTATGCACAAATCTTGGACTGATGACGAGTTCCACTTGGAGGGAAGTCAAAGCAATAGAGTTGTCTCTATTAAGTTTTGCACGTTTGCTAAAACATTGCACTGTCTCGTTTTATACAGATAATCAAAACGCTGTAACAATAGTGCACAAGGGTAGTAAAGTACCAGAATTACAGTCTTTAGCTTTATCAATCTACGATTGTAGTCGCAAACATGATATTACTATTTTTGTCAACTGGGTTCCAAGGGAACAGAATGAACAAGCTGACATGCTAAGTAGAATTGTCAATATTGACGACTGGCGTATTTCAGATGAATTTTTCACATTCTTGAATGCTTTATGGGGTCCATATTCAGTGGATAGGTTTGCTAGCTTTGAAAATACGAAATTACCAAAATTTAATTCTTTATATTGGAACCCAGGTTCTTTGTGCGTCGACGCTTTCACGTGCGACTGGTACGGTGAGAACAACTGGCTAGTACCTCCAGTAACTGAGGCTAGCAGGGTTATAAACCATCTAGTAAAATGCAAAGCTAACGGAACTCTGATAGTTCCGAATTGGCCTTCTTCGCCATTTTGGCCGTTGATTTTTGACACTGGTCTAAAATATAGAAAGTACATAAATGATGTGCTTCAGTTTAATGAACCAGAGAGAATTTTCGAATCTGGAAATAATTTGAACTCTGTATTTGTGAGAGGAGATTTTAAAGGAACTATATTGGCTGTTTTGTTAGACGCTTCATATTGGTAATATTTATTTTTTATTTACAGAATTGTTTTTACTATATGAATATTGATGTAATGTGTGTGTTGGAAGTCACTGGACGTTTTTGTCGAACTGGATGTTATGCTCTTTGGTCACTGGACTAAATCTTTTAATAATACTGTATGGTCACTGGATCCGATTGATATGCATTGATTCAGGTAAATATATTATGTGTGTAAAAGTAATATTGTTAGTAAAGATTATAATTACTGTATATCTATTTTTAGAACATTTTTTCGATGGATTCTGGTCACAGTTAAGTTCGGTTAAGCACACAGAACTCCGACTACTTTACTCAAATCTAAATGCAACTGTCTTAGATTCGAGGGCAAGGACGACCGTTACAAAATATATTTGAGGTTTCAAACGTTTTCTAAGGTGGACACAAAAATACAAATAAATAACGTCCGTACTTCCGTGTAATAAACTTTATGTGGGTTTATACTTGCAACATTTGATTGAGTCATCTAAGTGTTTTAGTTCAGTAAATACAGCATTTTATAGCATAAAATGGGCTCATCGTATTGCTGGCGTAACTGATCCAACCGAATCTGAACTAGTCAAGAATATACTAGAAGGTGCTAAGAGAATACTATCTCGTCCAAAAAAGAAAAAAAGAACCAGTTGACTCGAACTCACTGATTAAACTTTTTAATAAATACCAATATCGTAACTCATTGAAAGAAGTGCGATTATTGTTAATGTGTTCGTTAATGTATACAGTGTTTTTGCGTTTCAATGAGTTATGAAACATTACAGCTAAAGACATAGTTTTTCATACTTCGCTTGTCAATATCTTTATTTATAAGAGCAAAACAGATTGTTATAGACATGGTCATAACGTTGTCATTTCTAGATTAGATAGTCCTTACTGTCCTGTAAAGCTTTTGCAAAGTTATCTAGATCTAGCAAAGATTGAGAATAATTCAGAATCTTTTATATTTCGTGCATTGTCTTTTTTAAAGAAAGCCAATTCTTTTATATTGAGAAGTAAAAATGTAAAAAATTCGTATACTCGAGAGAGAGTTAGTTAAAGAGGCTTTATCACAAATTGGTTTAATTGTAAACAAACTTGGTTTACACAGTTTCAGAGCAGGCGGTGCCACTGCGGCCGCTAAATATGATATACCAGATAGACTTTTTAAAATACATGGAAGATGGAAATCTGATTTAGCTAAAGATGGTTACGTATCAGATAGTTTAGAAAAACGATTATCAGTTTCTAAGAATTTAGGTTTATAGCATTTACACGTCCTGCTTTCTTTGTACGTCGAAATTGTCACCGTGCCTGTTAGTATCAGAAATAGTCTTGTCTTATTTATATAGATATATACAATATGAGTCAGTTTAGAACAGATATTAGGGGTAGAGTCGTACAAGAAAATTAGAGCAAGTTAGCACATAAATATGTTATGTTCGTTTGAACATCGTGAACTAAGAACATAAATAAATTTATGTGCGGTGTGCGAATGAATTTTCTGATCTATTTTAGTTTCTTGTTTAACAAGAGAATAAACGAGTTATGCAAATTAGTAGGGTATTTAATAGATTGAAAACGGGTTTCAAGTTTATCGAAGGCTGGGCGGTGACCACTCGACTTGCAGACAATTTTTTTTTTTTATATTGTCAAATGTGTATAAGACATGTGCAGTGAATATGTATTTCTAGTATACTGATTTGTAATGTTTATTTTATAGATTTGATATGATGAAGTGTTTATGCAGAGGCGTTTTGAACATTATTGTTTGATGAAATGAAAAGACAATTTTAGAAAATTGATTAGATTGTGAATTATGATGGTTAAATAGAAATGGTCACCGTGCCTGTTAGTATCAGAAATAGTCTTGTCTTATTTATATACATATATACAATATGAGTCAGTTTAGAACAGATATAAGGGGTAGAGCTGTACAAGAAAATTAGAGCAAGTTAGCACATAAATATGTTATGTTCGTTTGAACATCGTGAACAAAAAACATAATTAATGTTACTCAGGGTTATATCTGGCCTATATACCAGCTTTGATAAATGTTTGGTATTACTATAAATTTTTACTTTTTCGTACTTTGAACATCAAAATTATTTATTTTGTACAAATATTTCCTTTCTCTATTTGAACTGTACACGTAGACTTAACAACAAAATTATTTTTATTTACCTGTGTTTAAAGTAATTGCAAATGGCTGATATTTTTGTTCTAGCATATTGTTTTTCTTATATTGTTTAACATTTCACAGCGGTTTAACATGTTACTTTAATTATTCTTCCCTTAGTATATTTATTTTGTATTTACATTGTATCATAGATCAAATTTATTTGCTCAGTGTATGTTCACTGGTGTTAATATGTCTTATGATTGAGTTAAGCCATTTCAATTGATATTTTATAGTGTGTCTTTCTATGTTGTGATGTTACACTATTGTTACAGATAAGGGTGAAGGTTTGGTACCATTAAAACGTTTAAACCCGCTGCAATTGTTTGCATCTGTCAGGAATTTGATATTCAGTAGTTGTCGTTTGTTGATGTGGTTCAAAAGTGTTTCTCGTTTCTCCTGCCCCCAAGGGTGACTGGGGAATCGAAATATGGTCACTTGGTCTTCTTCCGACCTGCAGTAAAACGCTTGCCAAAGTGGGGCGTCCGTTTGGCTGTGCGGGATGTATCAAGTTTGCAGCCACGTCCGGTCAGAATGGGGACTTTAAATCCGATGCCTCGTGTAAAGAGAGTGCCACGCTCTTTGCACGTTAAGAACCCTTGCAACAACTCTTTGAGGGGCCCGTAGGTGGCCTGTTGCAAGGCAAAATTATTGTCCCTATCCAATATATCATTTTCCAGTGGCAGACCAAATTTCCCCGACCATTATCCCGGATGACCTGTAATATTACAAGACCTACCTATTGTATTAATTGTTAACTTGTTCTCGTCCTGAACATGCATGAAATATTTGCCACTGGACGTTAAGCAACCAACAATCAATCAATCAATCAATCGTTTCTCGTTTTTTATATAGATTAGACCGTTGGTTTTCCCGTTTGAATGGTTTTACACTAGTAATTTTTGGGGCCCTTTATAGCTTGCTATTCGGTGTGAGCCAAGGTTCCGTGTTGAAGACCGTACTTTGACCTATAATGGTTTACTTTTATAAATTTTGACTTGGATGGAGAGTTGTCTCATTGGCACTCATACCACATCTTCTTATATCTATCATGTCATGATGACATGTTTATACTGAAACTAGTTCCATCTATAAGAGCCATGATAATTGAATCTCCAACAGTGCTGTCACGTGGTGTACATAATGTGTGGTTTTGCTTTGTGAAGACTATTAAAAACCTCACAGCAAGTCAAGACTGTCTACGAACCATAAAACCATGTCGTCTGAAGATTACCACAAATTACCTGCATTCATGCAAGAAAAAGGCAGTCAATGCAGAGACCACGAGAACGATTTTGAACTGAATTGTTCTTTCCATGCCTGTCCATGCTGTGTCCAGTGTGTCACTGATAAACACAAGAAATGTCAAGATATGAAACCCGTGATTGAAATTGTAAAGAAAGTAAAATTATCTGCCTACGTTAAACTTGTCGAAAAAGATTTGAAAGATGTGTAGTAAAAATTTAGATGCAGCCATAAAATTCCTGAAAACCAGGATCAGCACAATCAATACTCAGAAAACGAAAGCCGATGAGGAAATTCTTTATATGAGGAAGGGAAATCCGTTGTATGAGGTAGTCGATCAATGATTATTCAAAAAAATTATAACAACACATACTGAATGACTTAGAGTGAAAACATTCAAAGCTGAAATTGAACATGGCCACTCTTGTACAACAAATGGAACAGCGGCCAGTCAGATTAACCAAATACAGAGCCAGTTTACCACAATGACATAAAATGCTACAGAGCTACAGTTGTATATTGGTATAAGAAAGATTGAGAAAACTTCATTTCAAACGGCAAAATATATATAAGATGGAGACCACTTCACCGAAAAGAATCTCAAGGTTAACATTTTATCTGCTCTTCAATCAATTTTACACGCTGTCAAATCCTTTGGCGATATCTCTATCAATACGACCTCTTCTACTTTCCAAATACAGGCCGGCAAAAAAGATCAAGCCCAGGATTTGATTTCAAAAGTTCCTGATATTGAACAAATAAAGGCATCCTTTTTGACAAGACCGAAAACTCCAAAAGATATGAAGACTTTGAATATATATTCGTGTCGTATATTATCTGATGGTAAATTTATAATACTTGAGTATACGAAAAAACAACTACTGCTGTTCAGTAATGATGGCATCTTCGTCAGAATAGTAGTTACATTCACACAATATCCATATGATGCCTGCTTTGTCAGAAATAATACAGTAACTGTTGCATTAGGATCAGCCAATCAGATGACACTGGTGGATATGGAAAAGAATATAATTATTCAAACAATTAAACTTTCTCATGTTTGTTATGGACTAGCAAGTGATGGTGAAACTTTGGTCATCAGTTGTTCTGGCAGACAGAGTACTAGAGTGAATTTGAATGACATTTCTCTTACAATCTTAGGAGGAATGGAAGGAGTGTATCGGAAATATATATGGGACCATTCCGTTTAAAAACAAAGTCTGCTGCTTAAAAAGTACTGTTGAACATCTGTGGACATTTCAGCAGTAGGACATAGACGATCCAGAAGGAATTGCATTAGACATGCATGGCTTTGTCTATATAGCTTCTTATGAAAACAGCAGTATCGTGGTAGTATCTCCAAATGGCAAAACCTGTGAGACCATACTATCAGAGGCTGATGGAATCAACTATCCTTATAAAATAGACATAAACAAAGAAACAGGAATGATGATAGTAAAATAACGGAAGATAGCAACACAGACTATGAAACAGCTTTTGTTTTTAAGATTTAAAATTTTATTTTATTTTTTGAATACAAGTATATCTGATATCAAGATCATTCCATCTTCCGTATCAAGGCGTACAAATATTTTATTATTAGAATAAATTTTTGTTCATTTTTCTTGTAATAAAAGATTTTGATTTTTAACCGGATTTCCGAAGAAAAGTATCGGTAATTAATCTGGTGTTGTATGGTGGACAGGCGGGTGGTCGCCTGACAAACAGTGTCCTTGCAATAACTTGTTTATACTTTTTCAAATTTAGATAGGTTGTTTCCTGTGAGTAAACGACGGTCAACTTTAATTTTAAATTTCAGATATAATCTTTTATCGGCGTTGATTTGTAGACCTTCAAGTAGCAAAAAGTGCTTGAGATTGGTTTTGGCCTTTCCATTTCTACAAGAATTCATTTATTTGTTTTACTTGATCCTGTTTTGGGTGTAAATTGGAATCACCTTCTGTATTTACCACCATTAGAACCAAACAATATCAATGTAAAGGATATATCAATAGTAGAAAACTTGAGCTATTTGCATGACAACAGGACCCATAAAAAGAATAGCCAAACTCAACTGAAAGTCAACTGATGCTGGGAGGGGGATAGACAATTTAGTTTCTTATTAATTTTTAAATTTATCAATGAATACCTTCAAAGGGTATTTTAAAGATGGTCATGTGCCAAAATTAGGAAATACAAGAGTGCACTAGCTGAAATGTATCGCTATACTGACCATTAAATTTATGTTGAAAGTTTTAAAGATAAAGATTTTACTACAAGTATCACATAACTTGACATTTCAAAGACCCATGACAATGAGGTCAAGGTCAGATAAATCCTGTCAGATAGATATGGACACCTTACAATTATTCCATACACCTGAGCTATTGCTTCTTGTAATTGAAAAAAAACAGACCAAGACACTTAAACTTATCATTGACAAAAGAACCATGAAGATGAGGTCAAGGTATTAAGATACCTGATAGACAGACATGTACACCTTACAATCTTTCTATACACTAGAGATATTTGATCTATTGCTTATAGTACAGACCAAAACACAAAAATTTTACATTGACCAATGAACCATGAATCTAAGGGTAGGGTCATATGAAACTTGCCAGACTGTCATGTACCCTTTAAAATTAGTTTCAACACATTCAGCTGACTTACTGCTTATAGTATCCGAGAAACAGATCTAATCATGTTACTTGACCCATGAAATTATGTCGAAGTCAGGTGAACTCTGTCTGGTAGACATGTAGACCTTGCAAAGAACCCATATACCAAAGGTTACCTATTACTCATAATAAGAGAAATTCACATTACAAAAAAAAACCTTGTTTTTTTATTCAACCAGTCACTGAACCATGAAAATAAGTAAGAAAACATAAAAAGCAGTCACTGAATCATCTATGGAGTCATGGAAGAATGTTTGTATGACAGACGGAAATTTCGTAACAAAAAGTATCTGCACACAAGGTATGAAGCATCCAGGTCTTCTACCTTCTGAAATCTAATGCTTTATACCAAAAGTTTACGCAGTCGCTGGACAGTGATTCCTATGTCCCGCATGAGCCAAAAACTGATGCCACGTAACTACAAGCAATACTGCTATCGTTTCTGTTCAAACTCTAAAATAGTAACTATTGTCTTTAAAAATCAAATGTCATTAACTTCATTAAAACAAAATAAAATTCAAATAATGTCCACATGGAGCGATAATAGGACTAACTAACAATTGAAACATGTATTACGCAAGGGACATATAAGAGGCGTAATAATATAAGCTACTAGAACACACTTGCGAGTCTGCGACTGAGTTAAAGTATTTACGCCTTGTTTTTAGCCTGGTGTTTATAGTATTCGTATTGTTATCTGATAAAGTTATGCTGATTATAAGGTGCAAAGTTTTCTCTGCTTTCAAAATCTTTCAGTTTGGACCCGTCCTAATTTTCTTACTACAACCGCGATTTGTTGATGTCTGTCATCATTCAACCATGAATCAAATGTGCATGGTTACATTGAGTCAAGTATGCAAAAAGTAAAATCACAAAAAATACTGAACTCCGAGGAAAATTTCAAAACGGAAAGTCCCTAATCAAATGGCAAAGTCAAAAGCCAAAACACATCAAACGAATGGATAACAACAGTCATATTCCTGAATTAGTACAGGCATTTTCTTATGCAGAAGATGGCGGATTAAACCTGGTTTTACAGCTAGCTTAACCTCTCACTTGTATGACAGTTGCATCAAATTCCATTATATTGACAACAACGTGTGAACAAAACAAACAGACAAAATAGGTAAAAATGTCAAAAATAGGCAAACGAGAGTGAACGTGAAATTTTTTGCAGACAAAATGCTTTAACATAGTTTTTATGTTTTGGATTTTATTTGTTTGTTGAGGAAAGTTTCTGTAGATATTTTCAGGATTGTTTGACACATGTAGTTTTAGCTGTTCCCAAAATGGATCAGTATTTTCTTTCTGAGGTCCTTTATCGTAGGATTTTCGGCTTCCCCATACCAAGGATACATCTGGGCAGTTTTGAATCCAAGTATGTCCTTACCTATTTTCTGTTGGATGTCATGGCGTTTGTGCGGTATCCTAGGTGACCTTTTCTCTGATTTTGCACTTTTTGGAAGTAAGTCCCGTCACGTTTAGGCTGGGGGGGCTGCATAGGTACATGCTCACATTAAATCCGATTCAGTTAGCTAAGTGTCTTCGTCATGGTGGTGCTCTTAATGAAAGGGACTTTAAAGTAGCAATATACTATTAGTATCGGTATCGAATTCGACCCCGAACTTGTTAATCATTTGTTATTTTGATAAGGTAGAAACATATAGGATCTGGAATGGTGTTATTTTTAATCAACACCATTATCCTATATTACATACATTAGTTATATATAAAGCTGCATTCTTCTGGTTTCGTTGTTTTCAGTCATGTCGGCTAACACATTGGATCACGTTATTTCAGTAGTATATATAGATATTTTAGCTAAAGGTGATCTACCGAGAAACTTGACTAACATTAATCAAAGAGCAAGTCTCGATGAGCTATTTTCCTCTTGGTGTCCTAAAAGAAGTGACAAAACAGGCAAAGACAATATGAAATAAAAAAAAAATTAAGAATAGAGAAAAATGGCTAAAAAAATTGACGGATCATCTGCCTACCATAATCGAAACCTTTCGAATATGATGACTAACTTTTGATCCATTAAGGGGAGATTGTATTTGAAAATTTCTTGCCAATTGGCATAACATAAAAATGAAACAATGGTAGTAAGATAAAACGGCAAAAATCATGCACCTAAAATTTTAGTATTGCGGAGGGGCTGTAGGTAATTTATGTTGAAAGACATTTTTTTTGTGTAACCTAAAATCTTTATAGGGAGTAAAAAAGTAATGAAATGGAATCAACTTGTAAACATTACTTATCTGGCATAAGGCTGTTTTTTTTTGTTGTTTTTTGTGAAGCTCAATTTTCAGTTTTAATAGACTTTTTTCATAGTTTAGTAGTTTTCCGATGATTTTATCGTGTATAGACAAAATTAAACTGTTAATGGTCTCCCTAAATTTAAAAATAGTATATTACAGCAGTGTCCGTCGCGAAGAACTAAGTATTAATAATCATACCACATTTCCTGGTGGACTCAGTTGTATGCATATATTCTTATTTTGTACTTCTTATGTTTTTTCCCTCGAGTTATGGTCTATACAACCCAACAAACACCCCACACCCACCCCGTGGCTTTAACTCCCGATTTTTTTTTCACAAGGCACACAGTGAAGGTATTAAAGTCTAACAGTATTTTAGTCCCTTTTGCAGACTTAGTCATATTTTTAATAAAAATGGATTGTAGGTAATTTTTGTACAATACCCTTATATACAGCCTGATCCCACAGATTTTCCCTTTGATTACAAAGTTTTCCCATGCATGTCTGCGAAACTTCATAACCTACCCTTTCTGCAATTGAATCATCAGTTTGTACCCCGAAATGTTAACGGATATTTGAGTTTTTATGTGGACGTTCACAGCCATGTCCATGTCAGGTTTTATGCCGACAGTTCCACGGGAATTATGCTGTTTGAGGGAATGTTGCATGTTTTTGATACTTTCGTCTAAAAGGCAAAATTGTCATTTCTATATCTGTAAGTTCTAGCCCTAAACATGTGTAACTTTGAAATATTAATTAAACTTTAATAGAATAATTTCTTCATCCACCTATAAGAGGTACATGTATAATATTATGATAGTCCCACATGTTTATACTAAAACTAATGAATACATTTAAATACAAATTTTAAGTGTTTAATGCAATAGAAATGTCTAAGTTGGTTTTTTTTTTTTAATGTACAGTCAATTTAATTAGTTTGTTACAGAAAAAAGTTTTTGTATGGTGCTTTTGTTTACTAACAGTACATACATTTTATCAATACATTTAAGACATATTAAATTTGTGTGTACACAACACAAAATATTAAACTGGTTAGACAAGTATTTAAATCTTTTGAAAATCGATATTTCTTCATAAGTGTCCCAGATATTGGACATTTTACTTCCCTTTGCAAATTCCTATCCGACTGTCGATATATGCATGGTAAGAATTTTCTAATAATCCAATTGCTTATTTACTTTATAACTCAAATTGCATATTTCTGGTAACTGTCGATGGTAATTACCGCATAACATGTATGATAAGATAAGAATTCAATGTTTCATTTAAACAGAAAGTAGATACATGATAAATTTCACCGTGACTGAAAACAAATGAATCGGAGAATTTGCCCTCTTTGAGCAATAATTCCTAAGTCTGACACAGTACAAATTGTGTAGATAATATCTCCACTTAGTCTCTTATCATGGGTTCTTTTTCAAATATCTGCAACACAGAGACTGTAAAAGAATGTGTGGTGGCTGAAGTGCTTACGTACTTGAAAAGAGCAGAACAGTTAAATGTTCATAAGTATCCTAGTTCAATCAAAAATGTATCTTCTGGAAATATACCAAGCTCAACTATTAGGCATTATTCATTCAATGAATCTGAGAGCTGTAGTATAGCCAGGGAATATCATGTCTACTTGCTCAAACCAGTATATTATATTCCTTTTGAACACTATCAATCAATTCACTGGCCTTTAATTATTTAAGGACAAAATAATGATTTTGAAAGTTTTAATAAAATTGAAACCTTTTTTTTATACAAATACAATTAACAGTGTTGTTTGCAAAAGTTTAAAGAAAAGGATCAAAGTTTTATTTGTAGGATTTCAATCTTTTCAAAATAATTTGTATCAAAAAGAAATAATATAGTGCAAATGTATTTGTTTTATAGACATTTTAGACCTGTATTTCTTTGAACAGTTTTAATATAAAACTAAGAAGATGTGGTATGATTGCCAATGAGACAACTCTCCACCAGAGACGAAATGACATAGAAGTTAACTATAGGTCACCATACGGTCTTTAACAATGAGCCAAACCAATACCAAATAGACGCTATAAAATGCCCCCATGTGACAAATGTAAAACAATTCAAACAAGAAAGCTAACGGCCTAATTTATGTAAAAAACAATGAACAATATACAAATAGAATAGAATAGAATATACTTTATTCAAATTAAAGATGTCACAAGGGGCAATATGAGATTATAACATAACACATATTAAACAACTACAAAAACACAATGCTGAAGAAGGGAAATACCTGATTGGTAGCATTTAATATTATAAACAGCAACGAACGACAGCTACTGAATTACAGGCTCCTGACTTGGGACAAGCACATAAAGAATTATGAGGGATTAAACATGTTAGCGGGCGTCCAACCCTTTCCTTACCAGGGGCAGTGTTGTAATAGTACAACATATGTAGCATTATCTATATATACAGTTATGTCAGTAACATAGCAGCCAAAATGATACAAAAGCCAAACAATTTCATTTTTTTTTTCTGTTGGCCAATGTCTTCTATCCTTGATTTTTATATCTGTATTGTCTGCCTTAAGAAGTTCTCCCTCTACTAACCTATTATGAATACAGCGAATGAGACTACTCTCTATCCAAGTCATAATTTGTAAAAAGTAAATCATTACAGGTCAAAGTACGGCCTTCAACAAGGAGCCTTGGCTCACACCGAACAGCAAGATATAAAGAGCTCAAGAAATGACTTAATAAACCATTGAAACAGGAAAATCAATAGTCTAATCTGTATAAAAAAAAAGGAGAAACGAGAAACACTTATGACCCACATCAACAAACAACAACCACTAAGGTCTAGTTGATTATTGGAATGTCAAAGGTAAAAGGCGCAGAACAGTGTTGATTAATTCCCAGATAAGTATGTTCTGTATAATTGTGAATATACATACAAATGTGTAATAGGTTTATTTGTCATTACATATCTGGACATAATGCATCTTTTATGATCATAATATTACCTGTATTTATATATCTTACAGTAACTTTTTTGACTATTGTATTTATAGCTGTAAAGTTTTACTTTAGAGAGTATTTTCACATGTTTTAGATATAAAGAGATAAAGTAATGGCCTCATCAGTCAAGCACTTTTGTACAATTTGTCTTGATGATGGAATCTCCAACAGAGCCGTCACCTGGTGCACAGAATGTGAGGTGTTGTTTTGTGAAGACTGTAAAAAACCTCACAGCAAGTCAAGACTGTCTAACAATCATAAAACCATCTCATCTGAAGATTACCACGAGTTACCTAAATTCATGAAAGAAATAAGCAGTCAGTGCAGAGACCACAAGGAGAAGTTTGAACTTTATTGTTCTTTTCATGCATGTCCATGCTGTGTCCAGTGCATCACCGATGGACACCAGAAATGTCAAGATCTGAAACCCTTGTCTGATATCCTAAAGCAAGTAAAATCATCTGCCTCAGTTCAACTTTTTGAAAAAGATTTGAAGGTTGTGAAGAAAAACTTAGATGCAGCCATAAAATACATGAAAACCAGATTCAGTACTATCTGTACTCAGAAAACGAAAGCCGTTGAGGAAATCAAGTATATGAGGAAGTCTATCAATGATTACTTAAACAAATTAGAGCAAGACATACTTAATGACTTAGAGTCTAAACATTCAAAGCTGAAATCAAACATGGCCACTCTCGTACAACAAATGGAACAGGGAGTCAGTCAGATAAATCAAATGCAGAGCCAGTTTACCCAAATGACGCAACATGCAACAGAGCTACAGATGTATATTGGTCTAAGAGAAATTGAGAAAACTACATCACAAACGGAAAAATACATAGACGATTTAGAAAGCGAAGACCACTTCATTGAAAAGAATCTAGAGGTTAACATTTCATCTACTGTTCAATCAATTCTACACGACGTCAAATCCTTTGGAGATATCAATATTAATACCACCTCTTCTACCCTCCAATTAAAAGCTGGAAGAAAAGATCAAACCCAGAATTTAATTTCAAAATTCCTGGAATTGGACAAATAAAGCCATCCTTGTTGACAAAACTGACAATTCAAAAGATATGAAGACTTTAAGTATAATTGCCTGTCGAATTGTACCGGATTGTAAAATTATCGTACTTGATTACAACATGAGAAAACTACTACTGTTCAGTAATGATGGCATCTTCATCAGAATAGTGGTTACATTCACACATGGTCCTTACGATGCCTGTTTTGTCAGAAATAATACAGTAGCTGTTACATTAGGATCAGCCAATCAGACAACACTGGTGGATATAGAAAAGAATAAAATTATTCAAACAATCAAATTTCCTCATGGTTGTTATGGAGTAGCATGTGATGTTAAAACTTTGGTCATCAGTAGTGGTGGCAGACAGAGCACTAGAGTGAATCTGAATGACAATTCTCATACAATCACAGAAGGAATGGAAGAAGTTGGTTGTATTGCATTATTCCAAGGAAATATCTATGGTACCATTCCTTTAGAAAACAAAGTATGCTGCTTTAACTGTACCGGTGAAACTCTGTGGACGTTTACGCACCAGGACATTGATCAACCAGTAGGAATTACATTAGACATGAATGGCTTTGTTTATATAGTTTCTAGTAAAAACAATAGTGGTGTGGTAGTATCACCAGATGGTAAAACCTGTAAGACCATACTATCAGAGGCTGATGGAATCAAATATCCTTGGGCCATAGACATCAACAGAGAAACAGCAATGATGATAGTGTCTGGTAAAATAAGTGAAGACAGAGGAAACTATTTCGCAGCATTTGTTTATAAAATTTAAAAGTCAATTTAATTTTTGGATAGATGCATATCTGATAACAATATCATCACTTCTTACTTAATTTAAACGTCGTGCAAACAATTTATCATTTTAACATGTAGAAAATATGATTGTAAATGATTACAGATTTACAGTTTTAACCGGATTTCCGAAGGAAAATATCGTTAATTTAACAGGTGATGTACGACAAACAAAAAGGCGGGCGTTCGGCTGCCAAACAGTGTCTGTGCAATAACATGATTACACCATGTACACTTCACGAAATATTTTTCAAATTTAGATATGTTGTTTCATGTGAGTTATTGAAAGTGAAATTAAATTTTCACTATTTTAGCTTTAATCCTTTTTGAGTTGTAGACCTATAAGTAGCAACAAGTAATACTATGATTGATTTTAGACTTACGATGCCTGTTTTGTCAGAAATAATACAGTAGCTGTTACATTAGGATCAGCCAATCAGACAACACTGGTGGATATAGAAAAGAATAAAATTATTCAAACAATCAAATTTCCTCATGGTTGTTATGGGGTAGCATGTGATGTTAAAACTTTGGTCATCAGTAGTGGTGGCAGACAGAGCACTAGAGTGAATCTGAATGACAAGTCTCATACAATCACAGAAGGAATGGAAGAAGTTGGTTGTATTGCATTATTCCAAGGAAATATCTATGGTACCATTCCTTTAGAAAACAAAGTATGCTGCTTTAACTGTACCGGTGAAACTCTGTGGACGTTTACGCACCAGGACATTGATCAACCAGTAGGAATTACATTAGACATGAATGGCTTTGTTTATATAGTTTCTAGTAAAAACAATAGTGGTGTGGTAGTATCACCAGATGGTAAAACCTGTAAGACCATACTATCAGAGGCTGATGGAATCAAATATCCTTGGGCCATAGACATCAACAGAGAAACAGCAATGATGATAGTGTCTGGTAAAATAAGTGAAGACAGAGGAAACTATTACGCAGCATTTGTTTATAAAATTTAAAAGTCAATTTAATTTTTGGATAGATGCATATCTGATAACAATATCATCACTTCTTACTTAATTTAAACGTCGTGCAAACAATTTATCATTTTAACATGTAGAAAATATGATTGTAAATGATTACAGATTTACAGTTTTAACCGGATTTCCGAAGGAAAATATCGTTAATTTAACAGGTGATGTACGACAAACAAAAAGGCGGGCGTTCGGCTGCCAAACAGTGTCTGTGCAATAACATGATTACACCATGTACACTTCACGAAATATTTTTTCAAATTTAGATATGTTGTTTCATGTGAGTTATTGAAAGTGAAAATAAATTTTCACTATTTTAGCTTTAATCCTTTTTGAGTTGTAGACCTATAAGTAGCAACAAGTAATACTATGATTGATTTTAGACTTCTGAACCCTTAAATTCAACAATTTTTCTTTTCTTTTTTTACTTGATCTAGTTTGGCGGTCCAGATTTGCCAATATCCTTGTTATGCCGGACAATAGGGTTTGCTATTAATTTGACATCCTTTTGTTTCTCAAATTACATAGCATTAAGTATTGAACAAGAAAACAGTAAACATCCAAATTGAAATGCTATACGTTGGAAGCATCTTGAGTATTTACCACCATTAGAACCAAACAAATGTAATGCCAAGAAGAACCATTAAAACCTGGAGCTAAATGGATTACAAAAAGGGCCCATAAAACATGTAAAAAGAATAACCAAACTCAACCGAAGTCAACTGATGCATAGAGGGGGATCGAAACTATGGTTTCTGAATGATTTCTAAATTTATCAATTGATACATTAAAACGTTATTGTATCGACATTCCTGTGCCAAAGGAGAAATAACAAGAGTGCACACGCTGAAATGTCTCGTCTTCTTTACTGACCACTAATTTATGTTGGAGGGTAACGAGGTTTAACTGCTAGTATCACACACAAGAGATTCATGACCTTACATTCATTCAATACGCAAAATATAGATGACCTTTATGCTTATAGTAATTAAAAAAAACACCATAATACAAAAACATAAACTTAACCAATGAACCATGAAAATGAGATCAAGACCAGATTACACCAAAGATAGTTGACCAATGGGTTATAGTACTGTACATCACCACAGACCAGAACATGATAAGAAGTTAACTTGACAAAAAAAATTTTTTTTGTTTTCAGCCATTGAACTATAAAAATGAGGTCAATGATATTGGACGTATGACAGACGGAATATAATTACATTAGGTATCTGTTCATAAGGTATGATGCATCCGGGATTTTTACCTTCTGAAATATGAAGCTCAAAACAAATAGCAAAAATCGCCGCCGCCAGTCAGTAATCGATTCGTCCCGCATCCTGCGACTCTCGTTGCAGGTGAGACAAAACGCGATATGTAAACTATAGAAAAGACATATTAATGTCTCAGCATTATTATACCGTACGTTCCGTCGTATGGTGTTTACATATCTCAATTGATACGTTGTGTTCGTACATGTTCACGCTATACCGACTTCATATACACTAGCGTGCTCCTTACGTAGTAACTGCTCCAACAGAGTTATGGGGAGAAAAGATTAAAAATGACTCTCCGTAAATGTTTAGGAAACAATTACGCAATTGGTTGATCTTTACGATGTGACTGTGTATAAGCTAACTAATGGCATTTTTACCACGTCTTAGATTGTTGATTACATATATGTCGTCTGTCTGCTAAGTGCTTAATGTGATCTTTTTCCGAATATGACTGTTTTGCCGAATATGAATTTGTATTGCTATACGACGTGTCTCGATATTTGTTTACATCCAACATTCATTTGTTTATTTGTGGTGTTTCTGTTTTGATTTCGGTTGGATAGTGTGGTTTGTCTGATCGTTTGTTAGAGTTTTGTGCTCTCTGTGCCTTGCATCTTGTTTGTCAGTGTAGTCGAGTTGATTTCCATTTTCCATCGATAAAGTATTGTGTTAGTCCAAATAATTATGACATCGTCAAAGCATTTATTCAAAATAGGCTTTCAATACCGTCATTATTATAATATTTGTTTGGACTTGTATTGTTAAAAATACTTGTCTTTCAAGATTATATATTCGTTAAAAAATACGTCACTGTTTGTTATGTCTCGTGATGTCGGTCGTTAATGGAAGATGATCGTTGTTATTCTGCGGTTAACATGTTGTAACGACTATTATATAATATTTATCTGTGCGTTTCTCTGTGATGAGTATTATTGCGTCTATTTGGGCTGTGTTTCTGTCACCTAGTGTTGTCATTTAAGCGATATTTCTAACATTGCAATATAACCAGGGGTTTGACTAGCTTAAAAAATCAGGTTCAATCCAACAGTTTTTCTTAAAGTTGTCCTGTACCAAGTCGGGAATATGATAGTTGTTTATTTATGTTGGCGTTTGGTTTTGTAGTACGTCAGTGATTCTGGTGTTCCTTTGTTTTCCTCTTATAGTTGACATGCTTCCTTCGGTTTTGGTTTGTTTCCCGGATCTACTTTCTCCAAATCGATGTATGACGTTCATAGCCGAAAAGTGAATGTGCAGGGCTATATAATCGCATTGCTAACACGAAAAAATGTAACTACAACTGAATACTAAATAACATTCATTTATCATGAGTGGTTCTCCTTCAACTGAACTAAATACAAACACTTTCAAAGTCAATGTATCATGATGAGGGGGCGGTATACTTCAATATTCATGGAAATTAAAACAAGCAAATGATGATACAATTAAACATCAAATCTTTTAGTTGTTCATCTTAACTGACATAATCATAAACTTTAACATGTAAACTATGTAAAAGTTTCAAAGTCAATAAACCATTGATGAATGAGGGCGGACCCACATATTCTCCATGAAAATGTGCTTTGTTCATGCTAATACAACTGCATACCAAATAGAATTGACCTACTACCAATGATACTCCTTAAACTGGGATAATCTCAAACTACCTTTTTTTTTTTAACTTTTCATAGAAGACAAAGAAAGATAACTCTGAAGATTCTACGAGCCAAGTACATTTGCACTATATAATAACCTGACGGAGCACATGCAATTCACCTTGAATCACCCCCAGTTTTTGTAGAGGTCGTGTTGTGTACGGTTGTTTGTCTGTTGGTCTATCTGTTTCCTTTTTTGGCCATGTCGTTGTCAATTTGTTTTCTTCTTTTTTCGACTTGTAAGTTTGAATGTATCTTTGGAATCTTCCGTCCCTTTTTTTATATTTTCTAAATAAATTGATATTCTTATTCTCATAGAATTATTTTATTATTGTATTGTATGCATCTCATAAACTGAATTTCAATTGATAAACACATAAATATTCTGTTTGTATGCAAAAATATTCTACAACATGAGCATGTATGAAATATTTGCCACTGAAAGTTAAGCAACTACCACTCAATCGATCTTCTTTAATATTGTGATCACTTTTAACAAATTGAAGATTATGGCACAGAAGGATAACTTACAAGACACAGATTATATATATGTTGTATACAAGTAATCATTTTGTACAACAAAAATGTACAAATTATAATTTGTATTTTGACTTTGTACAAATTGTAATTTGTACAAAAAGTGCTTGTTCAAATTACAATTTGTACAAAATTTGACTAAAAATCACTTTTAACTTGTACAATAATTTCTAGTACAGATTTTGGTATAAAAACGCAATGATATACAGACTTTTTACTCAATGACCACACAATAAAAAATTGAAAACAACACGTTTAATAATTTCATGCGTCCGAGTTTTTAAGGTAGATTGCTGAATTGTTATATTGGTTTCAATAAGTAATTGTAAGGTTTAAAAAAATGATAACGTGTACACAACATATATACAAATTAAACATTCCGGAAAAATGAAAATGGCAAATGTACTGTGATATCACTTATGTATGGACAAAAAAAAACTGTTTACGTTTTATATCATTTAATTCAATAATTGTCTATTAATTAAGATTATTTGGTATTTTAATTATTTATCTATCTCTATTAAATGACTTTAAAGCCTTTCATATAGTATTATTCATCAAGATCTGATTCACACTGCACCTTATACAAAATCTTGCAAACTATGTTAAAATCTCTAAGACTTTTAAAATAAAATAAAAACAAATATATACAACTGACATGTTAAGTAAAAATGATGTTTTCCTAAAAAATTACTAATTAAAACCAATATAGCAATTCAGCAATATATCATGAGACTGGAATTTTACACTTTGTCAAATAATTTGTTTGCTCAGTTAGTAAATTGAAAAGAGTGGCAAACATTAGAAATTTCCCTCCAAATAGAACATAGGACCAACATTATTGTCAAGAGCCTTAATTAAATATCTAAATATACAAATCAAGGTACCATATAAAAACAGGTAGACAGTATCTATATTTTGAATGATTTTTTATAAAATCCCATCTTTTTTTAGCCTGTAGATCTCACATTCCCTATTCACCACGTCACCACTTTTTTACCCCCTATATCCTATAAACCAAAAGCTTGTCATCCACTCATCCGCAGCACACTTACATATTTTGTGAAGCTAGCCATGCTTTAATACTATCGGCAACTGATTTTTTTTTTATAAATATGTGAACTGTAACTGCTTTTATACTTATTTATTAATGAAATGCATATTTCTACTCCAAGGACTTAAACGCATATACAAATACAAAACAAATATAAAAACAAATGGCATAAGAATTAAATAATACAAAATTGAAGGACCTCCTTGTAGAATTTTTGCAGAGGAGCTATGAAACTTGTTTGAAGGCAATTTTGTTATAAAAACTAAATTTGTTTAAGGTTGAACAAATCAATTACCAGGAATCACCTAACAAATATTCACCTGCTTTGGTTTGTAAAGCTCAACTTTCAGTTTTTAAAAGTCTATTACATATTACCAACGTTTGACTCCAGATTTTATAACATATGTAAATTTGAAATATAAAATAAACTTTAATAGAAAAATTTCTTCGTCCAGCTACATGTATCATGTTATGACCGTCCCACATGTTTATACTAAAAGTAATTTCACCAAATAGAGCTACATATGATGTCATGATGGTCCCACGTGTTTATAATAGAACAAACTCCACCTATAAGAGCTACATGTATCATGTCATGATAGTCCCACATGTTTATACTAAAACTAACTTAACATATAAGAGCTACATGTCATGTCATAATCATCCCACATGTTTATACTAAAACTTACTTAACATATAAGAGCTACATGTCATGTCATAATCGTTCCACATGTTTATACTAAAACTAACTTAACATATAAGAGCTACATGTCATGTCAAAATCGTCCCACACGTTTATACTAAAACTAACTCAACCTATAAGAGCTACATATCATGTCATGATGATCCCACGTGTTTATACTAAAACTAACTACACCTATAAGAGCTACATGTATCATGTAATTACAGTCCCACATGTTTATACTGAAACTAACTCAACTTATAAGAGCTACATGTCATGTCATAATCGTCCCACATGTTTATACTAAAACTAATTCTAATTTAATCATTTTTAAAGTGTTAAATACAATGAAAATTGTCCAAAATGTTTTTATTTATTGTACATAAAACTAACGAGTCTTCAAAGTTTGTTTGGTGCTTTTCTTTTCTGAAAATTACATATATTTAATTAATACATATCAAAAAGTTAAATCACAAAAATACTGAACTCCGAATAAAATTCAAAACGGAAAGTCCCTAATCAAATGGCAAAATCAAAGACACAAACACATCAAACGAATGGACAACAACTGTCATATTCCTGACTTGGTACAAAACAAAATGTTAAACTGTTGAGACAAGTATTTAAATCTTAATCAATACATAAACGTCCCAGATATCGGACATTTGATTTCCCTGTGCAAATTCCTTTCTGTCAGCATGTTTATTGTAAGAATTTTCAAATAATCCAATTGCTCATATATGTTAAAACTAAAAATTCGTAATTTATTAAACTGTGGCAACTATCCATAATAATACATTCTTCATCCACATATAAAAGTGACATGTATCTTGTCATGATAGTCCCACATTATTATACTAAAAGTGTTTTATACAATAACAAGTGTTGTATTAATAATTTATTTAAAGTACAAAAAGTTAATTTTTTTTATTTTATAAAGAAATACGATACTTGAAAGTTTGTATAGTGTTTATGTCAAATGAACAGCACATACATTTAATCAATACATTTCAATCATGTCAAATTTGTGTGTACACAACACAAAATATTGAACTGGTTAGACAAGTATTTAAATTCAAATCAATAATTCTAAATAAGTGTCCTAGATATTGGACATTTTACTTCCCTGTGCGAATTCCTTTCTGTCAGCATGTTCATGGTAAGAATTGTCAAATAATCCAATTGCTCATTTATTTTATTACTCAAAATTCATTGTTTATTAAACTCGAGCACCTGTCCATGATATTTACTGAATAACATGTATGATAAAACAAAAAATCAATGTTTTATTACAACTGAAAGTAGAAACATGATCAATTTCACCGTGAATGAAAGCAAATGAATCAGATATTTTACACTCTTATTGCTCATTCAATCTCGGATCCAGGATCCTCCTTTTTTTTTTACTACCAATGCTTTTGAATGGGGACATATGGTTTGAAAATCCCCCTTTATTTGGGTTGGAACCCCCTTTTTAAAATGGCTGGATCCTTCCCTGCATTCTGACATAGTTCAAATATTGTAAATGATATCTCCAGTCAGTCACTTATTATTTTTTTTTATAATATCTGCAACACAGAGAATATAAAAGAAGGTTGTTGTGGCTCAAGTGCTGAATCTCCATCAGTATCCTAGTTCAACCAAAGATGTGTCCTTTGGAAATATACCAAACTCAATTATTATGCTTTATTTATTCAATGAATCTTAGAGTTGTAGTATAGCTAGAAAAAATCATGTCTACTTGGTCAAACCAGTATATTATATTTCTTTTAAACATTAAAAATGATGTCAGTGGCATTTAATTATTTAATTAATGATTTTGAATGTTTTCAAAAAATAAAAATCCCTTTTTGTGGTACAAAACCTATTTACAGTATTGATGGCAAATTTTGAAGAAAAAATCATAGTTCACTTATAGGATCTTGTTATTTTAGAAATTCATTGTATGAAAAAGAATTAATACACTGCAAATGTATTTATTTCATAGACTCCTCAGAGTTGTCTTTCTTTTTACAGTTTTAATATAAAATAAGAGGATGTGGTATAATTGAAAATGAGACACCTCTCCACCAGAGACGAAATGACATGAAAGTTAACAACTATAGGACACCGTACAGCTTTCAACAATGAGCAATTTCATACCACAAAGTCGACTGTAAAAGGCCCCATTGACAAATGTAAAATAATTCAAACTAGAAAATTATCGGCCTGATTTATGTAAAAAAAAAATGAGTGAAATACAAATATGATATACAGCAAAAAACGACAACAACTGAATACCAGGTTCTGGTTTGGTAGAAGGGTTCAAAATATTAGCAGGCGCCCAACCCTTTGAGAGAGAGAGAGAGAGAGACAGAGAGAGATCCTTTTTAGGCCTAGTTATAACATATGATTATAGGAAAGGTTAAAGGCGTAGAACGTTGTTAATTATTTTCTATATAAACATGTTCTGTATAATTGTGATTTGTCATTACATATCTGGATGTACCTGTATTTATATATCTTAAAGTAATGGCAAACTATTTAAAGATTTATTTTAGAGAGTTTTTCCATATATTTCAGAGATAAAGAAATAAAGTAATGGCCTCATCAGTCAAGCACTTTTGTACAATTTGCCATGATGATGGAACCTGCAACAGAGCTGTCACCTGGTGCACAGAATGTGAGGTTTTGTTTTGTGAAGACTGTGAAAAACCTCACAGCAAGTCAAGACTGTCTAAGAACCATAAAACCATGTCATCTGAAGATTACCACAAGTTACCTACATTCATGAAAGAAATAAGCAATCAGTGCAGAGACCACAAGAAGAAGTTAGATTTTTATTGTTCTTCCCACGCCTGTCCCTGCTGTGTCCAGTGCATCACAGATGAACACCAGAACTGTCAAGATCTGAAACCCTTGTCTGATATCCTACAGCAAGTAAAATCATCCGCCTCTGTTCAACTTTTTGAAAAAGATTTGAAAGATGTGAAGGAAAACTTAGATACAGCCATAAAATACCTGAAAACCAGGATCAGTACCATCAATAATCAGAAAACGAAAGCCGCCGAGGAAATTCTGTTTATGAGGAAGTCGATCAATGATTACTTAAACAAATTAGAGCAAGACACACTTAATGACCTAGAGTCTAAACATTCAAAGCTGAAATTAAACATGGCCACTCTAGTGCAGCAAATGGAACAGCGAGCTAGTCAGATAAACCAAATGCACAGCCAGTTTACAAAAATGACGCAATATGCAACAGAGCTACAGATGTATATTGGTCTAAGAGAAATTGAGAAAACTACAGCAGAAACGGCAAAATATATAGACGATTTAGAAAGTGGAGACCACTTCATTGAAAAGGATCTAGATGTTAACATTTCATCTGCTGTTCAATCAATTTTAAACGATGTCAAATCTTTTGGAGATATCGCTATCAATACCACCTCTTCTACCCTCCAAATAAAGGCTGGAAGAAAAGATCAAGCCCAGAATTTAATTTCAAAAGTTCCTGGAATTGAAGAAATAAAGCCATCCTTGTTGACAAGACTGACTATTCCAAAATATATGAAGACTTTAAATATATTTGCCTGTCGTATATTACCTGATGGAAAATTCTTAATACTTGATTATCAGAAAAAACAATTGCTGCTATTCAGTAATGATGGCATCTTCATCAGAATAGTAGTTACATTCAAACAAGATCCATATGATGCCTGCTTTGTAAAAAATAATACAGTAGCTGTTGTAATAGCATCAGCCAACCAGACAACACTGGTGGATATAGAAAAGAATAACATTATTCAAACCATCCAACTTTCTCATTTGTGTAATGGAGTAGCAAGTGATGGTGAAATTTGGTCATCAGTAGTGGTGGCAGACAGAGCACTAGAGTGAATCTGAATGACAAGTCTCATACAATCTTAGAAGGAATGAAAGGAGTGGGACGTATTTCATTATTTAAAGAAAATATCTATGGGACCATTCCTGTAGAAAACAAAGTCTGCTGCTTCAAAAGTACTGGTGAACCTTTGTGGACATTTCAGCACCAGGACATTAAACGTCCAGCAGGAATTACATTAGACAATAATGGCTTTGTTTATATAGTTTCTTGTAGAAACAACAGTGTTGTGGTAGTGACACCAGATGGTAAAACCTGTAAGACCATACTATCAGAGGATAATGGAATCAAAGATCCGTGGGTAATAGACATCAACAGAGAAACAAGAATAATGATAGTGTCTAGTCAAATAAGGGAAGATAGCAATACAGACTATGACACATCTTTTGTTTATAAAATTTAAAATTTTATTTTATTTTTTTACTAAATGACTGTTGTATATTTGATTTCAAGATTATTACATCTTATTTATTAAGGCGATCAAAAAATGTATTATTAAAGTAGGTGGTTTTTTTTTAATTCATACGATAATATATCTTACTTTTTATCAAGATTTACAAAGAAACTGTCAGTAATCGATCTGGTGATGTACGGCGGATGGGTGGAAGGTCGGCTGCAATAACCTGAATACGCTTTAACGAAATCTTTCAAAATTTAGATGTGTGTAAATGAAGGTGGAGTTTAATTTCTACGATTTTTATCTATTATCGTTGTTGAGTTGTAGACCTATAAGTAGCAAAAAGTATTACTTAAATTCATTTTGGCCTTTCCATTTCTGACACTACAAAAGCTTTTTTTTACTTGATCCTGTTTGGGGTCCAGATTTTCAAATATCTTCTTCATGCATGAAAATCCGGTTTTCTGTCAATCTAACAGCCTCTTGTTTCTCGAATCCCATAGCATACATTATTAAATAAGAAAAGAGTAAATACTTAAACCTTGAGTTATATGCATGGCAAAAGGACCCATCAAGAGAATAGCCAAAGTCAACCTAAGGTCAACTGATGCATAACACGTCAGCAATTTACATGACATGCACTCAATGATAAAAGACATATGACAGACAGAAGCTGCATACATAATGTATTTGCATACGAGGTATGAAACAATCGAGTATTCTACCTTCTGGAATATCAAGCTTTAAACAAATAGTTTACATCGACGCCGCCGGATCCATTTGTCTTGCATTATGCTACTTTTGTTGCAGGCGAGACAAAAACAAAACTTTTACATGTAAGCTATGGAAGATACATATTAATGTCTCTAACTATGCAAAACATTCATAGCCAAAAAAATATACTGAAGGTGCAGCGCTAAATAATCCCTCGAAAACAAGAAATACAACTGAATAATAAATAACATTGACGTATCATAAGTGGTTCTCTTTAAACTGACTCAACACAAATCAAAGTCAATGAACCATGATGAGGGAGCGGGCCATACGATCTTTGTGGAAATGAAACAAGCAAATGAAATGAGATGCGTTAATGCTAAAATAATTAGAATTGACCTACCATAAGTGATATCTCTAAAATGAGACAATCACAAATTTTCACATTTAATATACGCAAAATTTCCATAGTCAATAGACAATGAAAAATTTATTCAGGATGCAGGAATAAATAATCTCAATGGAAATGAGATGTGCCAATTCTAATACCAAATATCATTGACCTATTACTAGCGAATATCCTTAAGCTGAGATCATTACAAACTTTTACATTTAATGTAAGCAAAATTGTCATAGTTAATAGACCATGGAGCGTTTGATGATGCAGGGGCATATTGGGTGGTTTATACGATTGTTAGATAGTATAAACACTGTGGAAGATACCTATGTGTAAGCAATGCATAGTGGCAGGTTTTTTTTTTCATACTGTTAATAACGTCTTTACATTAAATCCATTGGATGTTGGATGTGTACTGAACGACATTTTAATCTTAGGTACATGGTTCATGTCATTGTATTATTTTTTTGTTCTCTGCTGTCTATCCATGCATGTTTTATATTATGTAATTAAACATTTCATTAATTTTGACATAGCATGTCTATGCGTTTGCAATAAGATTCATTCATTTATTCCTTCATTTATGTTGTTTTTTCATTAGTTGTTATTTCTTAGAACTATCTTTCAGTAACTGCGAGTACTCTCAGAACTTTACTTAGCGTCTTTTTTGTTGCTAGTTATGAGGGATGGATAAATACCATACCACATCCGGTCTGTGGTTTGTGTTGGTTGTTTTTCTGCTTTGAATCGAACTGATGAGATGAGCCCTATTTCTATACGTTGTTCTGATGTTGCACTGTTAAATCACTGTTCTACAGGTTGCACCAGCAAACTAGTTCAACCCGCCACATTCTTTGATAGGAGCCTTTATGTCTGTAGTGTAATGGTTGACGTTGGTTTATGTCTGTCATATTTGTATTTCGCAAACTGTTTTGTTATAACTTGGGACGTTAGTTTTCTCAATTGAACTGTTTCATACTTTTCATATCGGGGCCTGTTATGACTGAGTATATGATAAAGGTTTGTCTTCTTGCTGAAGGTCGTACGGTTGTCTATAATTGCTTACATCCACTTCACTTTGGTCGATAGTTGTCTGATTGGCATTATTCGTTTTAATATGAATTCATGTACCCATCCTAATCTAACTCGCCCGATTTGAACCACCAGAAGATGAGTGGAAAAAAATTTGCGATATATAGATATGAGAAAATGTGATATGAGTGCCAATGAGACAACTCTTTATCCAAGTCACAATATGTAAAAGTAAACCATTATATGTCAACGTGCGGTCTTCAGCACGAAGCCTTGGCTCACACCGAACAGCAAGCTATAAAGGGTTCCAAAATTAACTAATGTAAAACCATTTAAACGGGAAAACCAACGGTCTAATCTATATAAAAACGAGAAACGAGAAACACTTATGAACCAAATCAACAAACGACAACTACTGAACACCAAATTCCTGACGTAGGACAGATGTAAACAAATACAGCGGGTATTAACGTTTTAAAACGTACCAACCTTCATCCTTATCTGAAACAATATGCCGCCAAATAAAATAAATGTACACAGGTAAATGAAAATGATAAGGTATGCAGTACAAATGATTTTGATGTTCATAGTACGAGAATAGAAGTGGAAATGCATAATCCTACCAAACACTTATCAAAGCTGGTATATATTAAAAAAAAAGAGACGAGATATAACACAAAATAAGTAAACATCTAATAATAATAAGCATTACAAATTGTATCAACAGGTCAAATTAACAAGAAAGTACAATTTGAGAGTACTCGCAGTTACTGAAAGCTAGTTAAAAGCCAAATACAAATAATAATAAAACATCATGCATCAGAGAAAATCAACTAAAACACATCCAAGGGATTTCTGCGCTTTTAATACAATATTACCGTAAAATTATGATGTGGAATACCGTTTTTATTACGTTTTCTACTATACCAGTATAGCCACAATACTAATCAAATGTTTTGTATGTATGAAAGAATTTAGTAAAAGTTTTAAGTAATTTATATGACGAAATCCCTGACTTAGTAATTTACCAGGGATTAATTACGATCGTTAAATCTATGACATCACTACACAGACGGGAATACCTAACGAGTTGGGATATATAAACATCGTATGATGGAGCGAAAGTAACATCGCCGTCTAAACAGGGGACATTACCAATAGGGAATGAAAAATCGCCTCTTTTGTCGTAAATTTTAGTATGGAGTTTCACTTTAGAAATTGAAATGTATAAATCTATAAAAGGTCAACTACTGCTGTTTATGTTAGATTTCGTTAGAATAAGTTTCCTTTGGGAAAATTTCGGTAGTATATTTAGAGAACTCTGGATTATTTAACGAAAAAATATCAGAAAGATAACTGTAGGTATTGATGAATGTATCAACCAAATGTAACAAAGACGTGTCTCTACTCAGTTTGGTCATTAACTGAGATTCATAGAAATGCAGGAACAAATCTGTTATAAAAAGGGCATAGTAAATGCCCTTAGGTAAACCTACTACTTATCGATACACTGTATCGCCGAAACGTACATATATGATGTCCAGGAGAATATTTAAAGCTTCAGTCATTCCTTATAGTTTAATCCTAAATTCCATTTTAAGCTGGAAGAAAGCTTAAGAAAAACGTTGAAGACGTCACGGTCACATGACAAAATTATGTCTATCAACTGAAAGACAAAAAAATGTCAGCCAATCAGAAGAAGCGTTATTTCCAAAATTAATGTATTGTGGTATGGTAAATTTTGTATTCTTATCTTTCTTTTTTGCTAATGTGCTTTGTTTAAATGCCTGTTTGTGTTTTTTGTTACGTATTATTCTGTTTTTATGGTGATTTAAACTGATTATAACACAATGTTGACTTTTGTACCCGTATTTCTAATCAATTTTCCTGTTATGTCTGTTTGTTTCGTTCACATTGTTGTCAATATAATGGAATTTATGCGACTGTCATACAAGTGAGAGGTTTATCTTGCTATATAAACAGGTTTAATCCGCCATATTCTACATACGAAAATGGTTGTATCAAGTCAGGAATATAACAGTTATTATCCATTGGTTTGACGTTTTAATATTGCAATTTGATCACGGACTTTCCGTTAAGAATTTTCCTAGGAAATCGTTAAGTTTGTTATTTTACTTTTTTTTAACACTTAATATATCGTTTGCAATTTCTGTTGCTCTTTGATTAACTAATTCTATACTTTTATACGTGCGTTAAGAATAAACATATACGGACCGGAAGTAATCGAACGAATCATTCTGAAACCAGACAACCTTGATGTTTTATCGACATTACCGTTACGAAATTAAATACCTGTCATCTACTTTTAATGTCTTTAATATTTTGTAACCTTTCTGGGTTTTTCGTTGTCTATATGCATATAATAATTGCTAAGTAATATTTTATAAAAAATATGCCTTGAATTTTTTGGGGAATGTAAATGGGTATCCAATTTTTCAACACTTCAGCCAGGGGTGACAAATTTCTTTTTTATCAAACATTGATAATACTAATAGCAGGTTCCTACTCTGATTTATTGAAAAAACTGTGATGATCGAGCCTATATTTCGGCGGAGTAAACCCGTGTTCGTCTGAGACACAAATAATCAACAAAGGCCAGGCAAATCATGATCATGATTATAAAACTTTTTTTAAAATGTCACCGGATATATGTATACATTTTGTTCGATTTATCAAACATATTATGCTATTTCTGGTTTCAGTGTTATATGTTTCACATTCATATCATATTCATATTTCATATTCATGTTTCTTGACGATTGACGACAAACAGTTTTGCGCTGTGTATTTTGAAACAAACTATAGCTTTGTTCGCTATGTTTGGCTTTACATACTGAATATTTAAATTAGTACGATAGAAAATTAATGCGATACTTTGTTATTATTTAAATGATATATATTTATATTCAAATGGCATGAGTTATGCATGAACTCAAAGCGCGGCAATACTAACCATATATATATATACTAATATAAACACTTTTCGAGTTAGTCACTGGTTAATATAATATCAGGAAGGGCGGACGATGAGAGTCGCCGCTATAGGTACTTGTAACTTTATTTATTCTTTTAGCCATGTTTAAATGTTTCAATTAAAGCAAAGTTATTTTAGTATTTCAAATATAGAATTCAGTTTGGCTTAAAGGCCGCATTTTGGTATATTAGTAAATGTCAAAATAAAGCTCCGTTGCATGCGAATATTTCAGTTATAAATATTGTTCATATTTATTGGAACACATTGTAAACTTGGTTTACAATTTGTATATTTACAGATTCATATAATAAAGTATTATAACTTGGACGACTCGTTTAATGCAGAAAATATCCCACAATTAATATCACGCCTAAAGTCTTTGTGATTTCTGGTGACTTATCTTCACCCATTTTGGCGATAGATTGGTGTCACATTTTTCCTGCGACATTTTGGAGGTTCCACAGAGATGTTCCAACTTTATATGGGTTTGACAACGTAGATTTCTACATTTTATAACTAGAATGGTCTTGTGAAGTCCAGGACCGTCATTACCAGTATTTGGCGTTTGCCGTTTATATTATTATACAGTCAAGTTCAAGTAATTAGTTCCGGAACAACTTACCGCTACGTCATGGTGAGACAACACATATTTGTCAACTCTGATGTGAGCAACTGCTTTGTATAAAGTGAATTTACGACTGTGAAACCCTAATGTTTGAAAGGTATATTTGAAATTCATATTTCTCATAATGCGCATAACTACCGGAAAACTCATACTACATCATGTAGATATGTTTGATGTTATTTAATATTAGTGAAAGTCAATTTACAAATTTCAACTGAAACATGCACGGTCAGCATACCTGTGAAGGTGAATGTGTATTGTTTTATCACGTGACAAATTAGAACAACTGAAGTAATTTAATCGATCAGCGTTCCGCACGGATGGAGAGTTTTACAACTGTTGCCGGCGAACTGTAATAGTATTTATTTGACATTCATTTATGAAAACAAACTGTTATAAATATTTGTTAATTGAAAAATTGCAGCGACTTAAGAAAGCGACTTGCATTGACACAGACAAATAAGTAAGTTTATCATCCTTACATCATTTTCATTTCATTTATGTGTATTGTCCTTGTTTTATTTTGTTTATTTTGTGTTGTTATTGTCGTTTGTTAAAGTACAAGTTATGGCTGCTTTTAACTTTACAACTTTTATTTGATCACTCAGACACAATACATACGTGTAACAAGAGGAATACAATATTTACATATATACAAACAATACAAAAAAAGGTGGGTATAACAAAGGAAAAAACATAAAAAAAATACATTTTTAAACAATCATTTTACAAAATGTTCTTAAGTTTACTAAGACATCAAAACCAGGTTTAAAAACGGAACCTGAGTTTACAAAAGAACATGTTCAGAAAATGATAGAGTTTTTAAATCATAATGCAAGCTTTAGGGTTGTAACATCAGATGAGTTTGATAAATTAAATAGTGAGAAACATGTATCATTTGGACATAGTACTCCTATAAATGGAACTACTGCTCATACTAAGCCTCCTTTGGCATCTGTTAGGTCCTCGTCTACAGCAAGAGTGGCAACTTATGCTGTAGGTATTGGTAATAATACAACCGTTTTTTTGTTCAAAATCTTCATACGCAAAACCCAAGATACCTATATTTTCGGGGCAAGAAAAGAGTGAGGTGTCATATGACGTATGGAAGTTCGAAGTTAAATGTATCATACGGTAAGTTAATTATACAGATACTATATAATTGCAGTGTATAAGAGGGTCTCTAAAGGGTAAAGCTAAGGGTTTACTGTTATCACTCCCAGATTGTGCTACACCCGTACAGATTATTGAAAAATTAGATTGGGTATATGGAAATGTGTTCAGTAGTGAAGCATTGCTTCAAAAGTTTTACATGGAAACTCAGAAACAAGGTCAGTCTGTTGCAGATTATGGTATGATACTTGAAGACATTGTCCAGAAAGCTGTTGAAAAAGGTCAAATTAACACACAGGCTAAAAACGACATGCTTAGATCAAAGCTGTGGTCAAGTCTCAGAGATCCCCTTTTGAAAAACGCTAGTCGTTATAAACATGATACAGTTGAACATTTTGACCAGTTGTTAAAAGAGATCCGATCTATTGAATTGGACTTATCTAATTATGCCTCAGGTTCTGAAAAAAAGATGCAACATCAACCTGCAGTTGTTGAACAGTCAGGTATACAAGAGATGATAAAGTCATAGAATCTCTTGAATACTAGAATGGAATCATTTGAGGGGGAGTTAAAGAAAATAAAATATGGTGAACCTGATGATAATACAAGTTCCTCAAATAATCCGTTTCGTGGCTAAGGTGGCGGAAATTATCGAGGGTTTAATAAAAGGGGTAGATTCAATAATAACCGTGGCTGGCGTAGGCGTGGCTATGCGGGAGGCCAACAAAACCAGAATTATAATTCTCAAACGAAGGATTTAAACGGGTAAAGGTCTCAGTTGAGGGGCAAACCAGGGACTTATATAGGCCTGAGAATGTGCCTAGTCCCAAACTTGTTGATACTTGTACGCAGAGCATTCTGGCTTAGCGTATGATTGGTTTAGCAAATGAATCATTTATTTACATTAATAATACAAAGTGTAAGGCTTTGCTTGATACAGGGTCCATGATATCAACAATATCTGAAGGTATGTTTAATGATTTAACACCTCCACCTGAATTGAAAAGTTTAGATGACTTTAGCTTATCAATTAGTGTGGCATGAGGTACCACTTTGCCTTATTTAGGGTACATAGAAGCTAAGTTAAAGGTTGATTTTGTAGAGCAAGATTTCAGGATACCATTGTTGGTCGTCTCTCTTACTGATTATAACAAAAATGTACCGATTATTATTGGTACAAATGTTATCAGATTGTTGGATACATGTTTTATGGTTGGTAGACAGCAAACTAACATAGAAAAGATCCCAAGAGAGTGGGATATTGGTTTTAATTCCATTAAAGATGAAGCAATAGGTTAAGTGTACTCTACAAATAAAAATCCCATCAAGCTAAAACTTTTATCTGTCTTATGTGTATCTGGTTTAGCCAGGTATAAGACACTAGAAGCATGTACAGTAGTGACTGAGAATCTCGTAGTGACTGAGAATCTGTCAGATGTGTCAGTATGCCCACGGGTAGTAAACGCAAGGGGTCATCTTGTCGTGTTTGAGTTAAAATATTTAACATGACTGCCAAAGCTATGTTAATAAAACCTAAAACACACTTGTGTTCTCTGAATGAGGTTAAGGTTGTTCGTCATGTTGATTTTCAAAGTGCTGAAAGCGTTGTTGATGATGAGAAAAATATTTTGTCTGATCAGGAGTTGTCAACTCTAGGAATCACCTTGGAGAATGTCAATGTTCCTGATGACATTAAATTTAGATTGAAAGGTTTAGTTAGTAAATGGAGGTCTATTTTCTCCAAAGGCCCCACTGACATTGGGCTCACAGATCTGATGGAACACGAGATTCAGTTATCAGATGATAAAGCCTTTGGACAACCTTACAGGCGTATTCCACCAGCATTGTTCGATGAGGTGAGAGAACATGTACGTGAAATGTTGGATGCGGGCTGTATAAGGTAGTCAACGATGTTCGCGTTCGGAAAAAGGACAGTTCTTTGAGGTTCTGTTTAGATTTTAGATCTTTAAATAAGAAGACAATTCGTGACAGTTATTCTTTACCTCGTATTGACGAGACGATTGATTGTCTAGCTGGGGCTAAGTACTTAACACGACTGGACCTTCGGTCGGCATATTGGCAATTGGGCATTAAAGAGTCAGACAAGCATAACACCGCGTTTTCGATAGGTCCTTTGGGGTTCTATGAGTTTAATAGGCTCCCATTTGGTCTACCAAACGAAGGAGCGTCGTTTCAGATGTTGAGGGAAAGATGCGTGGGAGAAGCGAATTTACGTGAATGCTTGGTATTTTTAGATGACATTGTGGTGTTTTCACGTAAAATAGATGACCATTTTGCTAGATTTTGAGTCTGTTTTAGTCGTCTTAAACACCACGGCCTGAAACTCAAAAGTAGTAAATGTGAATTTGTTAAGAAGGAGATTAAATATCTTGGTGTTATAGTGTCCGACGACGGTATCAAAACCGACCCAGAGAACGTTATAGCAGTCCAGAATTGGCCTGCTATAAAGAACATTAAGGATCAAAGTAGGTTTATAGGTTTCACTTCGTATTAAAGGAAGTTCATTAGAGACACCGCTAAAATTGCAAAGCCTCTAAATGACCTACTTCTTGGACACCATACAAACAAAAAAAAACCTCGGGTCTAAACGGAAGAAGTTTAGTAAGCCTAGTCCTTGGAAATAGGGTACCGAGGAACAGAATGCTGTTGATCTTATTATAGAAAAGTTGACAAACCCACCAGTTCTTGCATATGCTGATTTCTCATTACCTTTCCTTGTAAACGTTGATGCGAGTGGTACCGGTTTAGGTGCCGTCTTTTACCAAGAACAGAAGGATAGAGAACGAGTGATAGCATACGAAGTCGTAGCCTAAGTGGCCCAGAGAAATTATATCCAGCCCATAAAAGAAAATTTTTTGGCGCTTAAATGGGCTGTAACTGATAAGTTTCATGATTATTTCTTTGTTATCAAATTTACTGTAAGAACGGATAATAAACCCACTTACATACGTTCTCGGTAAAGCTAAATTAGATGTTACCGGCCATTGATGGGTTGCTGCACTGTCAAACTTTGATTTCAGCATTGTGTATAGAACAGGCAAGTCGAATATTGCTCTTTCTAGGCTTCCGTCCGATTGTAAAGAAGTTTTTAGTGACGTAGTTAAGGCTATTTGTAAATCTATAGTATTAACTCCAGATAAAAATCCTGCTATTGAAACTATATGTTTGTCTCGTGATATTCAGTTTATAGATAGCGATAGCGAGGTTTTGCCGATACATCCAAATTTGCTGACATAGACTGGATGTATGAGCAGAGACAAGATCCGTGCATAAGTAGAGTTATTGATTTAGTTATTATATTGAGAATGGGAAAAACTGTGTTTGAAAGATAAGGTTTTATATAGGAAAAGCTACATTAATCATGAAGCTGTGTTTCAACTTGTATTACCTTCTATTTACCATGAGCTAGTACTAACTGCTTTACATGACGATGTAGGTCGTCAGGGGCTTGATCGTTCTTTATCACTTGTAAAATCACGATATTTTTGGCCAGGTATTGATAGAGACGTAGATAGCAAAGTTTCGAACTGTCAGAACTGCATCCTCAGAAAGTCGAAGTGCAGGAATTCTGCGTCATTGGTTAATATATGTTCCTCTTACCCTTTGGAGCTCATTTGTATTGATGTTCTAACTTTTGAGCAATCAAAGGGAGGATATGAGAACATTTTGGTCATTACGGATCATTTTACGAGGTACGCTCAAGCTATACCTACGAAAAACCAGTCCGCTAAGCTGAAGCATTATTGGAGAATTTTATTCAGCACTATTCTTTTCCATCTCGAGTTCACAGTGATCAGGGGCGAAATTTTGAGAGAAAGGTTATCAAGGAACTGTGTAGACTAGCAGGCATAAAAAAAATCTAGCACTACGCCGTATCACCCGCAAGGGAATGGTCAGTGAGAACGTTTTAACCAAACCTTATTAAACATGTTGGGTACCCTTCATGACGAAAAGAAATCCAATTGGAAAGTGTATGTTGCGCCGTTAGTACATTCCTATAATGCAACAAAACACGATACAACTGGATACAGCCCACATTATCTGATGTTTGGTTGGCACCCGCGGCTTGCCATCGACGCTTTTATAGGCAACCCAAACCAGTCTGTTACTAAAGATCACACTGCATATGTGAGTGATTTGATGAAACGACTGCAGTTTGCCTATAAAACAGCTGAAAAATCAGCCGAAAGGACTGGAAGACGTCATAAAACCCGATATGATCTGAAAGTCAGACAGTCAGTACTGGAGCCTGGTGATAAAGTGCTACTTAATAATGTAGCGTTTAGAGGGAAGCATAAATTAGAAAACAAGTGGGGTAAACTACCTTATGTTATTGTTTCAAAACCTGACTCCGATATTCCAGTTTATATCATAAGACAGGAACATGGTCGAGGTCGTTAAACAGTACATAGGAATATGTTACTTCCTATTACTTCTATCCCCATTTTAAACCCTCAGTGTAGTGAGAGCTCTCATCGTAAGAGAAATGTAGTTTCAGAAAAGAACGATTGTCTGTCAGCATTAGTAAATAAGGTTTTAGACTCTAATAAGACAGTGGACGAAATCACTTCTGACCACCAAGTTGTTTCAAATGCTTCATCTGAGAATTCTGATTCTGATTTAGAAGAAGAGTTTTTAGTTCATGAATGCCCGAGGCGTCGAGTAGATATAGTACCGCCTCTTAACCCTTAAGCGGATGAATTTCATTCGGGCATTTTGAATCTAGATGAAGTAAGTCAGCGATCTAGTAGTCCTGACAGTAGTATTGAACAATCTGATGGTCAGAGTTCAAGTATTTAGGTGTATCGGAGTTTAGCAACCCTGTTCCCGTCAGTAGTGAATCAGAAACCAGTTCTGATAATCAATCGTCAAGCGTCTCTGATAGTCATGCGTAGAGCGCTTTAGATTAGGTCCAACCAGAGTCTGAAATTCAAGTGCGGCGGTCGAGTAGACAAGTGAAACCACCAGTCCGTTTTCAAGATTATGTAAGCTACTAGTATCTTAATGTTTTAATTTTTGAATTTATTTTTTTTTATATTTGGAGATTAATTTTATTTCTATTTAGTTTCATTTTTGTTTTGTTTCACAGAAATGAATCAACATACATACATTTACACGTCTAGTACAGGAAAAGTTCTAGAAGGCAAAGTTATGTTACGTGTAGTGCCTGAAGAGAAATTGGAAACTTTGTGCAAATATGCATAGGATGAACTTAAAGATATAGACGGTCTGAAAATCGCGTACTTCATAGCTGAAACACCGGATATTTGTTCTTTAGAAAGAAATCGTAGATCGAATTATGGAGAATCATTTCTTCAAAGAACTGACAATGGTTGGTAGAATCATGCATTGAGACTAAATAATACTATAGTAGATACAGAAACCAAATTAAAAAGTATAAATTGTAAGGTAGTTTTTCCACTGTTACAACTATGAGTTTCTGTCTTTGGAATTTACATAGATTGTCTATTGGAAAAACAAATCATTTGAAGTATGAGAATGCATACGATGAGATGCAGCTAGAACTTAACTATATTCTACATGATGTGAATAAGTTTATTAGAGAATGTAATCATACGAATCATGTTATCACTCAATTTTTTCATTCTCCTGTACATAAATGTAAGAGTGGGAAATTTAGATATTTGTATAACAGATTAGTGGATGGGGTACATCCTACGTTTGATTTAGCAAGAATTTAAATTGATCGTTTGTCAACGGTATTTCAAAGTAATAAGGGAAAATTTTGTTAATTTTATTTGACTTTTTGATATTTATTTTTTTTTAAATATGAATCCTATTGAAATGCCCTGAATTGTAGTCATTACTATATGGTATAGAGGCGTTTGCCTCATGCTCATCTAGATTGCTCAAATTTCAAAAATGTCATTGGTTTGATATATTGGTTTCGAGATAGTTTCGAGACGAAGCTTTTTTTGCAGGAGGGGGTGTGTGTCACCGGATATATGTATCCATTTTGTTCCATTTATTAAACATATTATGTTGCTGGTGTTTTCAATGTTATATGTTTCACATTCATATCATTTTCATATTTCACATTCATGTTTCTTGACGATTGACGACAAATAGTTTTGCGCTGCGTATTTTGAAACAAACTATACTTTGTACGCTATGTTTGGCTTTACATACTGAATATTTAAATTAGGACGATAGAAAGTTAATGCGATAGTTTATTATTATTTAAATGATATATATTTATATTCAAATGGCATGAGTTATGCATGAACTCAAAGCGCGGCAATACTAACCATATATATATATATATATATACATACTAATATAAGCACTTTTCGAGTTAGTCACTGGTCAATATAATATCAGGAAGGGCGGACGATGAGAGTAGCAATTATTGCTCATTCTGAATTTCTGACACAGTACAAATTGTGTAGATAATATCTCCACTCAGTCTTTTATTTTCTTTCTTTTTAATATCTACAACACATAGTATATAAAAGAAGGATGTGGTGGCTAAAGTGCTTACGTAATTGAAAAAGAGAAGAACTGTTAAATATCCATATCCTTGTTCAATCAAAGATGTGTCCTTTGAACTCAATCATTATGCTTTATTTATTCAATAAATCTGAGAGCTGTAGTATAGCAGTCTACTTGCTAAACCAGTCTATGATATTCCTCCTGAACTCTATAATTCAACTAATAGGCCCTTTATTTATTTAAGGACAAACAAATGATTGTTTATTTTTTTGGTACAAATATATTTATAGTGTTGTTCTCAAAATTGTATAGAAAAGAATCATAGTTAATTTATAGGATAATCCTGATTTCAATCTTTCAAAAATTGATTATACAAATAAAGAAAACAAATATAGTTTTTAATAATATTTCATAGCCACATCAGAGTTGTCTCTCTTTGTAAAGTTTTAATATAAAACTCTGGCAATGTGGTATAAATGCCACTGAGAAAACTCTCCACCAAAGACCAAATGACACAGAAGTTAGCAACTATAGGTTACCGTTTGGCCTTCAACAATGAGTAAAACCCATACCACATAGTCAGCTGTGAAAGGATCCGATATGACAAATATAAAACAATTCAAACGAGAAATCTTACTGGCAGATTTATGTTAAAAAAATATATGAATACAATACAAATATGATATACAGCATCATACGATAAAAACTGAATTACAGGCTCCGGACTTGGCACGGGTACATACATCATTTAAAGGGTTTAAACATGTTAGCAAGTGTCTTACCCTTCGCTTACCTGGGACGGTGGTGTAACAATGCAGCATAATTGAAAATAAGCAACAAACAATCAATCAATAAAAATATGTATACCTAAAACAGCATCCAAAATGACAAAAAAAAAACCTAAACTTTCATTATTTTTTTCAATTTGGGAATTGTCTGCCATACGTGATTTGAATATTTTTATAGTCCTTCTTTATTATGTTCTCCCTCTACTGACCTTTTATGAATAAAACTGAGAGAAAGAGAGAAGTACAAATCTTCCTTTTAAGTCTTAGTTTTTATCATCTGATTATAAGAATCTCAAATGTTTAAGGCGTAGAACAGTGTTAATTTATTTCCAGATAAATGTTCTGTATAAAGATAAATAACAAAAATACAGAGTTCCAAGGAAATTTCAAATTGGAAAGTCACTTATCAAATGGCAAAATCAAAAGCTAAAACACATCAAACAAATGGAAACAACTGTCATATTCCTGACTCGTTACAGGCATTTCCTTATGTAGAAAATGGTGGATCAAACCTGGTTTTATAGCTAGCTAAACCTCTCACTTGTATGATATAATTGTGAATATTATATGTTATTCAGGTCTCAGACAGGGTATACAATGGGACATTCCCGGCTTAGAGCTTATATTCCTTGAGCCGTAGCCGAAGGGGATATAAACCTTTTGTCGGGAATGTCACATTATATAATCATATATGTCCGTAACCTGAATTACACATATACTAAGGAATACCCCTGCCTCAATGTTTTTTTTTTTCCTCGAGTACCAGGTATTTCTTAATACTTGTTAAACATTCACTATGTAGTATATATACATGTTTATATGTTCATACATGTTTTTTTGTTTCTTTAGTTAATGTTTTGGGTTATTCATATGAATGCACTTTTGTCATCTTGACAAACATTTTTTTTCGTTAAGAATATATATTTGCAAACAAAGTTTTTAGATTTAATGTTTACTGTTTGTATGTTTGTTTTACTTATTTTTTTTATAACAAATATAGTGTAAAACTCAACCAGATATTTTCTCCAAACGTGAAGTGATATCTCTGTGTTGTTATCCAATCACAAAACTCGACACATTTGCAATCCGTAATATATATATATAAATATTTGTAATATATATATTTGTTATTAAATATCTGGACATAGTGCATCCTGTCATAGTCATGATATTACCGGTATTTGTATATTTTACAGTAAAATTACGCAAAATATTTTATGTATAGCCGTAAATTTATTTTTGAGAGTTTTTGTCCATATATTTCAGAAATAAAGTAATGGCCTCATCGGTCAAGCAGTTTTGGACAATTTGCCAGGATGATGGAATATCCAACAAAACAGTCACCTGGTGCACAGAATGTGAGGATATGTTTTGTGAAGACTGTGAAAAACCTCACAGCAAGTCAAGACTGTCCAAGAACCATACAACCATGTCATCTGATGATTACCATAAGTTACCTACATTCATGCAAGAATTAAGCAGTCAGTGCAGATACCACAAGAAGAAGTTTGAACTTTAATGTTCTTTCCACGCCTGGCCATGCTGTGTCCAGTGCATCACTGATGGACACCAGAAATGTCAAGACCTCAATCCCTTGTCTGATATCCTACAGCAAGTAAATCATCTCCCTCAGTTCAACTTTATGAAAAAGATTTGAAGGATGTGAAAGAAAACTTAGACATAGCCAGAACATACCTCAAAACCAGGATCACTACCATCAATACCTAGAAAACGAAAACCGTTGAAAAATCCGTTATATGAGGAAGTCTATCAATGATTACTTAAACAAATTGGAGCAAGACATACTTAATGACTTAGAGTATAAACATGCAAAGCTGAAATTAAACATGGCCACTCTTGTGCAGCAAATGGAACAGCGAGCTAGTCAGATAAACCAAATGCTGGGCCAGTTTACAAAAATGACGCAATATGCAACAGAGCAACAGTTATATATTGGTCTAAGAGAAATTGAGAAAACTACATCACAAACGGCAAAATATATACGAGATTTAGGGAGTGGAGACAAATTCATTGAAAAGAATCTAAAGGATAACATTTCATCTGCTCTTCAATCAATGTCACAAGATGTCAAATCCATTGGAGATATCTGTATCAATACAACCTCTTCTACCCTCCAAATAAAGGCTGGAAGAAAAGATCAAGCCCAGCATTTAATTGCAAAAAATCCTGATATTGAACAAATAAAGCCATCCTTGTTGACAAGACTGACAGTTCCAAAAGATATGAAGACTTTAAGCATATTAGCCTGTTGTATATTACCTGATGGTAAATTCTTAATATTTGATAACAACAAAAAGACAGCTATTGTTGTTTAGTAATGATGGCTTCTTCATCAGAATAGTAGTTACATTCACAGAACATCCATTTGATGCCTGCTTTGTCAGAAATAATACAGTACATGTAGCTGGTGCATTAAAATCAGCCAACCAAACAACACTGGTGGATATAAAAAAGAATACAATTATTCAAACGATTAAACTTTCTCATGCTTGTTTTGGAGTAGCAGGTGATGGTGAAACTTTGGTCAGCAGTAGTGGTGGCAGACAGAGCACAAGAGTGAATCTGAATGACATGTCTGATACAATCTTAAAAGGAATGGAAGGAAGGCAACGTATTTCATTATTCCAAGGAAATATCTATATTATCAAGTGCACTGAAAAGAAAGTCTGGTGTTATAATAGTACTGGTGAACTTCTGTGGACATTTCAGCACCAGGACATTGACAATCCATTAGTAATTACATTAGACATGAATGGCTTTATTTATATAGCTTCTTTTGAAAACAGCAGTATCGTGGTAGTATCACCAGATGGTAAAACCTGTAAAACCATACTATCAGAGGCTGATGGAATCACTAATCCTTATGAAATAGCCATAAACAAAGAAACAGGAATGATGATAGTGTCTAGTAAAATAAGAGAAGATAGAAATACAGATTATGAAACAGCTTTTGTTGATAAGATTTAAAAATGATAACAATCTTTTTAATAAAAGTATATCTGATATCAAAATCATTACATCTTCCTTTTAAAGGCGTGCAAATATTTTATTATTAGAATACATGTTTGTGCATTTTTTCTTGTGATAAAAGATTTAAATTTTATCCAGATTTCCGACGAAAAGTATCAGTAATTAGTCTGATGTAGTATGGTAGACAGGCGGGTGATCGGCTGACAAACAGTGTCCTTGCAATAACTTGATTATACCGTTACGAAGTCTTTGCGAATTTAGATAGGTTGTTTCCTGTGAGTAGTTTATGGTCCTTCTAAGTTTAATCTTAGCTTTCAGATTTAATGTTTAATCGTTCATGAGTTGTAGACCTTCAAGTAGCAAAAAGTTCTTGAGATTGATTTTGCCCTGTCCATTTCTACAAAAACACATTTATTTGTTTTACTAGATTCTGTTTTGGTGTAAATGCAGTATTTACTACCATTAGAAGCAAACAATGTCAATGTAAAGGATATATCAATAGTAGAAAATTTGAGCTATGCGCATGCCAAAAGGAACCGTAAAACGAATAGCCAAACTCAACTGAAACTCAACTGATGCATGGAGGAGGAAAGACACTTTAGGTGGTTATAATTAATTTCTAAATTTATCAATGAATATCTTTAAATGGTATTTCAAAGACGGTCATGTGCCTAAATTAGGAAATACAAGAGTGCACTCGCTAAAATGTCTCGCTATACTGACGATTTCGTTGATGTTGAAGTTTTAAAGATAAAGGTTTTACTACAAGTATCACATACATGTTAATTAACATTTCAAAGACCCATGACAATGAGGTCAAGGTCAGATAAATTCTGTCAGTTATATATGGTCACCTTACAATTATTCAATACACTTGACCTATTGCTAATGGTAATTGAAAAAAAAACCAGACTAGAATACTAAAACTTAAGATTGACCAAAGAACCATGAAGATGAGATCAAGGTGTTATGATATCTGATAGACAGACCTGTACACCTGACATGCAATCTTTTTATACACCAAAGCTAATTGATCTATTGTGTAGTACTGTACTTGCAAAACAGACCAACACACAAAAACTCTACATTGACCAATGAATCATGAATCATAGATCGAAAATAAACTGACAACGCCATGGCTAACAACGAAAAAGACAAACAGACAAATAATAGTACACAAGACACAACAAAGAAAACTAAAGACTAAGACTAAAACTTGCCAGACTGACATGTACCCCTTTAAATTATTATAAACACCAGATTCAGCTGTCTTACTGCTTATAGTATCCGAGAAACAGACCTTATCATGTTAATTGAACATTAAATGATGTCAAGATCAGGTAAATTTATTCTGGTAGACATGTAGACCTAGAAAAGAACCCATAATCCAAAGGTAACATATTACTCATACTAGGTGAAAGGTTCACATGAGAAAAATACTTTTTTTATTCAATCAGCCGCTGAACCATAAAATAAGAAAATAAATATAACAAGCAGTCACTGAATCATCTATGAGGTCATGGAATAATGTATATATTTTATATGTTATATTCTCTTTCTTATTTTCATGGTTCAGCGGCTGATTGAATAAAAAAAGTATTTTTCTCATGTGAACCTTTCACCTAGTATGAGTAATATGTTACCTTTGGAATATGGGTTCTTTTCTAGGTCTACATGTCTACCAGGAAACAAAAAAATCGTGGTAGTTTAGACATATTTTATTGTTCAGAAACCAAACAAATGGATGAGACACAAGTTTTACACCCATTTGTTTAGTTTCTGAACAATAAAATATGTTTAAACTACCACGATTGTTTTGTAGTATCACCAGATGGCAAAACCTGTAAGACCATACGCTTAGGGGCTTGTGGAATCACACCTCCTTATGCAATAGACATCAAAAGAGAAACAGGAATAATGGTAGTGTCTAGTAACGAAAGTGAAGAAATTGACGATTGCGTCTATATAAACTATGACGCAGCGATTGTTTATAAAATTTAAAATTTAATTTCATTTTATGAATAAAAGTATATCTGATATCAAGATCATTACATCTTCCTTATTAAGGCGTGTAAATAGTTTTATATTAGAATACATATTTTGTTTTATTACTTAAGATACAAAATCTTATTTTCTAACAAGATTTTTTAACGGAAAATATTGGTAATTAATCTGGGGATGTTCGGCGGAAGGACAGGCGGTCGGCTGCCAAACAGTGTCCAAACAGAACTTGAAAACCCTTTAACTATATCTTTTAAAATCTAGATTTGTTGTTTCCTGTGACGAAATGAAGGTCAGGTTCAATTTTTACGATTATAGCTTTTATCGTTGTTGATTTGTAGATCTTTAAGTAAAAGATAATACTAAGATTGATTTTGGCCTTTTCAATTCTAAATCCTACAAAAAATCATGTATTTTTGTTACTTGATCCTGTTTGGAGGTCAAGATTTGCAAATATGATATTCCTGTTGGAAAACCAGGTTTGCTGTCAATCTGACAGTCTCTTGTTTCTCAAATCACAAAGCATTAAACATGTTTTGATAAATAAAATTGAGAATGGAAATAGGGAATGAGTCAAAGAAACAACAACCCGACCAAAGAGGTAAAAACAGCCGAAAGCCACCAATGGGTCTTCGGCAGCGAGAAATTTCCGCACCCGAAGACGTGTTTAAGCTGGTCCCTAAACAAAAATTTGTACTGGTGCATTTATAATGGACGTCATACTAAACTGCAAAACAAATAAATGAACTTAAATTAAAATTCATACAAAACTGACAAAGGCCAGAGGCTCCTGACTTAGGACAGGCGCAAAAATGTAGCGGAGTAAATCATGTTTTGTGAGTATAAGATAAAAAAAAAAACAGTCAATATTGATATATAAGTCACATGCGTTGGAAGAACCTTCAGTATTTACCTTCATTAGAACCAAACAATTTCAATGTCCAGGATATATCAATAGTTGAAAACTTGAGCTATACGCATGACAAAAGGGTTCATAAAAAAAGAATTACCAAACTCAACTTAAATCTAACTGATGTATGGAAGGGGATAACAACTTTATTTGATTTTGCCATTTAATTACGGATTTTTTGTTTTGAATATTCCTCGGAGGTCGGTATTTTTGTTATTTTACTTTATTTTGATAATGTCTAAAATTTATCAATCAATACCCTAAAAAGTAATTTGATAAAAATACCTAACTCCCAGGAATATTCAAAACGGAAAGTCCCATATCAAAAGGCAAAATCAAAAGCTTAAATACATGATTTTTCTGATATGTTACTGGAATTTTCTTATGTAGAAAATGGTGAATTAAACATGGTTTTATAGCTAGCTTAACCTCTCACTTGTATGTTAGTTGCATCGTAAGAACATTGTATTGACAAAAATGTGGGTATTTTATATAAAGACATGTCCCAAAAAGTGGAATTACAAGAGTGCATTCGCTGAAATTTCTCGCCTGCTCTTCTGATATTTAATTGTATGTTGAAAGTTTTAAAAATAAAGGTTTTACACAAGTATCGCATAAACTTAAAATGTTTAGAGACCATGACAATGCGGTTAAGGTTTGATAAATCCTGTCAGAAAGACAAGAACACTTAACAATTATTCCATACACAAAATATAAATGACATATTGCTTACGGTAATTAAAAAAACAGACCAAAACACAAAAACTTAACATTGAGGTCAGATGATACCTGACAGAAAGACATACTTTACATTTATTTTATATACCACGTTCAGTTGACCTTTTGCTTATAGTATCTGAAAAACAGACTTAATCATGTCACTTTAACCTTGATCACTGACCCATGAAATTATGTCGGGGTCAGGTGAACCCTGTCTGATTGACATGTAGACCTTGCAAGGAACCAATATACAAAAAAAAAGTAAAATCACAAAAATATTGAACTCCGAGGAAAATTCAAAAAGAAAAGTCCATAATCAAATGGCAAATCAAAAGCTCATACACATCAAACGAAAGGATAACAACTGCCATATTCCTGACTTAGACAGGCATTTTCTTATGTAGAAAATGGTGGATTAAATCTGGTTTTATAGCTAGCTACACCTCTCACTTGAATGTCAGTCGCATCAAATTCCTTTATGTTGACAAAGATCTGTGAACAAAACAAACAGACATAATAGGTAAAAATGTCACAAATAGCGGTATTGCAGTCAACATTGTGTTATAAACTAAATCACTAAAAGAACAAACAAATATATAACAAAGAAGCACAAAATGGCATATAGACAAAGCATATTAAAATATAGTTATCCTGCTACTCATATTCAAATGACAAAAAAAAAATTTTTTTTTTTTGTTTCAAGCAGTTGCGGGAGCATGAAAATCAGGTCAATGACAATAGACTTGATAGACGGAAACTGCATAACATAATGTATCTGCATACAAGGTATGAAACATTCATATGTTCTACCTTCTGAAATATAAAGCTTGGAACAAAATGATGGTTTACATCGCCGCCGCCGGATATTAATCGATTTGTCTTTCATTTAGCGACATTCGTTGCAGGCGAGACATAACAATACTGTATATAGATATAAGAAGATGTGGTATGAGTGCAAATGAGACAACTCGCCATACAAGTCATAATTTATAAAAGTAAACCATTATAGGTCAGAGTACGGCCTTCAACATGGAACCCTGGCTCACACTGAACAGCAAGCCATAAATGGCCTCAAAAATGACATGTGTAAATCCATTAAAACAGGAGAAAACAACGGTCTAATCTATATATAAAAAAAAATGAGAAACACGTATGAACCATATCAACAAACGACTTCAACTGAACATCAGGTTCCCGACTTAGGACAGGTGCAAACAAATGCAACGGGTTTAAACGTTTTAATGGGTACCAACCTTCACCCTTATCTGAAACAATAGTGTAACATCACAACATAGAAAGAGACACTATAAAAAATCAATTGTAAAGGCTTAACTCAATCAAAAAAAGACATATTAATACAAATGAACATACACTGAACGAATAAATTTGATCTATGACACAATGTAAATATAAAATTAATAAAATATAGAGTGAGATGTTAAACGATATCAGAAAGACAATCATATCCTTGGACAACATGCCGCCAAATAAAATAATGTACACAGGTAAATGAAAATAATTGTGTTGTAACGTATACAGTAATAGAATACGCATATATATTTTACAAAATAAATAATTTTGTTGTCGATAGTACAAGAACAGAAGTGAAAATTTATAGTAGTACCAACCACTTATCAAAGCTGGTATATATCAAACAAATAGAAAGACGAAAATAAAAGCTAAATAAGTAAACATTTAATAACAAAAAAACATGACAAATTTTATCAACAGGTCAAATTAACACGAAAGTACGATTTGAGAGTACTCAAAGTACTCAAAGTTTAGTATGTAAACCATGCATGAGACATATTCATGCAGAATATTCATAGACGAAAAACAAAACCAAAGGTGCAGGGCTAAATAATCTCCGTAAAAACAAGAAATACAGATCCAATAAAACTGAATACCAAATCACATTGATTTATCATAAAAGATTCACTTTAAACTGGGCTAAACACAAACTGTTTCAAAATCAATGTACTATGATGATGGAGAGGGTCAGATGATTTTCATGGAAATGAAATAAGTAAATGGAATTAGATGTGTTAATGCTAAAACAAATAAAATTGACCTACCATCAGTGATAGCCAGTAATCTGAGATAATCACAAACTTTCCCATGTAATTTATGAATAGTTTTCATAGTCAATAGACTATGAAAAAAATATTGAAGGAAGTAGAGCAAATAATCTCCAAGGAAATGAGATGTGTGAATGCTATTACAAAATATCATTGACCTATTACTAGCGATTACCCTAAAGCTGAGACACCCACATACTTTCACATTAAATGAAAGCAAACTTTCCATAGTCAATAGACGACGAGTGAGGATGCAGGGCGAATTGGGCTGACTTTAACTATCATTAAATACTATTAGAAAAAGGTTGCAAAGATACACATATTTTGGCATTGCACAAGGTCATGTTTTTCTCTTACGTTTGATGACGTATTTACACTAATTCTATTGAATGCTGAATGTGTACTGATTGACAATCGGATATTGTATATGTCTTATCGTTTGTAGTGAAGATAATTAATCACCCAGTTCATATATAAGATATTAGTTTAAAGCAACTATATGTACACAATTTATTTGTTTAACAGTCTGATTTAGAAGAAATACCGATATAGCTAGATAATACAATTAATTATCTAATTACTAATACAATTCTATATTAATATTCTTGCAATTGTTATAAAATACATCAAATGATATAGTTACAAACCTGATCTTGAATTGTATCAATTTTTTTTTAGAAATTTACCTGTGACGTCACTTTTGTGACGTATCCAAATGTGTGACAGACAGTTCATGGTTCTGTTGTGCTGTTTTGTGTGCTTTCCTAGGTTGTTTTACGTGTTCGTTTTTATTCTGTGGTTAGCATGTCGAAATGTACTATTGTATTTTTTATTTATGTATTTCTCTGTCATGAATGTTCTTGCATTTATTTGTACTGTATTCCTGTCATGTAATGTTGTCATTTTAGTGTTATATTTAAAATTGCCATAAAAGTGCGAGGTTTAGCTAGCCACAAAAATAGGTTCAACCCACCATTTTCTCTTAAAATGTCCTGTACCAAGTCAGGAAAATGGGAAGTTTTTATCGTATAGCTCGTTTCTGTGTGTGCTGCATTGTCGTTTGTTTTTTGTTGCACTTCGGTGTTTCTGTTGTTTCGTTGTTTTCTTCTTATAGTTGATGTGTTCCCTCGGTTTAAGTTTGTAACACGGATTTGTTTTCTCTCAATCGATTTATGACTTTTGAACAGCGGTAAACTACTGTTGCCTTTATTTAGTCTTACATACATGATACATTTAAGATAGAAAAACTCTCGTTAGTTGTTATTTACTTTGAATTGGCTGTTAGTACTTGTGAGTACTCTCAAATCTGTACTTAGTGTCTTTTTTGTTGTTAGTGATGAGTGATGGATATATAACCTGCCAAGTCAGGTCTGTGTTTTATGTTTTTCTGCTTTGTGTCGATCTGATGAGTTTAGCCTTTTCAACTGATTTTTATAGTTTGTTCTTATGTTGTGCTGTTACACAACTGTCCTAGGCTAGTTGTGGGTTAAACACAGAAAAACATGTTGAACCCCGCCAAATACTGTCCAAGTACATTTGCACTATATTATAACCTTCCCAACCCCATGGGATCACCCACAGTTTTTTGTGGGGTTCGTGTTACTGAATCTTGAGTTTTCTGTGTAGTTTTTGTGTACTCTTGTTTGTCTATTGGTTTGTTTGTCTTTTTCCATTTTTTGGGACCATGTTTTCGACTTATGGGTTTGAACGTCACTTTAGTATCTTTCGTCTCTCTTTTTTATATTCTAGGTAAGCTTGATATTGTAATTCTCACAAAATCATTTTAATATGCAACTGTATAAAAGAGGGACGAAAGATATCAGAGGGACAGTCAAACTCATAGATCGAAAACAAACTGACAACGCCATGGCCAAAAATAAAAAGACAAACAGACAAATAATAGTACAGATGACACAACATAGAAAACTAAAGACGAAGGAACACGAACCCAACCAAAAAACTGGGGGTAATCTCAGGTGCTCCGGAAGGGTAAGCAGATCCTCTCCACATGTGGCACCCGTCGTGTTGCTTATGTTATTACAAATCCGGTAAATAGTCTAAATCGGTAGGTCACATTCGTGAAAAGGGAAGAGTATTGTAGTTACGACATAATGAACATTACCGATATCATCTGTGAAACGGTAATTCCATAACGGTCAACCAACTCGTCATGGCGTCCGTAAAATTTACGATGGAATGACTTCAACTTCACCATTTGGAACTCTTGGTTTAATAGCTTCCTTGTAAGCAGCAATCCTCTATCAAGGAATACAAGCCTGGAAATATCGTATCAATTGGGAGATATATACTCCGTATGCAGGCGCTGCTGGAATGTTGCTACATAGAAATGGAAAGTTTACAATTGGGAAGCTGATATCATCTCTTTTGTCGTACAGTTTTGTTTTCAATCGACCCTTATTGTCAATTTCTAGATGTAAGTCAAGATATGAGGCAGACTTAACTGTATCTGTAGTATCCTGTATCTCTAGCTCGATGGGATAGATTCGTTCAACATAGTTACCAAATTGTATTATTTAGTAAGAGAACATCATCTATATAGTGGAACGTAAAGTTTAAGGATATTGCTAACTTCTTATCTTTCTTCCTAAGAAGTTCCTGTATGAAGTCAGCCTCAAAATAATAAAGAAACAAGTCGACAAGAAGAGGGGCACAATTAGTTCCCATTGGATTTCCGACAGTCTGTTGAAAAACACGTCATCCAAACGTAACAAATATGTTGTCAATCATGAAATCAAGCATCTTGATAATGTCAGTTTCAGAGAATTTTTTGTTTGAATCAGAGTGATTCTTTACAAAGTAGTTAAATTTGTTATTCCCATGCAAAAATGTACTTCGACATGAATAAATGAAGCTAAACAGTAATTATCTTTCCGAAAAAAAAGCAAATGATCAATAACATTATAAAAATACATACGACAACTTTTTGCTCACCTCGAGTACTAATTTGACGGTTAAAACAATATATGCTAATATCAACATCCAACCATAGTTACATCATAAAATATTAACCTGAAAATAAATATGCATTTTCCCTGAACTAGTATACAATGTTATTTAGGGGCCAGCTGGGGACCAGCTCCGGGTGCGGGATTATCTCGTTGTGTTGAAATCCCATTGAAGGCTTTCGGCTGTTGTCTGCTCTATGGTCGTGTTGTTGTCTCTTTGACATATTCCCCATTTCCATTCTCAATTTTATTTACACTGATGTGTTCAGTGTTTGAAATACCTTCATAATACGAACAAAGAAAAAACATACGAACTCGCTAAAAATAAGAAAGTTATTCATCTCCTTCTACCTGAACATGTATGTCACCTTTTTTTTTGCAGTTCAGTGTTTCTGTTTTGTAACCTGGATTTGTATTTGCTTTATCTATGTTTGACTATATAACAGCGGTATACTACTCTTGCCTATTTTAAAGTAAAAAAAAACATATACACAACTGACCTGTGAATTAAAAATAATATTTTCCGAAAGAATTACCGAAGCAATATAGCATTCAGCCATATATCATAACACTTGAATTTTACACTTTATCAAATAATATGTCTGCTCAGTAAGTAAACTGAAAAGAGTTAGCAAATATTAGAAATTTCCCTCCAAATAGTACACGTGATTAGCTTTATTGCCTTAATACAGAATTTAAATGTACAATTAAAATTAACAAAAAAAAACCAGTTACTGGTCAATATAACAGTAATTATATGTTTACTTATTTTTTACCACTTATATATCTTTTAACCCCTTGTCATCTCCTCATCCTCAGCACACTTTTAAATTTTGTGAAGCTAGCAATGCATTTAATACTATCGCCAACTGAATTCCGTTTATCCAAAATATGTGGAATGTAACTGCTTTTATATTTATCTAGTAATGAAATGCATATATATATACCCCAAGGAGTTGAAAGCATATGAAAAATACAAAACAAATATATACATAAATGGCATAAAAAATTAAAGAATACAAAATTACAAAATTGAAGACCCCACACATACCTAGATATCCTAACACAGAAAAGGTAATCTGTCGGGAAAATTTGAACTCCAGAGTCAAAAGTCGGTATTTATAAATAGTACATTACATAATTGTCCTTTTTGGAGCGCTGAATATTAGCAATGTACCACACCTCCTGTGAATATTAGCAATGTACCACACCTCCTTGTGGACTCACTATTTGCATATTCTTAATTTTTTGTTGTTTTTCTTTAGTCTGTTTCGAATTCCCTCGAGTAATGGTTTTTAATCCGTCCATAGCATTTACTTCCGTTTGTTTGGTTTCACAAAGGAACAGTTAGAGCTAAAGTGTATGTTAGTCCCTTTTGCAGACTTTGCCATGTTTTTAATAAAGATGGATTGTCAGTAATTTTTTTTACAATACACCCGATTACACAGATTTTCCCTTTGTTTACAAAGCTTTTCAAATTATGTCTGCAAAATTTCAATTCCTACCCTTTTTTTCTTTGGAACTTTTAGTTTGTACACCGAAATGTTCAAGGATATAATAGTTTTAACCTAAACGTTCACAGATATGTCTGTCAGTTTTTATGCTGACATTTCCGTGGAAAATATGCTGTTTGAGGAATTCTTGCTTGTTTTTGCTACTTTTGTCTCAACATTCGCATTACTATATCTACTAATTCTAGTCCAAAATATGTATAACTTTGAAATATTAATTAAACCTAACTCAATAATTTCTTCGTCCAGCTATAAGAGCGACATGCATCATGGCATGATTGTCTCACTAAAACTAATTACATTTAAATACATTTGAGTGTTTAATACAATAAGACTGTATAAGTGTTAATCGTATTTAATGTACAATTCAAAGTAAATTCAATTTGTTTGTTTCACAAAAATAAAGATTCTTTTGTTTGTAAATTGTTTTTATCTACTGAAAAGTACATACTTTTAATCATTAGATTTAAGTCATATCAAATCTGTGTGTACACAATACAAGATATTAAACTGTTGAGTCACGTGTCCGAGATGTTGGATAGTTTACTCCCCTGTGCAAAGTTTTATCCGACTGTCAATATGTGAATGGTGAGAATGTTCAAATAAACCAATTGCTCATTATATTATAACTTCAAATTCATAATTTGTTAAACTCTGGTTACTGTCCGTGATAACTGTATGATATTTATGATAAAATAAGAAATCAATGCTTTATTGAAACAGAAAGTAGAGACATGATGAATGTCATCGTGACTGAAAACAAATGAATCGGATAATGTACCCTCTTTGGGCAATTATTGTTCATTCCATCTTGGATCTAGGACCCCCTTCTTTGACAATCAATGCTTTTAATGGGGACATATGGTTGGAATCCCCCCTTTATCCCGGGTTAGAACCTCCTGTTAAAAATGACCGTATCCGCCCCTTCATTCTGACACAGTTCAAATTGTCTCTAATTTTCTTTTTTTTTTAATATCTGCAACACACCTAATATAAAAGAAAGATGTGGTGGCTCAAGTGCTTACGTAATTGAAAGGATCAAAACTGCTGAATATCCATTAGTATCCTTTTTCAATCAAAGATGTGTTCTTTGGAAATATACCAAACTCAATTATTATGCTTAATATATTCATTGAACCTCAGAGCTATAGTTTAGCCAGAAAAAAGTATGTCTACTTGCTCAAACCAGTATATTATGTTTCTTTTGAACACTCTAAATCAGTTCACTGGCCTTCAATTATTTGAGGACAAATCAAAGATTTTGAATGTTTTCAAAAAATAAGAATTTTTTTTTTTAGTACAAATAATATTTACAGTGTTGTTTGCTATATTTTGAAGAAAAGAATCATATATATGATTCCATTTTTTTAAGATCTAATTGTATCAAAAAGTGCAAATGTAGTTGTTTCAAAGACACCTCAGAGTTGTCTATTTATTTACAGTTTTATAATAAAATTATGAAAATGTGGTAAAAATGCCAATGAGACAACTCTGCACCACATAGAAGTAAACAACAATATGTCTTCATACGACCTTTAATAATGAGCAAAACCCTAACCATATAGTCAGTTGTAAAAGGCCCCGATATGAAAAACGTAAAACAATTAAAACGAGAAAAATAAAGGCCTGATTTATTCAAAACAAAAACATGAATGATACAAATACGATATACAGCATCATACGACAACAACTGAATAACAGGCTCCCGGCAAGGGATAGGTACATACATCTTAGCCGATGCCAAACCCTCCTCTTACAAGGGGCAGTGGTGTAACGGTACAACATACATGTATATAAAACTATATCAATAAAGCATTTTCCAAAATGACACTGGCCTTTAATTATTCAAGGACAAAATAATGATTTTGAAACTTTAAAAAAAATAAAAACCTTTTTTTGTACAAATACAATTTACAGTGGTGTTTGCAAACTTTAAAGAAAAGGATCAAAGTTGTATTTGTAGGATTTCAATCTTTTAAAAATAATTTGTATCAAAAAGAAATAATATAGTGCAAATGTATTTGTTTCATGGACATTTTAGAGTTGTATTTCTTTGAACAGTTTTAATATAAAACTAAGAAGATGTGGTATGATTGCCAATGATACAACTCTCCACCAGAGACGAAATGACATAGAAGTTAACAACTATAGGTCACCATACAGTCTTTAACAATGAGCCAAACAAATACCAAATAGACAGCTATAAAATGTCCCCATGTGACAAATGAAAAACAATTCAAACAAGAAAGCTAACGGCCTAATTTATGTAAAAAACAATGAACGATATACAAATAGAATAGAATATAATATACTTTATTCAAATTAAAGTAGTCACAAGGGGCAACATGAGATTATAACATAACGCATATTAAACAACTACAAAAAAGCAATGCTGAAGAAAGGAATTACCTGATTGGTAGCATTTAATATTATAAACAGCAACGAACGACAACTACTGAATTACAGGCTCCTGACTTGGGACAAACATTTTGAGGGATTAAACATGTTAGTGGGCGTCCAACCCTTTCCTTACCAGGGTCAGTGTAGTAATAGTACAACATATATAGCATTATTTATATATAAAGTTATGTCAGTGACATAGCAGCCACAATGATACAAAAGCCATACAATTTCATTTTTTTTCTGTTGGCCATTGTCTTCTATCCTTGATCTTTATATCTGTATTGTCTGCCTTAAGAAGATCCCTCTACTAACCTATTATGAATACAGCGAATGAGACTACTCTCTATCTAAGTCATAATTTGTAAAAAGTAAATCATTACAGGTCAAAGTACGGCCTTCAACAAGGAGCCTTGGCTCACACCGAACAGCAAGATATAAAGAGCCCAAGAAATGACTGAATAAACCATTGAAACAGGAAAATGAAGGGTCTAATCTGTAAAAAAAAAAAAGGAGAAAAGAGAAAAACTTATGACCCACTTCAACAAACAACAACCACTAAGGCCTATCTGATTATGGGAATGTCTAAGGTAAAAGACGCAAAACAGTGTTAATTAATTCCCAGATAAGTATGTTCTGTATAATTGTGAATATACATACAAATGTGTAATAGGTTTATTTGTCATTACATGTCTGGACATAATGCATCTTTTATGATCATAATATTACCTGTATTTATATATCTTACAGTAATATTTTAGACTATTGTATTTAAAGCTGTAAAGTTTTACTTCTAATTAGAGAGTATTTTCACATGTTTTAGATATAAAGAGATAAAGTAATGGCCTCATCAGGCAAGCAATTCTGTACAATTTGTCTTGATGATGGAATCTCCAACAGAGCCGTCACCTGGTGCACAGAATGTGAGGTGTTGTTTTGTGAAGACTGTAAAAAACCTCACAGCAAGTCAAGACTGTCTAAGAATCATAAAATCATGTCATCTGAAGATTACCACGAGCTACCTAAATTCATGAAAGAAATAAGCAGTCAGTGCAGAGACCACAAGAAGATGTTTGAACTTTACTGTTCTTTCCACGCCGGTCCATGCTGTGTTCAGTGCATCACCGATGAACACCAGAAGTGTCAAGACCTGAAACCTTTGTCTGATATCCCAAAGCAAGTAAAATCATCTGCCTCAGTTCAACTTTTTGAAAAAGATTTGAAGGATGTAAAGGAAAACTTAGATACAGCCATAAAATACCTGCAAACTAGGATCAGTACCATCAATACTCAGAAAACGAAAGCCGTTGAGGAAATCCGTTATATGAGGAAGTCGATCAATGATTACTTAAACAAATTAGAACAAGACATACTTAATGACTTAGAGTCTAAACATTCAAAGCTGAAATTAAACATGGCCACTCTCGTGCAGCAAATGGAACAGCGAGTCAGTCAGATAAACCAAACGCAGTGCCAGTTTGCCAAAATGACGCAACATGCAACAGAGCTACAGGTGTATATTGGTCTAAGAGAAATTGAGAAAACTACATCACAAACGGAAAAATATATAGAAGATTTAGAAAGCGAAGACCACTTCATTGAAAAGAATCTACAGGTTAACATTTCATCTACTGTTCAATCAATTTTACGTGATGTCAAATCCTTTGGAGATATCAATATTAATACCACCTCTTCTACCCTCCAACTAAAGGCTGGAAGAAAAGATCAAGCCCAGAATTATATTTCAAAAGTTCTAGATATTGAACAAATAAAGCCATCCTTGTTGACAAGACTGACTATTCCAAAAGATATGAAGACTTTAAGTATTATTGCCTGTCGTATATTACCTGATGGCAAATTTATAATACTTGATCATCACAAAAAACAACTACTGCTGTTCAGTAAAGATGGCATCTTCATCAGAATAGTAGTTACATTCATACAAGATCCATTAGATGCCTGTTTTGTCAGAAACAATACAGTAGCTGTTACATTAGGATACGCCAATCAGGTAACACTGGTGGATATAGAAAAGAATAAAATTATTCAGACCATCAAACTTTCTCATGGTTGTTATGGAGTAGCAAGTGATGGTGAAACTTTGGTCATCAGTAGTTCTAGCAAGCATTGTAATAGAGTGAATCTGAATGACATGTCTAATACAATTATAGCAGGAATGGAAGCAGTGGGTCGTATTTCATTATTTCAAGGAAATATCTATTGGACCTATCTCTCTGAAAACAAAGTCAGCTGCTTGAAAAGTACGGGTGAACTTCTGTGGACATTTCAGCACCAGGACATCAAGTATCCAGTAGGAATTACATTAGACAAAAATGGCTTTGTTTATATAGCTTCTTATGAAAAAGTCAGTATCGTGGTAGTATCACCAGATGGTAAAACCTGTAAGACCATACTATCAGAAGCTGATGGAATCAAAAGGCCTTATGGAATAGACATAAACAAAGACACAGGAATGATGATAGTGTCTAGTAAAATAAGTGAAGATAGCAGACACTATGACACAGCTTTTGTTTATAAAATTTGATTTTATGTTTTTATAATTATATCTGATATCAAGATTATTACATCTTTATTAAGAATTAAACTTGCTATTAGAATACATTTTTGATCATTTTTCAGATGATAAAAGATTTTAATGTTCTGACCGGATCTCCAAGAAAGAAAAATTTCAGTAATTAATGTAGTGATGTACGGCGGACGGCGGACGGGCAGCCGAGCGGCTGCCAAAACGTGTCTGTGTAATAACTTGAAAACGCTTTAAGTAAATCTTTTCAAATTAAGATATGTTGTTTCCTGTTATCGTTGTTGAGTTGTAGACCTATAAATTTACTTAGATAGATTTGGCCTTTTCAATCCTGAACCCTATAAATATTCATTTATCTTTTTTTACTTGATTCTGTTTGGGGTCCAGATTTTCAAATATCATTTTCATGCATGGAAATCGAGTTTGCTGTCAATCTGAAAGCCTCTTGTTTCCCAAATCACATAGCATTAATTTTAAGTAAGAAACCAGTAAATACCAAAATTTAAAGAATTGATATATGACGGACGGAAACTGCATAACACAACATAAGCATACAAGTAATGTAGCATCCAGGTCTTCTATCATCTAGAATATAAAGTTTTAAACAAACAGTATTTTCTCGCCGCCGCCGGATAGTATTCCCTTTATCTCGCAACTTTCGTTTCAGGCGAGACAAAAAAAAACACCAATATTTAAACATGTAAGCTATGCAAGAGACATATTCATGTCTCTAACTATGCAAAACATTCTTATTAGTCCGTTGGTTTTCCCGTTTGAATGGTTTTACACTAGTCATTGTTGGGGCCCTTTTTAGCTTGCTGTTCGGTGTGAGCCAAGGCTCCGTGGTGAAGATCGTACTTTGACCTATAATGGTTTTTCTTTTACAAATTGTGACTTGGATGGAAAGTTGTCTCATTGGCACTCATACCACATCTTCTTATATCTATTAGCCGAAAAACCATATTGAAGGTGCAGGCTTAATTAATATCCGTGAAAACAAACAATACCAATGCAATACAAATGAATACCAAATAACATTGACTATCATGAGTGGTTCCTTGTAAACTGGACTAAACAAAAACTGCTTTACAGTCTATGAACCATGATAAGGGAGCGGGCCATACGATCTTCATTGTAATAAAACAAGCAAATGATATGTGATGTGTTAATGCTAAAACAAATAGAATTGATCTACCATTAGTGATAACCCTTAAACTGAGATAATCACAAACTTTCATATGTAATCCTAGCAAAATGTCCATAGTCAACAGACCATGAAAAATTGATTGAGCATAGAGGAATGAATAATCTCTATGCAAATTAGATGTGCCAATGCTAATACCAAATGGCATTAAGCTATAAGTAGCGATTACCCTTAAACTGAGATAATTACAAACTTTCACATTTAATCAAAGCAAAATTTTCATAGTCAATAGACCATGATTAAGGTTGAAGGACATCATGGGCTGGCTTAAACGATCATTAGATACTATTAAAACTGTGCAAAAATACATATATTTTGGCATTGCACAAGGTCATGTTTTCCTCTTACTGTTTATGACGTCTTTACTCTAAATCCATTGGATGTTATATGTCTACTGATTGACATTTAAATCTTAGATACATAATACATGATTTTTTTTTCATTAGTTGTTATTAGTTTTGAACTAGCTGTCAGTAACTGCCAGTACTCTCAGATAGCGTCGTTGTTGTTGTAAGTGATGAGTGATGGATAAATTGCCAGGTTAGGGGAAGGGTTGGGTGTTCACAAATATGTTTACCCCGCCACATTATTTACGTGCCTGTCCAGAGTCAGGTGCCTGTAGTTCAGAGGCTCTCATTTGTTCATGTGTGTCATATTTGTTTTTCGTAAATTGTTTTGTCATAAATGATGCCAGTAGTTTTCTTAATTAAATTGTTTCATATTTTTTCATGTCGGGGCTTTTTATAACCGACTATATGGTATGGTCTTTTCTCATTGTTGAATGTCGTTCGTTTGCCTATAATTGCTTACATCCACTCCATTTGAACTTTCATGGATAGTAGTCAATTGGCAATCATACAAAAACTCTTATTTCTACAAGAGGTCATATACCCATCCTGATCTATTTCGCCCTAGGTGCATTCACCAGAAAAAGAAAAAAAAACTTGTGATATGCATTAATGTCAAATGTCCAGTACAATTTCAGCACAAGTGTTGTAGAGCCCATTCAGATAAAGGCCTGAGTAAAAGTTTCTGTTCCCGAACTTATCAGCGATATATTTCTTTAAGATACGACTGATGACTAGCAGGTTATATAAAAGAGGTATTTTATGTTTACCTTGTAAGTACGGAATAGAAAGAAAGAAATAACAAAAATAACGAGCTCCAAGGAAATTTAAAAAGAAAAGTCGACCTTTATAAAATGGTAACATCCAAATCAGTAGATGTGTTATAATTACCAATAAGAAAAACTATCCACCGGAATCCAGATATCCATGTACAAATGTATATTTAAAGATTTATAATTTGAAAATCGATGAACATTTGTGAAATATGCATATCAAATAAGGTGATACATAACACTGCAGGGAGATAACTCAGTAAAAATCAGATGAACGTTTTAATCAAGTTATATTGTTAAGTAATTGTAAGCTTCTCAATGATCAAAATTAGTGTTTGTCAAACTGTTATAATCCAACAAAATTTTTCCGAAAAGTGTGTGATTCAACTTTTGGGTTTTTTTTTTTTTATTTCTTTTCAAAAGGTCAAAGTAAATATTTTGTCAACATTTCTGAAAATTAAACGAAAAAAAATAATTGTAGTCAAGGTGTTTGGTACCACCTTAAACGATTATTCGATTTTTTGATAATTGTAGGTATATCCATAAACTATAACGTAAATATATATAGAACTCTTTACTACGGCTGAACCTAATCTGTAATTATTATTTGATTGAGGTCAAGGTATGTGGGCCATATTGAAACCTAAACAAAATAGACCTTATTACTGCGGGGGAGGGAGGAGGGATGTGGGGCATATGGAATAGAGTACTTACTTTTATGAAAATGTGTCATTGAATGTGTAATTGAGTCAAAAGAAGGGTAACTCAAAAACATTATAGTCTAGTCTTCACATCCTAAATTTTACGGTAATATTGTACTTAAAGCGCGGAAATCACTATGTGATCCGTGTAAACTCATCGAACCTTTAAACAAACTTATTAGTAAAGGTTATCTTACCAATGTTGTAATTAGATCTTTGAATATAGTTTACATTGGCACTAATATCGATTTTGTCATCAGCAAATTAAAACATAACTAAATTTGTATTCTTTTCAAACGGGATGTATAAAGACACACCCACGTTCGTTTTGACCTATAAAGAGGTTAAACTCCTAACTATCCTACTGTCTGTCGATACATTTATTTTTGGCATTGCACTAGTCATGTCTTCTTTGACTGTCCATGACGTTAAAATACTAAATCCCTGGGATGTGTTTTAGTTGATTTTAGTCTCTGATGCATGATTTGTTATTATTAATTGTTTTGGCTTTTAACTAGCTGTCAGTAACTGCGAGTACTCTTAAATCGTACTTTCTTGTTTATTTGACCTGTTGATACTAAATTGTATTGCCTTTTTGTTATTTAATGTTATTCAGGGTTATATCTGGTCTATATACCAGCTTTTATAAGTGTTTGGTATTACTATAAATTTTCACTTCGTACTATGAACATCAAAATTATTTATTTTGTAAAAATATTTCCTTTCTCTATTGGAACTGTATACGTATACCTAACAACAAAATTATTTTCATTTACCTGTGTTTAAAGTTATTGCAAACGGTTGATATTTTTGTTCGAGCAGATTGTTTTTCTTTAATTGCTTAACATTTCATACCGATATAACATGTTACTTTTATTATTCTTCCCTTAGTTTATTTATTTTGTATTTACATTGTATCATAGGTCAAATTTATTTGTTCAGTGTATGTGCAATGGTGTTAATATGTCCTTTGATTGAGTTAAGCTATTTCAGTTGATATTTTATAGTGTGTCTTTCTATGTTGTGAAGTTACACTATTGTTTCAGAAAAAGGGTGAAGGTTTGGTACCATTAAAACGTTTAAACCCGCTGCATTTGTTTGCACCTATCCTAAGTCAGGAATCTGATGTTCAGTAGTTGTCGTTTGTTGATGTGGTTCATAAGTGTTTCTCGTTTCTCGTTTTTTATATAGATTAGACCGTTGGTTTTCCCGTTTGAATGGTTTTACACTAGTAATTTTGGGGGCCCTTTATAGCTTACTGTTCTGTGTGAGCCAAGGCTCCGTGTTGAAGACCGTACTGTGAACTATAATGGTTTACTTTTATAAATTTTGACTTGGATGGAGAGTTGTCTCATTGGCACTCATACCACATCTTCTTATATCTATTCAATGTTGGAAAGTGTTCATTGTTGAATATGCACATAGACGTAGGTGAGCGACGCATGCTCTTTAGAGACTATAATTTGTCATTTACACCTGAAATGAATTTTGAATAGCTTATTACACCTATATTATATAATTTTTTTGTTGAAATCTAGCCAAAAAAAGGTTTCTGTAAAATTGTGATTTAAAAATAAAATAGTTTTTTACCACTTATAAACGTCTTTGGAATTCAGGAAATATAAGGAGATGTCATTAAAGAAGAGATTTACTATGAAACATACACCACTTTCCGCATCATAAGCTCTTTTGTTGGAATAAAAATATCTTTATCTTCTTTATCGTTTTATCTTTATCTGAAAATTAAATGTCCATAAATTTTAAAAATGACCAATACAATACCGTATGCATTGTGCCAGATATTGGCAATGCAATATAAGATGACCTTGATGGGTTATGTAGATGGTATTTTAAAACTCAGTGTATCGTTTGTAATTTCTGTTGCTCTTTGACCAAATAAAGCTATACTTAATACGTGGGTTAATAATCAACATATACGGAAGTAATCGAACCGAAAATAATCGAATGAAATATTTTTTTAAAGCAGACAACCATGATGCTCTATCGACATTCTCGTTACGTAATTCAACACATGCAATTTACTTTCAAGGTCTTTAATACTTTGTAACTTTTCTTGATTTTTCGTTGGCTATGCTTACAATAATTGGCAAGAAATGTTTTTGGAAATAAAGCAATGAATGTTTTGGGGAATATTAATGGGGTATCCAATTTTTTAACACTTCAGCCATGGGTGTAAAATTTCTTATTTTAAACACTGATAATACTAATAGCTGGTTCATATCTATTTATTGAATAACTATGATGATCGAGCATATATTTCGATGGAATATATCCGGGGTCGTCTGTGACGCAGATAGTCAATAAAGGTCAGGCTAATCATGATCATGACTATAAAAGATGAATACAACGTTAAAGCTTTAAACGCAAAGGATCAATAAGTAAACCCTGTATAAAGAAAAGCAAGTCAACACAAGTCCTGTAATATCAGATAAGCATTTGAGACTGATTGCAGATTAAAAAAGTTGAGGAATATTGACACACCATCGCTCAATCAATTTGAAATGGCGACTGTAACACTGATAAAGTTTTCATTTCAATTGTTTAATTCATAACCTTGCTAGATTATTGGTTATGGTTAGAGTTTAACTTGTGTTACTGAAATAGTTATCAACATAAGATACTCTTTCCTACAGTATTAACTGAGATACGTGAACGCCACAAGCTGTGCAGAACATACTTTGTCTTATAGTATCAGCTGCGAAACGTAAACGCTATAAGCTGAGCCGAACATAATTTGTTCTATATAGTATCAGCTCCGAAACGTGAACGGCATAAGCTGAGTAGAACATACTTTGTCCTATAGTATCAGCTCCGAAACGTGAACGCGATAAGCTGAACCGAACATACTTTGCCCTATATAGTATCAGCTGCGAAACGTGAACGGCATAAGCTGAGCCGAACATACTTTGTCCTATAGTATCAGCTGCGAAACGTGAACGCCATCAGCTGAGCCGAACATAATTTGTCCAATGTAGTATTAGCTGCGAAACGTGAACGCCATAAGCTGAGTAGAACATACTTTGTCCTATAGTATCAGCCGAGATACGTAAACGCAATAATATGAGTAGAACATACTATGTCTTTAAGTATCAGCTGAGATACGTGAACGCCATAAACTTAGCAGAACTTACTGTGTCCTATAGTATCAGCTGAGAAACGTGAACGCCATAAACTGAAGAAAACATACTCTGAGTGACCTATTCTATGTAAGCCGAATCAAGTGAACGCGATAAGCTGTGCAGAACATATTCTTTTCTATAATATCAGTTGAGATACGTGAAAGCCATAAGCTGAGCAGAATAATCTCTGTCCTATAGTAAAGGCTCAGATACGAGGAAACCATAAACTAAGGAGAACATACTCTCTCCTATAATATCAGCTGAGATACGTGAACGCCATAAACTGAGCAGAACAAGTTACATACTATGTCCTTTAGTAAAGTATGGAACGCCGCAGCTGTCTTATGTGGAACTGTAATATTACGTTATGTTGTTTTATTATTACTTGATGATATTTTGTCTTTACATAATATTGTTTTGACATTACGTAATGATGTTTTGATATAACTCGATATGGAATAGTCATTACTTAATAATATTTCGATATTACACGATATGGTTTCGTATTGACTTGATATAGTATTGTCATTACTCGATGTGGTTTCACCATTATTTATGTGGTTGTGTCATTAGGCAATGTGGTTTAGACATTACTTGATGTGTATGTGACTTAACGTAATGTAAATGTTTCATTACATGATGCGGTTTTGTTATTTCGTAATGATGATTTGCCAGTCATTTATTTAAGAATTGAATGCTTCTTTTTGGGGCATAAAAACGTTGACCGAAGTACTTTTTTTATGAAGCGCGGAAGCGCTTCATTCTAAAAATGTGCTCACGGTCAACGTTTTACAACCTTATGAAATTACTAAAAGAAGCATTCAATACTTACAATTACATTTTTTCGCTGTGATCATGAAACCTCGATTACTATCAAGTTTTTCTTTTATTTACCTGTGCACTTTGTTGTGGAAACGTGTGTCATCATGAATGTTACAATTCATTTTGTAATGAATGTTAATTTCAGAATGACGCGAGATTGCTGTTAGCCAATCAAAATAGCGTATTATAATGAAACATACATCCAATGTAATTATATGACTTTAACATTACGTAATGATGTTTAAACATTTGACGATTTTACACTACATGATGTGTTTGTTTCAGTATTTGATGTGGTCCTGTCATTCTTTGATGTGGTAATCACATTGCTTGATGAGGTAAAACCACGTGACCAATTCGGAAAAAAAACTAATTCTATTTGTAAATAGATTTCCATGTTTTATGTGTCTTGAATGAGTGTGGCCATCCATCGAGTTACAGTTCAAATTAAAGTTCGGGTTACTGTTCGAGTTGAACTTTGAGTTAGTCTTCGATTTTGAGTGAGAATTCAAGCCATTATTAGAATTAAAAGTATTAGTTAGTATTGAGTTTCGAGTTGAACACTGAGTTTGAGTCACATTTAAAAGTAGAGTTCGAGTTACAATTCGACTTCAACTTTGAATTTGAGTCACCTTTTGAGGTAGAGTTCAAGTAAAACTCGAATTTGAGTCTCATTAAGATTGAGATTTCGAGTTGAAATTCGAGTTATCAAATATGAATTCGAATTTTAATTTTCTATCGCGGATCAAGGGCTTTTGCTCAGGCTTCCGAAAAGAGGGCTCAGAGGTATGCGTACAAAACATAAACAATGTTACAGTATACAAAACACAACATAGAAATTGAAATAAAGTCCGGTGTGGTGTGATTGCCAATGAGGCAACTATACACCAGAGTTTTAATGCAGTGGATGTAAGCAATCATAGGCAACCGTACTGCCTTCAACACACCGAATAGTCGGCTACAAAAGGCCACCAAGTGAAAATGTGAAACAATCTACGAAAAACATATATGACACACATGAAACAACGACAACCATTGAACTACAGGCTCCTGACTTGGGGCAGGCACATAAAGAAAGTGCACATGCGAAATTTAACATGTATGTGACCGCTAAACCCTAACCAAACCTCGGACTGTGTTGTAATGTTCAGCACAACATTAGACAAAAAGGTAAAAAACAGTTTCAATTAGCTTAACTCAATAGATTGGTATGACTGGGTTATACTAAATCCATCGAGGTGATCTCGGGTACTCCGAAAGGGTAAGCAGATTCTCGTGTGATACCCGTCGTGTTATTCGTGAAAGATCAAACCCAGTGATTTGGATTTATTTGGTAGTTCGCATTCGAGGAGAAGATGAAGGTTACGACAAATGGAAAACATATCCGTCGTCACCTGTGAAACAGTTATTCCAAAAAAGTTTGTTTTTTCAATTAGTGCGAGGTATATCAGAGAATGCAAGATGCTTTGTCGCTTAGTCCGATCACCCTATTTCCCTATAACTTTAGCATATAGTTGCAATGACAAAATTGATGGTAAAGGTATTCTATCTAGTCCTTCCTGTAGCTCGGTGAATGTGATGAATATTTTCAACTCTACTCCTCGACGTAGACGCAGTCATGGTCATCGTCATTATACATCACCTACTTTGCATGATGTCTCTATTAATGACTTGCTGCCATTTATACAAAAGCCGTTAGATATTCATCACATTCGCACGAATCTTTATTCATTACCCCTTTCAAAACTTCATTCTCTGTTCAATTTGTGTTTGGAAACCACTGTTACAAACCCTCATTCAAACCAATAAAAACTTACAGCTATCATTTCGGATATTGCAAGTCACAGACTTTTCAAACCAATTCGCATTGGAAAAGATGAAAAAGAGAAAAGATCTTTTCTTAAAGAGGTATTAAAACGCACATAACAAGTACTTCTTATCTAAAAGTTCGAAATTATTGATAAAAAAATGCAAAAAACCCGATGCAATTTGGTCCACTAATAACAGAGATAATAGCGTGTAAAGTTCAACTATTTTTACCTAAGAAAATCCAATCAACGCTACTTCCGTAACAGCACTAAAACCAAATCTACCGGAAGTGACGCGCTGTGGGTCACTTCTTCGGCTTATCTAAACGTTGTTTAATAAATGAACTTTCTTCTGGTCGTTGATTTAAAGCACTGCCAATGAATTTCGCTACCCATTCAAGGCTCATTCTTCATTATGACCAATTTGTCAAAAGGAACAAAATATGTTTCAGAAGGGAAGTTTATTTATAACATGTTTCAACAGAAAAAGGGGGGATGGGGTTGGGATAATTCAACATTGAGTTTTCAACTGAAAACATTGTTCCTGATCGTAGAACTGAGACAAATTGGCGGTCAATATATTATTAATCTAGCTATTAATTTAAAAGAAATATTGAGTCGAGAAAAAATATAGTTTATATTTACATGTACGTAAAGTTGCATAACATCTTGACAAGATATGACGGTAGTGGCTATTGTTCCATGTTATAAAAATAATTAATTGCCAGTTAAAAACCGGGTATGTGTAATACCTTTTTAATAATGTTAATTATCAAATTATAAAGTGTATCACTTTATAAACAACAGGTGGAAATTCTGTATGGCCAAGTTGTTAATTACCTGAGTGGAGGGATAATAGCTACTGTTTGATCTTTATCACCTTACTGTATACAGGATGTTTACTTATCAGTAGTGTCAATATGCGGACTGTTTTAATTATCAGGATCAAACGGTGATCGAGAGGATTAATATTTTTCTTGTTTGGTTATTTAGTTGTCATTGCTTAAATTTCAAATGAAAGAAAATGTCAATATTTTAAAATCAGTATGGTAGAATTTTTTTTTTTATTTAAAAAACAAATGGTGTGATCATAACATTCAAGATTTAGGACACAAGTAATTTGGGAATGCGCACCCCTTTTTCTAATGATTTTATATCAATGGTTTTTGTTGTAGTTTTAAATGCTCAAATATATTTTAACTTATTTAATAATTTTATTGCTCTTATATTTCTACGATATAGATTTTATATCTTATTTTCTAATAAAAAAAATATATATATATATATATTTACATATAAAATAGGCCTGTGGTGGCAAACGTACTGAAAGTTACAGGACAGAAAGTAACAAATTTGATAGTACAAAAGTCACACGTACTATTTGTTTAGTTTTGTTTGAAAACATAGGAAAAATTTCTACAATTTTTTTTGGTTACTTGCATATATTCATTTTATAAAGTATGAAATAGTTCATTTAAACCTAGAGTAATGAATAGATGTCAAAATGTATGCATGAAAAGGATATATTTATTGGCACTATGTCATAAATAAACCATTTAAGTACCAAGCCACTTTAATTAATTAATTAATTAATTATTAATTTTTTCACAATAAATTTTGTTATAAAATATAAAAATTACTTAGACAAATGTTTTCTTATTAAACAAATAATAAACTAAAAACTGAATTGTGAATTTTTGTACTGTGACTTTCTATCCTACATTCGTCCGTAGGTAGGACTATGCTCATGATGCTCACTAGGGGTCGGATATAACGTTAGTATATATGACACATATAGCAATATTTTTACATAAGGTCCAAGGACTATGACAATCATATATACTTATACTGATTTCCATTTTAAAATTTTGTTTGATTTTTAAATCTCCGTATAGGTTAATTACAAATCTATCCAGTATTTCACTTTTAATGAAATAGCTTGATCAATACATATTCAGGTTATTGCTTAACCAGTCAAGCAGATTACTGTGAATGGCAGTTCTCAATTCTTCACATTATCTGGCGAATAAATTTATTTAATTTTGAAATGCTGCTGTAGCTAACTAAAGTCGTAATAAAGAGAATTTTTATTTTTTTGTAGCTCAGAAAAACCCACATAGTTTAATTTAACAAATCGAACTCCGTCGTCTTTTGGAAGCACATGTTGGGATTGTTCTTTTTTGAATGCCGTTTTTCCGCCATGGAAAATAACATGCACGGTTCAACTTCTGCTTCTACCGCCACTTTAGGATGCACATGTTAATATTTTATAGAAAAAAAGGTTGATTTGTGCTTTTGGTTTTTCAATACTTTTCTAATTATAAACATTTGATTAAAATATCTATGCGATTATCAACCCTCGATAACTAGTTATCAATATTCTCAATGTAATAATTGTCACCGTTATATTTCAAAACTGTTATTTTACTTAGCAAGCCGTGATCTGTTTGCATACGATATAACACACGTATTTGATCATGGTGACCCACTGTGCATCACTTCCTTTGGGTATAAGTAGTGCGTTGTAGTGGCGTGTTTTACTAAATCTTTCATGTGTTCAAATGACAAACTGACAGTAATTTGCAAATATCTCGATAATTACAAGATGAAATTTTATCGGTTTTTTTGCATTCTTAAACGTTAATTACGAACTATAGAATTAGACAAACATGATGTTAGCGTTTTAGTACCTCTTTAAAATTTCCTTTGCTAACAAAGGTCTCGATGGCGTCAACTTAGGCAATATCCTTCATCATAAATTAGTTCAGTCGAAAATACCTCCTTATATTAAAGATCAGTCTGTACCAATAATTTCTTATACCTATACCAAACCATTTGCATCTAAAATTTCAATTACAAACACGTTTTGTAGAATCTCAACATTGACGACTTCAAGTCTAAACCTCCTGATTGCACCTGTGCTAGTTCCCAGTTCACATATAATCCGGCTGGCCACGTTATTACCGGAGACCTCAACATTGCCAATAACACTTCCCTGCGAAATTTGTTATCCAAAGGTCCGAAATATCGTGAGCCTAAATCCATCAATTGGAAATACAACTTCAAAATACTGATGGATTCAGTCGAGGATTATGCCAGGCAATGGGCAAAACGCGAGCAAGAAGACGTAGATACTCTTTCCGAATGGATTAAGGCTGTGAGGTCGTTGATACAAATTCGAATTAAGAAACTAAATGGGTCTATCAATACCCATGCTACGTCAATTTTTAAAGACCCAAATGTTGCAAAACACTTGTCCTACCTCCGTGAAAAATATGTTGTTGTCCCCGCAGATAAAGCCCCAAACAACATCGTTTTTGTGTGTAAATATCATTACATAAACTGCTTGATAAATGAATTAGGTATTGACAATTCATTTGGAAACTCCAACAAATACCCTCACGACGTTTACCAAAGAGGAAATTCTGGATAATCATAGGTCTGTTCTATGTTCCTTTGGAATTTCAACCAAAGATGAAGAACTGGATTTTCCATCACTGTATTGGATACCTAAACTACATAAGTGTCCTTACAAACAACGGTATATTGCTGGGTCTTCCAAGTGCTCCACGAAACCTCTTTCTAAATTATTAACATCTATTTTATCAGCAATCAAAGCCGGGCTCGAAAGTTATTGTGAAACTGCCTATTCTAGAGGTGGTGTGAATCAGATGTGGATACTAAAAAATTCCAAAGATCTTTTAGAGTACATACAATCTAAGATTCTCTCATCTTGCAATAGTATTAAAACATTTGACTTTTCTACACTTTACACAAGTATTCCCCATTCCAAACTAAAAGACAAATTGAAAGAGTTGGTATTACTTTGTTTCATTAAAAAGAATGGCGAACATAGATACAAGTATCTTGTCTTGGGAGGGATAAATCCTACTTTGTAAAGAATCATTCTGATTCAAACAAAAAAATTTCTGAAACTGACATTATCAAGATGCTTGATTTCTTGATTGACAGCATGTTTGTTACATTTGGAGGACGTGTTTTTCAACAGACTGTCGGAATTCCAATGGGAACCAATTGTGCCCCTTTTCTTGCCGACTTGTTTCTTTATTATCATGAGGCTGACTTCATGCAAGAACTTCTTAGGAAGAAAGATAAGAAGTTTGCAATATCCTTTAACTTTATGTTCCGCTATATAGATGATTTTCTCTCACTTAATAATACAACATTTGGTGACTAAGTTGAACGAATCTTTCCCATCGAACTAGAGATAAAGGATACTACAGATACAGTTAAGTCTGCCTCATATCTTGACTTACATCTAGAAATTGACAATGAGGGTCGGTTGAAAACAAAACTTTACGACAAAAGAGATGATTTCAGCTTCCCAATTGTGAACTTTCCATTTCTATGTAGCAACATTCCAGCAGCGCCTGCATACGGAGTATATATTTCCCAATTGATAAGATATTCCTGGGCGTGTATTTCCTATCATGATTTCCTTGATAGAGGATTGCTGCTCACAAGGAAGCTATTAAACCAAGAGTTCTAAATGGTGAAGTTGAAATCATCCCTTCGTAAATTTTACGGACGCCATCACAAGTTGGTTGACCGTTATGGAATAACCGTTTCACAGATGATATCGGATATGTTCCTTATGTCGTAATTACAATACCCTTCCCTTTTCACGAATGTGACCTACCGAATTAGACTTTTTACCGGATTTGTAATAACATAAGCAACACGACGGGTGCCACATGTGTAGCAGGATCTGCTTACCCTTCCGGAGCACCTGAGATCACCCCCAGTTTTTGGTGGGGTTCGTGTTGCTAAGTCTTTAGTTTTCTATGTTGTGTCATCTGTACTATTATTTGTCTATTTGTCTTTTTATTTTTGGCCGTGGCGTTGTCAGTTTGTTTTCGATCTAGGAGTTTGACTGTCCCTCTGGTATCTTTTGTCCCTCTTTTAGTGTGAGTTCATTTAAAGTGTCTCATTTGTTGACAATAACGTAGAAGGCTTTTGATTTGTGTCGAGCCTGCGACATTAATGTATCGGCAGTGAGACACAACAAAACTATATTCTGTCGTCGGTAGTGGCATCGGGGTCTTTATCATTTAGATCGTTAGGTTCTCGTTTGAATTGTGTTTACATTTATCATTTTGGGACCTTTTATAGCTTACTATGTGGTATGGATGTTGCTCATTATTGACGACCATACAGTCACATATAGTTGTTAGCTTCTACGTCATTTGGTATGTTGTTGGGAGTTGTCTCATTGGCAATCATACCACATTTTCTAGGGTTTTTTGGCATTAAATATTACCGAATTACACTGTCTTGGTATGATAAATTCGTAAACCTCCATTAATTGTTATAAAACGTGTATAGGACTTATTCTTCAAGATCAAGATAAAGCAAATACAGAAAAAAAAAAAATTTTTAATTTAGTTTTTACCGATACATTGTAATTGTGCCGATTAATGTACAGTCAACATAACGCTTTTACATATACAGCAGCAATATCAGGCGAGACCACATTGTACATGTGCCGATTAATGTACAGTCAACATAACGCTTTCACATATACAGCAGCAATATCAGGCGAGACACAGGGTTCCATGGAATCTTTTACGAATTTATTTTAATACTGCTTCTATTTGAGAACTAAGGAAAAAAAAACGGCAGGACCAAGTGCTTTGGGGATATCCTCCTTATGTCCGAAATACTGTAAATTTTTAGTACTGTTTTCTTATTTTTGTCTGCCGTTTACCTTTTTCATACCAAATAACTCTGAACAACAACTCGAACTTTAATTTAAACTTTAACTCAATGGATAGCGATACTCATCCAAAGCACATTAAATAGTGGAAATAGGTTCAAAAATAGAACATACTTTTTCCGAAATGGTCACGTGGTTTTACTTCATCAAGAAAGACAGGACCACATCAAATACTGAAACAAACACATCACGTAGTCTAAAATCGTCAAATTTTAAAACATTATTACGTAATGTTAAAGCCATAAAAAAAATTGGAAAATCATCATTACGAAATAACAAAACCACATCATGTAATGAAACATTTACATTACGTTAAGTCACATACACATCAAGTAATGTTAAAACCACATTGCCTAATGACACAACCACATTAAATAATGGTGAAACAACATCGAGTAATGACAAAACCATATAAAGTAATGACAAAACTATATCAAGTCAATACGAAACCATATCGTGTAATATCGAAATATTATTAAGTAATGAATATTACATATTGAGTTATATCAAAACATCATTACGTAATGTCAAAACCATATTATGTAAAGACAAAATATCATCAAGTAATAATTTAACAACATAACCTAATATCAGAGTTCCACATAAGACAGCTGTGGCGTTCCATAGGATAGGGTTGGCAAAGTATTACCCGCCTCGGAAAACCCGGGTGGAAAATCCTGGGTTTTCCCGGGCTGGGCAATACTCCAAGAAACGGGTAATACTGGGCAATACTGGGCATTATGATTTTTTAAGCTTATTTTAACACAAATTAGTAAAGACTTGTTCTACTTTCATAGCATTATGGCTAAATATATACATTTTATACAGATGACCATTGAGAGTCATTTCTAGAGGATTGAACATTCAATTTCATTCTCTTCTCCACTAATTATATATAGGTAAAATACAAAATTTTGACATTTTAGGATACCTTGTTAATTTCAAAGCATTGTTTCATTAATCCAAACTTTGAAAAAAATGCTTTGTAATGCAGTGTTTAAGTGAATTGTAAATTTAAATTGCTTCATATTGCTAAAGAAACACCCTCAAGGGTCATGTCATTAAGACTTATAGAAATGAAAGGCTGATTATTGTTATAAAAACATATCTGTGTTCTAACCTGAATAACTACTTATTAATTAGTGTTGCACATGTTAATTATTTAAAAGAAATTTTTCATACGTGTAATATATATTTGAAAAAAAATAGTCTTTGGCTTTATGCTATCAGTTTGACCAATCTAGACAAAATGGTGATTTAATAGATTTTTAGGAGAATTATTGAGAAAGGTTTTATCCATTAATATTTGTCTGATGTGTCTTCATGTACTCTTTTCTCAGAGTTGCCAGAATTATACTCTCTTAAATGTATACGCTTTTGTTTAACATATAACCCCTTATTTTATTGATTTTGTATTTACATTGTGTCATAGATCAAATTTATTCGTTCAGTGTATGTTTACTTGCGTTAATGTGTCTTTTGATTGAGTTAAGCTATTTCAATTGATATGTTATAGTGTGTCTTTTTTATGTTGTGATGTTACACTATTGTTTCAGATAAGGGTGTAGGTTGGTACATATTAAAACGTTTAAACTCGCTGCATTTGTTTTCACCTGTCCTAAGTCAGGAATCTGATGTTCAGTAGTTACCGTTTTTTGAGTTGGTTCATTGTGTTTCTCGTTTCTCGTTTTTTATATAGATTAGACCGTTGGTTTTCCCATTTAAATGGTTTTACACAAGTCATTTTTTTGGGCCCTTTAGCTTGCAGTTCTGTGTGAGCCAAGGCTCCGTGTTAAAGACTGTACTTTGACCTATAATGATTTACTTTTACAAATTGTGACTTGGATGAGAGAGTTGTCTCGTTGGCACTCATACCCCATCTTCTTATATCTACTTGTATTATAAGACTCTCAAACAAGTAATCTTTTAAATCAAAAGTTGTTTATAAATATCTTAAACATGTTAAATGTATTGCATGTGTTGGATCACTGAATCCTCTTTAAAATTTTTATATCACCCAGCTAGCATGCACAGTATTGCCCAGCAGTACCCGGTGAAACGCAGTAAACCCCGGATTTTCCCAGTATTTCCCACTGGGTTGGGCAATACTCATAAAACCTGGGTTTTTGCCAACCCTGCTTTATTATCAGCTGAGATACGTGAACACCATAAACTGAGTAGAACATACTATGTTAACTCTATGTAACTGCGTAGAACATATTCTCTCCTGTTGTATTAACTGAGATACGTGAACGCCAAAAAAACTTAGCATAACATACTTTCTCCTATAGTGTTAACTGAGATACGCAACCGCCATAATCTGAGCATAACATACTCTGTCATATAGTATCAGCTGAGATACGTGAACGCCATAAGCTGATCATAACATACTAAGTCCTATAGTTAAGGCCTGAGTACATGAAAATCATGAGCTCAGCAGAACATACTCTCTCCTATAGTATCAGCTGAGCTCGATACGTTAACACCATGAGCGGAGCAGAACTTACTATGTCCTATAGTATTAGCTGAGATCCATAAACGCCATAAGCTGAGCAGAACATCCCTGTGCTAAAATTTCCGCTGAGATACTTGAACACCATAATGATAACTTCCAATTCGATAAACACCATGTTTGCTTGACCGAGAACAGATGCCAATGGGACATTCAAACTCATAAGTCGAAAATAAAGACCCAACGCCATGACTAAAAAGGAAAAAAGACAAAGAGACAAACAATAGTACACACAACAAAACAAAGAAAACTTTATATTGAGCAACACGAACCCCACCAAAAGATAGAGGTGTTCTCATGCGCTCCGGTAAGCAGATCCTACTCCACATGTGGAACCCGTCGTGTTCTTAAGCGTTATACAAGGGACAACAAATAGAACATTTTGGAGTATGTCTATAAAAATAAACAACTTAACCAACTTTATTTGCGATTCCTCAAGCCTCTTAAACAGTTTCCTGGACCCTTTTCCAGCATACCATTCAAGCCATTGTAATGAAAAAATCTTTTTCTGCAAAACCGTAAAAAAACGAGTAAAAAACAAATTAATGCTCAATTATTTTGTTATGTAGGCATACCAGCACGCAAGCTGTTTAATTGCATTAAGGATCGTGTCTACATATTAACGCATGAGTGATTGATTGTAGGTATTTAACGCCACTTTCATCGCAATTTGCTATATCTTGGCTGCCAAGTTTTCTTGGTTGAGGAAGCCAGAGTGCCCGGAGAGCACAACCGACGTTCTGCAGGAAAACTGGCAATCTTAGTTAATTAAGATTGGAGTCGAATGCACTTGCCAAGTGCGGAATTCGAACTCACAAACTCAATGTTAATAAGATAGTGATACAGTAAATAATCTACTTAGACATCTCAGCCACTAAAATCCCTCTAAATATTGACACAGAAAAACAACATAATAATTATAAACAATTGTAATATTCATTGGTGATCTTAATATTTGACTTTCGATTGATAAAAGCAGTAATTACAATCATGAGTTTGCCAAATCACAGTGAATTCAATTCTTCATAAAAAGAAAATGATTATAAATCAAAATAATGTGTTTGGTGATATGTAATGGCTAAGGCCAACAATGATACCATATCGAAAAACACCATTGGAAATTCAGAATTTGTCAACAGGTCAAGATAGTCAGTGAAACAACAAATCAATTAACGACTTGACAGGAACATGCGGATGGTGGACAGTTTCCTTTTTGGAACTCTTTTGTACACCATTGGTCAAGAGCCACAACTCCTGCCCAATAATTCATAGCCTTGCAAGTTATGGTACCGAGCCTTGTAGTTATAACCGGCCTAACAGTTTGTATTGGTCTTGCAGTTTGAACCGGTCTTGCAGTTTGTACGGGTGCATTTGTTACAAATGGTTTAAATGTTTGTATGGGGCGGAATGTGATGGTTGGTCGTTGAGTGACGATTTTTGTCGGCTGGATAACAATAGGTGGGTTAGTCTGCCCGGTACCAGTGGTAGCAATGTCAGCACATCCGTAAAACTCTTCTTGAGAACCACATCTTATACACCCTCGTCCACTGGGATCTACACATAGTTGTTCCCTAAAAAACACAATAAACAATACAACAATTCGCCGTTTTAGAATCTAATGCATTTTGGGTAATATTCATAAAAGTGTACATCAAAACTTTGTGATTTGTTTAAAACGCCATAGATAATGGAAATTCAACCATTACCCATGCCTTTAGATTCTTAAACGGCCAAGTAAGTAAATTCTGCAAAGTGAATTGACGAAAATGAATTTGGGGAAATTGTACCACTCAAAAGAGTGTTGTTTTGGATTGGTTGCGCCTGGTCATCTACGGACCGCTATAAAAATGTTTTGCATCCATGGTTAATTAATGTGCCTAAATGAATACCGGAAGTGGCTGTTTTACAAGTTGAAACCTCAAATTACGTCGTTACCGATTGAGACGTAATATCGCGAACGGACATAACGTCGTCTGCAATATATAAGGGATATTTTTATTTTTTTTTTTATATTTGTGATATGTCATAGATGTGTTAGAATAAAATTTTGAGTTATTTCAATTATTTTAAATATAAGACAAAGAATGCTGATTAAGTGAAGTTATAGTTGAAGAATTAAATGCTTCTTTTGTTATATCATTTGATATAAAAGCGTTGACCAAAATTAAGTTTTGTGAGTAGCACATGCAGTCATAGCTGTTGCACTTTTTTGTATTCAAATATTTACAGTAGGTGTTCAATTCATACAAATGCGGATCTTTAATTGACTGATTTCGTCGTATACTTTCATTTCGTATGAAATCAATCCATATCGTATGAAAGCAACCTAGGTTTGTTGAATTATAAGCATAAGCCTCTGCGCGTCATGCAAAATGTGATGGGCAGGCCCGGTTTCATTTCGTAAAATTGTTGAAAAACAGCTATCAAATCAATAATAAATAAACTCATCATGGATGCCAGGATTGAAATTTTGTACGCCAGACGCGCCTTTCGTCTATAAAGACTCATCAGTGACGTTCGAATAAAAAAATAAAACAGAATTATGGAATGCCTCGCGATCGTTGTCTGCCAATCAAAATCCTACAATCTTATGAAATATCTAAATAATGCAATTATAAGACAATAGTAAAAACATTCCAAAAATATTCTTCTTCCACGATCCGAACATTTTACTCCTTTTTTATACTAGTAGAAATTAAGGTTATTTTCATGAAGTTTTTAGGTGTACAAACTCGGCCTTTCAGTGACAAACGTTATGATATGGTTGTGTGAGTGAAAGGTGACGTGTAAACACGACCGTCGCTTTTATTAACCCAATCAAGTCTCTTTTAAGTGGGAGTGAATGGTCGAGTACACCTAACAGCCAATTAGGTGTACTCGACCATTCACTCCAACGTAAAAGACTTGATTTGGTTACGTACCATTGTGACAAGATTTGATTTAATCAAAATTTGATGTTGCGTTATTTTGATATGTTCACATTTCACAGGGTGAAATGTCTAACATTTTATCGAATTCGTTATTATGACAGGACCAATAAATCATATATACCTGCATTATCGGATCTAGGAGGAGGGGGATCCGGTGGATGGAAACCATCTTTGGATTTATTAATCATGAAAAAAATCGAGAGAAAAAATTGGATCCTCGCCTGAAGTGCATCAGATACAATGTCCCAAACTTTGTTTATACCTGTATAACTTTTAAAAGTACGGATGAAAGGTCATTATCTGATAGTAGATCGACATAATAAAGTTATAATCTTGCCCACATGTTATCAAGGTGAGAGAGGGCATTTTTTGCTAATAACTGATTGACAGACATTCTATTAAGCCAAGTGAAAAGCCAAGTAACAAATCCTTGTGACATTCAGCTATATTGATTTTTAGAATGACTGGAGAAAAGTGCAACATCGCGGTTTGATCTGTAATCATATGAATAAATAAGTGAAATTTTTTATGGTATTTTTAAACGCCGTGTAATATTATGATATACATTCGTGCCATTTCCATTGTAAGACGCATCGTGAGCATTGAAGGGTATCGGGAAGTTTAACCTGGAAACGTTTTGTTCCAATTCCAGGAGTGTTAATAAACCTGAAAAGATGAAAAATTATTGTTTTATTCAAGTTTTATATTAAATTATTTGAATTGATTGCATTCCACTCTCGCCTTAAGTTTAAAAGGATGTGCATACATAAAAATAAATGCGACAAAAAATTAAAAGACACAACTAGACCCTACCAGGGTAATGATTCCGTCCAATTGCTCACAATGGAGCAGTTCATAAATATGTTCCCTTATCGTGTTCCGGATGTAGTCAAATAATTATCTTAATTATACTTTAAGATGTTCCCTTACCGTGTTTCAGATCCAGTCACAATCTTTATCTTAATTAAACTTTTAAATGTTCCCTTACCGTATTCCAGATTTAGTCCCAATCGTAATCTTAATTTAACTTTAAGATGTTCCTTTTCCGTGTTCTAGATCTTGTCACAATCTTAATCTTAATTACATTTTAAGATGTTCCCTTGCCGTGTTCCAGATGAAGTCACAATCTTAATCTTAATTAAACCTTAAGATGTTTCCTTACCGTGTTCTAGAGCTATTCTCAATCTTATAATTACCTCAATTAAACTTTAAGATGTTCCCTTATCGTGATCTATATCTAGTCACAATCGTAATCTTAATTTATCCTTGAGATTTTCCTTTGCCGTGTTTCAGATCAAGTCAAAATCTTAATCTGAAATAAACTTTAAGACGTCCCCTTATCGTGTTCCAGATCAAGTCACAATATTTATCTTAATTAAACTTTAAGATGTTCCCTTACCATATTCCAGATCTAGTCACAATCTTTATCTTAATTAAACTTTAAGTTGCTCCCTTTTCGTGTTCTATATCTAGTCACAATATTAATCTTAATTAAACTTCAAGGTGTGCCCTTGCCGTGTACATCCATGATAATACCATTTGTATCATGCATGTCATGCAAGCTTCAGTATGAAAGTCACACAGTATCATGAATCAAACCAAAGTATTATTATCCACACTGATCTGTGTCCACAACTGTATTTTTAAAAAAATGCCAAGATGAAAACTACATGGTTTTGCATACAAGTCTTATAAATATAAGAAGATTTGGGACGTACGTCAATGAGAGACAGCAACCCAACGATTAAAATACAATCTCATTTCACGTGAATGTCACGTTAATTTCAAATTAATTTCACGTGAATTTCACCAAATTTCACATTAATTTCATGTGAATTTAACGTATAAGCTCGATTAACGTGAGATTCACGTGAACAAAATTTGCCTGTGTATAATTGCATATTAATGAAAGTGTTATTATATGAATACCTTTGGTTCCTCGATACAAAGTTTGAGGCCAGACTCCAATTTAAGCATGTGCACTTCTCTTAAATTCGAGAATCTCGTACAGCTCGTACATTGATAGTCCGCCTATGCACAAAGTTATAAAACATAATCATAGTATCGGCCATTTTGGACCGGATCTGGTCGAGCTCTCTTCTAGTGATCTGTCATCTTTCATTGGTCGTTTGGACTTCTTTACATTATAGTACAATGTTGGTCAAGAATATAAGTGACATAGATAAGAGGTTTCATAGTCTTATCTTTAATTTCGTTTCATAATTAAACGTGTGAAAATTGATTGAATCGGATTAGTATCTAGAATATAGGGCATCGTCTCTATGGACGAGGGTCTGTAAGAGGGTCCCTTATTTTTGTTGTCTTTAAAAAAAAATTTGTGTAATCAGTTTTGTGTTGCTTAATTCTTTTATTGTCCACAGTTAATCTTCACGCTTTGGCACCCCAAAATTTTCTATTTTTTTTTTATTTTTCCATTATTATCTATTCAGTAAAGCCCCACTAGACCTCATGCACGAGAGAAAGATTAAAAACTAGTTGCTTACATCAAAAGAAATTGTTTAAAAAAAAACCAGCTCAGATTAAAGTATTTTGATTCGTAGGCTTTTTGAGAAGCAAACGTTTGTAAATCTGTAGCATTGCTACTTTTCCGCTAAGCAGCCGGTAATTAGAAATAAAATGTGAAGCAAACTGTGGACTTATTATTATTCGTTGGATACCAATTTTCGTGGTTTTGGTGGATATACAGGTCAACCACGAATTCAAATTTTCATCTAATTACAAATTTACTACATTTGTATGAGGTTGTAAGCAGAATATGGCAAAACCACGAATCACATATCAACGAAAAATCAAGTTTTCCTCAATCCACGAAAATTGAATATCTACCCACAAAAATAAATGAATCCACAGTGAGCGGGTGTTGCCTCACATATATGATATTTTCTTTGCATTTCCTATGAAACGACAGGTAAAAAAGAGGGACGAAAGATACCAGAGGGACATTCAAACTCATAGATCGAAAATAAACTGACAACGCCATGGCTAAAAAAGAAAATGTCAAACAGACAAATATTAGTACACAAGACACAACATGGAAAACCAAAGACTAAGCAACACAAATCCCACCAAAAACTGGGGGTGATATCAGGTGCTCCGGAAGGGTTAGCAGATCCTGTTTCAGATAAAAGCTTCGTGACATTTGTAATTAATGAGCAGTTTCTTCAGCTCTCAGTTTAGATACTGCATGAACGGACAAACTCTCTTTTAATTTTTTTCAGCCATTTTCTCTATTCTTTATAAACAATTTGTCAACAATTATTCTCTTTATTCGGAAACTGAAATTAATAAACAAATACAAGAAAGTTAAAAATGTGATAGGCGTTATATCAAAGAACATAGCAAATGGTTTAAAAATATATAACAGCTAGAAAAAAACTAGAGGCTCTAAAGAGCATGTGTCGCTCATCTAGGTTTATGTGCATCTTCAACAATGGACACTCTCCAACCTTGTGGACATCAATAGATTTATGACAAAAATCTCTTTTTGTTGAACTTGCATTGCTAACCATTTAATTTCTGTTGACAGTTTCTGTATATATTCTTCTGATTTTACACAAAACACAACGAGAGGGTAAAAGGTCGTCATTTAAAGGCAATCACTACTTTCAAGAGTCTTCTCACTATTTCGGAAAATGTTTGTTTGTAGATCTTGTCTTATGATCATTTTTGTAATCTCTATATATCTTTCATAATATTTAAGATAATAGACAAACACACAAAAAACTGGAAAATTACATTAAAGAGAAAACACTTAAATAACGAGTCGACTTACGATTTTAACCATGCATTCGGCCTCTTTTTAGATCTTGTCTTACTGATAATCTTTGTTATCTCTTTATAACTTTTTATAATTTTGAAGACAATAGGCAAAAAGGAATCAAATGTTAAATACGCCAGATTTTCTCTTCTATAAGCGGTTTTCTTAATAGAAAATACTTGTTAATTACCCTTAAGTTCTTTTAAGGCATGTCGGCTATCTTGGTTGGTAAGTAGGGTTATCGGACACATTTTGTATATTAGATACCCAAAGTGTTTTTGTGGCCACATTTAACCTAAACTGTCAGACGACATCTTATAGGAGTTTTTTTGTTTGTTAAACTAGCCCAGTAGTTTCAGGGGAAGATATGTATGTACCGGTAAACCTTAACGACGACGACGACGACGATGACGACGACAGACGTTAGACGACAAGTGACGAGAACAGTTAGCTAGAGAAAAGAACTCTCAAATAAAATTGAGAATGGAAATGAGGAATGTGTCAAAGAGACAACAACCCTATCATAGAGCAGAAAACAGCTGAAGGCCACCAATGGGTCTTCCACACAGCGAGAAAATCCCGGACCCAGAGGCTGGCATCAGCTGGCCGCTAAATAAAAATGTGTACTAGTTCTCAAAGTATACCACCACTGAGACTAAGGCAGGGCTAACAGCTGAAAACAACTGTGACAGAGCAGAAGAATTGAATGAACACTTCACAAGTGTATCTACTAATAAGTTATCAACTGATGAACACTTCACAAGTGTATCTACTAAAAAGTTATCAACTGATGAACACTTCACAAGTGTATCTACTGATAAGTTATCAACTGATGAACACTTCACAAGTGTATCTACAAATAAGTTATCAACTGAAGATGTACCACTAAATAAATTATTATATCCAAAATTAAAAGACATAGGCATAACTTATCTAGGGATGAGAAAAAAATAAGTACATGAACTCCTTTACACTAAAAAAGCATGTCAGTCAGACGAAATAAACACCAATTAAATAAATAATTTTAATCAAAATTGAAAGACATTGGCATAACGTAATTATTATTTACTCCACAACCTATCTATAATAGAGTCGAATGTTCATCGTTTATGCAGTATATAACAGATTTAGTTTTGTTTTGTGGGATTATTGTCTTATTGAAGTGTATCCTACATTTCTTTGTATTCATTTTTTTTTGTTCGGGGGGATTAAAATGATTCGCATGAACGTCGTACATTCTTTGTCTGACGTGCAAGAGTAGAGTATAAAATAAATGAACTAATGGAATGATTGCAAGTTATTTACGCAATTAAACTACATACAATTAAGTTTTCATATTTAATTAAATGGTCTTTTAAAAAATCTCATTGCAAATTTATTTGCTGTAACTCGTTTAAAGCCTTTTTCTGTAACGAAAAAGGAAAGTATGCTAGATACACTTACTGGAAATGTGAAGATATGATTGAAGCTTTAAATTTTCTCCTGAACAACATATATGTACGTTTCGGCGATAAAGTGTATCGACAAGTAGTAGGTATTCCTATGTGCACTAACTGCGCCACTTTAATAGCAGATTTATTCCTGTAATCTCAGTTTATGACCAAACTAGTAAAGACACGTCATTGTTACATTTGGTTGATACATTCAACAATACCTTCCGTTATCTGGATGATATTTTTCCGTTAAATAATCCAGAGTTCTCTAAATATGCTACCGAAATTTACCCAAAAGAACTTACTTTAACTGAATCTAACATAAACAGCAGTAGTTGTCCTTTTCTAGATTTGGACATTTCAATCTCTAACGGAAAACTCCATACTAAAATTTACGACAAAAGAGACGACTTTTCATTCCCTATTGTTAATTTTCCTTTTTTAGACGGCGATGTTCCTTTGGCTCTATCATACGGTGTTTATATATCCCAACTCGTTCGTTATTCCCGTGTGTGAAGTGATGTCATAGATTTTAACGAACGTAACCAATGTATCACCGGTAAATTATTAAGTCAGGGATTTCGTTACAATAAATTACGTAAACCTTTTACTAAATTCTTTCATAGATACAAAGATTTGATTAGTAAATTTGGCTGTACCTGTAGAAAACTGATTAAAACCGGATTTCACATTCTAAATTTTACGGTAATATTGTACTTAAAGCGCGGTAATCACTATGTGGTCCGTGTAAACTCATCAAACCTTTAAACAAACTTACTAGTAAAGGTTATCTTACCAATGTTGTAATTAGATCTTTGAATATAGTTTACATTGGCACTTATATCGATTTTGTCATCAGCAAACTAAGACATAACTAAATTTGTATTCTTTTCAAACGGTATGTATAAAGACACACTCACGTTCATTTTGATCTATAAAGAGGTTAACACCTAACTATCCTACTGCCTGTTGATACATTTATTTTTGACATTGCACAAGTCATGTCTTCTTTGACTGTCGATGACGTTAAAATACTAAATCCCTGGGATGTGTTTTAGTTGATTTTAGTCTCTGATGCATGATTTTTTATTATTAATTGTTTTTGGCTTTTACATAGCTGTCAGTAACTGCAAGTACTCTCAAATCATACTTTCTTGTTTATTTGACCTGTTGATACTAATTGTAATGCTTTTTTGTTATTTAATGTTTACTTTTTCAGGGTTATATCTGGTTTATATACCAACTTTGATAAGTGTTTGGTATTACTATAAATTTTCACTTCTTCGTACTATAAACATCAAAATTATTTATTTTGTAAAAATATTTCCATTCTCCATTTGAACTGTACACGTATACCTTACAACAAAATTATTTTCGTTTAGCCTGTGTTTAAAGTAATTGCAGATGGCTGATATTTTTGTTCAAGCATATTTTTTTTCTTAAATTGTTTACCATTTCACAGCGGTATAACATGTTACTTTAATTATTCTTCTCTTAGTTTATTTATTTTGAATTTACATTGTTCAGTGTATGTTCATTGTTGTTAATATGTCTTTTGATTGAGTTAGGCCATTTCAATTGATATTTTATAGGGTTTTTTTTCTATGTTGTGATGTTACACTATAATAAGGTAATAATAGATAAGGGTGAAGGTTTGGTATCATTAAAACGTTTAAACCCGCTGCAATTGTTTGCACCTGTCCAAAGTCAGGAATCTGATGTTCAGTAGTTGTCGTTTGTTAATGTGGTTCTTAAGTGGTTCTCGTTTTTCGTTTTTTATATAGATTAGACCGTTTGTTTCCCGTTTGAATGGTTTTACACTAGTAATTTTTTGGGGCCCTTTATAGCTTGCTGTTCGGAGTGAGCCAAGGCTCCGTGTTGAAGACCGTACTTTGACCTATAATGGTTTATTTTTATAAATTTTGACTTGGATGGAGAGTTGTCTCATTGGCACTCATACCACATCTTCTTATATCTATATCTACCCTTATTAATATTTCAAAAACATAGACTCATCATCTCCTGTCATTTATTTCAATATCTAATGCTTTCAATTTATATCCATCTGTTTTTTTCTTTCTCGTAAACAAGTGATATACTATATTCAACATGCCTATGAAAAAAAAAATAACCAAAAAGTAAGGATGTAAATTCTTTCTGTTTCCTTTTCACGTTTCCGTTCCATATTCCGTTTCCGCCTTTTAGGAACATTCTATTTGTATATATTGTATTTGCCCATTTTTCTTTATTATCCAAATTTAATACTTTGATTGTCACAAAGTCTTTCCAAGACCTTGATGAGATTGACCCAGTGCATATGTTTAATTTGTTCAGCTCTTTCATGCAGTTTTGAATCTCTCAGTAATTATAAACATTTGATGTTTTTTTGTTCAAAGCCACATAAAAAATTTCCAAAAAGCAAGATCATAATGTTTTGGAAAGCTTTGAAAGATATCAATAAACATTTTTACTCACCACTAGAGGGTGTGTCATAAATAAAATTGGAATTTCAATACAGAAGGTCAAGGTCGGTACTTGGATGGCTGTTTAACGTCCAAGTGCAAATTAAATGCATAGTCTGGACGATAACATGATAATGTGATATGCATATAAACCCCGGCGGGCTGCATTGTACTAGACTGACATGCTGAACCGGATTTATAACATGCTAGTTCACAAGGTCACAGTCCGCAGCAAAACATTTCACCCTGTACCCAGACACATTCCGACTTTGAGCCGACCAGTCTTTGCTCATTCTCCTAAATGCTGTTTGCTTAGCAAAAAAGCAGTAATTACCAATTTTTAGACTTCGGTTTGATACGGCCTAGGGTTCGTACCAACGACCTCCCTCACTCAAGACTAATACACTAAAATGAGACCTCGGTGGCATCAAACTGTATATTCATGGGATATTTGGTAAGCCCGGCTCACAGTACATAAGTTTGAAAAGGTAATTCCAGAAAATAAATTATATCCCGTAGGGAGCAACCATTAAACTTCACTTGGGGGGCTATAGTCTTTTGTCTGAGTCAGAAAGTTTATTTTTTCTCGCTAAACGTGAAATGAGAATGAAAGCTAAATTACTCAGAATGAAAGCTTAATTACTCAAAGTAAAAGCGTTACTCAGAAGAAAAGCTAAATCACTCAGAATAAAAGCTAAATCACTCAGAAAAAGCTAGATTTCTCAGAGTGTAAGCAAAATTACACAGAACGAAAGACAAACTACTCAAAATGAAAGCTAAACTACTCAAAATGAAAGAAACCTAATAAAGTGTTAAATTAAATGTTCATGTTACAACATACATACATGTAACTGTTAAGCAGCACATACTCAGTAACTAGAATGGCTGTTAACCTATAAATGTTTTAAGACAGCAATGATTTCAGTTTAGGTTTCTGAAGAAAAAAGGAAATACAAGGTATAAAACAGAAAACAGTTCTTCCATTTGACAAGTACAACAAGTCCTTACCAAGAAATTATCATGTTCACATCATTTTCACCTTCATTTTTTGGGTGGGGTTCATGTTGCTCAGTTTTTAGTTCTCTATGTTGTGTTTTGTGTACTGTTGTTTGTATATTGCCAGTATTGGTCTTTTTCTTTTTTAGCCATGGCGTTATCTGTTTATTTTCGACAGATGAGTTTGAATGTCCCTTTGGTATCTTTCGCCCCTCTTTTTCTCATCCTTCCAAACATACTACTTAACACACAACTCAATTATTAATCTCATCCTCCCAACTCTTTCTTTTTCGCCCTTCCTCCATTTCTCTCTAATCCATTATAACCTTAGACACTTATATTTACCTACTCAATGTTAGCTACTCCTACGACCAATTTGTTAGTTGATGAAACAGATTTTTAATCATAAAGTAGCGGGCATGGAAGAACCAAAATATCAACAATAAAATGAAGATCAAAACTTTTTGACATGAAACATGGAAACAAATCATATTGAGCTAATTTTGAAGTTGTAGTTCTTATTTTCACTATGAAATGAATATCATAACAATTGTTAAAATCTAAGGTAACAGTCAAATTTACATTATGCCAAAATATGTGATGCAAATTTCGTGAAAAGAAATTATGCTAAGATAACCACTATGCAGCCAAAATGTTTATTTAACTGAAAGCTAGGTGTTGAGCATATTCGTATACAAAAAGATAAAACAAAATAGGAAAAATGTTTAAAAAGTCAAAAAGTTAAACTAGCCAAAAGTTTTTATAATGCCAAATGGTACAAAATTCCTGTCTCCTTGAACTAACAAGGCGGCCTGTGTGTTACCTGGCCTAAAAAAACCAGTTAACATCCCCAAATAAAATTTCGAAAAAAATTGAAAATTTTTTTTGAGTAATATTAGAGTTAAAGTGTATTAATGTCCCTTTGGTAGACTTTGCCATATCTTAATAAAGATGGATTTTAAGTAATTTATGTACAATACCCTTGCATACATCCTGATTCAACTGATGTTTCCTTTGTTTATAAAGATTTTCCAAGTGTGTCTGCGAAATTTTATTTCCTACCCTTCTGTCATGAAACTTTAGTTTGTACCACGAAATGTCCAAGGATATTTGAGTTTTTACGTGGACGTACACAGCTATATTTGTCCGTTTTAATGCTGACAGGTCGGAGGAACTTATGTGGTTTTAGGAATGCTTACATGTTTTTGCTACTTTCCTCTAAAAAGCAACATTGTTATTTCTATATCCACTAATTCTAGCCCTAGACATGTATAACTTTGAAATATTAATTAAACTTAAGTAGAATATTTTGTTCGTGCATCTATACGAGCTACGTTTATCAATTCATGATAGTTCCACATAGTTTTAATAAACTAATTACAATTCAATATTTTTTTAAGTGATTATACAATAAATAGTGTTGTATTTTTTAAATGTACAATATGTTAATTTAATTTGTTTGTTACACAAAAATAACGATTCTTGAAAGTTTGTATAGTGCCTTTGTCTACTGAACAATACATATATTTAATCAATACATTTAAGTCATATCAAATTGGTTGTATACAACACAAAATATCCAACTGGTTAAACAAGTATTTAATTTTTTTTAAATCAATAATTACTACATAAGTGTCCCAGATATTGGAAATTTTACTTCCCTGTGCAAATTCCTATCTGACCGTCGATATGTGCATGGTAAGAACTTTCAAATAATCCGATTGCTCATTTATTTTATAACTCAAAATTTTGAATTTATTTATCTCTGGTAACTGTCCATGATAACTGCATAACATATATGATAAAATGATCAATCAATGTTTTATCAAAACAGAAATTAGAAACATGATAAAGTTCACCGTGACTGAAAACAAATGAATTTGGAGAATTTACCCTCTTTGAGTAATTATTGCTCATTCTGACACAGTACACATTGTGTAGATAATATCTGCAGTCAGTCTCGTATTTACTTTTTTTTGTTCTTATTATCTGCAACACAGAATATAAAAGAAGGGTGTGGTGGCTCAAGTGCTTACGTAATTGAAAAGAGAAGAACTTTTGAATATTCATCAGTATCCTAGTTCAATTAAAGATGTGTCCTTTGGAAATATACCATACTTAATTATTACACTTTATTCATTCAATGAATCCGAGAGCTTTAGTATAGCAAGGGAAAATCATGTCTACTTGCTGAAACCAGTATATTATATTCCTTTTGAACTATATAACTCAATTCTCTTGCCTTTAATTATTTAAGAACAAACTAACGATTTTGAATGTTTTCAAAAAATTTAAAAAAAATGTTGGTACAAATACTAGTTACCGTATTGTTGGCAAAATTTTTAAAAAAGAATTATAGATAATTTATAGGATTTCAATCTTTAAAAAAATGATTGTATAGAAAAAGAAATAATATAGTTAAAATGTATTTCCGCATAGACACCTACAATTGTCTTTCTTTGTACAGTTTTAATATAAAACTAAGAAGATATGATATGATTGCAATGAGACAACTCTCCAACAGAGACCAAATAACATAGAAGTTAACAACTATAGGTCACCGTACGGCCTTCAACAATGAGCATAACCTATACCAATTAGTCAGCTGTAAAAGGCCCCCAAATGGCAAATGTAAATAAATTCAAACGGGAAAACTAACAGTCTGATATATGTAAAAAAAAAAACGAAATGTAAATATGATACACAAAAAACGACAAACAAAGAGAGAGAGAGAGATCTTTCTTTTAACGCCTAGTTTTAACATCTGATTATAAGAATGTCAAAGGTTAAAGGCGTAGAACAGTAATATTTAATTCCCAGATAAATATGTTCTGTATAAAGTTAAATAACAAAAATACCGAACTCCAAGGAAATTTCGAATCAGAAAGTCTATTATCAAATAGAAAAATCAAAAGCTCATACACATTAAACAAAAGGAAAACCCCTGTCATATTTCTGACGTGGTACAGGCATTTCCTTATACAGAAAATGGAGGATTACACCTGGTTTTATAGCTAGCTAAACATTTCACTTGTCTGATATAATTGTGAAATATAAATATGTGTTATTATGTATATTTGTCATTCCATATCAGGACATAATGCATCCTTTGAAAAATCATGATATTACTTGTATTTAATTATCTTACAGTATTATTTTTATAACTATTTTATGTATAGCTGTAAAGTTTTATTTTAGAGAGTTTTTTTTCATATATATTTCAGAGATAAAGAAATACAGTTATGGCCTCATCAGCCAAAAATTTTTGTACAATTTGCCATGATGGTGGAATCTCCAACAGAGCTGTGACATGGTGCACAGAATGTGAGGTTTTGTTTTGTGAAGACTGTGCAAAACCTCACAGCAAGTCAAGACTTTCTAAGAACCATAAAACCATGTCATCTGAAGATTACCAGAAGTTACCATCATTCATGTAAGAAATAAGCAGTCAGTGCAGAGACCACAAGAAGAAGTTTGAACTTTACTGTTCTTTCCACGCCTGTCCATGCTGTGTCCAGTGCATCACCGATGAATACCAGAAGTGTCAAGATCTGAAACCCTTGTCTGATATCTTAAAGTAAGTGAAATCATCTGCATCAGTTCAACTTTTTGAAAAAGATTTGAAGGATGTGAAGAAAAACTTAGATACAGCCATAAAATACCTAAAAACTAGGATCAGTACCATCAATACTCAGAAAACGAAAGCCGTTGAGGAAATCCGTTATATGAGGAAGTCGATCAATGATTACTTAAACAAATAAGAACAAGACATACTTAATGACTTAGAGTCTAAACATTCAAAGCTGAAATTAAACATGGCCACTCTCGTGCAGCAAATTTAACAGCGAGTCAGTCAGATAAACTAAATGCAGAGTCAGTTTACCAAAATGACGCAATATGCAACAGAGCTACAGATGTACATTGGTCTAAGAGAAATTGAGAAAACTACATCACAAACGGTAAAATATATAGAAGATTTAGAGAGTTGAGACCACTTTTTTGAAACGAATCTAAGGTTAACATTTCATCTATTCTTCAATTAATGTTACGTGATGTCAAATCCTTTGGAGATATCAATATCGTTACCACCTCTTCTACCCTCCAAATAAAGGCTGGAAGAAAAGATCAAGCCCAGAATTTAATTTCAAAAGTTCCTGGAATTGAAGAAATAAAGCCTTCCTTGTTGACAAGACTGACTATTCCAAAAGATATGAAGAATTTAAGTATATTTGCCTGTCGTATATTACCTGATGGTAAATTTACAATACTTGATATCAACAAGAATCAACTACTGTTGTTCAGTAAAGATGGCATCTTCATCAGAATAGTAGTTACATTCACACAAGGTCCATTTGAAGCCTGCTTTGTTAAAAATAATACAGTAGCTGTCAAATTAAGATACGCCTATCATACAACACTTGTGGATATAGAACAGAATAAAATTATTCAAACAATCAAACTTTCTCATCGTTGTTATGGAGTAGCAAGTGATGGTGAAACTTTGGTCATCAGTAGTTCTTACAAGCATATGTCAGTATTCACCTCGAAAGCTAACAAAACCTTTAAACAGACTTATAAAGAAGGGATATAGTTACGATACTGTTGTCAGGTCATTAAAGATTGCATATTTTGGCTTTAATATTAATTCACTTATAGGGTCTTTGCATCGGAATTAAACACATTTATTCTTAAACCAGTTGTTGGCATGACACGGGTTATGTTCTTCTCATATATTTTATGACGGTATAATACTAAATCCCTAACAGGAGGGGTTGTGCCTGATATTCATATGATGAACACATAATCTATTTATCAGTTTAATTGAGGTCTGGAGCTGGCATGTCAGTAACTGCTAGTAGTCTGTTGTTATTTATGTATTATTGTCATTTTGATTATTATCTTTTGTTTCCTATTCTGACATCGGACTCGGACTTCTCTTATACTGAGTTCTACTGTACGTACTGTTGTGCGTTTGTTTTTTCTACATTGGCTAGAGGTATAGGGGGAGGGTTGAGATCTCAAAAAACATGTTTAACCCCGCCGCATTTTTGCGCCTGTCCCAAGTCAGGAGCCTCTTGCCTTTGTTAGTCTTGTATCATTTTTAATTTTAGTTTCCTGTGTATAATTTGGAGTTTAGTTTGACGTCCATTATCACTGAACTAGTATACATATTTGTTAAGGGGCCAGCTGAAGGACGCCTTCGGGTGCGGGAGTTTCTCGCTGTATTGAAGACCCATTGGTGGCCTTTGGCTGTTGTCTGCTCTATGGTCGGGTAATTGTCTCTTTGACACATTTCCCATTTCCATTCTCAATTTTACTAAAGTGAATCTGAATGACATGTCTCATACAATCTTAGAAGGAATAAAAGGAGTGGAACGTATTTCATTATTCCAAGGAAATATCTATGGTACCAACTTCAATGAAAACAAAGTCTGCTGCTTAAAAGGTACTGGTGAACCACTGTGGACATTTCAGCACCAGAACATCAAGTATCCAGTAGGAATTACATTAGACATGAATGGTTTTGTTTATTTAGTTTCTCGTGGAAACAACAGTGTTGTTGTAGTATCTCAAGATGACAAAACATGTAAGACCATACTATCAGAGGCTGATGGATTCAAAAGGCATTTTGGAATAGACATAAACAAAGAAACAGGAATGATGATAGTGTCTAGTAGAATAAGGGAAGATAGCAAAACAGACTATGAAACAGCTTTTGTTTTTAAGATTAAAAATGTTATTCTATTTTTCAATAAAAGTATATCTGATATCAAGATCATTAAATCTTCCTTATTAAAATATGCAAATATTTTGTTATTAGAATACATGTTTGTTGATTTTTCTTGTGATAAAAGATTTTGATTTTTAACCGGATTTCCGAAGAATAGTATCGGTAATTAATCTGGTGTTGTCTGGTGGACAGGCGGGTGGTCGGCTGACAAACAGCGTCCTTTCGATAACTTGATAACTTGCGGAGTGCTCAGTATTAGCAATTATACAACATCTCCAGGTATGATTAAAAATCAAATGCCATTAACTGAATTAAAACAAAATGAAATTCAACTAAAGTTTACATGGAACGATACTAGGACTAAATAAAAATTAAAACAATTATTACGCAAGGGACATGTCCGCGACTGAGTTAAAATACCTATGCCTTATTTTAGCCTGATCCTTTAGTATTCGTATTGTCATCTGATAAAGTTATGTTGATTAAAAGGTGCAATGTTTTCTCTGCTTTCAAAATCTTCCAGTTTGGACCCGACCTGGTTTTCTTACAACAAGCCTGATTTGTTTATGTCTGTCATCATTCGTCTATTGATCAAATGTTCATTGTTACATCGAATCAAGCATGCAAACGAGAGTGGACGTGAACATTTTTGCAGAGAAAATCCTTTATAAACATAATTCTATAAACAAAACTTTCTGTAGCTATTTTCATGATTCTTTGAGACATGTGGTCAGATGAGATCCATTAGAAGTTTCAATATGGAAAACTATCAGGCCAATCTTTTTTATGTTTGATGGTTTCAGCTGTTCCCCTAATAAATCAGTAGATAAGTTTCTTTCTGAGGTCCTTTATCGTATGATTTTCGGCTTCCCTCTACCACCAAGATTACAGCAGGGCAGTTTTGAATCCAAGTATGTCCTTACCGGTTTCTCGTTGGTTGTCATGACATTTGTACGTCATCCGTGGTGACCTTTTCTCTAATTTGCACTTTTTATATTTCTTGAATGAACGAATCAGGTGAATTGGTATGTTCTTATTTTTAAATGTGTTTAATTGATGTTTTGAGAAGATTAACTCTCTGGAAGTAAGTCCAGTCACGGCCAGGCTTGGGGCTGGGTAAGTAAATGCTCAATGAAATCTGGGCCAATTCAGTTTACTGAGTGTCCACATAATGGTGGTGCTCTTAATGAAAAGGGCTTTAAACTAGCAATAAACTGTTGGTATCGCTATCGGATTCGACCCGGAACTCATTAGTTATTGTTAATATCAATTATGTGAAAAAACCATAGGAAGTGGAATGGTGTTATTTTTTTTATCAACATCATGATCCTATATTATATATATCTTTGACATATTCCCCATTTCAATTCTCAATTTTATTAGTTAAGTATAAAGCTGATTTCTTTGATTTGTTGTTTTAAGTCATATCGGCTAACACATTGGGTCTCGTTATTTCAGTCGTATGGATAAAATTCATATCATTGCTAAAGAGACATTGCATTGAGATTATCAGTAATTGTGCATTCCATTGAAATAGTTAACTCCCACTAACATTGAAAGGTAATTATAATGGGATCGGAACAATTTGAGTGACATCTTCCAGTGTTCTTAGAGTGACATGAATCTACTTCCACTAGCTAATGACAGTGTATGAGTCAATATTTCAAAATTTGAATGAATCCCATTTTCATTAGATAACTTATTCTTTCTTCAAAACTTTATTGAATCCCAGCCGAAAATGTTGTTCAAGACTCATTTAAGGTGATCCACTGAGAAACTTGACTAACGTGAACCAAAGACCTAGTCTCAATGAGCTCTTTTCCTCTTTGTTTTTAAACCCAGTAGTTTATTTTGAAACAACTTAAATTGACTTTTAAATTATCAAATGACGTACATGTAAAAGGGTCTGTATGGTGTCTACAGAATAGCAATTATACAACATCTCCTAGTGGACTCAATGTTTGCATATATTTTTGTATTTCGTATTCCCCCTTCCATTTGGCATTTATTTACGTGTTATGGTTTCACAAAGTGCAGATATAAGAGTTAAAATATATTTTTATACCTTTTCAGACTTATCCAGGTTTTGAATATAGATGGATGGTGGGCAATTTTTGTATAATACATTTGTATACCTTCTGATCACAGAGATGTTCTCTTTGTTTACAAAGTTTTGCCATGTGTGTCTGTAGAATTGTATTGCCTACCCTTTCATTCATGGAACTTTCAGTTAGTACAACGAATTGTTTAAGGATATACGAGTTTTTACATGATAACAAATGTAACTTGATTCAAACGAAAACACAACAGCCTGATTAATGTTAAAAAAACATAAGGAACGAAATACAAATATCATCCACAGCAACAAAAGACAACCCATAAATAACAGTCTCCTCACTTCAGACAGGCACAAACAAAATGTGAAGGGGTTCAACATGTTAGCGGGCAGCACACCGTTATCTTACAGGGACAGTGTGAATGAGTAAGAGAAAGAGATGAAGATCTTCATTTTAAGGACTATTTTTAACATTTATTTTTTAACCTGAATGTCAAAGGTTGAAGACGTAGAACAATGTTAATTATTTTCCAGATAAATATTTTCTGTATAATTTGGATTCGTCATTACATATCTGTACAAAATTCATCCATTCACAATCAAGATATTGCCTTAAAACCAAAGGCGACACGTTCTAGGGACATGGAGTTTATATACTGGCTCTTTCCTATCATTATATAAATGTTTTGAATTATACTTCCATATTTGATCTTTATCATTTTTTTTAAATTATTAACGATCAGTATATATATATATATTAGATTGCATTGTGTTGTATAGACATTATGATTTGTATTGGTTAATATGCTCTACATAGGCCATTTAATTCGGAACAAAAGCATTTAATTAGATTTGATTGATATCTATTTTGTGTAAATACAAAATAATTCAACTGTTGAGACAAATATTTGAATTTAACTAAATAACTCTATGTAAGCGTCCCAGTTGTTAGACTTTTTGATTCCCTGTGCGAATTCCGTTCTGTCAACATTTTCATGGTAATAATTTCAAATAATCCAATTGCTGATTTATTTTATTGCTCTTAATTTATAACTTATTACTCTGGTCATACTAACTGTATAACATTTATTATCAACTAAAAAATCAATGTTTTATTATTCGTTCATCATATTCTTTGTTTAAGACTCTACATCAACTGTCAAGATAAAGAACAGGAATACGAGCCCTGTGCACTGATATGCTTTTTTTCTATGTTTTGAGTGCGATTTTGTCCCATGCACATTTACTCCATATCCTTTTTTTTTCTATTAATTGAAATGAAAAGTAGCATCATGATAAATTTCTCATTGGCTGAAAACAAATGAATCGGATAATTTACCCTCTGAGTAATTATTGCTCATTCTGACAGAGTACAAACTGTGTAGATCAGTCTCTTTTTTTAATATCTGCAACACAGAGATTTCAAAACGAGGATTTGGTGGCTCATGTGCAGACTATTTGTACTCCAATTAATGTTGACGTCGTGTAAGGTTGTTATATTGAAAACCGTCAAAGAAAATAATATTAGAATAGCCATTCAAGACTAAAGATGTTAAGGGATAGGACAATTTGTTTTTGCCCTCGCCCTTTTTTCCAAAATTTGTTTGTATTTTTTCTATTAATTTCAATTATTTGCGTTTTTCTGTATACACATATACACATACATATACTAGAAGTAACTTGTATTTACTATTTACGGTAAATTCTAAGTTAACTATTTACAGTGGTCATATAAGTCCTGATTTTAATATCTGCTCTAATACAGATCTTTTATGAATAATAAATGTGTGTAAGAGAGAGAGAGAGAGAGAGAGAGAGAGAGAGAGAGAGAGAGAGATCTGCCATGAATATAAGAATGTCAAAGGTTAAAGGCGTAGAACAGTGTTAATTATTTTACAGATATACATGTTTTGTATAATTCTGATTTTGATAACAAATTTTGACATAATTAATCCTTGCATTATCACGATATTACCTTAATAAAAACAAAACAAGTTAAGGAAAACAAATGCAGTTATATCATTTTTTACTAACTCTCTTCAATCATGGCTATATGTTTTAATAATGTTCCCATATTTGTTCTATATCATTTTTTTTATTTTTAACGATCATTATGTATGTTAGATTGCATTGTGGTGTATAGACTTTGTGATTTGTATTGGTTTATATGCTGTATATAAGCCCTCTAATTAGGAACAAAACATTTGATTGTATTTGATTGGTTTATATGCTGTATATAGGCCCTCTCATAAGGAACAAAACATTTGATTGTATTTGATTGGTTTATATGCTGTATATAGGCCCTCTCATTAGGAACAAAACATTTGATTGTATTTATTGGTTTATATGCTGTATATAGGCCCTCTCATTAGGAACAAAACATTTGATTGTATTTGATTGGTTTATATGCTGTATATAGGCCCTCTCATTAGGAACAAAACATTTGATTGTATTTGATTGGTTTATATGCTGTATATAGGCCCTCTCATTAGGAACAAAAACATTTGATTGTATTTGATTGGTTTATATGCTGTATATAGGCCCTCTCATTAGGAACAAAAACATTTGATTGTATTTGATTGGTTTATATGCTGTATATAGGCCCTCTCATTAGGAACAAAAACATTTGATTGTATTTGATTGGTTTATATGCTGTATATGGGCCCTCTCATTAGGAACAAAAACATTTGATTGTATTTGATTGGTTTATATGCTGTATATAGGCCCTCTCATTAGGAACAAAACATTTGATTGTATTTGATTGGTTTATATGCTGTATATAGGCCCTCTCATTAGGAACAAAAACATTTGATTGTATTTGATTGGTTTATATGCTGTACATAGGCCCTCTCATTAGGAACAAAACATTTGATTGTATTTGATTGGTTTATATGCTGTATATAGGCCCTCTCATTAGGAACAAAACATTTGATTGTATTTGATTGGTTTATATGCTGTATATAGGCCCTCTAATTAGGAACAAAACATTTGATTGTATTTGATTGGTTTATATGCTGTATATAGGCCCTCTAATTAGGAACAAAACATTTGATTGTATTTGATTGGTTTATATGCTGTATATAGGCCCTCTAATTAGGAACAAAACATTTGATTGTATTTGATTGGTTTATATCCTGTATATAGGCCCTCTCATTAGGAACAAAACATTTGATTGTATTTGATTGGTTTATATGCTGTTTATAGGCCCTCTCATTAGGAACAAAAACATTTGATTGTATTTGATTGGTTTATATGCTGTATAAAGGCCCTCTAATAAGAACAAAAACATTTGATTGTATTTGATTGGTTTATATGCTGTATAAAGGCCCTCTAATTAGGAACAAAAACATTTGATTGTATTTGATTGGTTTATATGCTGTATAAAGGCCCTCTAATTAGGAACAAAAACATTTGATTGTATTTGATTGGTTTATATGCTGTATATAGGCCCTCTCATTAGGAACAAAACATTTGATTGTATTTGATTGGTTTATATGCTGTATATAGGCCCTCTCATTAGGAAAAAAACTTTTGATTGTATTTGATTGGTTTACATGCTGTATATAGGCCCTCTCATTAGGAACAAAAACATTTGATTGTATTTGATTGGTTTACATGCTGTATATAGGCCCTCTCATTAGGAACAAAAACATTTGATTGTATTTGATTGGTTTACATGCTGTATATAGGCCCTCTCATTAGGAACAAAAACATTTGATTGTATTTGATTGGTTTACATGCTGTATATAGGCCCTCTCATTAGGAACAAAAACATTTGATTGTATTTGATTGGTTTACATGCTGTATATAGACCCTCTCATTAGGAACAAAAACATTTGATTGTATTTGATTGGTTTATATGCTGTATATAGGCCCTCTAATTAGGAACAAAAACATTTGATTGTATTTGATTGGTTTATATGCTGTATATAGGCCCTCTAATTAGGAACAAAACATTTGATTGTATTTGATTGGTTTATATGCTGTATATAGGCCCTCTCATTAGGAACAAAACATTTGATTGTATTTGATTGGTTTACATGCTGTATATAGGCCCTCTCATTAGGAACAAAACATTTGATTGTATTTGATTGGTTTACATGCTGTATATAGGCCCTCTCATTAGGAACAAAACATTTGATTGTATTTGATTGGTTTATATGCTGTATATAGGACCTCTCATTAGGAACAAAAACATTTGATTGTATTTGATTGGTTTATATGCTGTATATAGGCCCTCTCATTAGGAACAAAAACATTTGATTGTATTTGATTGGTTTATATGCTGTATATAGGCCCTCTCATTAGGAACAAAAACATTTGATTGTATTTGATTGGTTTATATGCTGTATATAGGCCCTCTCATTAGGAACAAAAACATTTGATTGTATTTGATTGGTTTATATGCTGTATATAGGCCCTCTCATTAGGAACAAAAACATTTGATTGTATTTGATTGGTTTATATGCTGTATAAAGGCCCTCTCATTAGGAACAAAAACATTTGATTGTATTTGATTGGTTTATATGCTGTATAAAGGCCCTCTCATTAGGAACAAAAACATTTGATTGTATTTGATTGGTTTATATGCTGTATAAAGGCCCTCTAATTAGGAACAAAAACATTTGATTGTATTTGATTTGTTTATATGCTGTATATAGGCCCTTTAATTAGGAACAAAACATTTGATTGTATTTGATTGGTTTATATGCTGTATATAGGCCCTCTAATTAGGAACAAAAACATTTGATTGTATTTGATTGGTTTATATGCTGAATATAGGCCCTCTAATTAGGAACAAAAACATTTGATTGTATTTGATTGGTATCTAATTTTTGTTTATACAAAATAATCCAACTGTTGAGACAATTGTTTAAATACATTTTAATAATTCTATAAAAGTGTCCCAGATGTTAGACAATTTAATTCCTGTGCAAATTCCTGTCTGTCTACATGTTCATGGTAAGAATTTACATATAATCCAATCGCTCATTTATTTTATTACCCAAAATTCATAACTTATTACATTCTGACCATATTACCTGTACCAAGTCAGGAATATGACAGTTGTATAATACCCTTGTAAACATCCTGAAATAGCAGAGTTTCCCTTTATTTACAAAGTTGTTGCATGGACGTCTGCAGAATGTCATTGCCTACCCTTTCTTCTATGGAACTTTCGGTTTGTACAAAGAAATGTTTACGGATATATGAGATTTTATGACATGACAAATGTAAAACAATTCAAACGAAAAAACTAACAGCCTGATTTATGTAAAATAATAAACAATGAACTGTTTTGTATTTGTTTATATGCTCTTTATGCGCCCTTTAATTGAGAACAAAACACATTTGATTGGATTTGATTGATATCTAATTTTTGTTTATACAAAATTGTTTAGACTAGTATTTTAAAATATATATATTTTATATAAGTGTCCATATTGACATTTTAATTCCCTGTGCCAATTCCAGTGTGTCAACATGTTTATGGTAAGAACTTTCAAATAATCCTATTGCTTATTTATTATATCACTTAACATTCATAACTATGGCCATAATAACTTCAAAGCATTTATTTGAAGTTGTTAAATATATATCAATAGTTCTATATAAGTGTCTCAGATGTCAGACATTTTAGTTCACTGTGCGATTGCCATTCTTTCAACTTGTTCAAGGTAAGTATTCGTTCATTTTAATACTCAAAATTAAGAATTCTGTACACTCTGGTCATAATTACCGCAAAAGATTTATGATACAATAAGAAATCAATGTTTCTTTAAAACAGAAAGTAGAATCATGATAAGTATCACAGTGACTGAAAGCAAATGAATCGGAGAATTTACCCTCTAAATAATAGCTAATCATTTTAATACATAACAAATTGTGTAGATCAGTCTCTTTTTTTCTTTTCTTCCTTTTATAAATTTCTGCAACACAGAGAATAAACAAAGAGGGTGTTGTGGCTCAAGTGCTTACGTAATTAAAAAGTGCAAAACTGTTAAATATCCATAAGTTCAATAAACAAAAATACGTTATTTTACTCCGAATAGTTTTGATGTCTTGAAAGTTTTTTTTTTCTGTAACACGTCTTGAAAATCGTCACAGAAAACAATATTTATCCCTTCAAGACCATTGGACAATTTGTTTTCCTCCCCTTTTTTTGCAAATCTGTTATTTTGTCTATTAATTTCAGTTATTTTGTGTTTGTTTGTATCATATCAACAAAAATATACCAGAAAAATCTGGACATAATTCATCCTTTTAAAACTACGACATTGCCGTGATAAAAAAAAAGAGATACACGTTAAGGTAAACACATGGAGTTGATATACTGGCTCTCTTTCATCATGTTTTTATGTTTTAATAATTTTTCCATATTTGTTCGTTATCATATTTTAATTATTAAAGATCAGTATGTATGTTATATAGCATTTTGTTGTTTTAACTCTTTGTAATTTGCATTGGTTTAAATGCTCTGTATGGGCCTTTTTAATTAGGAACAAAAACATTTGTTTGGATTTGATTGATATTTAATTTGTGTTTATACATAATAGTTCAACTGTTGAGACACGTATTTAAATATATAGCAATTATTCTATAAAAGTTCCCCAGATGTAAGACATTTATTTTATTACTCAACATTCATAACTTATTACAATCCATGATAACATTTATTATAAAACATAATATCAATTTTTTATTACTACAGAAAGCAAAAACATGATAAATTTCACTGAAACTAAAAACAAATGAATCGGAGAGTTTCCACTCTTTGAACAATTATTGCTCATTCTGCAAAGTACAAACTGTGTAAATCAGTCTCTGTTTTTTTTTTTTCTTCTTTTGTTTTAAAGAGGTAGGGCAATTATTCCCGGACTTCTTTTCATTTGATTAGATAGGTAAATCATGTTTTAAATAGCCCGATAGATGCTAATTATAGTACATGAAAATACGTCACATCACCTATTTTCATACTTTGAACAGGTATTTCTACTAAAAACAAGGCCAAGACTATTGATATTTTTATTAATCAAAACCAATGTTGATTTTGTTTCATTGTTAACGCCCCTTATGCGCATAAGGTACCATACGAGATAACCTGTCAAGAAGCCAAATAATATCGGGCAAATAAAAATTGGATGTTGTTTTCCTCATTCTGGATATATCTTTATGTGTCCCGGTCTTTAAGGTTTTATCGTCTATATGAACCGGACAACATCTTACATCAGTTGGTACTTGAACTCCTTGTGTTATAAACACATATAATATGGCCTTTTCTGGCTTTGAAACAAATGTGCCCTTTGTTGTGATACAGATGCAACACTTTTTTGATGTTATACCTACAGTCACGATTTATAATGTAGTTGATTTGTTCTGTGGTGTTGTATTATTTTCTGATGACTTAGGTACCGGAGCAGGGACGGTGGTAACAATGTCAGTACTAGTATCTACACAGTAGGTGGATTGGCGACAAAATTTCTGTCTGCATTTGTTACATATCATATCATTTCAGAAAGGTTCTAGTTCAAGGTTTCTAAAAAAATGTTTGTGTTGCTTTGAAATTTTTCTACAATGGCCTTTTTTTGTTATGTGTATATTACACACGCAACATTTGGGCTTCATTGCTGAATAATCAATTCTCGTGTTATTGTTTATGTACAGGCACCTACTTCAGTTTGACGGCAATTGTTCCTTGTTTATACAGTATATAATAAATGTAAACACAGAAATAGGAAGTAAGTCAAAAGTAAGGATAGTTAAAGGAAAGCACACAATTAATTTCATTAAACAGTTGTTTTTTTTAAGTATTAATGACACACTAAATTAAATTTAATTTTTGAGGGAAATCTTGTATAAATTACAACAATAACAAAAAACATGTCTTTTTTTTTTTGGTTTGAAATGTCCTTCTCGGGGGATTCCCTGTTTTCCTACCTAAAAACACCCTTAATTCCGCATATTTGACTTTCATCCTTTTTGTGTGGTTAAATTAATTTTTTTTTCAAACATATAATGGCCCTATCTCTTTCTGCGATACAGATAAAATAAAAAAAGTGGGTGGTGCATACAAAATTGTATTCCAAATTGTTTTGACGTGTTGAAAGACTATTTTATTTTTTTTACTCTGATGACGTTTTGAAAGTCGTCACAGAAAAAAATATAATAGCCTTTCAATATCATAGGTATTTTGGGACAGGACAATTTATTTTTAGCTCTCCCCCTTTTTTCTCAAAATCCGTCCTTTGTTTTGTTCAATATAAATTTCAGTTATTTTTGCGTTTTCCTGTATCATATGAACATACATATACATGTACTAGAAATAACTTGTATTTACTATTTACGATCAATTCCAAGTTTACTATTCACGCCTTTAGTATCTGTTCCCTCAACTGATCTATTATGAGAGAGAGAGAGAGAGAGATCTTCCTTTTTAGGTCTAGTTAAACATTTGACTTTTAACGTCTGAGTATAAGAATTCAAAGGTTAAAGGCATATAACAGTTTTAATTATTTTCCAGATAAGCATGTTCTATATAACTGTGATTTGTCATCAAATATCTGCACATAATTCATCCTTTTTAAACTACTGTATTGCCTTGATAAAAAAGGAGACACACGTTAAGGTAAACAGATGGAGTTTATATACTGGCTCTTTTCCTTCATGTATATATGTTTTTAAGTTTTAATAATGTTTCCATATTTGTGCGTTATCACATTTTGATTATTAAAGATCAGTATGTATGTTAGATTGCATATTGTTGTTTTAACTTTGTAATTTGCATTGGTTTAAATGCTCTGTATGGGCCCTTTGAATTAGGGAAAAAACATTTGATTGGATTTGATTTATATCTAATTTTTGTTTATACAAAATTGTTCAACTGTTGAGACGAGTATTTAAATATATAGCAATAATTCTATTAAAGTGCCCCAGATGTAAGACATCTTAATTTTCTGTGCGGTTTCCTTCCTATCAAGATGTTCATGGTAAGAAGTTTCAAATAATCAAATTGCTCATTTATTTTATTACTCAAAATTTATAACTTATTACACTCTGGCCATAATAACTGCAAAACATAGCTGAGGTTCACCTCCAGGCGCAGGATTTTTCTCTGCGTTTGTGACCCATTTGTGGCTTTCGGCTGTTATCTGTTCTTTGGTCGGGTTGTTGACTCTTTGACATATTACCCATTTTCATTCCTAATTTTACATTATAAAATAAGAAATCAGTGAATCGGAGAATTTAATCTCTGAGTAATAATTGATCATTCTGACACATGACACATTGTGTAGAACTGTCTCTTTTTTTTTAAATTTCTGCAACACAAAGAATATAAAAGAAGGGTATTGTGGGTCAGGAGCATGTATCACGTAATTATACTCCAAATAATGTTGACGTCTTGAAAGGCTACTTAAAAAACGCATCATAGATACCAGAATTTAAATTTTGTATTTGCGAAAGATGCGCGTTTCGGCTACAAAAGACTCATCAGTGACGCTCGAAACAAAACAATTAAAAAAAGCCATATAGAGTTCGAAGTTGATGAGCATTGAGGACCAAAAATTCCGTAAAGTTTTGATAAATAAAGATGAATTCTGACGTCAAACGCGCGATTCTATGTTAGAGCCATGTTGATCTGGCCATTCGGTCCCAATGCTTAAAAGCTTTCAATTGTTTATGGGTGGATTTAACACAAATAAATAAAATTCAAAAATAAAGCAATGAATGAGGTTTTCAAATTTGATATACATGTTTGCCTTTTTGTGCTTCTTTGTCAAGTATTTGGCTTTTTTTTTATTGTTATCAAGATACGTGTGGTACTTTTACATGCGGTCCTTATTGTTTTTGATAATTTCGTATTCTTGTCTTTTATTTTTCCTAATGTACTTTGTCCATATGACTTTTGGTGTTACTTTGAAAACTTGTTTGTTGCTTGTCTTTCATTTTTGCTATGTGCTTTGTCTATATGCATTCTTTGTATTCCTTTGTTACATATATGACGTGGCTCTGTACTTATACATCCCGTCTTTGTTTTATTGTACTATGGTAAGTTTGTGTATTCTAGTCTTTCAAGTTTGTTAATATGCTTGATCTATATGCCATTTCGTGCTTCTTTGTTACATATTCGTATGATTTTTTAAGTGATTAAGATTATAACACAATGTTAACTGCTGTATTTTTGACCTATTTACCAATTATGTCTGTTTTTTTGTGCACGCATCGTTGTCAATATAATTGAATTTGATGCGACTGTCATACAAGTGAGAGGTATAACTAGCTTTAATACCAGGTTCAATCCAACATTTTCTGTACAAGATAATGCCTGTACCAAGTCAGGAATATGACACTTAATATCCATTCGTTTGATGTGTTTAAGCTTTTGATTTTTTCATTTGATTAGGGACTTTCCGTTTTGAATTTTCCTCTGAGTTCAGTATTTTTGTGATTTTACTTTTTACTGCAGTAGAGTAATAAGTCAGCCTTTTATAATCACGATATTGCCTGGCAAAAACAAAGCAACACACGCATTTTATAAACTGGCTCTCTACCATTAGGTATAAATGTTTCAATCATATTTCCATATTTGTTCTTTATCATGTTTTGACTATTAACGATCAGTATATATGTTAGATTGCATTGTGTTGTATAAACTTTGTGAATTGTATTAGTTTATATGCTCTATCTAGACCCTTTAATTAGGAACAACAACATGTGATTGGATTTGATTTATATCTTTCTTCTGTTAATACAAAATAATTCAACTGTTGAGACAAGTATTTCTATATAAATATGTATCAATAATTCTTTCAACATGTTCATGGTAAGAATTTTCAAATAATCCAATTGCTCACAATTTATTCAACTATGGCAACTTTTCATTATAACTGCACAACATTTAGGATAAAATAAGAAATCAATGTTTCTTTAAAAAAGAAAATAGAAACATAATAAATGTCACAGTGACTGAAAACAAATGAATCGGAGAATTTACCCTCTTTAAACAATTATTTGCTAATTCTGACAAAGTACAAATTATAGATATAATATCCCTAATCAGTCAATTATTTTATTTAATTTTTTAATATCTGAAACAAGGAGAATATAAAAAGAGAGTGTGCTGAGTCGTAATCGATGTCGTGAATCTGTTGAAATGCTTATTTTCCCTTTGATACTAGACGTAGCAGAGAGAGAGAAATTATTTCAACCTCTCAATCTTAATATATAATAGACTGTCAAGATTACAGCACACCAGGGTTCTGTCATATTTAAAAATGTCATTGTTTAAGCAAATTATAGGGCCATTGAGCCTGAACAAAAAAATTGAAAATTGTTCCTTTGTTACTTGACCTCTATTTTTCTGCATTACAACACCATTTGCAAAGAATTTGGTTGAACTGTTCAGGGTACAGATACAACTATAGGTGTCGTCTTGCCATACAACCCTTAATAAACAACTGGATTTATGTTGGAAAATCGGTTAAAAATAAATTTAAATTCGTTAATCCATTTCAATAAATATCTCCCTTTTGAGGCAAAGTATTTAACATCTGATTATAAAACTGTCAAAGGTTAAAGGCGAAGAACAGTGTTAATAAAATTTCAGATAGATATGTTTTGTATTATTGTGAATATAAATATATATGTCTGGACATATTGCATGATCCTTCCATAATCATGATACTACCTGTATTTATACATCTCACAGATAGATCTTTAGGCAAACTATTGCATTTATAGCTGTGAAGTTTTATTTCATAGAGTTTTTTAATTATCTTTCAGAGATAAAGAAATACAGTAATGGCCTTATCAGTCAAGCACGTTTGTACAATTTGCCATGATAATAGAATCTCCAAAAGAGCAGTCACGTGGTGTACAGAATGTGAAGCTTTGTTTTGTGAAGACTGCAAAAAACCTCATAGCAAGTCAAGACTGTTAAAGAACCATAAAACCATGTCAGCTGAAGATTACCACAAGTTACCTACATTCATGCAAGAAAAAACCAATCAGTGCAGAGACCACAAGAAAAAGTATGAACTTTATTGTTCTTTCCACGCCTGTCCATGCTGTGTCCAGTGTGTCACTGATAAACACAAGAAATGTCAAGACCTCAAACCCTTGTCTGAAATTGTAAAGCAAGTAAAATCATCTGCCTCAGTTCAACTTTTTGAAAAAGATTTGAAAGATGTGAAGGAAAATTTAGATGCAGCCATAAAATATCTGAAAACCAGGATCAGTACCATCGATATGCAGAAAACGGAAGCCGTTGAGAAAATTCGTTATTTGAGGAAGTCGATCAATGATAACTTAAACAAATTAGAGCAAAAAATACTTAATGACTTAGAGTCTAAACATTCAAAATTGAAATTAAACATAGCCACTCTCGTGCAGCAAATGGAACAGCGAGCTAGTCAGATAAACCAACTGCAGAGCCAGTTTACCAGAATGACAGAATATGCTACAGAGCTACAGATGTATATTGGTCTAAGACAAATTGAGAAAACTACATCACAAACGGCAGAATATATAGAAGATTTAGATAGTAAAGACCACTTCTCTGAAAAGAATCTAGAGGTTAACATTTCGTCTGCTCTTCAATCAATTGTACGTGGTGTCAAATCCTTTGGAGATATCTATATCAATACCACCTTTTCTACCTTCGAAATAAAGCCTGGAAGAAAAGATCAAGCCCAGAATTTAATTTCAAAAGTTCCTGGAATTGACGAAATAAAGCCATCCTTGTTGACAAGACTGACAACTCCAGAAGATATGAAGATATTAGATATATATGCATGTCTGATGTTACCTGATGGTAAATTCTTAATACTTAATTATGTTTATGGTCAACTATTACTATTCAGTAATGATGGCATCTTCATCAGAATAGTAGTTACATTCACAAAAGGTCCATTTGATGCCTGCTTTGTCAGAAGTAATACAGTAGCTGTTACATTAGGACCAGCTAATCAGACAGCACTGGTGGATATAGAAAAGAATATAATTATTCAAACAATTAAACTTTCTCATGATTGTTATGGAGTATCAAGTGATTGTGAAACTTTAGTCATCTGTAGTGGTGGCAGACAGAGTACAAGAGTGAATCTGAATGACATGTCTAATACAATATTAGCAGGAATGGAAAAAGTGGGATGTATTTCACTGTTCCAAGGCAATATCTATGGGACCATTTACTCTGAAAACAAAATATGCTGCTATAATAGTAGTGGTGAACCTCTGTGGACATTTCAGCACCAGGACATCGACCGTCCAGTAGGAATTACGTTAGACATGAATGGCTTTGTTTATATAGCTTCTGAAGAAAACAACAGTGTTGTGGTAGTATCTTCAGATGGTAAAACCTGTAAGACCATACTATCAGAGGCTGATGGAATCAAAAGACCTTATGGAATAGACATAAACAAAGAAACAGGAACAATGATAGTGTCAAGTCTAATAATCGAAGATAAATTTTATGGAACAGCTTTCGTTTATAGAATTTAAAATTTAGTGATATCGTTTTTTCTTTAAAAGTATGTATGCTATCGAGATCATTATCTCTTCCTTATTAAGGAGTGTAAATAATTTATTATTAGAAAACATGTTTATACATTTTTCATATGATATTTTTTTTTAATTTCTAACCGGATTTTCAAAATAAAATATCAGTAATTAGTCTAGTGATGTACGACTGGTGGACGGACGGGCGGACGGGAAAGCTGTAGGTCAGCTGACAAAAAGTGTCCGTGTTATTACTTTAACACGCTTTAAAGAAATATTTTCAAATTTAGATATGTAGTTTTTCTTTGACTAAATGAAAGTCAAGATTAATTTTAACTATTGTAGCTTTTATCGTTGTTGAGTTGTAGACCTTTAAGTTGCAAAGAGTGATACTCTGGCCTTTTCAAATTCTGAGCCCTACAAACATTCATTTATTCCTTACTTTATCATGTTTGGGGGTCAAGATTGGCAAATACATTTTTCATGCAGCAAAAATTCAAATTGCTGTCAGTCTAGTTGCTCAAATCAAATACAGTATTAAATATTTACAGCCATTAGAAATAAACAATTAAGGATATATCAATAGTTGACAACTTGAGCTATACGCCTGACAAAAGGGCCCCAAAAAGTAAAAGTTAAACACAACCTAAAGTCAAACTTTAGTTTCTTACTAGTTGTCTCATTGGCACTTATATCTCATCTTCTTATTAATATTAAAAACTTGAGCTATACGCATGACAAAGGAGACCATAAACATATAGCCAAACTCAACCCTAAGTCAACTGATGCATGGAAGGAGATAGAAACTGTAGTTTCTTAATTTGTTCCTGGACTTAAATTAATTTGACTCGTTTAGTTTTCATAAAATTTTGACAAAATATTTACTTTGACCCTTTGACAAACAGATAATAATTTTTAAAAAACTTGAACCACACACTTTACCGGAAAAATTCCATTGGATATATCGAATTTTGACAAACACTAATTTTGATCATTCAGAGCTACCCCCCTGTAGTGTTATGTGCCACCTCAATAATTTCTAAATTTATTAATGAATACCTTAAACAGGTATATTACAGACAGTCATGTGCGAAAATGAGGAATTACAACAGTGCACACGGAGAACACTGGTTCTCTGGTGAAGCGCCCATTTTACGACGCTGATTTGTCCAAAGGTAACAAAGCAAAACTAACGACTTCGAGTTATACACCCGTAGCTTGTTATACTTATATCTGAACGTCTCGCCTGCTTTACTGACCATTAACTTTATGCTTTAAGTTTTAATGATCCTATTACTCATAATCATATGAATACGTGAGAAATTCAATTGGCAAAAGCAATATATATTGAACCATGAAAATGAGGTCGAAGACAATAGACATATAGCAGACGGAAACTGCATAACATAAGTTATCTGCATACTAGATATGACACATCTAGGTCTCCTATCTTCTGAATGAGGTCGAAGACAATAGACATATACCAGACGGAAACTGCATAACATAAGTTATCTGCATACTAGATATGACACATCCAGGTCTCCTATCTTCTGAAATGTGAAGCGTTGTACAAATAGTTTACATCGCCGCCAATGGATACGAATTTCTTTGTCTCGTATTCTGCGCTTTTTGTTGCAGGCGAGACAAAAAAAAAATAATACGTTGTCATGTTAACCATGCAAGAGACTTATTCATATCTCTAACTATGCAAAATATGCATAGCTGAAAAATCATATTGAATGTGCAGGGCTAAATAATGTCAATGAAAACAAGAAATACCAATGCAATATAACTGAATACCAAATAACATTGACTTATCATAAATAGTTCACTTTAAACTGGACTAAACATGCTAAACACAAACTGTTTCAAACTCTATGATCCTTGATAAGGGAGCGGTCCATACGATCTTCATAGAAATGAAACAAGCAAATGAAATGAGATGTGTTAATGCTGAAACAAATAGAATTGAACTACCATTAGTGAAACCCCTTTCGCATTTAATCTTAAGAAAATTTGTATAGTTAATAGACCATGATTGAGGATGCATGTCCAAATGGGATATATTAAACGATCATTAAATACTTTTACAACTGTGCAAAGATAACCAATATTTTCGCATTGTGCAAGGTTATGATTTTCTCTGACTGTAAATGACGTCTTTACACTAAATCCATTGGATGTTGATATTTTAGTTTTAAGTACATGACACCACATGTTTTCATTAGTTGTTATTGACTTTGATCTTGCTGTCAGTAACTGCGAGAGCTTTCAGATCTGTCGATTTTTGTTGTTAGCGATGGGTGATGCATAAATTGTCATGTTAGGGGAATGGTTGAGCGCTCACTTGTGAAATAAAACTCACTCATTAATCTAGATAAACACTTGAGAAATCACTATCAAGGCACACTACAAATATTACTGTAACTGCAAGATGCAAGACATAAAATTGTGATACATGTACATTTAACACAAAAACCTTTATATTCCTTCATGTAGTTCAAAGTATGTTTCCCAGTAAAGTGTGGATCAATAAGATTTTCAAAATCCTACACACTAATGAGTGAAATCTCAAACTGGCTTGTTTAAAAATTGGGTTTTTTTTTGTGTTATTAAATTCATCTCACATCATGTGGGTTTATTATTGCGATACGTTTATAAAACTTCAGATTTACATTATTTGTTTCGTAATTTGAAAAGTGTGTTTACAAACACTCTTCAAAAACGGATAAAATTGGTCGAACTTTATTTTATATCGTGAGAATAAGATGGAACAACTTTGTATATAATAACAGAAAGCATATAACGAATGACATTTAAGAATGCGATTTATCCTAAAAGATTGTCATTTAAATTTTTTTTAAGCTCACGTACTTTTGTTTTTTGTTACCTTTCCTGACATCGGATTCAGACTTCTTTTAAACTAAATTTTACTGTGCGTATTGCTGTCTGTTGGTTTTTCTACATTGGCTAGAGGTATAGGGGGTGGGTTGAAATCTCAAAAAATAAGTTTAACCCCGCCACAGTTTCTCACCTGTCTAAAGTTAGGAGCCTCTGCCCTTTGTTAGTCTTGTATTGTTTTAATTTTTGTTTCTTTTATATATTTCGGATTTTATTATGACGTCCAGTATTACTAAACAAGTACATATTTTTGTTTATGGGCCATTTGAAGCACTCCTACGGATGCGTGATATTCTCACTGTGTTGAAGATCTATTGGTAGCCTTCGGCTGTGTTCTGCTCTTTGGTCAGGTTGTTTTCTTTTTGACACATTCCCAATTTACATTCTCAGTTTTATTTAAAGCCCATTTTACAAAAATTGCACCATGCGATATTGTGACGACAAGTCAAAATATAAAGTTTAGTCCTTATAACTACCAATATTATGATTTATAGCCATATAGTCACAATAAGACTCTGTAAATATGCGACTTTTCTTCACTCGGTCACAGTACTATATGTTGTGATGTTACACCAAACCGTTCAATTTTTGAAATGTCAAAAGTTCGACTTTATTTCATTATTACTATATATCCCTAATACACCTCCGTATACATCCTCAATCCGCCCATACACTATGTTAAAAACTCTAACTATTGAAATAATGTGTTAAAAGTAATACAAAAAACATGAGGTTACCCTTTAGTAATAACCAAACCGATTCAGCAACAGGAATTTTACACTTAGCCAGATAAAATGTCTGCTCAGTAAGTAAATTGAAATGAATGAGTAAAAAATATATTTGTCCCGCCAAAAAGAACATGTGACCACCATTATTACCAAGAGACTGAATTAAAAATCTAAATATAGAAATCAAGATAACAAAGAAAACAGGCATAAACAATTAAAGAATTCAAAATTGAAAAGACCCGCCTTTTAGTATTTTTGCAGAAGGCTATGAATCGTGTTTGAAAAACTTGATGTGTTTACCTTAACGATTGTCATAAAAAACGGGACAATCGTTAAGGTAAACACATTGAGTTTATATACTGGCTCTCTTCCACCATGTATATATCTTTTAATCTTATTTCCATATTTGTTCTTTATCATGTTTTAATTATTATCGATCAGTATGTATGTTATATTGTATTGTGTTGTATAAACTTTGTAATTTGTATTGGTTTGTATGGGACCTTTAATAGGTAACAAAACATTTGATTGACTTTAATTGATATCTAATTTTGGTTTATACAAAGTAATTCAACTGTTGAGACAACTAGTTAATTATATCGCAATAATTATGTATAAGTGTCCCAGGTGTTAAACATTTTAATTCCCAATGTGAATTCCATTCTGTCAACATGTTTATGGTAAGAATTTTCATATGATCCATTTTCTCATTTATTTTATTACTCAAAATTCATAAAATATTACATTCTGGCTAGAATAACTGCAAAACAAAGCTATGGCTAACATCAGGGTACGGGATTATTTCTCTGCGTTTAAGACCCATTAGTGGACTTTGGTTGTTATCTGTTCTTAGGTCGGGTCATTGACTCTTGACAAATTTCCATTGACATATTACCTAGCTCCATGCTCAATTCAATATTAGATATCAATGAATCGGATAATTTACTCTCTGATTTTTGATCATTCTGACACATAACAAATTGTGCAGATCTGTCTCTTTGTATTTTTTATTTTCTACAACATTGAAAATATGAAAGAAGGGAGTGATTGCTAAGGAGCATACGTGATAGTACTCCGAATAATGTCTAGAAAGGCTACTCAATAAACTCATCATAGATACCAGGATTGAAATTTTGTATTTGCATCAAACGCGCGTTTCGTCTAAAAAAAAAGACCCATCAGTGACGATCGAATCAAAAAAGTTTAAAAAGCCAAATAAATCACGAAGTTGAAGAGCATTGAGAACCATAAATTCCTTACAATGTTGAAAAATAGAGCTGAGGTTATCTATTTCTGTAGTAGAGGTGTAATACCACCAAATCATAGTACGTCACATCTGGATGCATACAAAAAATAGGTCGAAAAAATGTTCCCTTGAATTTGATAGTTGTAGTTAATGGATCCTTTATTTTATTGCAGTAAAACATTTGTGGATCATCAACATATATCTTTCTGATATCCTTTATCGTAGGATTTTCGGGTTCCCTCTACCAAGAATACAACTGGACAGTTTTGAATCAAAATATGTCCTCACTGGTTTCACGTTGGGTGTCATGGCATTTGTGCCGCATCCGAGGTGACCTTTTCTCTTATTTTGCATTTTTTATATTTTTAAAATAAACGAATAATTTGAATGGGTGTGTTTTTATTTTTAAATATGTTTTAGCAATGTTTTGAGAAGATTAACTTTAGTAAATCCCGTCACGGCAAAGCTGGGAGTAAGGTAGGCAAAAGCTCCAATTAAATATAGGCCGATTCGGTTTGCTAAGTGTCCTCCTCATTAGGGTGCTCCGAATGAAAGGGTCTGCAAAGTAGCAATATGCTAGTGTTATCGCTATCGGATTCGACCCAAAACTCGTTAATTATTGGTAATATTAATTATGTGGAAAACCATAGGAAGTGGAATGGTGTTATCTTTTTCATCAACACCATTATCCTATATTATATATATATATTAGTTAAATATAAAGCTAATTTCTTTGATTTCATTGGGTATCTATCAAATGCATATCATTGCTAAAGAGACATTGCATTGAAATTATCAGTAATTGTACATTCTATTGAAATAGTTCACTCCTACTAGCATTGAAAGGTAATTATAATGAGATCGTAACCATTTGATTGACATCTTCCAGTATTCTTAGAGTGACATGAATTTAATTCCACTAGTTAATGATCGTGAATGAGTCAATATTTCAAAATTTTGATGAATCCCGTCTTCATTCGATAACTGATCTTTTCTTCAAAACTTTATTGAGTCCCATCCAAAAATGGTAATCATGACTCATTATAGGTGATCTACCCAGAAACTTGACTAACATGAATCGAAGAGCTAGTTTCAATGAGCTCTTCTCCTCTTTGATTTCAAACCCAGTAGTTTATTTTGAAACAAATTAAATTGACTTTCAAATAATCAAATGACGTACATGTAGAAGAGTCTGTATGGTTTCTACACAATAGAAAATAATAGGTCAATGTGCAAAAATATAAAGAATAGAGAAAAACAGGACAACGAAATAAGGACATGAGAATCAATGGGTCCTAAAAGATAAAGAATTGAGAAAACAGGCCAAGAAAATAAAAAAAATAGATAACATAAAGAATAGAGAAAAATGGCCAAAAAAATTGACGGATCATCTACCTACCAAAATCGAAACATTTCGAATATGATGACCAACTTTTGACCTATTAAGGGGAGGTTATATTTGAAAATTTCTTGAAAATTGGCATAAAATAAAAATAAAATAAATGATAATAAGATAAAATGGCAAAAACTATGCACCTACAATTTTAGAATTGCGGAGGGGCTATGTAACTTATGTTGACATTTTTTTTTTATTTGGATTCAACTGGTAAACATTACTTTTCTGACTTAAGGCTGTGTTTTTGTTGTTTTTTGTGAAGCTCAATTTTCAGTTTTAATACACTTTTTTCATATTACCACTTTTCACCCCAGATTTTTACAAATTTTAGAACTAAGTATTTGTAATCATACCACATTTCCTTGTGGACTCAGTTGTATGCATACATTTTGTATTTCTTATGTTTTTTCCCTCGAGTTATGGTCTATACACCCCAACAAACCCCACACACTCACCCCGTGGCTTTTACTTCCGATCTTTTTTTCAAGAGGCACACAGTGCAGATATTAAAGTCTAAGAGTATTTTAGTCGCTTTTGCAGACTTAGTCAAATTTTTAATAAAAATGGATTGTAGGTAATTTTTGTACAATACCCTTATAAACAGCCTGATCCCACATATTTTCCCTTTGTTTACAAAGTTTTTCCATGCATGTCTGCGAAACTTCATAACCTACCCTTTCTGCAATGGAACCAGCAGTTTGTACCCTGAAATGTTTACGGATATTTCAGTTTGTATGTGGACGTTCACAGCCATGTCCATGTCAGGTTTTATGCCGACAGTTCCATGGGAATTATGCTGTTTGAGGGAATGTTGCATGTTTTTGATACTTTAGTCGAAAAGGCAAAATTGTTATTTCTATATCTGTAAGTTCTAGCCCTAAACATTTGAAATATTAATTAAACTTTAATAGAATAATTTCTTCATCCACCTATAAGAACTACATGTATAATGTTATGATAGTCCTACATGTTTATACTAAAACTATTTAATACATTTAAATACAAATTTGAAGTGTTTAATGCAATAGAAATGTCTAAGTTGTTTTATTTAAATGTACAAACAGTCCATTTAATTAGTTTGTTATAGGAAAAAGTTTGTATGGTGCTTTTGTTTACTAACAGTACATACATTTTATCAATACATTTAAGACATATTAAATTTGTGTGTACACAACACAAAATATTAAACTGGTAAGACAAGTATTTAAATCTTTTAAAAATCAATACTTCTTCGTAAGTGTCCTAGAAATTGGATATTTTACTTCCCTGTGCAAATTCTTATCCGACTGTCGATATGTGCATTGTAAGAATTTTTTAATAATCCAATTGCTTATTTACTTTATTACTCAAATTGCATAATTTATTAATTTCTGGTAACTGTCGATGGTAATTACCGCATAACATTTATGATAAAATAAGAATTCAATGTTTCATTTAAACAGAAAGTAGATACATGATAACTTTCACCGTGACTGAAAACAAATGAATTGTCCTCTTTGAGCAATAATTGCTCAGTTTGACACAGTACAAATTGTGTAGATAATATCTCCACTTAGTCTCTTATTTTGGGTTCTTTTTCAATATCTGCAACACATAGACTGTAAAAGAAGGGTGTGGTGGCTGAAGTTTTTACGTAATTGAAAAGAGCAGGACAGTTAAATGTTCATAAGTATCCTAGTTCAATCAAAAATGTATCTACTGGAAATATACCAAGTTCAACTATTATGCATTATTTATTCATTCAATGAATCTGAGAGCTGTAGTATAGCCAGGGAAAATCCTGCCTACTTGCTCAAAGCAGTATATTATATTCCTTTTGAACAATATCAATCAATTCACTGGCCATTCATTATTTAAGGACAACATAATGATTTTGAAAGTTTTAAAAAAGTAGAAACCTTTTTTTGTACAAATACAATTTACAGTGTTGTTTGCAAAATTTTAAAGAAAAAGTTGTATTTGTAGGATTTCAATCTTTTGAAAATAAGTTGTATCAAAAAAGAAATAATATAGTGCAAATGTATTTGTTTCATAGACATTTTAAAGTTGTATTTCTTTGAACAGTTTTAATATAAAACTTAGAAGATGTGGTATGATTGCCAATGAGACAACTCTCCACCAGAGACGAAATGACATAGAAGTTAACAACTATAGGTCACCATACGGTCTTTAACAATGAGCCAAACCAATACCAAATAGATAGCTATAAAATTTCCCCATGTGACAAATGTAAAACAATTCAACCAAGAAAGCTAACGGCCTAATTTATGTAAAAAACAATGAACGATATACAAATAGAATACAATAGAATATACTTTATTCAAATTAATAGTGCCACAAGGGGCAACATGAGATAATAACATAACACATATTAAACAATTACAAAAAAGCAATGCTGAAGAAAGGAATTACCTGATTGGTAGCATTTAATATTATAAGCAGCAACGAACGACAACTACTGAATTACAGGCTCCTGACTTGGGACAAGCACATATGGAATTTTGAGGGATTAAACATGTTAGCGGGCGTCCAACCCTTTCCTTACCAGGGGCAGTGTTGTATTAGTACAACATATATAGCATATATAAAGTTATGTCAGTGACATAGAAGCCAAAATGATACAAAAGCCATACAATTTCATTTTTTTTCTGTTGACCATTGTCTTCTATCCTTGAATTTTGTATCTGTATTGTCTGCCTTAAGTTCTCCCTCTACTAACCTATTATGAATACAGCGAATGAGACTACTCTCTATCCAAGTCATAATTTGTAAAAAGTAAATTATTACAGGTCAAAGTACGGCCTTCAACAAGGAGCCTTGGCTCACACCGAACAGCAAGATATAAAGAGCACAAGAAATGACTAAATAAACCATTGAAACAGGAAAACCAATGGTCTAATCTGTATTAAAAAAGGAGAAATGAGAAACACTTATGACCCACATCAACAAACAACAACCACTAAGGCCTAGTTGATTATGGGAATGTCAAAGGTAAAAGGCGCAGAACAGTGTTGATTAATTCCAAGATAATTATGTTCTGTATGATTGAGAATATACATACACATGTGTAATAGGTGTACTTGTCATTACATATCTGGACATAATGCATCTTTTATGATGATAATATTACCTGTATTTATATGTCTTACACTAATATTTTTGACTATTGTATTTATAGCTGTAAAGTTTACTTTAGAGAGTGTTTTCACATGTTTTAGATATAAAGAGATGAAGTAATGGCCTCATCAGTCAAGCACTTTTGTACAATTTGTCTTGATGATGGAATCTCCAACAGAGCCGTCACCTGGTGCACAGAATGTGAGGTGTTGTTTTGTGAAGACTGTAAAAAACCTCACAGCAAGTCAAGACTGTCTAAGAATCATAAAACCATGTCATCTGAAGATTACCACGAGTTACCTAAATTCATGAAAGAAATAAGCAGTAGGTGCAGAGACCACAAGAAGAAGTTTGAACTTTATTGTTCTTTTCATGCATGTCCATGCTGTGTCCAGTGCATCACCGATGTACACCAGAAATGCCAAGATCTGAAACCCTTGTCTGATATCCTAAAGCAAGTAAAATCATCTGCCTCAGTTCAACTTTTTGAAAAAGATTTGAAGGTTGTGAAGGAAAACTTAGATGCAGCCATAAAATACATGAAAACTAGGATCAGTACCATCTGTACTCAGAAAACGAAAGCCGTTGAGGAAATCAAGTATATGAGGAAGTCTATCAATGATTACTTAAACAAATTAGAGCAAGACATACTTAATGACTTAGAGTCTAAACATTCAAAGCTGAAATTAAACATGGCCACTCTTGTGCAGCACCTGGAACAGCGATCTAGTCAGATAAACCAAATGCAGAGCCAGTTTGCCAAAATGACGCAATATGCAACAGAGCTACAGATGTATATTGGTCTAAGAGAAATTGAGAAATCTACATCACAAACGGAAAATACATAGACGATTTAGAACGTGGAGAACACTTCATTGAAAAGAATCTAGAGGTAAATATTTCATCTGCTGTTCAATCAATTTTACAAGATGTCAAATCGTATGGAGATATCAATATCAATACCACCTCTTCTACTCTCCAAATAAATGCTGGAAGAAAAGATCAAGCCCAGCATTTAATTTCAAAAGTTCCTGAAATTGAAGAAATAAAGCCATCCTTGTTGACAAGACTTACAATTCCAAAAGAGATGAAGATGATCGATATATTTGCCTGTCTTATTTTACCTGATGATCAATTCCTAATACTTGAGTATAACAAAAGACCACTACTGCTATTCAGTAATGATGGCATCTTCATCAGAACAGTAGTTACATTCACACAAGATCCTTTTGATGCCTGTTTTGTCAGAAGTAATACAGTAGCTGTTACATTAGGATCAGCCAATCAGACAACACTGGTGGATATAGAAAAGAATAAAATTATACAAACAATCAAACTTTCTCATTTTTGTTGTGGAGTAGCAAGTGATGGTAAAACTTTGGTCATCAGTAGTGGTGGCAGACAGAGTACTAGAGTGAATCTGAATGACATGTCTCATACAATCTTAGTAGAAATGAAAGGAATTGATCGTATATCATTATTCCAAGGGAATGTCTATTGGACCATTCCCTCTGAAAACAAAGTCAGCTGCTTAAAATGTACGGGTGAACCGCTGTGGACATTTCAGCACCAGGACATCAAATATCCAGTAGGAATTACATTAGACAAGAGTGGCTTTGTTTATATAGCTTCTAATGAAAAAGACAGTATCGTGGTAGTATCACCAGATGGTAAAACCTCTAAGACCATACTATCAGAGGCTGATGGAATCAAACATCCTTGTGGAATAGACATAAACAAAGAAACAGGAATGATGATAGTTTCTAGTAAAATAATGGAAGATAGCAGATGTACATACTTTGAAAAAGCTTTTGTTTATAAAATTTAAAATTGTATTTTATTTCATTTTTTTAATACATTCTGTGAATAGTGTTAAATGATGTAGAATAAGTGAAGATAGTAGTGATATAAATTATAACACAGCTTTTGTTTATAGAATTTAAAATTTAATCTTCGTTTTTTAATAAATGTATATCTGATATCAAGATCATAACATCTTCCGTATTAAGACGTGAACATATTATATAACTTGAATACATATTTTTTTCATTTTTCTTGTGATACTAGATTTTGATTTTTAACCGGATTTCCGATGAAAATTATCGGTAATTAATCTGGTGTTGTATGTTGTACAGGCGGGTGATCGGCTGACAAAACAGTAATGACTAAATCATACTTTACGACATCTTAAGGAGTTTAGATAGATTGCTTCCTGTGAGTAAACGACCGTCAAGTATTACATTAGCTGTCAGATGTTAACTTTTATCGTTGTTGAGGTATAGACCAGTAAGTAGCAAAAAGTGCTTGAGATTGATTTGTGCCTTTCAATTTCTACAAGATTTCATGTATTTGTTTTACGTGATCCTGTTTTGGATGTTAATTAGAATCACCTTTAGTATTTATCCCCATTAGAAGCAAACAATGTCAATGTAAAGGATATATCAATAGTAAAAATCTATAGCTATTTGCATGACAACAGGACCCATAAAAAAAAGTAATTAATAAATTTATCAATGAATACCTTTAAAGTATATTCAAAAACGGTCATATATAGATTAGACCGTTGGTTTTCCCGTTTGAATGGTTTTACACTAGTAATTGTTTGGGGTCCTTTATAGCTTGCTGTTCGGTGTGAGCCAAGGCTCCGTATTGAAGACCGTACCTTGACCTATAATGGTTTACTTTTATAAATTGTGACTTGGATGGAGAGTTGTCTCATTGGCACTCATACCACATCTTCATATATCTACTAATTTATCGACTATGTTGAACGCGTCTATCCCATCGAACTAGAGATAAAGGATACAAAAGATACAGTAAAGTCTGCGTCATACACTGTATCTTACCTTACATCTAGAAATTGACAATGAGGGTCGGTTGAAACAAAACATTACGACAAAAAAAAATCATTTCATCTTCACAATTGTGAACTTTCCATTTTATGAAGCAACATTGCAGCAGTGGCGGCATACGGAACATATATCTCCCAATTGAAAGGATATTCCCGGGCTTGTATTTCCTGTCATGATTTCCTTGATAGAGGGTTGCTACTCACAAGGAAGCTACTAAACCAATAATTCCAAATGGTGGAGTTGAAATCATCCCGTCGTAAATTTTACGGGCTCCATCACGAGTTGGTTGACCGTTATAGAATAACCGTTTCACAGATGACATCGGATATATTCCTTATGTTGTAACTGCAATCCTGTTTCCTTTTCACGAATGCGACCTACCGAATTAAACTATATAACTGGTTTGTAATATCATGAGCAACACGACGGGTGCCACACGCGAAGCAGGATCTGCTTATCTTTCCGGAGCACATGAGATCACCCCCAGTTTTTGGTGGGATTCGTGTTGCTTAGTCTTTAGTTTTCTATTTTTTGTCTTGTGTACTATTATTTGTCTGTTTGTTTTTTTCTTTTTTAGCCGTTTCGTTGTCAGTTTATTTTCGATCTATGAGTTTAAATGTCCCTCTGGTATCTTTCGCCCCTCTTCAATAATATACAGTATTCAGTTGTAGTGCAATGGTATTTTATGTTATCACGGATATTGTTTAGCATTGCACTTAAAGTATTGGTTTTTGGCCATGAATGTTTTGATAGTTAGAGACATGAATTTGTCTCTTGTATAGTTTACATGTAAAAGTATTGTTTTTGTCTCACCTTCAACGAAAGACGCAGAATGCTACACGAAGGAATTACTATCCAGCGGTGGCTAACTATTTGTTTAAAACTTTACATTTCAGAAGGTAGAAAAACTGAATGCTTTTTACCTTGAATGCAGATACATTATCTTACGCAGTTTCAATTTGTCTCTGACCGCATATTTATTGTTCAGCGACGGCTTGAAAAAAATATTGTTGTTGTTTTGTTATTTGAATTCCTCACTTATTATGAATAATATGCGATCCTCTCATCTTCATCACACTTTTATAATTTGTATAACGGTTTCTATTAAGGCTTACATCACCTGACCTCGACCTCATTTGCGATTTCCCGAGCATCTTCTAGTAAGAATTAATAATACAAATCAGTTAAAAAAGAAGAAGTATACTTAACTACAAAATTATTTTCATTTACCTGTGTATATTATGACGTAATTTTTTTCAAAGTTGATGTTTTTCTGAAATTGTTTAACATTTCACAGCGGTATAATACTTTAACTATAATTATTCATCTCTTGTTTTTATTTACTTTGAATTTACATTGTATCATAGATCAGATTTATTCGTTCATTGTGTGAATTTTTGCTAAAAATTGGCATGTTTTGTGAAAAGACAAAGGAGTAGGTTCGGTAAGGGCAAATTTTGGCACAAAACGTCAAGTACATTTGATGACAGATTTTGGATACATTTTGAACACTTAAGTGTCTACTTCAAACAAATCCATTAGTTTATGTGAAAGATTTAAACTGATTTAGTCATTCAAGATGCTCAAATTCAAGCTTGAATATGAATAATCTGTCTGAACTATCCTATACAATGACACTTTTCAAATGGTTTTGTCAAAAGTGGCAGCATTCGTGTTCAATTTCAACCTTTAGATATGTTATTTATTATCATCAAATACGACATACATTTTAATATAAAGAATAAACACAAATGCGGCCACTTCCATTTAAGACGGAAACCGTACAAAAATTAGATTAAATGATAAAATTGTGAAAATTTCAGATATTTTGCTTGACTTGATGATGCCAGTACCCCATACATGTGCATGGTATTGTAAAAAAAATATTCTACTTTCCAATAAATAGCTGAAAGTTTGCATTTTAGCAATTTTGTAAAACTGCTATATTCAGGGGCCATAAAGGGGTTTTACTGGGCCTACTCCTTTCGGAAGTACAAAATAATACATCTGAATAATATTTCAGACTTTGTATGGATTCAGAGGAGTTGCGGCTCAATGAAATCGGACTCTTCCTTTAATAGTATAGATGCTGTGCTTTTACACCACTTTCCCAGATGAGTACAAAGAGTGTGCGGGGGGGGGGGGGGGGGGGGGGGGGGGGGGAGGTTGAGCGCTTACAAACATGTTTATCAGCGCCATATTCTTTATGTGACGGTCCCAAGTCAGGAGTCTGTAATTCAGTAGTTGGCCGTGGTTTATGTCTGTCATATGTTATTTTCGTAAATTGTTTTGTTATAGATGATGCATTAAGTTTTCTTTATTGACATATTTCATAATTTTCATGTCAAGGCCTATGATAAACGACCATACGTAATAGGTTTTCTAATTGTAGTAGGTCGTACGATTGACTATAATTGCTTACATCCATTGCATTTTAACTTTGGTTGACAGTTGTCTTATTGGCAATCATAACACATATCATTATATTTATAAGGAAAGACAACTAATATGTCTATGAAACAAGTACATTTGCACTATAATACAACTTTCCAGAGCACTTAAAATCACCTCCAGTTTTTTGTGATGTTTGTATTGCTAAGTTTTTTTGTTTTTTTTTTGGTGTTTTTTTTGTGTACCTATTTTTCTGTTAGTCTTTTTTTCCGTCTCTCCTTTTATATTCTAGTTAAACCTGATATGATAAATCTCAGACTTATTCTTATATGAATCTGTATTTGACGCATCTCGTAAACTCAATTTTAATTATATATAAATATACTAAATAAATAAATGATTTGGAAAATACGTTGAAGGTTAAAAAGTCATGAGATTTCCAAATGCAATTAGGTTCTATCCGGGCAATCTGGTTCACAACATTGGTTCCATCCCGGTCTTTTGGTTTTGAACCTTGGTTTTATCCGGGTTCTTTGGTTCGAAACCATGGTAACTGGTTCAACATCCGGGTTGTTTGGTTATAGCAACCCAACTTATTGGTTCTATCCGGGTTCTTTTCTAATGTTCCCGTTGAATTTTGAGAAGATATCCACAAATATCCGAATAAAAAGAAAAAGTGAGTCAAAGACGCTTAACTTGTTTTATTTCATTAAACATTTCAGCATCGCCGGAAAATGAAGCTGTAAGGTAAATATCTTCTCATTTTAATTACTTTTGACATTAGAAACTGGACAAAAATATAGAATAATATATATTTACATCAACCTAAATAAACATTATATCGAACATCCTTTTCTTTATAAATCAGTCGTTCCGTCAGTTTCTTTTTTTTTTCACTACTCATCCTTTATTCAGTTATTTTAGTCAATATTTTTCTATAAGTTTTAAAAACACTTAATTAGGACATGTCGTTCATTTTGGCCAACGATATGTGCATATAGCCACTTGACGACTTGCATATATGTTTTAAATAGTGGAAATAATGTCAGATTTGCTAGAAAATATGAGCAGTATATGAACAAATCGTTCTGTTCAAAACAGAATGTTAAAAGACATGAAAAGAGAAAGTGATGAACAAAGTTGAACTAAAACTGATAAGCTATAAAATGTTACAAAAAATGTATATGTAGAATACATTTGTAAAATTTGACACTCCTTGAGAAGGGGATGCATAATAATGGCTTTATTTGCTCAAAATAAAGAAATCAAAATTGTGTGTGGGTTGATGCCAGTGCTGATGGAGGTTAAACGTGGGTATCACCAGTAGTCAGAACTTCTGTGTTGCCGCCGTAGCGGAGGGGGCATAAAGTGTTACCCTGGTGCATCTGTTCCGTACATCCAAACAAATAGTTTCTGTTTTCCTAACTTTAGTTTGCCTCAACCAAATGTTATAAAACTTATACGCAATGCTTAATACCACAAAACACAGACCACGTTTGATAATGGGTGGCGTCATATTTACTGTCCATGAGTTACTAGATATATAATTATATTAGAAGATGTGGTATGAGTGCCGATGAGACAAATCTCCATCCGAGCCACAGTTTGTAAAGAGTAAACCATTATAGTTCAAAGTACGGCCCTCAACACGGAGCCTTCAAAAGGAAAAAATAGTTAAATCTGTCGTTTCCGTTCTCTAACTTTAGTTTGCCTCAACCAAATGATATGAAACTTATACACAATGCTTATAATCACAAAACGGTCTTAACTACCTAAATTCTGCATCTGTATGTGGAAGTTGACTCAGCGGCCCATAGACACATTTTACATGTATTTAAACAACTGTTTCACTTCCTCTGAATTCTACTTCTTAAAGAAGTAATTTGCAAATTCTTTCAGGATCGAAATGTATTTGGTAACAGGCAGTGATATTCAAGTAGCATGTGACCAGTATAACAAAGTACATGTATATCACTAGATTGAGCCCTCTGTCTTAGTATATTTTTAAGGTTCTTTGCATTGAGTTCAGTTTATTGTATGCGTATACCTTCTGAATGGATTTTTAAGATTTTAAAACAGACCATCCATATTTACATGAATATGAAATGAACTGCAAGGTAAAATGATTGAAACATTTTGCATTATCTATATATAACATGTCTAAATCTCTTTTACCACTGTCAGCACATGACAGTACTGAAGCAGTAAAGGATTTACATTGATTCTTCACGGAGATTAAAGGATATAATTTTCATTTGAACCTAACATTCTTGAAAATGTAGAATGGAAATGGAGAATGTGTCAAAGAGACAACAACCCGACCAAAGAGCAGAAAACATCCAAATCTAGGGCACCAATGGGTCTTCAACACAGCGAGAAAAATCCCACACCCGGAGACGGGCTTCAGCTAGCCCCTAAACAAAATGTGTACTAGTTCAATGATAATGGAAATAACACCAAACTCCAAAACATATAAATAAACTAAGAATTAAAAAACATACTATACTAACAAAGGCCAGAGGCTCCTGACTTGAGACAGGTTAAATATGCGGCGGGATTAAACGTGTGTTGTAAGATCTTAACCCTCCCCCTACATCTCTAGTCAATGTAGAAGAATTAAACACATATCACTACGTACAGTAAAACTCAGTTTAAAAGAAGTCCGGGTCCGATGTCAGAAAAGGTAACAAAAGAAACTACGCAAAATGACAATGATACATAAACTAACAAGGGCTCGGACTACTAGCAGTAATGACATGCCAGCTCCAGACCTCAATTATACTGATTGACAGATTATATCTTCACAATATGAAAATCAAGTACAATCCCTCCTGTTAAGGATTTAGTATCATATACCATCATTAAATATATGAGAAGAACATAACCCGTCTTTGTCTGCTAATTGCAATACACGTATGATGTAAGGATTTGTTTAAACATTTGTACTGCCTACTTAAGAGTATCAAGTACACTTTTTCATTTATTTATAGATAATATTTATGTAAATGGACGAAACTCACAAGGCCTTAATGACTTCTAGAATTGAATTGCGTTATTTACTTATTTGCTAAGTCCAAATTTGCGGTAATGACAACACTGCTCTATTATTATTACATGATGTAAAAACTGCATGCTCCTATTTTCTTCTGCACTTGCCTTCAAGCTTCATCAATTATAACTTTCTTCACAAAAAAAATAATGTTAAAACATAATTCAAATACTATAGTCATGGTGTTTAATTTTTATACTTCGTATTTCCTTTTTTTTTTTCTCGTAGAAATCTATAGTCATGGAACAATCAATTGAATTTATCGATTTATTAAAAGTAAAATTATATTTGAAAAAAAATCTTTTATATAATTTTAACCAAACCATGGGAGTCTAGGTTTATGTGAAAAGTTTCTAGAAACACAATAGAATTTTAGTTTATGCTTCCACAAAGTATAAGTTCACCTTACCCTAAATATAGTCAAATACAAATTTTTAGTTTGTAGCCAATCCAAATTCAAAATGGCCAACACCACTAGACACAGTTTAACATAAAACTATGAAGAATACATAAACAAAGCCTTTCCTCAGAAGATGTCTCGCATATTTAAACACAATGTAACTGGGGTGATCCTACATGAGTATCTGCGATTTTGAATGCCACACTGAAATAAGATATGACTAAAACAGTGGCACATAATAAAGCCATTCTAGAAACATATAGCTTCTCTAAAACTACATCTCACAATAAAATCCAAATTGTTCGCCTAGAGTGTTCCTTTACTAATTGTATGTTCTGGTGTGTTCTGATGTATATCCGAAAAAACATTGTCACTAGAGAGTAAACATCTGTTTATGGCGCTTTCTTGGTGAACCATTCAGATTGGACCTGGTTATTTAAGGAAAACTATTTGATAAACAATAATATAAGTTGGAAATCACCTTAAAATTGTTCAATAATTCATAAATCTTAAATAAGAATGAAATCAATGAAAATAAAAAAATATATATTTACATTTATAAATAAATGTTAACCTGATAATTACGAGCTTTCTCAAAGTTTAGCACTAATTTGTTTAAAGAAACAGCAAATATATACTTAATTTACTAAAGCTTTAAATTAAAAAAAACATATAAGATCCATAATGCAATGAAAATCAACATTGTATATGTATATAAACTAAAATACTTATAAACAAATAAATAAATATATATTCTGTTCAAATGTAAAAATATACTGTTACATGAATATATGAAGCTTATTAGTGCTTAGCATTAAAATATATATAAGCAGTCACGAATGAAAATAAGCAAAGTACTACATTATGAAAATACAAAATACATCAGTTTGCTTACCTCAAGGAAGTACACTACAAATTCATGGCCCCATTGCTTTCTATGTTAAATTCCTCAATTTCAGGCAGACACAGCCCTTTCATTTTAAGTTCAAATAAAGTGACATCCATTGCATGTCAAAGCTACACGTTATGGTGTCTTGTACTGCAAAAATCAACATACCTTTAATGACATATAAGAAAGAACTGGTTCCGGGAACTTCGGATATACCAAAACAGGTACTTCAGATCTGACAAACAGGCAACATGTACCCTCTTTTTAAAATTTGGTGCAGTTTTTTAAATATCCAAAATTATAAGTCAAAAAGTGTTCTACAATGATCACCAGTCATTCAACTTTCATTTGATACCAAAAATACATAAATATTCTAAATATTTAGAAAGTTACACTCATGCGTAGGAACTATTTTGCGTTAAATATGTACTACTTTCTGGTATGTGCTTTCTGGCCGGGCCCGAATTAGTGGTGTTACACCTCAAGTGTTAATTTGAAGGTCAAAAATAATATACATGTGATAGTATCTCCATCGCATCATAGTACATCGTATAATATTTACCTAATACATTTAAATAAATATCTATTTACATATATGTATAACTAATGTATTCAGTGTTTGAATATGAGATCATAACAGAAACAACAAATACACATACGAATGCAAACATGTTCTTTTATCTATATATAAACTCTGTTCACTCAGATGCTAAAATTAATAAAGGTATTTAACCATTTAATTCTTCTTCTTCTTCTTCTTCTTCTTCTTCTTCTAAAGAGAAAAAATGAAAATGTAAATGTACTGGGATTAAGTATAGACAAGAAAACTCTTCTATCTGTTAAACATCATTTCCTTCCATTATAATCTATTTATTTAGATTATTTCATATTCTAATTATTCATCAAGCTCTAGTGACTACAGTCTTATGTGGTACTTTTATTGTAATTGTCATTCATAATGATCTTATTCACACTACGCTGTATACCAAATCTTGCTGACTATGCTGAAAATCTCTATGACAATTAAAATGAAAATTAAAAAAAAAATACTCAACTGACCTGTGGGTATAAAGGATTATTCCCTTGGAAATTATTAAAGCAATATTGCAATATAACAATATATCATGATACTGGAATTCTTTACGTTGTCAAAAGATATGTCTACTCAGTAAGTAAATTGAAAATAGTGAGCAAACATTAAACATTTTCCTCCAAATAGAACACGTGATCAACATTATTATAAAGAGCCTTAATAAAGTATCTAAATATAGAAATCAATGTAACATATCAAAACAGGTAGACTGGTAAGTTTAACAGTATCTATATTTTTACAAACTTTTTACCAGATCCCATCTTCTTTTAACCTGTAGATCTCACATTCTTATTCTTTTATCCAACACTACGTTGTATACCAAATCTTGGTCACTATGTCAAATTCTCTAAGACTATTAACAAAACGTTAAAACAAATATACACAACTGACCTGTAGAGTAAAACTGATGTTTACTAAAAAATTACTAATTAAAACCAATATAACAATTGAGCAATATATCATGAAACTGGAATTTTACACTTTGTCAAATAATTTGTCTGCTCAGTTAATAAATTGAAAAGAGTGAGCAAACATTAGAAATTTCCCTCCGAATAGAACATAGAACCAACATTATTGTCAAGGTAACATATAAAAACAGGTAGACGGGTAAGTTTCACAGTATCTGTATTTTTACTTATTTTTTACAAAATCCCATCTTTTTTAGCCTGTAGATCTCACATTCCCTATTCCCTACGTCACCACTTTTTACCCCTTATATTCCAAAAACCAAAAGCTTGTCATCCCTTCATCATCAGCACATTTTTTATATTTTGTGAAGCTAGCTATGCATTAACACTATCGGCCACTGAATTTCGTTTATCCAAAATATGGACTGTAACTGCTTTTATATTTATCTATTAATGAAATGCATATTTATACCCCAAGGACTTGAAAGCATATTAAAATAAATTATTTTTGCGGAGGAGCTATGAAACTTAAGGCTGTGGAAGGGTAAGTTAAGCTCAACTTTAAATTTTAAAAAGTCTATTACATATTACCAAAGTTTGACTCCAGATTTTATAACATTTGTAAATTTGAAATATAAATTAAACTTTAATAGAAAAATTTCTCCGTCCAGCTACATGTATCATGTTATGACCGTCCCACATGTTTAAACTAAATCTAATTCCACCTATTAGAGCTACATATCATGTCATGATGGTCCCACGTGTTTATACTAAAACTAACTCCACCTATAAGAGCTACTTATATCTTGTTATGATAGTCCCACATGTTTATACTAAAACTAACTCCACCTATGAGAGCTACATATCATGTCATGATGGTCCCACATGTTTATACTAAAACTAATTCAACCGATAGGAGCTACATATATCTTGTTAAGATGGTGGTCCCACATGTTTATGCTAAAACTAACTCCACCTATAAGAGCTACTTGAATCATGTCATGATGGTCCCACGTGTTTATACTAAAACTAACTCCACCTATAAGAGCTACATATCACGTCATGATGGTCCCACATGTTTATACTAAAACTACCTCCACCTATAAGAGCTACTTGTATCTTGTTATGATGGTCCCACATGTTTATACTAAATTAATTCAACATATAAGAGCTACATATCATGTCATGATGGTCCCACATGTTTTTACTAAAACAAACTACACCTATAAGAGCTACTTGTATCTTGATATGATGGTTCAACATGTTAATACTAATACTAACTCCACCTATAAGAGCTACTTATATCTTATTGTAAGGGTCCTACATGTTTATACTACAGCTTATTCACCTATAAGCGCTACATGCATCATGTCATGATGGTCTCATATGTTGATACTAAAACTAACTCCACCTATAAGAGCTACATGTATCATTTCATAATAGTCCCACATATTAATACTAAAACTAACACCACCTATAAGATCTACATGCATCTTGTCATGATAGTCCAACATGTTAATACTAAAACTAACTCCACCTATAAGAGCTACAAGTATCATGTCATGATAGTCCCACATGTTTATACTAAAACTAATTCGAACTATGAGAGCTACAAGTATCATGTTATGAAGGTCTCACATCATTATACTAAAACTAACTCCACATATAAGAGCTCCTTGTATCATGTCATGATGGTCCCACATGTGTATAATAAAACTAACTCCACCTATACGAGCTACCTCTATCATGTCATGATAGTCCAACATGTTTATACTAACTCAACATATAAGAGCTACTTGTATCATGTCATGATGGTCCCAAGTGTGTATACTAAAACTAACTCCACCTATAAGAGCTACATATCATGTCATGATGGTCCCATGTGTTTAAACTTAAACTAACTCCACCTATAAGAGTTACTTGTATCTCGTCATGATCGTTCCACATGTTTATACTATAACTAATTATTAATATAGATCTAACTCCACCTGTAAGATCTACATGTATCATGCATGGCATGATAGTCCAATATGTTTACACTAAAACTAACTCCACCTATAAGAGCTACATGCATCAAGTCATGAAAGTCCCACGTTTATACTAAAACTATCTCCACCTGTAAGGGCTACATGTATCTTGTAATGATAGTTCAACATGTTTATACTAAAACTAACTCAACCTATAAGAGCTACATGTCATGTCATGATGAGCCCAAGTGGTGTTTATACTAAAACTTATTCCACCTATAAGAGCTACATATCATGTCATGATGGTCCCACATGTTTATACTAAAACTAACTCCACCTATGTATCTTGTTAAGATGGTCCCACATGTTTATACTAAAGCTAATTCCATCTATAAGAGCTACATATCATGTCATGATGGCCCACGGTTTTATACTAAAACTAACTCCACCTATAAGAGCTACATGTATCTTGTAATGATGGTCCCACATGTTTATACTAAAACTAATTCCAATTCAATCATTTTTTAAGTGTTTGATACAATGAAAATAGTCAATCAAGTTTGTTTGGAGCTTTTATTTCCTGAAAATTACATATTATATTTAATTAGTACATATCAAATTTGTTTTTATACAAAACAAAATATTAAACAGTTGAGACAAGTATTTAAATCTTAATCAATACTTCTACATGAATTTTCCAGATATCGGACATTTTATTAACCTGTGCAATTCTTTCTGTCAGCATGTTTTTGGTAAAAAAATTTAAATAATCCAATTGCTCATTTATGCTATATCTAAAAATTCGTAAGTTATTAAACTCTGACAACTATCCATAATAATAATTTCTTCCTCGTAATATAAGAGTTACATGTATACTGTGCTGATAGTACAATTTAATAATTGTCAAGTGTTTCATACAACATGAATAATCTTTATCAATAGATTATAATGAAATGAAATGATATAAAACAGAAAGAAAGTGTTTTGTAGTCTATACATAAGTAATATCACAGTACATTTGTAATTTTCCTTTGACCTCTATGTTTAATTTGTATATATATTAATCTGTGTCTTGTTGTAAGTTATACTCCTATGACATTATCTTCAATTGTTGACGGGGGGCACTATATTGTAGAAGATAGATTGATTGGTGGTTGCTTAACGTCCAGTGGAAACTTTTTCATGCATGTTTATGTAGAAGAAGATGAAGAAGAATTACATGGTAAAATACCTTTCTTGTTTAAGCATCTGAGTGAAAAGAGTTTGTATGTTTATTCCGTGTTCGTGTTATGATGTCATATTTAAACACTGACTGCATCAGTTATACATTCATATTTATTTTCGGGTTAATATTAATGATGTTACCATGATGTGATTTTGATATACAAGCTCTTGACTTGAAACAGGCACATACAGAATATGACGGGGTTAAACGTGTTTATGAGCGCTCAACCCTCCCTAAAACTGGGACAGCACAACATAAGAACAAATAATAGAAATCGGTTGAAAAAGGCTTAACTCTTCAGATCGATACAAAGCAGAAAAACATAAAAACAAAAGCACAGACGTTGCAGGGTATTTATCCATCACTCATCCCTAAAAACGAAAAAGAGGTTTTAGTACAGATATAAAAGTTCTCACAGAAACTAAAAGCTGTTCAAGGTCAATAGCAACGAATGCAAAACAATCATGTATCATGTATCAATCAGTACACACCCAACATCCAATGGATTTAGTGTAAAGATGTCATTGCCAGTCAGAAAAAAAACATGACCTTGTGCAATGCCAAAATATATGTATCTTTGCACAGTTTTAATAGTATTTAATGATCGTATAAGCCAGTCTATTCGGCATCCTCATGGTCTATTGATTATGAAAAGCTTGCTTAGTTTACATGTGAAAGTTTGTGATTATCTCAGTTTAAGGAATATCACTAATGGTAGGCCAATTCTATTTCGTTTAAGCATTTATACATCTCCTTTTTTATTTGCCTGTTTCATTTCATCGTATGGCCCGCTCCCTCATCATGGTTCATAGACTCTGAAACAGTTTGTGTTTAGTCCAGTTTAAAAGGAACCACTTATGATAAGTCAATGTTATTTGGTATTCAGTTGTATTGCATAGGTATTTCTTGTTTCCACGGAGTTTATTTAGCCCTGAACCTTCAGTTATTCAGATTTTTCGGCTATAAATGTTTTGCATAGTTAGAAACATGAATATGTCTCTTTCATAGTTTACATGTTTAAGTATTGGTTTTTTTTTCGCCTGCAACGAATAAAATGCTTCGAGCGCAGCCTGATATGACCGCAGAGGTCGAACCCTGAACAGTTGGTGCAAGTTTGGACACAATATTCAAGCTGTCTGAATTTGGATTGTGATCAAACTTTTGACATAATATAGGTTTCTGATACAAAATAAATGTGGTGAAAGATCTTAAAAATTTGAAATGGGTTGAAATATTGGTATTTATTTTCAATTGAAGATATCTTGCTATTGCGCAATACTGTGATATTGTGCAGTACTGTGCTATTGCACAATACTGTGATATTGTGCAATATTGTGCTACTGCCCAATACTGTGCTATTGCGCAAACTGTGCAATTGAAGATTTCTTTCTATTGCGCAATACTGTGCAATTTGATATTTCTTGCTATTGCGCAATAATATGCAATTGAAGATTTCTTGCTATTGCGCAATATTGTGCTATTGCGCAATACTGTGCAATTGAAAATTTCTTGCTATTGCGCAATACTGGTTAATTGAAGATTTCTTGCTATTGCGCAATACTGTGCTATAGCGCAATACTATGCAATTGAAGATTGCACAATACTTCATATAATAATTTTGTTTAACCCTCCTTTTAATAATTACCTCCAATCTCAATCCCAGCCTTCCCTTTGTGGTATGGTACCTTGCATTACAATTGCAGAAAGATCCATACACTTACACACAAGTTATTGTCCGGAAACAACAAAAATGCTTGTTTTTGGCCCATTTTTGGCCCTTAATTGCTAAATAATTACTATAACCCCCAAAATCAATCCCAACCTTCCTTTTGTGGTATTGAACCTTCCAGTAGAATTTCATAGTGATCCATTCACTTAAACTAAAGTTATTGTCTGGAAACCAAATGTGTCTTCGGACGAAGACGACGACGACGACGACGACGACATCATAACAATATACGACGCAACAAAAAATTGTTTTGCGGTCTTATAAAAATGCAACACAAGGGAATTACTATCCGGCAGCGGCGATATAAACTGTTTTTTTAAAGCTTTATATTCCAGAAGATAGAAGACCTGGATTCTTCATACCTTGTATACATATACATTGTGTTATGCAGTTTCCGACTGTCATATGTCTATTGTCATTGACCTCATTTTCATGGTTCAGCGACTGCTTGAAAGAAACATTCTTTAAATTTTTGTATTTACTGGTTTCTTAATTATAATTTATGCTATGTGATTTGATAAACAAGAGGCTGTCAGTTTGACAGCAAAGCGGATTTTCTTGCATGAAAATGACATTTGCAAATCTGAACCCCAAAACAGGATCAAGTAAAAAAAAAATAAATGAATTTTTGTAGGGTTCAGGATTTGAAAGGCCAAAATATATCTAAGTAAATTTTGTCAACTTATAGGTCTACAACTCAACAACGATAAAAGGTAAAATCGTGAAAATTGAACTTGAACTTCATTTAATCACAGGAAACAACAAATCTAAATTTGAAAAGATTTAATTAAAGCGTATTGAAGTTATTACACAGACACGTTTTGGCAGCCGACCGCCTGCCCGTCCGCCGTACATCGCTAGATTAATTACCAAAATGTTTCTTGGTTAAATCAGTTTAGAACATTAATATCTTTTATCATATGAAAAATTATCAAACATATATTCTAGTAATAAGTTTAAGCCTTAATAAAGATGTAATCATCTTGATATCAGATATAGTTATAAAAAAAACAACATAAAATTAAATTTTATAAACAAAAGCTGTGTCATAGTTTCTACTATCATCACTTATTTCACCAGACACTATCATCCCCTGTTTCTTTGTTTATGTCTATTGCCCAAGGATGTTTGATTCCATCAGCCTCTGATAGTATGGTCTTACAGGTTTTACCATCTGGTGATACTGCCATGATACTGTTGTTTTCTCTAGAAGCTATATAGATAAAGCCATTCATTTCCAATGTAATTCCCAATGGACGTTTAATATCCTGGTGCTGAACTGTCCACACAGGTTCACCAGTAATTTTTAAGCAGCAGACTTCGTTTTTAAAGAGAATGGTCCCATAGATATTTCCTTGGAATAATGAAATACGTCCCACCCTTTCCGTCCCTTTTAAGATTGTATGAGACTTACTCTAGTACATTTGATGTCAGCACTACAGATGACCAACGTTTCACCATCACTTGCTACTCCATCACAAAACTGAGAAAGTTTAATAGTTTGAATAATTCTGTTCTTTTCTATATTCATCAGTGTTGTCTAGTTGTCCGTTCCTAATGCAAAAGCTACTGTATTATTTCTGACAAAGCAGACATCATATGTTTCTTATGTGAATGTAGTTGATTTTCGTTATACTCAAGTATTATGAATTTACCATTAGGTAATATACGACAGGCATATATTCTTAACGTATTCAAATCTTTTGGAATTGTCAGTCTTGTCAACAAGGATGGCTTCATTTGTTCAATCCCAGGAACTTTTGGTATTTAATTCTGGGTTTGATCTTTTCACCCGGCCTTTGTTTGGAGGGTAGAAGAGGTGGTATTGATATAGATCTCCAAATGATTTGACATCATTCTGTGCACCATGTGACTGCTCTGTTGGAGATTCCATCATCTTGGCAAAATGTACAAAAGTGTTTGATTGGTGAGGCCATTACTTTATCGCTTTATCTCCAAAATATATAAAAAAACCTTTCCGAACTAAAACTTTACTGCTATACAAAAAAAAAAAGAGTTTGCCTAAAAATATTACTGTAAGATATATAAATACAGGTCTTATCATGATTATAAAAGGATGCATTATATCCAGATATGTAATGACAAATTTGCATATTACATATGTATATTACACATGTTTGTATATGTATATATAAGATATTTCACCTGCTAGTCAATTGCGTTTTGTTAAAATGTCTTTTGGAAAATGTTGTTTGTGCTGTATTTAGACCCCTCTACCAAGAAATTTGTTTTGCATGCACACGTATACAAATTGCGGTTTTTATCCAACGCAATCATAGGTTTGAACTTTGTTTTCAATTTAGACTTGTTTATATTTTTTCGTTTGGGCTTGTATTATATTTGCCTTCGGGTTTGTTTAATCCGTGCATCCTATTTCGACTCTTCAAAATTCAAGAGTCAATCCTAAATTGAGGTAAATTATATAGCCTTCCAAATACCGTTTCGATTCCTAACATCACTGAAGAGACATTAATTGTCGAAATCCGGATATGGTGTACCAATTTTTGCACCTAATGTTTGCGGTATACCATCTTTTCCGCATGTTTATTGCTTTCTGTTTGGTATTAAATTAATAATTAAGATCCATTTTGTTACATCCGGTGATCCGTTTATTTGGCAATCGCCATGGCAGTCAGCAGGGTTTAAGAACATCTGTTGTTCGACCTGCTAGTCAAATGCGTTTTGTTAAAATATACTTTTTTACTTTTTTTGTCTTTTGGAAAATGTTGTTTGTGCTGTATTTAGACCCCTTTACCAAATAATTTGTTTTGCATGCACACGTATAAAAATTGCGGTTTTTATCCAACACAATCACAGGTTTGAACGTTGTTTTCATTTTAGACTTCTCTCTCTCTCTCTCTCTCTCTCTCTCTCTCTCTCTCTCTCTCTCTCTGTGTACAAGCGTCTCAGTCTATGATGTTCGGTTTTAACTGTTTCATTGTATAAATTTCAAGATTGTTATAGTTTAATCAGAATAGATTGATATGATTCATTTTACATCATAATCATACTGATGAAGGATATCTGTTATCCGAAATATTTATAGATAATTACATTTAATGCTTCCTTTTTTTGTTATTGGTGTTGTTTTGTACACTTTTTAGGCGTTTATATAATTCATTTACTGTGTACATGTATCGTTACTCGTAACGATCCAGCGCCCTCGTGGGAAAGATCGTTGACTAATATTCAGACGTTTTATATATATATATATAGGTTCCTTGCAACATCTACATGTCAGTCTGGCAAGTTTTGGTCTGTTATTCAGGTATCAATTGATCAACTATTTTTGTATATATAGATTAATTGTAAGGTGAACATGTCTGTCTGGCAGGTATCATCTGATCGTGACATCTTTTTCATGGTTCATTGGTCAATGTTATATTTTGTATTTGTATTTTGGTCTGTTTTTCAGGTACAGTACTATCAGCAAAGTGTCAACTTTTTTGGTGTATAAGAGAGAGGCGCAAGATACCAAAGAATCATTCAAGCTCATAAGAATGATCATTTGGTGTATATTCATAAACTCATTGTCACATGTCTGTCTGGCAGGTATTATCTGACCTTGACTTTCATGGTTCATTGTAAGTGTTAAGATTTTGTGGTTTGGTCTGATTTTAAAAGTCCAGAAGCAATAGGTCAACTATAACTTGTGCATGAAATAATTGTAGGATGTACATGTCTGTCTGACCAGGATTTATCTGACCTTGACCTCATTGTCATTGAAATTTAATATATTAAGTTTATGTGATATATGCAGTAAAACTTTATCAACACAAAGTTAATATTCAGTAAAGCAGGCGAGATATTTCAGCGTGTGCACTCCACATTTTAGCACAGGACTGTGTATAGAATACATTTTTAAGGTATTCGTTGATAAATTTAGAAATTATTCAGAAACTAATGTTTCGTTCCCCCTCCATGCATCATTTGACTGTAGGTTGGGTTTTGCTATTTCATTGGTGATCCCAAATAGTTCAAGGTTTCAGGCATTGTTATTCTTGGCATTGAGGTTGTTTGGTTCTAATTGTGGTACATACTAAAAATATTAAAACACCACAATATAAAATTTGAGCGTCCGAAGCGCTTATCCGGATTTATCTTCATCAGGAACGCTCAAAGCAGAATATTTGAAAGCCAAGGATGTATAAGTACCAGAAACGTTGAAGAGATATAAACCAAAAAAAGACCGAAAAATTACCAAATCTATCTAAGGGCAACGTTGCCTGAGGAAGTTGAAACCTTGGTTGGTGCTTCCAACGAATGTAATTTAATTTTTGATATTTACTGTTTTCTTATTTAATACTTTATACTTTGTGATTTGAGTAACAAGAGGCTGCCAGATTAACAGATTCCTGCATGAAAAGGATATTTGTAAATTGCACGCCCGCCGTACATTGCAAAATTCATAACAGATATTGTCCTTCGGAAATCCGATTAAAAACTAAATATTTTGTCATTTGTAAAATGAGAAAACATGCATTCTAATAATAAAATGTTTGGACACGTTAATAAGGAAAACCTTATGATAGTGATATCAGATATACTTATATGAAAGAAATAAAATCAAATCTTAAATTTTATAATCAAAAGCTGTTTTATAGCTGCTATATTCACTCGTTTTACTACACACTATCATCTTTCCTGTTTCTTTGTTTATGTCTATTCCACAAGATTGTTTGATTCCATCAGCCTCTGATAGTATGGTCTTACATGTTTTACCATCTGCCGATACTTCCACGGTACGGCAGTTTTGTTCAGAAGCTATATAAACAAAGCCATTCATGTCTGATGTAATTCCAGCCGGACGTTTAATGTCCTGGTGCTGAAATGTCCATAGAGGTTCACAAGTACTTTTATAGCAGCAGTCTTTGTTTTTCCTGTACTTGGTACCATAGATATTTCCTTGGAATAATGAAATACAAATCAGTTCTTTCATTCCTGTTAAGATTGTATGAGACATGTCATACATATTCACTCTAGTACTCTTGCTGTAAGAACTACTGATGACCAAAGTTTCACCATCACTTGCTACTCCAAAACAATCATGAGAAAGTTTGATGGTTTGAATAATTTCATTCTTTTCTATATCTACCAGTGTTATCTGTTTGGCTGATCCTAATGCAACAGCTACTGTGTTATTTCTGACAAAGCAGGCATCATGTACATATTCTGTCAATGTAACTACTATTCTGATGAAGATGCCATCATTACTGAACAGCAGTAGTTGACTTGTGAAAGAATCAAGTATTATTAATTTACCATCAGTTAATTTACGACACGCAATTATATGTAGTCTTCCAATCTTTTGGAATGGTCAGTCATGTCAACAGGGATGGTTTTATTTGATCAATATCAGAAACTTTGGAAATAAAACTATGGGCTTGATCTTTTCTTCCGGCCTTTATTTCGAGAGCAGAAGAGGTGGTATTGATATCAATATCTCCAAATGATTTGACATCGTGTAAAATTGATTGCAGTGCAGATGAAATTATATTTAATTTGAGTCAATGAATATTCTTATATATAGATGTTATGATGACTATGATATGATTTTGTACAAAAATAAATGAACATTCACTAGGCAGTATCTTCAAGTTTCTTTTTGAATACACGTTTATACAAATTAGGAAACAAGAGCCGGTTGTAAATTACAAATACAAGAACAAATAGTCACAATACTGTCTGAATGTGGTACAAGATGAATGGTACTAAGAATGTTAAAGTTTTTACTCTTTCTATGGCACGTTCAACATGTATGCGTACATGAGCAATCTGTTTTGTGAGTTCATTCTCTTTTGCACTTAGTTGAGATTTTCCCCGAGTAAATGCTGGGATAATCAAGGTAGCTCCATGACTAGCTAATTCTTCAGAAATCAGAAATCCACGGTCAGCTAAAACTTGGTCATTATGTTCTAATTTGTCTAGATACCCACTGTGTTGAGTAATTACCTTATTTGATGTCCTTCCACCGAATTCACGTGAAACATAGGATATGGCACCAGTTGGTGTGATCGAAACAAGAAACTTAATGATGTTATGGAGTTTGTAGTTGGACCATGTTTGAGCTCTTGCTGTAAGGTGGCCTGGTCGATTTATAAAAACCTCAAAACAATCTATGATGCTTACACATCGAGGATAAGTCTTTTTGAAAATCACTGGCATGTTTTTGATTAGACTGTCCTTGTCTGGCCACTGTACTAAAAATTTCAACTTCTTGGCTAAGGCAGGTAATCCTTGATTGAGAATGTCTGACACAGTTGTCTTTGAAATATTTAGGCGGAAAGGAATGTCTTCTAAATGTAGATTTAGTCTCAGCTTAATGAGTAGGCACAGTAACACACTTTTTGGGGAGACGACACGAGAAGAAGGAAGCACAGTTGAACAAAAATTCAAAACCCACATAAATAAAGCTTTGGAAGGAATACCTGTACAAAATGTTGTCTTGCTGTTCGTAGCCACTGCACTATCTTCAAATTTTAGGTTGAGCAGTTCTGTTTTCAGATGTGTGTGGTCAACTTGCAACCTATTTAGCTCTGTATAAAGTTGTTGATTCTCTTAATACAGCTATTATGTACTGATGGTTTTTCTGAAAAAAGAAGATACACATTTTTAATATCTCAAACAAAGGCAATGACAGTCATTAATAATATTTCATACATATAAAATAAATCTGATAACAGGGGAAAAAATTGGCAAAATATGGTTATATTTAAATTTGTGTTACCATTAACTGATGAATTAATTGAGTTCATACATTATGTGATTAACAAGTAATTTGTTTACATATTTTCTTTGAAGGTTTACTATTTTAATCATCATTAACAAAAAAGAAAATTACAATTAATGAATTACTATAATTAACATAATCAAAGGTAACTATGTTAATTAGGAGTATTAAAGAGTATAACAGATCAAAGTAAAATATATATAAGTATATTAAGATTAATTTATATGAAAACAAAATGATGCAATAAAAAAATTCAAATTATTAATATATCACATAATTGATATGTTTATAAATATGAAATTATAGGTGTACCTATTGTTGGCGGAACATTCAGTGACATCTCTTGAAGTGCTACTGCTGCTGTCTTCCTGTCATCATCTCTTTTTTGGTACCTCTCATATCTTGCAAATCTCTGTGGACCATCTGCCTGCATGTCTATGGTACCCATATGAATAGATGGGACAATCTGGGTTCTCTTGGTCATTACTTTTTTGGCCTGAAAAAAAAAATAACATTTATAAAATCTAGCTTATACCAACATTCAACAAAATTTTGTCTTGGGTGTAGAGATGTCTCATTAGCAATCATATCACATTTTATTTTTTACATCAGTATAGCGAGTGAGATTTAGGCCAGAAATGTACATGTAAAAAAGTTTTGAATATATCTAATATAGATTTTATTAAACAAATTGTTTCCAGAATTCCTGTATTGACATTTCTGTTGTAAACAGCACAAATTATTGCATTAGCCAATGTGTATTCATGTACGAAATCATTGACATTTTGCAAAAAAAAGTGTAATGCCAGAGTTCCATGACATGTGCGTGTCACTTATCTTGTCTTGTGGTGTAGGTTTAAACAGGTTATACAATGGAAATTATTTCAACATAATGAATATTTAAATGTTAAAGATCGTTAAAGATCATACCAAATATTAAGATTTAAATTTTAAACTGACCAGTGATGAAATGACGAGAACATACACGGTCGTAATCTGAGGGTTCCCATACAGTTCCATTCTCCCCCTCTCGTTTAATTGCCTTTAACCACAATTTTTTTTCCCAAAGGTTTCTTAGGCACACGATAGAAACTAAATTGTCCAAATCTACTTGTACAATTAATAACACAACATGATAGAACCATCGTAATGAACAGTTGATCATTAATTAACTCTCGTAATGAGCCTCAACATGTAAACAATCTGTTGCCATCCAATTAGTCACGTGACTTTTTGGTGACGTCGCGGCAAACATCGCTATAAAGAGTTATTGAAATATGTATTTTAATACTTGTCTAAACTGTTGAATTATTTTGTATAAATCAAAATTTGATATAATCAAATCCAAACAAATGTTTTTGTTTCTATTAAAGGGCTCGTATAGAGCATTTATACCAATACAAATCACAAAGTTTATACAACACAAATATAACATACATACTAATCGTTAATACTTAAAACATGATAAAGAACAAATATTGAAACATCATTAAAAAGGAAGATATCTCTCTTTCTTTCTGTTCTCTCTCTCTCTCTCTCTCTCTCTCTCTCTCTCTCTCTCTCTCTCTCTCTCCCTGGTAAGTGGATGGTTTGCTGCCGGCTAACATGTCTCAAGTGAGGAGCCAGTAATACATTGGTTGTCGTTTGTTGCTGTGTATCATTTTTGTATTTCGTTCATTGTTTGTTTTTTTACATTAATCAGGCCGTTAGTTTTTCCGTTTGAATTGTTTTACATTTGTCATCTCGTAAAAACTCATATATTCTTGGTGTACAAACTGAAAGTGCCATTGAAGAAAGGGTAGGCAATGAAATTCTGCAGACACACATGGACAAACTTTGTAAACAAAGGGAAAATCTGTGTGGTCAGGATGTGTATAAGGGTATTATACAAAAATTACTCACAATCCATCTATTTTCAAAATATGTCAGTCTGAAAAGGTACTTATATACACTTTAACTGTAATATCTGCACTGTATTCCTTTGTGAAACCATGAAACGTAAGTAAAAATCCCATGTGGTAGGGGCGGGGGGACGAAAACCATTACCCGAGTGATTCAAAACTGACAAAAGAAATACATAAAAAAAAAAAAAAAAAAAAAATATGCAAACATTTGGTACACCAGGAGATGTGGTATGATTGCTAATACTCAGCTTTCCGCAAAAGGCAATGATGTAATATGCTATTTTCAAACTACCGACTTTTGACTCTGGAGTTTATATTTTTTCGACAGGTTACTTTCTTTGTTGTAGGACATTCTGGTACTGGGTCAATTAAAAGCAACCTGAAGAAATGAAAAAGCTTAAAAGCGGTACAATTAAGGGAGAACATTTACTGTTTTATGTTTTCTATTCACCACGAAATCTTCGGTGTAAACTTTCCCTAATTTGCAATATTGATTATATGTTTGATTTTACTTCTTTTACCTGTTTAAAATGTATAAAAGCTAGTGTCACACATTGGTAATATGAAAAAGTTGAACTTCACAAACCCCACCTAAACACAGCCTTAAATCAGATGAGTGCATGTTTACTAGGTGGTTCCAGTTCATTACTTTTTTCAACCTATGAACAATCTAGTTTTCACAACAACAAACAATGTCTGTCAACATGATTTACCTACCCCATCGCAATACTTAACTTGTAAGTGAAAATTTGTATTTTATTAGGACAATAGTTTAAATTAATGCCGATTTTCATGAAATTTTCTAATATTACCTCCCCTAAGTAGATTAAAAGTTGGTCCGCATATTCTAAAGGATCTCTGTTTTAGGAGGCGGGGGTCTGTCAATTTTGTATTCTTTAATTTTTCTTAGACATTCTTCCCTATCCGGACCCTTCTACGTCATTTGATAATTTTAAAGTCTATTTAAAATGATTCAAAATAAACTACTATGTTTAAAATCAAAGAGGATGAGAGCTCATTGGGACTAGCTCTTTGATTCGTGTCGGTCAGGTTTCTCATTAGAGCACCTTTAATGAGTCCTAAACACCATTTTTGGATAGGACTCATCAAAATTTTTAAATTCTGACTCATTCACGATCATTTGTCAGTAGAAGTAAATGGCATTTAAGAACCCTGTTGGTTAAATTGAATGTTGACGTTTTTAAACTGAAAGACGTCACTCAAATGGTTCCAACCACCAATATTCACTTATAATTACATCTTAATGCTAGTAGGAGTTTAATATTCCAATAGAAAGTATAACAACTAAATAGCCCGATATAATGTCTCTTTAGCAAGTTTATGAATTTTATAATCATTAGCTAAAATATCTATACTACTGAAATAACAAGGTCCAATTTGTTAGCCGGAATAACTTTAAAACAACGAATCAAAGAATTCTATATGTAACTAAAATTGGACCGGTGTTGATTAAAAAGTACACCATTCCAGACCTTTTTTGCAACTGAATCGGTCCAAAATTTAATGTAACTATGAACATTTGATCCATAAATGATTGATGATAGACATAAACAAATCCACGGTTGTAGTAAGAAAACAAGAACGGGTCCAAACATAAAGATTTTGAAAGCAGAGACAACTGTTAACGTCATAATCAGCCTGATTTTATAAAACGACAATACGAATACTAAATCTCAAAGCTAAAAATAAGGCATAGGTACTTTAAATCGGTCACGGACCCGCGGGTGTGTTCAAGAGCCTGCAGCTGCTACTAACACTTAAAAAATCGTCACCAGTGTCTGAGCAGAAAGTTGATAAACCATTATTATGTCAAAGAACGTATCGTCCTTTTTTTTAAAAAGGTTTATCGGAAGATACTATGACCTTGTTGTTGAATTTTCCGTAACAACTTTACAAATAATACATGATGTTTTTGAAGTATAGATTTTGGGAACTGACATTGTTTATAATTTATTTGCATGTTATAGTGTTCTTTTATTCGCCTTTGTATATTTTTTACCTTTTTACTGTTTAGCCTATTTTTGTTATATGCTTTTGGCGTGGCTTGGTATTTATACATCCCGCCATTGTGATATTGTGCTATGGTCATTTTTTGTATTGTTGTCATTCATTTTTGCGTATGTGCTTTGTCTATATGCAATTCCATTTTTCTTTGTTATCATATATGTTTGTTTTAAAAGTAATTAAGATTATAACACAATGTTGACAGCTAAATTGTTCACATTTTTTTCCTTTAATAGATATAGGAAGATGTGGTATGAGTGCCAATGAGACAACTCTCCATCCAAGTCACAATTTATAAAAGTAAAACATTATAGGTCAAGGTACGGCCTTCAACACGGAGCATTGACTCACACCGAACAGCAAGCTGTAAAGGGCCCAAAAAATTACTAGGGTAAAACCATTCAAACGGGAAAACCAACGGTCTAATCTATATAAAATCGAGAAACAAGAAACACGTATGAACTACATAAACAGACGACAACTACTGTAAATGTCTGTTTGTTTTGTTCACACAGTCAGTACATAATTTTTATGTATACACCTTAACATGTGCCGTCTTTTTTACTCAGGGCATTATCGTGATTATAAAAGGATTAAATCACAATTATACATAACATGTTTATCTGGTAGATAATTAACACTGCGCGTTCACATGTTTAAAAGAAAATCTCTCTCTCTCTCTCTCTCTCTCTCTCTCTCTCTCTCTCTCTCTCTCATTTCTTAATCATAAAAAATTCAGTTGAGGGAGCAGATACTAAAGGAGGACAATTTTGGAAAAAAGGAGGAGGGCAAAACTAAAATTGTTCTGTCCCCCAAGTACAAATGTAATAAGTTATAATTTTGAGTAATAAAATAAATGAGCGATTGGATTATTGAACATTCTTACCATGGACATGTTGACAGAAAGAAATTCGCACAGGGACTTAAAATGTCTAACATCTGAGACACTTATGTAGAATTATTGATATATATTTAAATGCTTGTCTCAACAGCTGAATTATTTTGTATAAACTAAAATTTTATATGAATCAAATCCAATCAAATGCTTTTGTTCTCAATTAAAGGGCGCATATAGAGCATAATGACTAATACAAATCACAAAGTTTATACAACACAATGCAATCTAACATACATACTGATCGTTAGTAATTAAAAATGATAAAGAACAAATATGGAAACATGATTAATAACATATATACATGCTGGGAGAGAGCCAATATATAAACTCCATGTGTTTACCTTAACGTGTGTCGCTTTTTCCCCAAAGGCAATATCGTGATTATGAAATAATGAATTATGTCCAGATATGTAATAACAAATCCCAATTATACAGAACAAATTTATCTGGAAATATTTAACACTGTTCTACACCTTTAACCTTTGACATTCATATTAAAAATCAAATGTTAAAACTAGTCCTTAAAAGGAAGATCTTGATCTCTTTCTCTCTTCCTGGTAAGTGGATGATTTGCTGCCCACTAACATGTTGAATCCCTTCACATTCTGTATGTGCCTGTCTCAAGCAAGGAGCCTATAATTCAGCGGTTGTCGTTTGTTGATGCGCATCATATTTGTTTTTCTCTCATTGTTTTTTTTACATAAATCAGGCCGTTAGTTTTTTTCGTTTGAATTGTTTTACATTTGTCATCTCGTAAAAAATCATATATCCTTGAACTGTTTTCGTTGTACAAACTAAAAGTGCCATTTCAGAAAGGGTAGACAATGACATTCTACAAGCACAGATGGAAAAACTATGTAAAGAAAGAAAAAAGCTGCGGGATCAGATGTAAACAAGTTAAAACTGCTGGATCAGGTGTATACAAGTAAAATCACAAAAATACCAAACTCCGAGGAAAATTCAAAACGGAAAGTCCTCAATCAAATGGCAAACTGAAAAGCTCAAACACATTAAACGAATGGATAACAACTGTCATATTCCTGACTTGGTACAGGCATTTCCCAATGTAGGGTATTGTACAAAATTACGCACAATCCTTCTTTATTCAAAATGTGTCAAAGTCTGAAAAGGTACTAAAATTCACTTTCACTCTAATATCTGTGTTCCTTTTTGAAACCATAACACGTAAGAAAATGCCATGGGGAAGGGGATTAAAAACCATTACTCGATATAATTCGAAAGGACAAAAGAAATACAAAAACATATGCAAATATTGAGTCCACCAGGAGATGTTGTATGATTGCGAATACTGAGCTCTCCGTAAAGGACAATGATGTAATATGCTATTTTCAAATTACCGACTTTTGACTCTGGAGGTTATATTTTTTCGACCGGTTACCTTTTCTGTGGTAGGACATTCTGGTACTGGGTCCAGTAATATCAACCTGAAGAGGTAAATCAAGCTTAGAAGCGGTACAATTTAGTGAGAATCTTAACTATTATTTATGATTTCTATACTCAACAATTCATCGGAAAACTGATTATATGTTCGATTTTCCTTCTTTTGGTTAACCCCACTTACTTATACTAAAATGAACAAACCGAAAGTGCCATGGAAGAAAGGGTGGGCAATGAAATTCTGCAGCAAACATGTAAAAACTTTGTAAGTTACAAAGGAAAAATCTGTGAAATCAGGATGTATACAAGGGTATTATACAAAAATTACCCACAATCCATCTTTATTCAAAATATGACAAAGTCTGAAAAGGTACTAATATACACTTTAACTCTAATATCTGCACGGTGTTCCTTTGTGAAACCATAAATAAAGGCAACAGTAGTATACCGGTGTTCAAAAGTCATAAATCGATTGATAGAAAACAAATGCGGGTTACAAACTAAAACCGAGGGAAACATAAGAGGAACAACAGGAATACTGAAGTACAACAAAAACAAACACCAACATACATAGAAAAAAACTATTTGATAACAACTGCTATGTTCCTGACTTGGTATAGGACATTTTAAGAAAAACTGGTGGGTTGAACGTAAGAAAATGCCATGGGGAAGGTGATTAAAAACCATTACTCGATGTAATTCGAAACAGACAAAAAAATACAAAAAAATATGCAAACATTGAGTCAATCAGGAGCTGTTTCTTGATAGTTAATACTGAGATTTCCGCAAAGGACAATGATGTAATATGCTACTTTCAAAATACCGACTTTTGACTCTGGAAGTTATATTTTTTTCGGCAGGTTCCCTTTTTTGTGGTAGGACATTCTGGTACCGGGGCCAGTAATAGCAACCTGAAGAAGTAATGTCAAGTTTAGAAGCGGTACAATTTAGGGAGAACTATAGATCACCGTATGGCTTTCAACAATGAGCAAAGCTAATACCGCATAGTCAGCTATAAAAGACCCCGAAATGACAAATATAAAACAATTCAAACGAGAAACAAACAGTCTAATTAGTGTAAAAAAGTGAACGAAAAACAACTATGTAACACAGCAACAAACGGCAACTACTGAATTACTTGCTTCTAACTTGGGACAGGCAAATACATACAGAATGTGGCGGGGTTTAACATGTTAGCAAGATCCAAACCCTCCCCCTAACTTGGGACAGAGTCTCTATATAATGAGTCTATAATATATCAGTGACCACCGTGGATAGTAAACTTGGAATTGATAGTAAATAGCAAATACATTTTATATATAGTATATTTATGCTCATAATATGCAGAAAAACGGAAAACAATAAATAACGGACATCGGAAAAAATGGGGAGGGCAAAAAATATTGTCCTGTCTCCAAGTACACGTACCTATGACTTTTGATACCTTTCCTGAAATTCTCCAGTCATAAAATCTTTTACAAAAATTCATCCTACAACAGTTTACATACTTTCAATTACGCTCTAAATGCCTGCGATTTCGCGAGAGTGTTCAAGTGTTCATTAAAAAAAAACAAATTTGGACATTTTTTATTGTATTGTTTTAGACGAGAGTAGCAAACACATGCAAGAATTCCTCAAATAGCATTATTCCACGGAAGTGTAAGCATAAAAACTGACAGATATACTGGTGTACGTTCACGTAAAAACTCATATATCCTTGGACGTTTCGCTGTACAAACTAAAAGTTCCAAAGAAGAAAGGGTAGGAATTGACGATTTGCAGACATAATTTAGAAAGCTGTGTAAACAAAGGGAAAATCTGTGTAATCAGGGTATATTGTACAAAAATTACCTACAATCTATCTTTATTAAAATCAGGACAAAGTCTGCAAAAGGGACTAAAATACACTTTAACTCTAAATGTTCCTTTGTGAAACCAAACAAACGGAAGTAAAGCCATTGACGGATTAAAACCCATTACTTGAGGGAATTCGAAACAGACTAAAGAAATACAAAAAAAATATAAGAATATGCAAACAGAGAGTTTATTAGAAGATGTGGTACAGGATATAATTGCTAATATTCAGCGCTCCAAAATGGACAATGATGAAATATACTAGTATCATATTTTCCCGACAGGTTACCTTTTCAGGATATTCTAGTATTGTGCCAAGTACGAGCAACTTAAAATAGTTAAAATCTAACGGAACTTGATGAGACTGTCGTACAAGTGAGAGTTTTAGCGCTTTAAAACCAGGTTCAATTCACCATTTTCTACATTTGAAAATGCCTGTACCAAGTCAGGAATATGACAGTTGTTGTCCATTCGTTTGGTGTGTTTTGTCATTTGATTTTGCCATGTAATTAGGGACTTCCCGATTGAATTTTCCTCGGAGTTCAGTATTTTTGTGATTTTACTTTTTTAGTAAAATTAATTTTAGAATCGGTAAACTTAAGGGGAGAACATTACCTGTTTTATGTTTTCTATACAGAGCAAAATCATCGGAAAACGTTCCACCTAATTGCACTGATAATATGTTTGATTTAATCCATTTACTTTATTGCGACTTGACCGAATACCAAGATGTCATTCCACAGAGTATGTTACTTGTTTAAAATTTATAAAATCTTGAGTCAAAAGTTGGTAATATGAAATAGTCTTTTAAAAACTGAAAGTTGAGCTTTACAAACCCCACCAAAACACAGCCTTAAGTCAGAGAAGTGAATGTTTGTTAGATGATTCCTGTTAATGAATTTGTTTAACTTTTAAAAAAATTTTCATAACAAAATTGCCTTCAAACAAGTTGCAATAATACTAAAAGGGGGGTCCTTCAATTTTGTATTCTTTAATTTCTTATGCCATTTATGTATATATTTGTATTGTATTTTTTATATGCCATCAACCCCTTGGGGTATAAATATGCATGTCATTAATAGATAAAAATAAAAGAAGTTACATTCCATATATTTTGGATAAACAGAATTCACTTAACGATAGTATTAAATGCATTGCTAGCTTTACAAAATTTAAAAGTGTGCTGCGGATGAGGGGATGACAAGCTTTAGGTATATGGGATATAGGGGGTAAAACAGTGGATATGGGATATAGGGATTAAAGAATGGGAATGTGAGATCTACGGGTTAAAAAAAGAAGGGGATCTGGTAAAAAATAAGTAAAAATATAGATACTACTATACTGACCAGTTCACCTATTTTCCACGTTAACTTGATTTCTATATTTAGATACTTAATTAAGGCTCTGGATAATTATGTTGGTCAAGTGTTCTATTCGAAGGAAAATATCTAATGGTTGCTAATAACATAAACTGTACCATTTTTTCTGCACCAGATGCGCATTTCGACAATCAATGTCTCTTCGGTGATGCTCGAGGCCAAACTATTTAAAACTCCAAAGCTTATTAAAAATATGACGAGCTATAAACCAAAATGGACCAAAAACTACAGCCAAAGCTAGGCAAGGAATCAGAGCGTTGCATGAGGGAGATCTCTCTTCACTTTACATACTGAGCAGATAAATATTTTGACAAATTTTTAATTCCAGTTCATGATAGATTGCTGAATTGCTATATTGTTTTGGTAATTTCTTTGGGGAACATAATTTTTACTCCACACGTCAGTTGTGTATATTTTTTTTCACTTTATTTTAACAGTCGTAGAGATTTTAACATATTGTGCAAGATTTGGTATAAAGCGAAGTGTGAATCAGATCTTTATGAATGACAAATACAATAAAAGTACCACAAAAGACTGTAAAGTCATTAGAGCTTGATGAATCATTAAAATATCAAATAATCTTAATCAATAGATTATAGTGGAGTGAAATTATATAAAACAGAAAGAAGGAGTTTTCTTGTCTAAACATAAGTACTATCACAGTACATTTATAATTTTCATTTTTCATCTATGTTTAATGTATATATATAAATTAATCTGTGTCTTGTTGTAAGTTATCCTCCTGTGACATATTCTTCAATTTGTTGCAGGCGGTCACTATATTGTAGAAGGTTGATTGATTGGTGGTTGCTTAACGTCCATTGGCAAATTTATCCAGCATGTTCATATCGAAAAAGATAAATACCTTTCTCATTTTTAGCATCTGGGTGAACAGGGTTTTGTATGTTTATTCTTTGTTCATGTTATGATTTCACATCAGTTTATAAATGCACATTTTTTTTTCAGGTGATGTAACTATGGTGTGATGTAGATATAAGCATATATCTTTTTACGTCAAATTAGCACCGGATGTGAGCAAACAGTTTGTTTTTTCCATTTATTTGTATAATGCAGTTTGTTATTTGCTTATTTTCATTATAAAAATAGAGACGAAAGATATCAAAGGGACATTCAAATCACGTCGAAAACCAACTGACTATGTAATGGTCAAAAATGAAAAACAAAGACAAACAGAAAAACAACAGCACACAAAAAACAACACAGAACACCTAAAACTGAGCAGCATGAACCCCACACAAAACTGAGGGTGATTTCAGATGTTCTTTAAGCTTATAATATAGTGTAAATGTACTTGGACAGGCACATAAGGAATATGACGCGGTTATACATGTTTGTGAGCGCTCAACCCTCCCCTAACCTGGGACAGTGGTGACACAGGACAACATAAAAACAAATTATGAAAATCAGTTGAAAAAGGCTTAACTCATAAGATCAATACAAAGCCGGAAAATATAAAACAAAAACACAGACCGCCATGATATTTATCCATCACTCAGCACTAACAACAAAAAAGACGCTAGTACTCGCAGTTACTGATAGCTAGTTTAAAGCCAATAACAACTAATGATAAAAATCGTGTATCATGTATCTAAGACTAAAATGTCAATCAGTACACATCCAATGGATTTAGTGTAAAGACGTCATTAACAGTCATAGAAGAACATGACCTTGTGCAATGCCAAAATATATGTATCGTTGCATAGTTTTAACATGTTTAATAGTATTTAATGATTGTTTAAGCCAGTCAATTTCGTCCTGCATCCTCAGTCAGAGTCATTTTATATAGTATTAGCATTGGCACATCTCATTTCCATTGAGATTATTTATTCCCGCATCCCCAATCAATTGGTTATGCCTACTGACTATGGAAATTTTGCTAATATTTTCATGTGAAAGTTTGTGATTATCTTAGTTTTAGGAGTATCACTAATGGTAGGTCAATTCTATTTGTTTTAGAATTAACACATCTCAATTCATTTGCCTGCTTCATTTCTATGACGATCGTTTGGCCCGCTCCCACATCATCGTCCATAGATTTTGAAACAGTTTGTGTTTAGTCCAGTTTAAAGAGAACTACTTATGATAAGTCAATGTTAGTTGGTATTCAGTTGTTTTGCGTAGGAATTTCTTGTTTTCACGGAGATTATTTAACCCTCCACCTTCAGTATGGTTTGTCGGCTATGAATGTTCTGCATGGTGAGAGACATGAATTTGTCTCTTGCATAGTTAAGATGTAAAGTATTTTTTGTTTATCTCGCCTGCAACGAAAGTTGCAGAATGCGAGACAAAGGGACTACTATCCGGCAACGGCGATGTTAACTATCTGTTTAAAGCTTTATATTTCAGAAGGTAAAAGACCTAGATGCTTCATACCTTGTATGCAGATACATTATGTTATGCAGTTTCTGGCTGTCATATGTTTATTGTCATTGACCTCATTTTCATGGTTCAGCGACTGATTGAAAAAAATATTGTTTTTTTTTTTGTCATGTGAATTTCTAACTTATGAATAATTGGATAACTATATTTTGAATATCGGTTCCTTGCAACGTCTACATGTCCGTCAGACAGGGTTCACCTGACCTCGACTTCACTTAATAGGTCATTGATCAAGGTTGATATTATATGATTACGTATGTTTCGCGGATACTATAAGCAGTAGGTCAACTCATGTGGTGTATTTAATGATTGTAAGGGGTACATGTCAGTCATGCAAGTTTCATCTGACTTTGACCTTAGTTTCATGGTTCATTGGTCAATGTTAAGTTTTTGTGCTTTTGTCTGTTTTCCATGTACATTACTATAAGCACTAGGTCAACTATCTTTGGTATATAGACTAATTGTAAGGTATCACCTGATCTTGATCTCATTTTTATGGTTCATTGGTCAATGTTAAGTTTTGGTGTTTTGGTCTGTTTTTCAATTTCCGTAAGCAATAGGTCAACTATTTATGGTGTATTGAATAAATGGATGGTGTACATGTCTGTCTGACAGGATTTATCTGACCTTGACATCATTGGCATGGATCTTTGAAACTGTTAAGTATATGTGATACTTGTAGTAAAACCTTTAAAACTTTCAACATAAGGTTAATGGTCAGTAAGGCAGGCGAGACATTTCAGCGAAAAGGTAAAACAACAAAAATACTGAGCTCCAAGGAAAATTCAAAACGGAAAGTCCCTTAACAATTGGCAAAATCAAAAGCTCAAACACATCAAACGAATGGAAAACAACTGTAATATTCCTGACTGGGTACAGGCTTTCCTTAGAAAACGGTGGATTTAGTCAGGTTTTAAAGTTAACTAAACCACTCACTTGTATGACAGTCGCATAAAATCCATTATATTGACAACAATGTGTGAACCAAAAAACAGACATAATCGGTAAAAATGTCAAAAATAGGGGTATAGTAGTCAACATTGCGTTATAATCTCAATTACTATAACAACAAACAAATAGTTCAACAAAGAAAAACAAAAAAAGCGAGTACACTCTTGTAATTCCTCATTTTGGCACATGACTGTCTATAAAATACCTTTTAAAGGTATTCAATGATAAATTTAGAAATTATTTAGTAACTAAATTTTCTATTCCCCTCCATGCATCAGTTGACTTTAGGTTGAGTTTGTCTTATTATTATATACCTGTCCTAAGTCAGGAGCCTGATGTTTAGTGGTTGTCGTTTGTTGTTGTGGTTCATAAGTGTTCCTCGTTTCTCGTTTTTTTATATAGATTGAACCGTTGGTTTTCCTGTTTGAATTGTTTTACACTAGTCATTCTGGGGCCCTTTATAGCTTGCTGTTCGATGTGAGCCAAGGCTCCGTGTTAAAGGCCGTACTTTGACATATAATTGTTTACTTTTTACACATTGTGATAGGTAGTTGTTTCATTGAGACTCATTCCACATCTTCTTATTTATATTATCTTTTTATGGGCCCTTTTGTCAAACTATTGATATATCCTTGGCATTGAAATTGTTTGGTTTTTATGGTGGTAAATACTGAAGGTGATTCCAACGCATGTTATCTGAATTTTTATATTTACTGTTTTCTTATTAAATACTTTATGCTATGCGATTTGAGAAACAAGATTGACAGCAAACCGGATTTTCCTGCATGAAAATGATATTTGCAAATCGCCCGCCCGCCGTACATCAGCAAATAAGTAACAAATATTTTCCTTCGGAAATCTGGTTAAAATTTAAAATCTTTTATTAAAAGAAAAATGCACAAATAATGTATTCTAATAAAAAATTACTTACACGCCTTAATAAAGAAAATGTAATGATCTTGATATTAGATATACATTTATCCAAAGAATAACATAAAACCTTAAATTTTGTAAACAAAAGCTGTGTTATAGTTTGTATAACTGCTATCTTCACTTGTTTCACTTGACACTATCATCATTCCTGTTTCTTTGTTTATGTCTATTGCATGAGGATCTTTGATTCCATCAGCCTCTGATAGTATGGTCTTACAGGTTTTACCATCTGGTGATACTACCACGATACTGCCGTTTTCATAAGAAGCTATATAAACAAAGCCATTGTTGTCTAATGTAATTCCTTCTGGAACGTCAATATCCTGGTGCTGAAATGTCCACAGAGGTTCACCCGTACTTTTTAAGCTGCAGACTGTGTTTTCAGAGCGACTGGTACAATATATATTTCCTTGGAATAATGAAATACAATCAACTCCTTCCATTCTTTCTAAGGTTGCATGGGACATGTCATTCAGATTTACTCTAGTAATCTGTCTGCCACCGCTACTGATGACCAAAGTTTCACCATCACTTGCTACTCCATAACAACGATGAGAAAGTTTAATGGTTTTAATAATTTTATTCTTTTCTATATCCACCAGTGTTGTCTGGTTGTCTAATCCTAATGTGACAGCCACTGTATTATTTCTGACAAAGCAGGCATCACATGGGAATAGTGTGAATGTAGCTACTATTCTGATGAAGATGCCATCATTACTGAACAACAGTAGTTGTCTTTTGTTATAATCAAGTATTATAAATTGACCATCAGGTAATATACGACAGGCAAATATACGTAAAGTCTTCATATCTTTTGGAATTGTCAGTCTTGTCAACAAGGATGGCTTTATTTGTTCTATTCCAGGAACTTTTGAAACTGGATTCTGGGCTTGATCTTTTCTTCCAGCCTTTATATGGAGGATAGAAGAGGTGGTATTAACATCGATATCTCCAAAGGATTTGACATCTTGTAAAATTGATTGAAGAGCAGATGAAATGTTAACCTCTAGATTATTTTCAATGAAGTGGTCTCCACTTTCTAAATCTTCTATATATTTTGCCGTTTGTGATGTAGTTTTCTCAATTTGTTTTAGACCAATATACATCTGAAGCTCTGTTGCATATTGCGTCATTATGGTAAACTGGCTCTGCAGTTGGTTTATCTGACTAGCTCGCTGTTCCATTTGCTGCAGGAGATTGGCCATGTTTAATTTCAGCTTTGAATGTTTAGACTCTAAGTCATTAAGTATGTCTTGCTCTAATTTGTTTAAGTAATCATTGATCGACTTTCTCACATACCCAATATCCTCAACAGCTTTCGTTTTCTGAGTATTGATGGTACTGATCCTGGTTTTCAGGTAATTTATGGCTGTATCTAAGTTTTCCTTGACATCCTTCAAATCTTTTTGAAAAAGTTGAACTGAGGCAGATGATTTTACTTGCTTTAGGATATCAGACAAGGATTTCAGATCTTGACATTTCTGGTGTTCATCGGTGATGCACTGGACACAGCATGGACAGGCATGGAAAGAACAATAAAGTTCAAACTTCTTCTTGTGGTGTCTGCATTGACTGCTTATTTCTTGCATGAATGTAGGTAACTCGTGGTAATCTTCAGATGACATGGTTTTATGGTTCTTAGACAGTCTTGACTTGCTGTGAGGTTTTTCACAGTCTTCACAAAACAACACCTCACAATCTGTGCACCACGTAACAGCTCTGATGGAGATTCCATCATCATGACAAATTGTACAAAAGTGCTTGACTGCTGAGGCCATAACTTTATGTCTTTATATCTGAAATATATGAAAAAACTCTCTAAAATAAATCTTTACTGTTATACTGTAAGATATATAATACAGATAAAATCATAATCATGAAATGATGCATTATGTCCAGATATGTAATGACAAATATACATATACATATTTATTTATATATGCACAATTATACGGAATATATTTATCTGGAAAATAATTATCACTGTTCTACGCCTTTAACCTTTGACATTCTTATAATCTGATGTTAAAAGCTAGGTATTAAAAGGAAGATCTTTATTGAAATGGATTTACCAATTGAAACGTATTTTTAACCGATTTTCCAACGGAAATGCAGTTACTTATTAAGGGTTGTATGGCAAGACGATAACCCTAGTTGTGTCTGTACAGTGAACGGTTCAACCAATATATTTTCAAACTTGATATGCTGTTATGCTGACAAAATAGAGGTCAAGTTAGATGTTAATAATTTTCAATTTTGTTGTTCAGGGCTTATGGCGCATATATAATTGCTTTACCAATGACACTTCTAAAGGTGATAAAACCCTGGTTTGCTGTCATTTTGACAGTCTATTGTTTATTCAGATTTAGAGCTTGAAATAAATGTAAAAGGATCTGCAGTTTGTTGTTAAATGTGCATGTGATTATCCAAACTCTCTCTCTCTCTCTCTTTCTCTCTCTCTCTCTCTCTCTCTCTGTTTATGCTCATATGATACAGAAAAACACAAAATAAATGAAATTGATAGAAAAAATAAGAAAAAAAAGAGAAATTGGAAAAAAGGGGGAGGGCAAAAAAAATTATCCTGTCCCCAAGTAACTATGGTCTTGAAAGGCATTTTCATTTTTTTTTCTGTGACGGCTTTCAAGGCGTCGTCACAGAAAAAAAATGAAATAGTATTTCAAGACGTCAAAATTCTTCGCACTACAATAACGTATGTTCTTGACCCACCACACCCGCTTTTTATATTATCTGTGCTGCAGATATTAAAAAAATAGAAAAAAAGCGACTGATCTACACAATTTTTACTGTGTCAGAATGAGCAATAATTACGCAGAGGGTAAAATCTCTGATTCATTTGTGTTCAGTCACTGTGAAATTCATAATTTTTCCACTTTCTGTTTTAAACATTTTAAAAACATTGATTTTTTATTCTATCATAAATGTTATGCAGTTATTATAGCAAGAGGGTAATAAATTATGAATTTTGAGTAATAAAATATATAAGCAATTGAATTATTTGAAAATTCTTACCATGAACATGCTGACAGAAAGGAATTCGCACAAGAAAATAAAATGTCCAACATTCGGGACACTCATATAGAATTTTTGATTTTTTAAAGACTTGTTTCAACAGTTGAATTAGTTTGTATAAACAAACATTAGATATCAATCAAATCCAATCAAATGTTTTGTTCCTATTTAAAGCGCCCATATAGAGCATATAAATCAATACAATTCACAAGTTCATGCAACAGCAAAATGCAGTCTAACATACATACTGATCGTTAATAATTAAAAAAAAATGATAACAAATATGGAAACATAATTAAAAACATATAACCATGATGGAAGAGAGCCAGTACAAAAGGACATAACTGCATTTGTTTACCATAACTTGTGTCTCATTTTTTTAAGGTAATATCGTGATTATGAACGAATTATTTATGTATTGACAAATCACAATTATACAGAACATGATTTCCTGGAAAACAATCAACACTGTTCTACGCTTTTAACCTTTGACATTCTTATAATGAGATGTTAAATAGTTATCAAAGAAACAAGGCTTATATTTTTATACGCCAGACGCGCGTTTCGTCTACATAAGACCCATCAGTGACAATCAGATTAAAATAGTAAGAAAGCCAAACAAGTATAAAGTTCAAGAGCATTGAGGACCCAAAATTTAAAAAAACGTCGTGCCAAATAAGGCTGAGGTAATCTATGCCTTGGATAAGAAAATCCTTAGTATTTCGAATAATTCATACTTTTGCAAACAGTTAATTTATAAAAATGACCATATAATTGTTATTCATGTCAACACCGAAGTGCTGACTACTGGGCTGGTGATACCCTCGGGGACGAACCGTCCACCAGCAGTGGCATCGACCCAGTGGTGTAAAAAGTTATCAAAGGTACCAGGCTTATAATTTGATACGCCAGACGCGCTTTAAACTAGGCCTTTAAAGAAAGATCTCTCTCTCTCTCTCTCTCTCTCTCTCTCTCTCTCTCTCTCTCTCTCATATTTGTATTTCGTTCAATTTTTTTAACATAAACCAGGCCGTTAGTTTTCTCGTTTGAATTTGCTTTACATTTGTAATTTAGAGGCCTTTTACAGCATACTATGTGGTATGGGTTTTGCTTATTGTTAAAGGCCGTACATTGACCTATTGGTGTTAACTTCTTAATTTTATCATGTCTGATCTGGAAAATTTTTATAAGGTACAGACTTAAAACTGTATTAAAATCTAAATCTTTATTTGTCAAGATCACACAAACAGATTTTCTTAATTTTTGTTTTTCAGATTTGGAAACTTTTGAAATAAATTTTGTAAGAATTCTTATTTTGGTAAGCTATGTAGAGGGCACTGTTCACCCGTTTCGATTACATCATTGGCTTTCAAATATTCAGCTATGAGCGTGCCTGGTGAAGGTAAATCAAGAAAAGCGCTTGGAAGCATGGCATTTATAGCCTGTGTTATTTTTCTTTTTCTTAATCAAAATGCAGTTAACTTTCTATCAAGATAAGTGAACATAGTCGACAGAGCCTTTCACATGTGGACAGAAGTTCAAGTTTTCCTGAGATTTTATTGAGTTTTCGTTCATGTCTCCCAGTTTCTATTCTCAAACTGTGGTTACTCACCCTAAATTTGGTTAAAGTTCTTCTGCTCTTAAGATTTTTCATATTCAAGTAACGTTCATAATTGAAAGTAAATTTAAATTTGTAATATTTTTTCCAGTATCTTTTGAATAAATATTTCTTATGTATAGTCATGTCTTAAGAAAGTTCTTCTGACGACATTTCTTAAAATACAATTAAAATTTATATTTGCTAAGTTTTTTACAGATCGTAGGTTATGATCCAGTTTTTCACAATAAAACAGTATATTAGAATACCATGAGTATTTTTGACTGGTTACTGCTAGATTTATATTCATTATAGGCTTGGGTGTTTCTCGTTTCTCGTTTTTTATATAGATTTGACCGTTGGTTTTTCTTATATCTATTGGCTCACCAGATAAGATGGGAAGTGCTCAAGTTTATACCAGTACACAAATATTTGTTTTAACAAGTCTAAATATAACATGTATAATGAGTATCTCCCAAGTTCTGAAAGGACTGCTATGTTTGTTCAGAGTTTAGTAACACCAAAAAAACACAGAATGTGTTTACAGAACTTCAAATTAAGCTTTTCCCTTTCTCAATCTATGAAAATATCAAATAGAGGAAGAGTTTTTCTGAGTAATGTTAATAAATCCCCCTCTCTCTCTCTCTCTCTCTCTCTCTCTCTCTCTCTCTCTCTCTCTCTCTCAAACATAATTCAAATTAATACAAATAAAAAAAAAACGGATTTTTTAAAACAAGGGGAGGGCAAATTAAATTGTCCTGTCCGCAAAGTACCGATGGTCTTGAAAGGCTATTTAATTTTTTTCTGTGACGGCTTTGAAGACGTCGTCAAAGAAAAAAAATGAAATTATTCGCACTAAAATTAAGTATGCCCTTGACCCACCACATCCTCTTTTTATATTCTCTGTGCTGCAGATATTAAAACAAAAGAAAAAAAGAGACGGATCTACACAATTTGTAATATGTCAGAATGATCAATAATTACTAAGAGGGAAAATTATCTGATTCATTTGTTTCAGTCATTGTGAAACTTATCATGTTTCTACTTTCTGTTTTAATGAAACATTGATTTCTTATTTTATAATAAATGTTCGGCAGTTATCATGGTTATTATGGCCAGAGTGTAATAAGTTATGAATTTTGAGTAATAAAATAAATCAGCAATTTGATTATTTGAACATTCTTACCATGAGCATGCCGACAGAAAAGAATTCGCACAGGGAATTAAAATGTCTAACATCTGGGACAATATTATAAAATTATTGATTTAAATTTAAAGACTTGTCTCAACAGTAGAATTATTTTATATACACAAAAATTAGATATAAATCAAATCCAATCAAATGTCTTTGTTCCTATCAAAGGGCCCATATAGAACATATAAACCAATACAAATCACAAAGTTTATACATCACAATGCAATCTAACATACTGATCGTTAATAATCGAAAAATGATAAAGATCAAATATGGAAACATAACTAAAAACATATAACCATGATGGAAGAGAGCCAGTACAAAAAGAGATAACTACTTTTGTTTACCTTAACTTGCAGTGTATATAAAGTGCGAATCAAGTTAGTTCATTTTCACTGTCGTATGCGAGTATGTCTATTGTAGAATAGAGGATCATGGGAAAACTGTATTTGTTTACGTTTCGAAAATACCAAAATAATTGATTTGAAGGTAAATGTTTACACATATTTTCATTAGGATATGTCTTTTCAATGTACACTAACAGTATTAAAGTTCAAATATGTGTTATGAAAGCAATATGATATAGAATATCGATTATTGAAACTATCCATTTTAACTGTAAATGCGATGCAATCATTTCTGATGTGGAATGTTCGAAGATGCGATGAAATTGTATTGTGGATTTATGTGATAAATGGACTTGCAACAAATGACAAATGAAATGAAAAACTGTAATACAAATGTTTGTTTAACGTCATGCACATCTATTTCAGGATATTTTTTTTTTGGCATTTTATTTGCAGAGGATTTTACATGCACACATCTGCCGCTAGAGTTTATCCTGTTCCACCAATGACTGAACATGTTGATATCTTAAGAACTGAAAAATAAAACCTTGCCAACAAAAGACAACATTCGACGCCTTGGAAAAATTATTATGAGGTAATAAGATACACGTAAAGATTATTTACGGAGAGAAAGGTTGCTGACGATTCCGAAGGTAGAAACCTTTAAATTCTAAAAATGATGGCAAATTCAATTAACTCCCATTGAAGACATAATATAATAATACTTATCTGCACATCTTGATTAGTATTATCATCGTTAAAAGTTTTTGTTGAATTCCAATCATTTTTTTGGAATATTTGTGTTTACAAGACTAACTAATAGACGGACGAACAAACCGACAGATGTACATGGTATTAATTCCAATAACCACCAAATTATGTTGTTAATATACAAAGTATAAAACAAACTTAAGTGTCAATTACAAATTCTAAAACGGACGTAAAGAAAACGGACCCATAACGATTTTATCAACTCATGTGCATTAGAAAACTACATTGATATTCATCAAAAATACACTTTCTTTTTTTCGCATAATTATAGGGATCATGTCTTTGACCAGCCAGAAAGGAAACAAGCTAATCCAAAAAGAAAGAAAGGAACGTTAAGCAGTCTCGGGGAGCCATCAAAGGGAATTAAAAGCGTACGAGAAGAGCGATATAAACGAAATGAGTCAAAAATATTATCACATGTCCGTGCTGGAATTAATCTAGACGACATGCAAACATGGACAGTTAATGTAACAAACATGTATTTCTTAATATATTTATTTATATCTTTTTATGACTTTTCATATGTCTGTAATAACTAGCTGGTCATCTATACGTTTCCCACGTTCTTGACATATATGAATGGTATTTCCATGTTTCCCTGCTTTGTGGTTGCTAGGAATGTTGAAGTTGCAAACTCTAGTTTACATAAATCACACTCATACTTGTTGTTGTTTTCATTTTGGAAACTTGGTGCATATTGTTTCAAATTATGTTTGTACAAAAATGATTCCTCGCATTTCCCACATGTATATGGCTTGTTGTTCAGGTGCTTGTTGACATGGCCATCAAAGTGCTGTTTTTTAAGAAATGTTTTACTACAAAACGGACAGGTGTGCTTTAAAGCTCCTGTTACTTTCTTCATATGGTAAGCCAGGCCTGTTCTGCTTTTGAAGTGTTTGGAACAATGAGTTCAGACCAGGTCCTCTCCATGTTTACAGTTTTTATGCTCATTGAGAAGCACTTTGTCTTGAAACTTTGATTCACACAGGTCACAATTGTGTAACTCATTAGTGTGGATCTTATTATGCCTGTACAAACTAGTTACCCATTTGATCTTGAAAGAACTATAAGTGTATTAGTATGTAGACCACTTCTTCTTAACTTTGGTTCTTTTTTTCCAGGATTCATCTTCACTTGCCTCCTCTACTGTTGAGCCCTCAACTGCTTCAATATCCATATTCTGACGAAAAGATAGTTTTTTGTAAAACTTGATCCGATTGTTGCTTGCATGTTCTTTCTTGTATAAGATGAATGCACTTGTAAAAATTCAACGGCATGTGACATATTAGCTGCGGATCCGTAGCTCTTAGGTCCTTATGTTATTTTTTGACTATTTGCGGACCATAGAGCTACGGATTTTTCCTATTTCAAAACGTTCGGAATTGCGACCCAGGTTCAGGTCGCACTTATTTCCCAAAAAATTATTGTTTATCGTCCATGCAAAGCTTGTCAATATATATAGTTCGTTTCGTTAGACATTTTTCTAGGATATGACGTACCTATTTATGTTTGAATATTCATTTCCTTAACACTATTATCTAATTATTCCCATTTGTATACATTCTCCGCCTATTTTGTTCAGCCATATTGAATCTCGTAGTGACGTCACAAAAAACAAGAAAAGATAACTCTTGGAAGAAAACACGTGTTGGTTTGTTTACGTTGTCTTTTATCTTATTTTTATGACTTTTTGAATGAAATAACGTGTAATTAAAGTTAATTACTAACGAAAATAATAATTCTTCCCAGCAATTTAAATATTTCGTATGAATTAATGTTGTAAAGCCTTCAAAACACTCGATTCTCGCTTAGAAATAAGTAAACAAACCAACACGTGTTTTATTAAAAGAGTTATCTTTTCTTGTTTTTCGTAGGCGTTCCTCGCCTCCAACATAGGAGATCGAGGATATTAGAGTTATCTTTTCTTGTTTTTCGTGACGTCACGACGAGATTCAATATGGCTGAACAAAATAGTCGGAGAATGTATACAAATGGGAATAATTAGATAATAGTGTTAAGGAAATGAATATTCAAACATAAATAGGTACGTCATATCCTAGAAAAATATCTAACGAAACGAACTATATATAATGACAAGCTTTGAAGATTATAAACAATATTTGTTTTGGGAAATAAGTGCGACCTGAACCTTGGTCGCAATTCCGAACGTTTTGAAATAGGAAAAATCCGTAGCTCTATGGTCCGCAAATAGTCAAAATTAACATAAGGACCTAAGAGCTACGGATCCGCAGCAAGTGACATATAAACTATCTAAGGTCATTCAAGCGTGAAATGTAAGTCAAGTTGTGTGGGGCGAATTTGTCTGTCCAAGATGTATGCACTGATGAAGTTGGACCATAGATGTACTATTTAATGATGAAGTGTCATTCAATAAATATAACCACACATATTGATCCCGACGAATTATAAGAAATTGAATTGAATACATTTGAAATAAATGTTATTTCTATGGAATTTATTGGAGTGTTCACAAAGTAAAGATTATCATATCCTTCTTTTACTTTAACTATTGTTTGAGCGAGTCGGCTAAATTAAGACTTTAATACATGAAAATGAATACAATTCATACAGTTAAAATGCACCGCATATAAATTACAAATGAATCGCCCTACAGTGAAAATGAAAGTAAAGTATCATCATTCGACAGTAAAAATGACTCGCATAAAGAAAGCATTCTAGTGGAATGTAATTCAATATAAACAAACTGAATGACAAAACCTATTCTCCATTACACAACATTAAAATTGCGTTGAAATGAATATTTTTCTGCAACTACAACTTACCTGCTAGTTTTAAATCACCTGCACGATCTGTTTGTAAAAATTCCTAAATATTCACCTATTTCGGTATATATTTCACACCTGGATGGCTCTAGGCGCGATAAAAACCCGCCCGCATCTATTACATTGTCTTACTTGTGTTATTTATTTATAAACATATACATTTGATCTATTTTTCTTCGTTTTATTAAAAAAACATGAATTTGTCGTCTGTTTATTTATCATTCTACAATAGAAATTGATGGCATATACAGTAAAAAGGGTATTTTAGGATCCGCACTTAATATACACTGAACTTGTGTCACTTTAAGGTAATATCGTGATTATGCAAGGATTAATTATGTCCAAATATGTAATGGCAAATAACAATTATACAACTCATGTATATCAACACTGTTCTACGCCTTTAGCCTTTGACATTCTTATAATCAGATGTTAACATTCAAATGTTAAAACTAAGCCTGAAAAGTAAGATCTTTATCTCTTTTTCTCACTGTCACTCTCTCGAACTGTCCCTGGTAAGTGGAGAGTTTGATGCATGCTAACATATTGAACCCCTCCCCATTTTGTATGTGCCTGTCTCAAGTCATGAGCCTGTAATTCATTTGTTGTCTTTTGTTGCTGTGTATCATATCTATATTACGTTCATGGTTTTTATTTTTACATAAATCAGGTCGTCAGTTTTTTCGTTTGAATTGTTTTACATTTGTCATCTCGTAAAAACTCATATATTCTTGAACATTTCGGTGTACAAATTGAAAGTTCCACGGAAGAAAGGGTAGGCAATGCCATTTTGCAGACACACATGGAATCAGATTTTTTCAAGGGTATTATACAAAACTTACCCACAATCAATCTATATTCAAAATATGGCAAAGTCTGCAAAATAAAGTAAAATACACTTTAACTCTTATATCTGCACTGTGTTCCTTTGTGAAATCATTAAACGTATGTAAATACCATGGGGAATGGGATTAAAAACCATCACTGGAGGGGATTCGAAACAGACAAAAGAATTACAAAAAAAAAATATGTAAACATTGAGTCTTCTAGGAGATGTTGTATGATTGCTTAGACTGAGCTCTCCGCAAAAATGTAATATGCTATTTTCAAATTACCGTCTTTTGACTCTGGAGGTTAGACTTTTTTCGACAAGTGACCATCTCTGTTGTAGGACATTCTGGTACTCGGTCAAGTAAAAGCAACCTTAGGAAGTAAAATCAAGCTTAATGCGGTAAAATTAGGGAGAACATTTTTTGTTTTGTTTTTTTTTTTCTATACACGACAAAATTATCGGAAAACACTAAACTTTCCACCAAAAAGCACTGTTTGCATACGTTTTTTTTTATTTTACTTCGTTTCATTGGTTACTCCTACTTGTCCGAATACCATGATGTCCTACCACATGGCATGTAACCTATCTAAAAAAATTGACGGATCCTCTGCCGACAGAATTGAAACCTTTCTAATATGATGAACAGCTGTTGAACTATTAAGGGGAGATTGTATTTGAAAATTTCTTGAAACTCGGCATAAAATGAAAATAAAATAAATTCTTGAGTCAACAATTTGTTATATGAAAAAAGTATATCAAAACTGAGAACTGAGCTTCACAAACCCCAACAAAAACATAGCGTTCGGTCAGAAAAGTGAAAGTTTACTAGGAGATTCCATTTCATTACTTTTTTCTACCCTATAAACATTAAGTTTTTACCAAAAAAAAAAATGTCTGTCAACATAAATAACCTTCAACCCCTTTGCAATACTAAGATAATTGTACATGTTGTAGTTGCATGATTTTTTGCCATTTTATCTTCTTACCATTTATTTTATTTTCATTTTATGCCGAGTTTCAAGAAATTTTCAAATACAATCTCCCCTTAATAGTTCAACAGCTGTTCATCATATTAGAAAGGTTTCAATTCTGTCGGCAGAGGATCCGTCAATTTTTTTAGCCATTTTGCTCTATTTTTTATTTTTTTCATTTTTTTTTATTTTCTTGGCCTGTTTTCTCAATTCCTCATCTTTTAGGACCCTCTTATTATCATTTCCTTATTTCATTGACCTGTTTTTCTCTATTCTTTATTTTTGTCATTTTCTAATTTTCTTTGCCTGTTTTCTCAATTCTTTATCTTTTACGACCCCATTATTCTCATTTCCTTATTTCATTGACCTGTTTTCTCTATTCTTTATATTTTTGCACTTTGACCCATTATTTTCTATTCTGTAGACATCATGCAGACCCTTCTACATGTACGTCATTTGATAATTTGAAAGTCAATTTAAGTTGTTTTAAAATATCATAAACTACTTGTATTAAACCAAAGAGAAACAGAGCTCATTGAAACTTTTTCTTCGATTCACGTTAGTCAAGTTTCTTAGTAGATCACGACGGGTGCCTCATGTGGAGCAGGATAGGTTTACCCTTCCGGAGCACCTGAAATTGCCCCCAATTTATGGTGGGGTTCGTGTTGTTGTTGTACCCCTGAGAGGTTTAGTGCTATAAAACCAGGTTCAATCCTTAGAGTTCAGTATTTTTGTGATTTTACTTTTTTCTATAATGAGTCATAGTATTGAATTGGACTCAAAAACGTGTTGAAGAAAAGATTAGTTATCGAATGAAGATGAGATTCATTAAAATTTTGAAATATTGACTTATACACGATCATTAACTAGTGGAAGTAAATTCATGTCACTCCAAGAACACTGGAAGATGTCACTCAAATAGTTCCAATCCCATTATTGTTACCATTTCAATGCTAGTTAGAGTTATTCCAATGAAATGCACAATTACTTATAATCTCAATGCAATGTGTCTTTAGCAATAATATGAGTTTTATAGTTCTTAGCTAAAAATATATATCTATACTACTGAAATAACGAGACCCAATGTGTTAGCTGACATGACTTAAAACAATGAATCAAAAGAATTCAGCTTTATATATAGCTAATATAGTTTAAACAAATTTATTTATAGTGGATTGGGAAACAAGTTATTGCAACTTATAATAATTCCTTTCCACGTTGCGGGTGCGAGTGCTGCCTTGTAGCGGCATTAGCCTGCTCTTTTCCAAAATCTACAAGGGTGTCTTTTACGCGCAAGCGATATGGCTCTCTCTTTACACGGAGATATATGTAACACTAGTATAGGGCAATGGCGTTGATTAAAAAATAACACCATTCCAAATCCTTTTGTTTTCCACCTGATTAATATTACAAATAATTAACAAGTCTGGGTCGAATCCGATAGCGATATCAATAGTTTATTGCTATTTAATGCCCTTTTCATTTAGAGTACCACCATGAGGAGGACACTTAGGAAACAGAATCTGTCCTGATTTAATTTGAGCATTCTCAAAACATCACTTTAACATATTAAAATATGATAACACACCCATTCACCTGATTCGTTCATTCTAAAAATAGAAAAAGTCCAAAATAAGTGAAGAGGTCACCAAGGATTCCGCACGACTGCCATGACAACCAACAAAAAATAAGTAAGGTCATACTTGGAATCAAAACTGGCCAACTGTATCCTTGGTAGAGGGAAGCCAAAACTCCTATGATAACGGACCTCAGAAAGAAACAACTGATTCATTAGGGGAACAACTACAACCATCAGACATCAAAAAGATTGGCCTGATAGTTTTCCACATTGAAACTTTTAATGGATCTCGTCTACCTCAGAAGAAACTACTGATCCATTAGGGGATTATAAAACATTTTTAAAAGATGACTACATTTTTAAAGCCTTTAAACCCCTGTATAAGGCTAGTCTTGTAATATCTTATAAACTAGACGGCATTGAGTAAAAGAGTTTAGGAATTGAGACACCTTATCAATCAATCAATTCGTGATAGCGACTGTAAAACTGGTAAAGTCATCATTTCAATTGTTGCTATAGGTTTAGAACTACATGTCAGTAACTGCGAGTACTCTTAGATCTATACTTAGAGTCTTTTTGTTGTTGTGATGTACAATTATCCGGCCATGTCCAATCTGTGTTTTTGTTAGATGTCTCTCTATTTGTAAACACCTGATGAGTAAAGGATTTTTCAACTGATTTCTATAGTTTGTTCTTATGTTGTACTGTTCCACTACTCTCCCAAGTTAGGGGGTTAGCGCCTTCAAATTAGTTTAACACTGCCACATTCCGTATGTGCCTGTCTGGAGCCTATAATTCAGTGGTTGTCGTTTGATGCGGAAAACTTTTTGTAGTCATTGTGTTCCAATATTGCTGCCATTTGTATTATACAGTCCCTCCTGACATAAAAATATTACTGATTTACTATGCGACTATAAGATTTACATAATAAAGTGCATATATGGTCAGTTTTGGTTGATGCGAACAAATAATTTTGTAATACGAGTAATCCTGAGGTATCAAAACTTATGATTTTTTTTTAACTATTCAATATGTTGGATAAAAGAGGCCATGATGGCACTCTAAATTGATGCGGACAAAATTTTGAAGTCATTGAGTTCCAATATTGCTGTCATTTGTATTATACAGCCCGTCCTGACATAAAAATATAACTATTTACTATGCGGCTATATAGATTTACTTGATAAAGTGCAAATATTGTCAGTTTTGGTTAATGAGATCAAATAATTTTGTTTTACGAGTCAACCTGAGTCAGCCAGTCTGAGATGTGAAAACTGTTGAATTATGGTGATGATTTTGTTATTTAAATAAAAGAATGACATGCTTGAACTGTTTATTTGTGAAGAAAAAGAAATTTACTATGATTAATTTTCAATTAATTAAAGAGGTGTAATAACATTATTAATTAACTGTAATCGTCAATATGTCAATCGAAAATGATCAGTTGGTCATTTAATTTTGATGTACCTTATCATTTGATATTTAAGTCAGTGTATCCAGGACACGATGACAATCTGCGTTAACCCGCGTTTACTACAAACAGTAAACGTGCGTTTACTTTTGACGAAAATAGAAGACGCACCTTTTTTCACTTTAACGCGGAAGTAAACGCGAAAGTTAACGCCCGTTTACTCTTTACAAAATTAGAAGACGCGCCGTTTTTGCGTTAACGCGGAGGTAAACGCGAAAGTAAACGCCCGTTTACATTTTATGTCTACTCAAATTTCGGAGTTAACGCACAGTTAACGCGGCGTTTACATGAAGTGCACGCGAGTAAACGCCGCGTTAACTTTTTCCGCCCGTCTACATGTAATGCTTGGTCTGCACCCAACTGTAGGCATTATCAACTTTAGGTCACCGTACTGCGTTCAACAATTAGCAAAACCGATACCACATAGTCAGCTGTAAGAAATGATAAGAATCAAAAAAAGCAAACGAGAAAAGCAAACAGGCGGTTGTATGTAAAATAATACAATTAACGGAAAAAAAGGTGATATATAGCAAACAAACGACAACCGCTGAATTACAGGCTCCTGCATGACTTAAGACAGAATGTAATTGGAATAAACATGTTATCAGGTGACGAACCTATATTTAACTAGGGACAGTGGTGTAACAGTACAAAATATATAAAAGTATGTCAGTGAAACAGCATTTAAAATGACACAAAAGCCATAAGATTTTCTTTTTTTTTTTCATTCAGCCATTGTCTGCTTACCTTGATTTTAATATTTGTATTGCCATCTTTAAGCATGTTCTCTCTCGATTAAGATGAGAGAGAGAGAGAGAGAGAGAGAGAGAGAGAGAGAGAGAGTATAACAATGTCAAAGATTATAGGCGTAGAACAGTGTTTATAGATTTCCAGAAAATAATTCTGTGTAATTGTGAATATATAAATGAATATATAAAATGTACATTTTTCACTACGTATCTGGACAAAATGCATGGTATTGCCTGTTTTTACATATCTTACAGTAATATGTTTAGGCAAACTATGTTATGTATAGCTGTAAAGTTTTTTCATACATTTCAGATATAATAAGATAATTTAATGGCCTCATCAGTCAATCATTTTTTTGTTTAATTTGCCATGACGAAGGAATCTCAAACAGAGCAGTCACATGGTGCACGGAATGCAAGGTGTTGTTTAGTGAAGACTGCGAAAAACCTCACAGCAAGTCAAGACTGTATAAGAACCATAGAACCATGTCATCTGAAGATTACGACAAGTTACCTAAATTCATGCCAGAAATTAGCAGTCAGTGCAGAGACCACAAGAAGTTTGAACTTCATTGTTCTTTCCATGCCTGTCCATGCTGTGTCCAGTGCATCTCCGATGAACACCAGAAATGTCAGGACCTCAAACCTTTGTCGGACATCCTTAAGAAAGTAAAATCATCTGCCTCAGTTCTACTTTTGGAAAAAGATTTGAAGAATGTGATGGAAAACTTAGATACAGCCATAAAATTCCTGAAAACCAGAATCAGTACCAACAATATTCAGAAAACGAAAGCCGTTGATAAAATCCGGTATATGAGGAAGTCTATCAATGATTACTTAAACAAATTAGAGCAAGACATCCTTAATGACTTAGATTCTAAACATTCCAAGATAATTTTCAAACATGGCCACTCTTATGCAACAATTGGAACAGCGAACCAGTCGGGTAAACCTACTGCAGAGCCAGTTTACCAAAATGATGCAATATGCAACTGAGCTACAGATGTTTATTGGCCTTAGAGAAATTGAGAAAACTACATCACAAACCGCAAGCTATATGGATGATTTAGAACGTGATGACAACTTCATTAAAAAGAATCTGGAGGTTAACATTTCATCTGCTCTTCAATCTATTTTACTCGATGTCAAATCCTTTAGGTTGCACTTTGTAAATACAGCTGTTTCTTAAACCACGCCTATTTTGGGGAGATATATAATATTCATAGATATGTTAATTTGTTAACATACTGGTTCCCATTTATGATCTCTGTGTTTCATCTCATAGAGACATCACTTGGGAATGTAACCAGTATAGAAAAACATGGTAGCGCCTAAATTTTAATTCTTAGGAGGTCCAAAAATGAAGGTAAGGGTAGTATAGAATTTTAGTATAAGTTTAAACTCTTAGAAGTTCAGGGCATATAAATGTTGAAAATATGCCGCACAGCCCTATATTTTGACCTTTGAATAAAATAGTAGTGCATATAAACTTTCCGTTTTGGGATATTATTTTTCACGAAACTTCATAGTGAAAGTGTCACAGTTTTAGCCGCAAAGGGAGTTCCTATGGGAAATTGCATTGTCTATATTTACAGAATTGGAACCTATATAGGGTTAAAAATTAGAACGTACAGAATTCCATAAAATCTGGTTTATCTCAGAGATTTTTAAGAATTTAACTTAAATATGAAGTTTTATAAATATTTCATGAAGATTGAGGATTTCATGGGCCTTAACTATGATGACTCAGCATAAATTCACAGTTTACAGTGTGCATGGTTTAATTAAAGCCCTGAATTCAAAATAAATTCATAATATATGCCTATTTGTAATTTAAATTGTTTAGAAGTGCTTATATTTACTCTTCGCAGTCATTGCAACTCATTGATCCTTCCTAATTATTTTTGGTGGGGTGTTTTTGTCCTGTCGATAACCTAAAAGTAAGCCGTAACACCTAAAAGTGCATTTTTGTGACCGCGGCATAAAAAAGTACAAGCTAGAATTACAAAAAGACCTCAATAAAACTTACAATAGTGTGACTTATCCTAAATATGTACTTAAGAGCCAATCCGCCAGAAAACCATGCAATATTCAGAAAATCGTCCAAATCGACAATCACAACTTGACAAATTTTTATACATCATCTTAATCCTTGACATAAAATAAAAGAATTTGACCACTTAATTTTTCCCAGAATCGTATCTATTTTTAGTAACAGCCTCATTTGCATAATTCTGTAAATTCATAATGAAACCAAGGAAAAATCCAACTTTGTTATGCCTTTTAAGAATAACCCAGAAGCATATTAAATGGGGTAGTTGAGTTTTTAGATTAATGTCAGCTGAAACTCATCCATTTTTCTATGTTATGATCAATACAAATGAAAATTTAAACGATTTGGCACATTGCCAGGAGCATGGACACACAGGCGGGGTTTTTCGTACATGAATTTACGTGGTTTTCATTCGCTTCTATCTTGCAAGACCCATTCCGGATTTGTTTGCAACTTATATCGGTTTTAACTATGGGGTATGTTTTATATCAAAACAAAATATTAAGCTTGGCAAATGACTATTATATGTTAACTTATGCCTTGGAAGAATGGTGATTTTTGTCCAAAATTGACACATTTTGATTTTGATTTTTATTAAATTCTGAACACAATTGGTACTAAAATGGCTAATAAAATCATTCGAACAAGTAAAATCAATTTGTCTGAAAAATGAAATTAGACGTATTTGTACTGCAAGTCCAAAAATCAATAAATTGTCTGAAACCAGGGAGTCCATCTTTTATGCTCTTCCATTGACTTATCTCCCTTGTGTAAGATCTCAAACATGTCAGCTCCCAATGATGGTTTTGCAGACAAATGTTTGCAGTGAAGTTTGTGACTTTAATAATCTAGGATGAGCATGTGGGCTATCCCAGCCTTATACATCTACATATTACAAACTATTTAAGATATCTAAATGCACTAAAGACCAAAATAGCATTTCCAAAAAAAATAATTACTGCCAAGAAATTTGACAATCATGACAATAATTTAGTGAATAAACATGATAAATATTGATTGGAAAAAGAAGTCTATGAACAGCAAAAAGTGTGTTTAGATTTCAACGAGCAAAACAAAAGTATTCTAAATCATTCTTCATAAAAAAAAAGTGAGGGAGTGGAACCACCTTGCTCGCACCAAAATTGAGATTGAGAGAGTCAAAACTGCTTAGACGCACCATCAATTAATCAACGACACTCTCTCTACGTGGTATTGAAACCAGCATTGGTAACCAAACATATTCATACAGATACAGACTACCATTCATCTACATTTAGGAAGTCTGAATAATACTGAAAACTATGGTGTAGAATTTCCAACAGGACTCCTTATTTTATATAAGACAAGGAGTGGTTTATTTTCCCATGGTTGTTACATCATCTTGTCTTTGAATATGCTCGAAGTACAGGGACTTTTATGGAATTCATTGACATGATAGTCAAGCAAGATGTCAACATCTTATCCAACCCTCTTCCAGCAAAGCCAAAGCTGACCAAGTATCTTCACCCTTTCAAAACAGGCTGTATATAGGACGAGTTATTCCAGAAGGAAAAGGTACAAATCTTACAATCAATTTTTATTTGTTCTATATAGTCAATCTGAAATTAGGGGACCAACAATTGATACATTAGCTAGATTAAAAAAAGGGGGGATGGGTGTTGAAGGGGCATGTGAATATTCTTTTACACTTGACCTGTTTCTAAGACATCTTATTTATTTCCTATGGCAAAGTGCAAGCAAATAATATATATCCGTATATATACATTGTTCTGTTTTGGGACCTTTGATTAAAAAAGCAAGGGGGAGGGTTAGAATGGTCAAAATATTTATGTCCTTGTCAGCTTAGGACAGAATTTTAATTTTCAAGCTATTAACCAGGGTACAATATATATTTATTTTCTGCTTTAAAAAATCAATTTATAGACCAGAATCATGATAATAATCAAAATCTATTTCAACATATTCAACGTTTAGCAGGTCAGGTTTTTATTCTCTTCCCCTAAGTTATATTTTCAGTTCTTACTGGAAGTTGTTCAGCTCTTTGTCTACTAAAAAAACTTTTATCTCGTGGAAAAGCCTGCTACAAATACATGTTTTACAACAAACTGTACATGTAACACTAGACAACTTTATCCAGAGAATAATATTTTTTTAATGAACTAATAGGCCATGGAGACTAAAAAAATCAAAAGCATTGCAAACTTTTGTAAAGTTCCATTTTAGGACCCTACATGTACAGGTATGTAGATTACTTATAGAGCCCTTTTTAAAAGAAAAAACATACATTTAAACTACATGCACAGTGATGCTACACTACCCTACATTTCCTGTCTGATATATTTTATTTTATGTAAAACAAAATTGAAGAATTATTTTATAGTTTAACACTTTTTATTTGTAGGGCTATATATATGCAAGCAATGCTCAATTAAGATGAATTTTTGTAAAAGTGACTATAGCCAGGTCAAACTAAATACATGTATAGAAGAAGATATTGGTAAGTTATTATTAACTTATATATTAATTGATTGATTGTTGGTTGCTTAACGTCCAGTGGCAAATATTTCATGCATATTCAGGACGAGAACAAGTTCACAATAAATACAATAGGTAGGATCTGTAATAGATTAAGGGATTAAGGTCGGAGAAATTTAGACTGCCACGGGAAATGAGGGTATATTGGATAGGAACAGAAATTTAGCCTTGCAACAGGTCACCTACGGACCCCTCAAAGAGTTGTTGCAAGGGTTCTTAACGTGCAAAGAGCGTGGCACTCTATTTACACGAGGCATCGGATTTAACGTCCCCATTCTGACCGGACGTGGCTGCAAATTGTACATCCCGCACAGCCAAACGGACGCCCCACTTTAGCACGGGTTTTACTGCCGGTCGGAGGAAGACCAATGGTGACCATACTTCTATACCCCAGTCACCCTTGGGGTTAACTTATATATTAATTTAACTGTTTGTATAACATGGTAATCATACAAAGTATATGTAATCACTTATATAATAACATAATTATACAATTACATGTTATACATTTGTACATCAGTTGTATTAAACAGGTCTTTGTAAACTTGGTTTTCCCATTGAAAAATCACTTTGCTAATTTTAATTTGTAGTACTATATTGGGCGGCTCCTATAGTTTCCATTCAATAACTTACAATGACTAATGAACTGTTCATACATTCCATTTCAATTATTTTATTTATTAATACGTATTACTTTTACTGTTAAGTCTGTTTTTTGTGATATCCATTTTACGTGACTCTGTATTTATGTATCCCGTCATACTTTAAACGACAAAATTATTTTATGTCTACCTGTGCGAATTTCAAACGCGCGATTTTACGCCAGTACTAACCTTCCATCCTTTATGGGTGGATTTTACATAGATATATAAAATCGTATAATATAAGCAAAATGAGGATGTTAAATTTGATGTATGCCTTTTTGTGCTTCTTCGTTACATTTGTTTGTTTTTATAGTGATTAAGATGATAACACAATGTTGACTGCTGTACCCCTATTTTTGACAATTTTACCTATTGTGTCTGTTTGTTTTGTTCACGCATCGTTGTCAATATAATGGAATTTGATGCGACTGTAATACAAGTGAGAGGTTTATTATCTAGCTATAAAACCAGGTTCAATCCACCATTTTCTACATAAGAAAATGCCTGTACCAAGTCAGGAATATGACAGTTGTTATCCATTCGTTTGATGTGTTTGAACATTTGATTTTGCCATTTGATTGGGGACTTTCCTTTTTGAATTTTCCACAGAGTTCAGTATTTTTGTGATTTTACTTTTTCAAATATAAAAGGGGGAGATTTTTATTGGTACTTTTGAAGATATTTCACCTGTTCGATTAATTGATTGGTTGTTGGTAATGCTAATGTCCAATGGCAAATAGTTCATGCATGTTTAGGACAAGAACAAATTAAAATAAATACATTATTTGGGTTCTTAATATGCTAAATCTAACAATGTATTTAAATAATTTAAGATGGTGCAATTGGGCCCCATTTTAAATTGGTTCACATTGATTTCAAAATGGTCCAAAATTTTTTTTCTTATTTCTACACAACTTGAATTCTTGAGGTTCTTTTGATATACAAAATGCAAATGTTTTATATTTAGATTTTTAATTTTGGTCCGGTTTTCAAATTTGTCCACATTTTAAAGTCCAAAGGGTCCAAATTTTAACTGAGTTTAATTTTAACAAAATTTGAACTCTAATTACAATGAATTAGGGTTCTTTGAATGATAAATAGAAATAATCAAATATCCTGAATATAAATATGTACTTAGATTTAAGATTTTGGTCCCAGTTTTCAAGTTGGTTCAAATGGGGTCCATAATTTAACTGTGTTTGATTTCAACAATAATTTTAAAGATGCTGATTCAGCATGATCCTAACCTGTATTTAGTTTTTGGGCCCTATTAAGAAATTGGTTTACATTGAGGTCCAAAGGGTCCAAAATTAAACTAAATTTTAAATCTTAATTTGATCTTGGGTTCTCTGATATGCTGAATCTATTAAACTTTATCTTTATACCATATTTATTCTGTGTTAGAAACCTATTCTTTGTGAAATATTTAATCCCATTACAAATTTAGAGCTGTTATAGCTTGAATGTTCTGTCCAAACTTGCATTATTTCTTCATCTTCCACAAAATTTGTCCTTTTCTGAGATAACTGGTTTTATCTTTTTAAATGAAACTTTAGTGAAAAGAAAAGCACAATATGTGGATGATTATCTGATGTCAAACATTTTCAAGATGGCCATCAAGGATGGCACAAATTTCAACACTGGTTAATTTAATGAAAATTGTTAATTAGGGATAGTCGTGGTAGTTTGACTTGCTAAACAAAGTAATGTTGTTTTTTCTTCCAAAATGGCAAACATTTTCAAGATGGCCTTATATGAAAATTGACATTAAGGAATTATAGCACTTTTGACATGCCAACAAAACAATGAATTTTTTTTTTTAAAGATGGACACAGCAAATAAAGGGTAAAATTTTCAATTTTGTTGAGTTTGATTTTAAAGAATATTGATATTTAGCTGTACTTTGACACAGAGAACAGATATAAAGATGGCCACCATTTCAAAGATTGTCACTAAAAGCGGTCAAATTATCGCCATTGTCTGTTTTCAATGTAAAATTATATTGAGAGGTAATTTGACATGCCAAACCAAATTGAGGCAATTTTTATTGTTGTAAAGATGTTAAGGGCTATTTGGACATGCTTAAAAGGAGTGGATAATAACTATTCTGCAAAAATGATTTGGCTTTAGTTGGGAGAATTTTGTAACTGCATCCACTTACAGTAAAAGTTGTCAATTTTATTTCCTGTCAGTGGTATATATGAAATTAAAAAAAAATATGGTATGATTGCCAATGAGAACAAATGACATAGAAGTAAAGCTATAGGTCTTCATACGCCATATGGCCTTCAACAATGAGCAAGACCTATACTGCATATATATTCAGCCATAAAAGGCCCCAAAATAAGAAAATGAAAAAATATGAAAACTAACAGCCTGATTTATGTACATGTATGTATGTTTTGTGGTTTTTAGATCTAGACTCGCAGCTAATCTTTCTGTCAGTGTCAACAACAACTGAACTTTCACAGCAGTCAACATCAGATTGGGAGACTGATAATGCTTGTAACAGAAACAATTTCAACCAACCAAACAAGCAACAGAAACTTTCCAACTTTAAAACATCAGTTAAATCTTCCATGGGATGATGTCTCAAAAAATAACAGTTCATCATTTATGGAGATTTTAATGTTATGGTTTTTCTTTTACAAGAAAGTTAATGTACACTTGTTTTATAGTAAAACCTATAGCCGTTCAAGTATAAAAAAACACATTCAACTTTATTGAAATTTGAAGATTCATATGACTTATTTTAATTCTGTTATCTCCGAGGATGTGATGTAGAGCATTATAGGTACAGTAATCTTAACAGCTATCCAATTTCATTCAAAATTCTTTATAAATTTTGCACTGGTATATATAGACTAAGTAATTTGTTTTTCGTCTAGTTATGGGATTTTTTTTTAGAAGCATTTATGATTTTCATGTTTGTATTGACCACATTGCAGCAACATAGATATAGGTACCTGGCAAATCTTGCCTTGTTAGCATAGTAGGCTCAAAGGGTCATAAAAAAATTTCCATCAAGTGTCTGTTAAAATCATCTGTTTACAGTTTTCACTTTTAAACCATCATCTTAATAACTTTAGAAGAAGTGTCATACATATATATATGTATACAAAATTTAAAAACTTTTCAATATATATATATATATATTGATAAAAGCTATCAACATGACAAGATCTAAATACCCAAAATTTTTCTGAAAAATTGGACATAACATCTATGAGCTATTGTCCCTGAAATGTGTAAATTTACAAATTTTCACAGTTTTCTGCTACTATCCGACAACTATATCAATATATTATAAGAATAAATTGCAAAAGTGGTCAGAAGAAACTTTTTTTTTACAGTCTGAACTTATTCTGAATTGTTTAACTTCTAATTTAAATTGATTGCGTTTGAAATATGTGTGTTTTATTGTTTTAGGTGCACAATTTGTCAATACGATCTATTTCGGCTCCTGGGAGCCTCTAGATTTATAATGAATAATTTGTATTTATGTATGATTATTTTCTTAATGTATTAAATGAAACATTAATTATTCTTTTCCATTTGTTGTTATACTTATTTATAAGTCCAGATCCTATCATATGTCAGTAGTTACAAATTAGACGGCAAAATTGAGAAAATTTGAATATGCAGGTTACCCCATTTTGTTGTGGCATATACCAGACACCAACATTATTTGCCGAGCTTGATATTTTTTTTGATTGGGTATATATAGTTATACTTTGCAAGTAGATATGTTGTTTTACAATAATAAACGGGTCTTGGAGTATTTTGGCTCTGAAAGATGACCAAAATCAGCCATTTTGGACATGTAGCTAAATAAGACATATTGAAACAGTTAGATTATACATACACTTAATAGACAGCATTGTTAATTCTATGCATTCTTACACTTAAAGTGATGTATTACTAGGAACAACTATCAAAAAATTATAAATGTTACCATATTTTTTTATTTAAACCAGCGAAATATGCCAAAAAAAGCTTATTTTTGCTGTTTTCGAGCAATTTCATCTGTTTAAACATGGCTCTCAAAAAATATCCAGATCGGTTCAATATTTTCCCAAAAAAAATTTGTGTGGTTATTTACATTACTAAGGTGCACCAATATGCCAAATATGAACTCATTTGGAAAAAGTGACATTCGGACGGTTTTGCATGGTTTTCTGGCAGATTGGCTCTTAATATTCCATATTGCTAGAAACAGGGAAAACATATGGGAAATGTGAGGCCCCAGGGGCAAAAAACAGAGAAAAATGCCTACCCCTGGGTCATAAAACAGATAATTTAACTTGTAAATGCTATGATTTTATTATTTTAAAGGTCTTTTGTAAAGAAAACAATAACTGTGCTAGGAAGTTATGCAAAAATCAGATGTAAGCAGTCATTTCTATCATTTTTTTAGTGAATTTATGCACCAGACTGATATCTTCATAAATACAACTTTTGCAAATACGGCTTTGTTTAAACACTTCTAGTTCATGTATTAACTAACTTATGTTAGATATATGGTAAGGGATGATATTTTTGTGACAAGAATTCTAAACTGACCATTAGAGGCAGAAATTGTGAACTTTCATTGACTAATAGGCATACAGTAAGATGTGGACTGGAGACAAAGGCAGGATTGGATACTTTGTATAATCTTGAATTTTGGAATGATTAACTACTAAACATTACATTTATAGTATTCTAAAATGCTTTCAATTTGTTATCAGAACAGTTTCAAACAGGTTTTAGACAGTTCATGTCAGAAAACATGTACATAGGGTAAGCTGGCAATAATTAAAGTTCTGTTTTCAAATTCTTTAAAAAATTGAAACAGGGGTAGGGGTATAAAATGTACTGTAAAAGGAAACTTAGATTATATGCAGTGATTTCTTTAAGGCTATAATTCTGATAAATAAGTATTGTTGTGAGAAAAAGTGTTTTTAGAGAGTTTTCTATTTGAATAAATGTTTGTATAGGTTGCACTTTGTAAATACAGCTGTTTCTTAAACCACGCCTCTTTTGGGGAGATATATAATATTCATAGATATGTTAATTTGTTAACATACTGGTTCCCATTTATGATCTCTGTGTTTCATCTCATAGAGACATCACTTGGGAATGTAACCAGTATAGAAAAACATGGTAGCGCCTAAATTTTAATTCTTAGAAGGTCCAAAAAAGAAGGTAAGGGTAGTATAGAATTTTAGTATAAGTTTAAACTCTTAGAAGTTCAGGGCATATAAATGTTGAAAATATGCCGCACAGCACTATATTTTGACCTTTGAATAAAATAGTAGTGCATATTAACTTTCCGTTTTGGGATATTATTTTTCACGAAACTTCATAGTAAAAGTGTCACAGTTTTAGCCGCAAAGGGAGTTCCTATGGGAAATTGCATTGTCTATATTTACAGAAATGCAACCTATAGAGATATCGATATCAACACCACCTCTTACCTGCAAATAAAGGCTGGAAGAAAAGATCAAGCTCAGAATTTAATTTCAAAATTTCCTGATATTGAACAAATAAGGCCATCCCTGTTGACATTACTGACAATTCCAGAAGATATGAAGACTTCGAATATCGTTGCCTGTCGTATATTGCCTGATGGTAAATTCATTATACTTGATTATTACAAAAATCAACTACTGTTGTTCGGTAATGATGGCATCTTTATCAGAATAGAAGTTACATTTAAACAAGGTTCATATGATGCCTGCTTTGTAAGAAATTATACAGTAGCTGTTGCATTAGGAGTACACAAAGAGAGAACACTGGTGGATACAGAAAACAATAAAATTATTCAAACGATCGAACTTTCTCATGATTGTTATGGAGTAGCAAGTGATAGTGAAACTTTGGTCATCAGTAGTGGTGGCACACAGAGTACTAGTGTGATTTTGAATGACATGTCTCATACAATCTTAGAAGGCATGGAAGGAGTGGGTTGCATTGCATTATTCCATGGAAATATCTATAGTACCATTCCTTTAGAAAACAACGTCTGCTGCTTTAAAAGTACGGGTAAAACTATGTGGACGTTTACGCACCAGGACATTGACCAACCAGTAGGAATTACATTGGACATGAAAGGCTTTATCTATATAGCTTCTTGTGAAAACAGCAGTTTCGTGGTGGTATCTCCAGATGGGAAAACCTGTAAGACCATACTATCAGAGGCTGATGGAATCAAAAGTCCTTATGAAATAGACATAAACAAAGAAACAGGAATGATGATAGTGTCTAGTAAAATAAGTGAAGATAGAAATACAGACTATGAAACTGTTTTTGTTTATAAGATTTAAAATTTGATTTCATATTTTAATAAAAGTATTTCGGATATCAAGATCATCACATCTTCCCTATTAAGGTGTGCAGGTATTTTATTATGAGAATATACGTTTGTTCATTTTTCTTGTGATAAAAGATTTTGATTTTTAACCGGATTTCCGATGAAAAGTTTCTGGAGTTTTATGGTGGACAGGTGGGTGGTCGGGTAACAAAACAGTCTCCTTGCGATAACTTAATTATACTTTTCGACATCTTTCCGAATTTGGATAGGTTGTTTCTAAATTCAAGAATGATTTTGGCCTTTTCATTTCTCTAAGAATCCATTTATTGTTTTACTTGATCCTTGTTTTGGGTGTAAATTGGAATCCCCTTCAGTATTTACCACCATTAGAACCAAACTATGTCAATGTAAAGGATTTAACAATAGTAGAAAACTTGAGTTATGTGCACGACAACAGGACCACTAGAAAGAATAGCCGTACTTAATTGAAAGTCAATGATGCATCGAGGGGGGGTAGACATTTTTGTTTCTTATCAATTTCTAAATTTATCAATGCATACCTTTAAATGTTATTCTAAAGACGCCAAAATAAGAGTGCACTAACTGAAATATCATGCTATACTGACCATTACATTTCAGTTTTAAAGATAGATATTTTACTACAAGTTTCACATAACTTAATATTTCAAAGACCCCTGACAATGAGGTCAAGGTCCTATAAATCAGGACAGATAGTTATAGACAATTACAATTACTCCAAACAACTGACATTCCTTATGTTATTTGAAAAAAGAACACACCAAAATACTAAAACATTACATTGACCAAAGAACCATGAAGTTGAGGTCAAGGTATTAGGATACCTAACAGACAGACATGTACACAATGCAATCTTTGTATCATTGTCTATACACCAAAGATAATTGATATATTGCTTATAGTACTGTACATGAATTACAGACCAAAAACACAAAAACATTACATTGACCAATGAACCATGAATATAATGGTAGGTTCATATGAAATTTGCCGGCCTGGCATGTATTCCTTCAAATTATTATGTTCACTATATTCAGATGACTTACTGCTTATAGTATCCGGGAAACAGACCTTGCCATGTTACTTAACCAATGAAATGAAAGTCGAGGTCAGACGAACTCTGTATGGTTGACATTATCTGCACACAAAGTATAAAGCATCCAGGTCTTTTTTATTTTTATTTTCACATGTTTGAGTATATGTTTTTACCTTCTGAAATCTAAAGCTTTATATCAATAGCTAACACAGCCGCCGGACATTTACCCCTTATGTCTGCATGAGAAAAAAACTGATGCCACATAACTTCAAGCAATACTGCTATCATTTCTCCTTTAAATTCTAAAATAAAAGCTATTATCATTCAAAATCATTAAAGAATTGGGTAAAAGTATACTAAATACAGAAAAAAAATGTGTAGAATGACATTAACTGAATCAAAAATTAAAAAAAATAAACTAAAGTTCACATGGAACGATAATAGGACTAAATACAAATTAAAACAGGTATTAAACAAAGGACACTTGCAGGTCCACGACTGAGTTAAAGTACCTACGCCTTATTTTTAGCCCGATTTTTAGTATTTGTATTGTTATCTGATAAAGTCATGCTATTTATAAAGTGCACAGTCTTCTCTGCTTTCAAAAACTTTCTGTTTGAATCCGTTCTGGTTCAATTACTATAACAGGGATTTCTTTGTCATGTGTTTATTTCTGTCGACACTCATTCATGGATTAAATGGTCATGGTTACATTGAATGAACCCGTCTTGGTTTAATTACTATAACAGGGATTTCTTTATGTCTGTCGACACTAACCATGGATCAAAAGGTCATGGTTACATTGAATCCGGGTAATGTATAGAGAGAAAATCATTCAAAATCATTGAAATTGTTTGTCAAAATGGTTTAATAGATAAATATTATTATCCTTACATCATATATTTTATGTGTTGGATTATATTTGTATTGTAAAGAAAGTTTCTGCAGACATTTATATGATTGTTTATTACATTACTTTTTCTCTTATTTCGTATATATTTTGGACTTTTTATATCTTTGGGGATGAACGAATCACATGAATGGGTGTGGTTGCATGTTTTAAAATTTGAGGTTAACTCTCTAGAATTAAGTCTCTTCCCAGCAATGCTGTTGGAATGGTTAGGTAATTAATCACTATGACCGGGATTTTTCTCTATGCTTTTCTTAAATACCTACATTTAACATGGGCACAACATGTTAAATTACTTTTATAAACATCGACATGATTTCTTTGGAGTATCATCATCAGGCTCTTCCGATTCTGAGTCTATTGAATAAGTAGTTCAATTATACATTGGTATTAAATATAACAAAATATACGTAAATGTTTGTTCTATCAAATGGTAAGGGAACGCACATTTAACAGATGATTGGGGTTTGTGTACTCTCATTTGATTCAAAAATATATAGAATACAGAAAAAAAGGATGCTGACAGTGGCGGATTTTACGGGCGTGCGTCCCCCTTTAAACCACTAATTTATTTTCACATGTTTGAGTATATGTTTTTTTCTTTTTTAAACTGACTAACGGCAAACATTAAAGAATTGGGTAAAAGTATACTAAATACAGAAAAAAATGTGTAGAATACACAAATGATGTAATTACAGATTAATCATGTATGGTGGTGCTCCTAATGAAAGGGGGCTTATAAGTATAATATATATCCCAAACATACACTAATGTTATTGGTATCGGATTCGACCCGGAACTTGTTTATTATAGGTTATATTGAATATGTCAAAAAAATCGTCTGGAATGTCTGAAAGTTGGATTTGTTTATTTATTGTCATGCTAGTTCACAAATTGAACCTCGTTATTTAAGTAGTATAGATCGATATTTTAGCTCAAGACACTTTAAATTGCTTAAGAGACATTATGTTGAGCTAATTAGTACTTATACTTTCCATTGGAATATTTAACTACTACTAGCGTTTCGATGTAATTAAAATTGGCATCAGAACCATTCTAATTTGTAAAATTTTAAAACATTCAATTTAACAAACAGGGTTTTTAGAGGGTTTCTACGAGATTTGTATTGACTTCTAGTAGTTAAGGACTGTGAATGAATCAATATTTCAGAATTTTGATGAATCTAACTTTCATTAACCAATTTTTGCAGACTTTGTTATATTTTTAATATAGATGGATTGTGGGTAACTTTTGTACTTTGCCATATTACATGTTTTTCAATGCACATGATGTATGTCGTCAGGAGAAAAATATACCGAGGGTATCACCAGCCCAGTAGCCAGTATTTCGGTGTTTACATGAATATCAATTATATGGTCATTTTTATAAATGTACTGTTTGCAAAAGTATAAATTATTCGAAATGCTAAGGATTTTCTTATTATAGTCATATATCAACTTAGCCGTATTTACCTCAATTTTTTTTGGAATTTTGGGTCCTCAATGCTTTTCAACTTTGTACTTGTTTTTTGGCTTTCTAAATATTTTGATCTGAGCTTCACTGATGAGTCTTAAGTAGACAAAACGCGCGTCTTGCGTATCGAATTATAATCAGGTCGCAACCTGTAAGAGCTGCATGTCATGAAATGCTCTTCCCACACGTTTATAATAAAACTAATTCCAATTAAAATATTTTGTTTTAGTGTGTTGCTTTTATTTTATGTCCAAAAATAAATGTGCATATAAACACAAAACTAAAGTTTCTTAAGAGTTTGTTTAATGCTTTTATCTGAATAGTACATATATTTAACCAATACATATCAAATTTGTGTTTTAAAACAAAATATTAAACTAGCAATACAAATATTTAAATCTAAATCAATATTTCTACAGGAGTGTCCCAGATAGTGGAGATTTTACACTTCTGTGCGATTTCTCTCTGTCACCAGGTTCATGGTAAGAATTTTCAAATAATCCAATTGCAAATTTATTGAATTACATTACTAAAAATTCAGAATTTATTAAATTCTGGAAACTGTCCATTTATGATAAAATACGAAATCAATGTTTCATTAAAACAGAAAATAGAAGCATGATACTTTTCACCGTGACTGAAAACAAATGATTCGGATAATTTACCCTCTGTGAGCAATTATTTTTGCATTTTTTTATATTTTATGATGAAAAATCAGGTGAATGGGTGTGTTTTTTTTTAAATTTGTATTAAGTAATGTTTTGGGTAGGTTAACTTTCTAGAAGTAAGTCCCGTCCCTGCCATTTTTGGGGAGTGGGTAGGCAATTAATCACTATAACCGGCCAGATTCAGTTTGAATAATGGCCTCCTCATGGTGGTAGCGGTAACGGATTCGACCCGGAACTTGTTAATTATTGATTATATTGATTATGTGGAAAAAAGTGTCTAAATGTCTGAAAGTTGGATTTGTTTATTTATTGTCATGCCAGTTTACAAATTGAACCTCGTTATTTAAGTAGTATAGATCGATATTTTAGCTAAGGACTCAATAAATTGCTAAAGAGACATTGAATTGAGCTAATTAGTACTTATACTTTTCATTGGAATATTTAACTCCTTCTAGCATTTCGATGTAATTAAAATGGGCATCAGAACTATTTGAATGACGTCTTCTAATTTAAAACTTTTAAAACATTCAATATATACCAAACAAGGTTCTTAGAGGGTTTCTACGGGATTTGAATTTACTTTCACTAAGGATCGTGAATGAGTCAATATTTCTTAATTTGAACCTCAAAATTGAACCTCGTTATTTAAGTAGTATAGATCGATATTTTAGCTAAGGACTCAATAAATTGCTAAAGAGACATTGAATATTTCTTAATTCTGATGAATCCCACTTCCATTAACGAATTTAAATCCCTCGTGCAGACTTTGCAATAGTTGTAATATAGATGGATTGTGGGTAACTTTTGTATAATGCCATATTAAATGTTTTTCAATGTACTGTACACCAACGTATTTTCACGGATACTTTTTTTCGCGTTTTATCGTTTCTAAGTTATTTCACGGCTATTTAATTTTGCGATTTTCTTATTTACTTGGTCAAATTTAATAAGACATGATCCAAGTTTCACATATTCGCGACGCTTTATATTCGCATTATTTTTATACTCGCGAAAGTCGCGAAAATAAATCACTCGCGAAAATATGTTGGTTTACAGTATGTCTGCAGGAAATATTTTATTTGAATTGGGTTACTTTTTGTATTCGCCATATGAAAAGTTTTTTCAATGTATGTTTGCAGGAAAAAATGTAAGTCTGCCTGCTCTTTTATCATTGGAACTTTCAGTGTATACACCGACATGTTCAAGGATATGATTTTTTTACGTGGACGTCGACAACTTTATGATGTGTATGTCTGTTAATTTTTAATATAATAATAATTTCCTCGTTCACCTACATTTATCTTGTCATGAAAGTCCTGCAAATTTATATTTAGACTAACTCCACCTATAAGATCTACGTGTATCATGTCATTACAGGTTCACATGTTTATACTAAAAGTAACCCTACATATAAGAGCTACGTGTCATGTCATGCTAGTCCCACATGTTTATACTAAAGATAATACACATTCAATCATTTTTTAAGTGTTTAATGCAATGCAAAATGTCCAAGTTGTTTTATCTAATGTACAAAAAGTCAAATTGTTTGTTACACAAAACTAAAGTTTCTTAAAAATTTATTTAATGATTTTATTTGTTTAGTGTCTACATTTAATCAATACATATCAATTTTGTTTGTATACAAAACAAAATATTTAACTAGCAATACAAGTATATAATCAGTGACGATCGAATCAAAAAAGTTTAAAAAGCCAAATAAATCACGAAGTTGAAGAGCATCGAGAACAATAAATTCCTTAAAATGTTGAAAAATTGAGCTGAGGTTATCTATTTCTGTAGTAGAGGTGTAATACCACCAAATCGTAGTACGTCACATCCGGTTGCATACAAAAATAGGTCGAAACAATTTTCCCTTGAATTTAATAGTTGTAGGTAACGAATCCTTTATTTTATTGCAGTAAAACATTTGTGGATCATAAACATATATCTTGGGTATTTCAAAGCACCATTATTTTTTATTTGGGATTTCTATAGAATATTTTGAGGTTTCAATGTTATCAAAGCTTGTACACAGGTAAACAAAAATGGTTATTTTTCTTATATGCAATCAAATGTTATGTGAAATCTTTTTTATAGTACTGGACAGAATAAAACTTAACTCATGCCAAGTATTTCTTTATTTGAAACAAAGATAAATTAAGCCTGCATAACTTTTTGAAAAGTGCAAATTTAACAAAGACTAATTGGGGGAAATTAATGGTTGTAGTACACCTAGAGTAATAATTCATCCTTTCACAATCACGATATTGCCTTGCAAAAATACGGCACAATCGTTAAGATAAACACATGGCGTTTAAAAACTGGCTCTCTTCCATCATGTATATCTGTTTTAATCTTATTTCCATATTTGTTCTTTATCATGTTTTAATTATTAACAATCACTATGTTATAGTGTATTGTGTTGTTTAAACTTTGTGATTTGCATTGGTTTATATGCTCTTTATATTGACCCTTTGAATAGAAACAAAAACATTTGATTGAATTTGATTGATATTTAATTTTGTTAATACAAAATAAATCAACTATTGAGACATGTATTTAAATATATATCAATAATTCTATATACGTGTCCCAGATGTTACACATTTTGATTCCCTGTTCGAATTTCTTTTTGTCAGCATGTTCATGGTAAGAATTTTTAAATAATTCAATTGCTCATTAATTTTATTACTCAAAATTTATAACTTATTACACTCTGGCCAGAATAACTGCAAAACAAAGCTGTGGCTAACACCTGGGTGCGGGATTATTTCACTGCGTTTAAGACCCATTAGTGGACTTCGGTTGTTATCTGTTATTAGGTCGGGTCGTTGACTCTTGACATATTTCCCATTTCCATTGACATATTACCTAGATTCATGCTCAATTCAATATTAGATATCAATGAATCGGATAATTTACCCTCTGAGTAATTATTGATCATTCTGACACGTAACAAATTGTGCAGATCTGTCTCTTTCTATTTTTTATTTTCTGCAACATAGAAAATATGAAAGAAGGGAGTGGTTGCTAAGGAGCATACGTAATAGTACTCCGAATAATGTTGACGTCTAGAAAGGCTACTCAATAAACTCATCATAGATACCAGGATTGAAATTTTGTATTTGCATCAAACGCGCGTTTCGTCTAAAAAAAGACCCATCAGTGACGATCGAATCAAAAAAGTTTAAAAAGCTTAATAAATCACGAAGTTAAAGAGCATTGAGAACCATAAATTCCTTAAAAATGTTGAAAAATAGAGCTGAGGTTATCTATTTCTGTAGTAGAGGTGTAAAACCACCAAATCGTAGTACGTCACATCCGGTTGCAAACAAAAAAGGTCGAAAAATTTTCCCTTGAATTTAATAGTTGTCGGTAATGAATCCTTTATTTTATTGCAGTAAAACATTTGTGGATCATAAACATATATCTTTCTGATATCCTTTATCGTAGGATTTTCTAGTTCCCTCTACCAAGAATACAGCTGGACAGTTTTGAATCAAAATATGTCCTCACTGGTTTCCCGTTGGGTGTCATGGCTTTTGTGCGGCATCCGAGGTGACTTTTCGCTTATTTTGCATTTTTTATATTTTGAGAATAAACGAATAATTTGAATGGGTGTGTTTTTATTTTTAAATATGTTTTAGCAATGTTTTGAGAAGATTAACTTTAGTAAATTCCGTCAAGGCAAAGCTGGGAGTAAGGTAGGCAAAAGCTCCATTTAAATATAGGCCGATTCAGTTTGCTAAGTGTCCTCCTAATAAGGGTGCTCTTAATGAAAGGGTCTGCAAAGTAGCAATATGCTATTGTTATCGCTAACGGATTCGACCCAAAACTCGTTAATTATTGGTAATATTAATTATGTGGAAAACCATAGGAAGTGGAACGGTGTTATCTTTTTCATCAACACCATTATCCTATATTATATATATATATTAGTTAAATATGAAGCTAATTTCTTTGATTTCATTGGGTATCTATAAAATGCATTTCATTGCTAAAGAGACATTGCATTGAAATTATCAGTAATTGTACATTCTATTGAAATAGTTCACTCCTACTAGCATTGAAAGGTAATTATAATGAGATCGTAACCATTTGAGTGACATCTTCCAGTGTTCTTAGAGTGACATGAATTTAATTCCAATAGTTAATGATCGTGAATGAGTCAATATTTCAAAATTTTAATGAATCCCATCTTCATTCGATAACTGATCTTTTCTTCAAAACTTTATTGAGTCCCATCCAAAATTGGTGATCATGACTCATTATAGGTGATCTACCCAGAAACTTGACTAACATGAATCGAAGAGCTAGTTTCAATGAGCTCTTTTCCATTTTGATTTTAAACCCAGTAGTTTATTTTGAAACAACTTAAATTGACTTTCAAATAATCAAATGACGTACATGTAGAAGAGTCTGTATGGTGTCTACACAATAGAAAATAATGGGTCAATGTGCAAAAATATAAAGAATAGAGACAAACAGGTGAACGAAATAAGGACATGAGAATAAATGGGTCCTAAAAGATAAAGCATTGTGAAAACAGGCCAAGAAAATAAAAAATAAAATAAAATAGAGAATAGAGAAAAATGGCCAAAAAAATTGATGGATCATCTGCCTACCGAAATCGAAACATTCCGAATATGATGACCAACTTTTGACCTATTAAGGGGAGGTTATATTTGAAAATTACTTGAAAATTGGCATAAAATAAAAATAAAATAAATGATAATAAGATGAAATGGCAAAAACTATGCACCTACAATTTTAGAATTGCGGAGGGGCTATGCTACTTATGTGGACAGACAATTTTAGTATTGCGGAGGGGCTATGCTACTTATGTGGACAGACAATTTTAGTATTGCGGAGGGGCTATGCTACTTATGTGGACAGACAATTTTAGTATTGCAGAGGGGCTATGCTACTTATGTGGACAGACAATTTTAGTATTGCGGAGGGGCTATGTTACTTATGTGGACAGACAATTTTAGTATTGCGGAGGGGCTATGTTACTTATGTGGACAGACAATTTTAGTATTGCGGAGGGGCTATGCTACTTATGTGGACAGACAATTTTAGTATTGCGGAGGGGCTATGCTACTTATGTGGACAGACAATTTTAGTATTGCGGAGGGGCTATGTTACTTATGTGGACAGACAATTTTAGTATTGCGGAGGGGCTATGTTACTTATGTGGACAGACAATTTTAGTATTGCGGAGGGGCTTTTTAACTTATGTTGACATTTTTTTTTAATTGGAATCAACTGGAAAAACATTACCTATCTGACTTAAGGCTGTGTATGTGAAGCTCAATTTTCAATTTTGATAGACTTTTTTCATATTATCAACTTTTCACTCCAGACTTTACAGAATTTTGACATGCTACAAACTATGTGGTAGTCTATCCTGGTATTCGGTCATGTGGACAGACAATTTTAGTATTGCGGAGGGGCTATGTTACTTATGTGGACAGACAATTTTAGTATTGCGGAGGGGCTATGCTACTTATGTGGACAGACAATTTTAGTATTGCGGAGGGGCTATGCTACTTATGTGGACAGACAATTTTAGTATTGCGGAGGGGCTATGTTACTTATGTGGACAGACAATTTTAGTATTGCGGAGGGGCTATGTTACTTATGTGGACAGACAATTTTAGTATTGCGGAGGGGCTTTTTAACTTATGTTGACATTTTTTTTAATTGGAATCAACTGGAAAAACATTACCTATCTGACTTAAGGCTGTGTATGTGAAGCTCAATTTTCAATTTTGATAGACTTTTTTCATATTATCAACTTTTCACTCCAGACTTTACAGAATTTTGACATGCTACAAACTATGTGGTAGTCTATCCTGGTATTCGGTCATGTGGACAGACAATTTTAGTATTGCGGAGGGGCTATGTTACTTATGTGGACAGACAATTTTACTATTGCGGAGGGGCCATGTCACTTATGTTGACATTTTTTTGTAAAAACTTAATGTTTATCGGGTAGAAAAAAGTAATGAACTGGAATCACCTAGTAAACATTACTTATCTGATTTAAGGCTGTGTTTTTGTTGGTTTTTGTGAAGCTCAATTTTCAGTTTTAATAGACTTTTTTCATATTACCAACTTTTCACTCCAGATTTTACAAATTTTAGACATGTTTTAAACTATGTGGTAGATTATCCTGGTATTCGGTCAAGTAGGAGTAACCAAAAGAAGTTAAATCAAACATACAATCAGTGCTTTTGGGTGGGAAAGTTTAGTAGTTTTCCGATGATTTTATCGTGTATAGACAATATAAAACTATTAATGGTCTCCCTAAATTTAAAAATAGTATATTAAAGCAGTGTCCGTCGCGAAGAACTAAGTATTAGTAATCATACCACATTTCCTGGTGGACTCAGTTGTATGCATACATTTTTCATTGTATTTCTTATGTTTTTTTTCCTCGAGTTATGGTCTATACACCCCAACAAACACCCCACACCCACCCCGTGGCTTTTACTCCCGATTTTTTTTTCACAAGGAACACAGTGCAGATATTAAAGTCTAAGAGTGTTTTAGTCCCTTTTGCAGACTTAGTCATAATTTTAATAAAAATGGATTGTAGGTAATTTTGTACAATACCCTTATATACAGTCTGATCCCACAGATTTTCTTTTTGTTTACAAAGTTTTTCCATGCATGTCTGCGAAACTTCATAACCTACTGTTTCTGCAATGGAACCAGCAGTTTGTGCCCCGAAATATTTCAGATATTTGAGTTTTTATGTGGACGTTCACAGCCATGTCCATGTCAGGTTTTATGCCGACAGTTCCACGGGAATTGTGCTGTTTGAGGGAATGTTGCATGTTTTTGATACTTTCGTCTAAAAGGCAAAATTGTCATTTTTATATCTGTAAGTTCTAGCCCTAAACATGTGTAACTTTGAAATATTAATTAAACTTTAATAGAATAATTTCTTCATCCACCTATAAGAGATACATGTATAATGTTATGATAGTCCCACATGTTTATACTAAAACTAATAAATACATTTCAATACAAATTTTAAGTGTTTAATGCAATAGAAATGTCTAAGTTGGTTTTTTTTTAAATGTACAGTCAATTTAATTAGTTTGTTACAGAAAAAAGTTTGTATGGTGCTTTTGTTTACTAACAGTACATACATTTTATCAATACATTTAAGACATATTAAATTTGTGTGTACACAACACAAAATATTAAACTGGTAAGACAAGTATTTAAATCTTTCAAAAATCGATATTTCTTCATAAGTGTCCTAGATATTGGACATTTTACTTCCCTGTGCAAATTCCTATCCGACTGTCGATATGTGCATGGTAAGAATTTTCTAATAATCCAATTGCTTATTTACTTTATAACTCAAATTGCATAATTTATTAATTTCTGGTAACTGTCGATGGTAATTACCGCATGACATTTATGATAAAATAAGAATTCAATGTTTCATTTAAACAGAAAGTAGATACATGATAAATTTCACCGTGACTGAAAACAAATGAATCGGAGAATTTGCCTTGTTTGAGCAAAAATTGCTCAGTCTGACACAGTACAAATAGTCTAGATAATATCTCCACTTAGTCTCTTATTTTGGGTTCTTTTTTAAAATCTGCTACACAGAGACTGTAAAAGAAGGGTGTGGTGGCTGAAGTGCTTACTTTATTGAAAAGAGCAGAACAGTTAAATGTTCCTAGTTCAATCAAAAATGTATCTTCTGGAAATATACCAAGCTCAACTATTATGCATTATTCATTCAATGAATCTGAGGGCTGTAGTATAGCCAGGAAAAATCATGTCTACTTGCTCAAACCACTATATTATATTCCTTTTGAACACTATTAATCAATTCACTGGCCTTTAATTATTTGAGGACAAAATAATGATTTTGATAGTTTTAAAAAAATAGAAACCTTTTTTTGTACAAATACAAGTTACAGTGTTGTTTTCAAAATTTTAAAGAAAAGGATGAAAGTTTTATTTGTAGGATTTCAATCTTTTAAAAATAATTTGTATCAAAAAGAAATAATATAGTGCAAATGTATTTGTTTCATGGAAATTTTAGAGTTGTATTTCTTTGAACAGTTTAATATAAAACTAAGAAGATGAGGTATGATTGCCAATGAGACAACTCTCCACCACAGACGAAATTACATAGAAGTTTACAACTATAGGTCACCATACGGTCTTTAACAATGAGCCAAACCAATACCAAATAGACAGCTATAAAATGCTCCCATGTGACAAATGTAAAACAATTCAAACAAGAAAGCTAACGACCTAATTTATGTAAAAAACAATGAACGATATACAAATAGAATAGAATCGAATATACTTTATTCAAATTAAAGGTGTCACAAGGGTCAACATGAGATTATAACATAACACATATTAAACAACTACAAAAAAGCAATGCTGAAGAAAGAAATTACCTGAATGGTAGCATTTGATATTATAAACAGCAACGAACGACAACTACTGAATTACAGGCTCCTGACTTAGGACAAGCACATATAGAATTTTGAAGGATTAAACATGTTAGCGGTCTTCCAACCCTTTTCTTTCCAGGGGCAGTGTTGTAATAGTACAACCTACATAACATTACTTATATATAAAGTTATGTCAGTGACATAGCAGCCAAAATGATACAAAAGCCATACAATTTTTTTTTCTCTTGGCCATTGTCTTCTATCCTTGACTTTTATATCTGTATTGTCTGCCCTAAGAATGTTCACCCTCTACTAACCTATTATGAATACAGCGAATGAGACTACTCTCTATCCAAGTCATAATTTGTAAAAAGTAAATCATTACAGGTCAAAGTACGGCCTTCAACAAGGAGCCTTGGCTCACACCGAACAGCAAGATATAAAGAGCCCAAGAAATGACTTAATAAACCATTGAAACAGGAAAATCAATGGTTTAATCTTTATAAAAACAAAGGAGAAACGAGAAACACTTATGACCCACGACAACAAACAACAACCACTAAGGCCTAGTTGATTATGGGAATGTCAAAGGTAAAAGGCGCAGAACAGTGTTGATTAATTCCCAGATAAGTATGTTCTGTATAATTGTGAATATACATACAAATGTGTAACAGGTTTACTTGTCATTACATATCTGGACATAATGCATCTTTTATGATCATAATATTACCTGTATATATTTATATCTTACAGTAATATTTTTTTACTATTGTATTTATAGCTGTAAATATTTACTTAAGAGAGTATTTTCAGATGTTTTAGATTTAAAGAGATAAAGTAATGGCCTCATCAGTCAAGCACTTTTGTACAATTTGTCTTGATGATGGAATCTCCAACGGAGCCGTCACCTGGTGCACAGTGAGTGAGGTGTTGTTTTGTGAAGACTGTAAAAAACCTCACAGTAAGTCAAGACTGTCTCAGAATCATAAAACCATGTCATCTGAAAATTACTACGAGCTACCTAAATTCATGAAAGAAATAAGCAGTCAGTGCAGAGACCACATGAAGACGTTTGAACTTTATTGTTCTTTTCATGCATGTCCATGCTGTGTCCAGTGCATCACCGATGGACACCAGAAATGTCAAGATCTGAAATCCTTGTCTGCTATCCTAAAGCAAGTAAAGTCATCTGCCTCAGTTCAACTTTTTGAAAAAGATTTGAAGGTTGTGATGGAAAACTTAGATGCAGCCATAAAATACATGAAAACCAGGATCAGTACCATCAGTACTCAGAAAACGAAAGCCGTTGAGGAAATCAAGTATCTGAGGAAGTCGATCAATGATTACTTAAACAAATTAGAGCAAGACATACTTAATGACTTAGAGTCTAAACATTCAAAGCTGAAATTAAACATGGCCACTCTCGTGCAGCAAATGGAACAGCGAGCCAGTCAGATAAACCAAATGCAGAGTCAGTTTACCAAAATGACGCAATATGCAACAGAGCTACAGATGTATATTGGTCTAAGAGAAATTGAGGAAACTACATCACAAACGGCAAAATATGTAGAAGATTTAGAGAGTAGAGACCACTTCATTGAAACGAATCTAGAGGTTAACATTTCATCTGCTCTTCAATCAATTTTACGTGATGTCAAATCCTTTGGAGATATCAATATCAATACCACCTCTTCTACTCTCCAAATAAAGGCCGGTAGAAAAGATCAAGCCCAACATTTAATTTCAAAAGTTCCTGGAATTGAACAAATAAAGCCATCTTTGTTGACAAGACTGACAACTCCAAAAGATATGAAGACTTTAAGTATAGTTGCCTGTCGTATATTACCTGATGGCAAATTTATAATACTTGATTGTAACAAAAAACAACTACTGTTGTTCAGTAAAGATGGCATCTTCATCAGAATAGTAGTTACATTCACACAAAATCCATGTGATGCCTGTTTTTTCAGAAATGATACAGTAGCTGTTTCATTAGGATACGCCAACCAGACAACACTGGTGGATATAGAAAAGAATAAAATTATTCAGACCATCAACCTTTCTCATGATTGTTATGGAGTAGCAAGTGATGGTGAAACTTTTGTCATCTGTACTACTGACAGACAGAGTACTAGAGTGAATCTGAATGACATGTCTCATACAATCTTAGAAGGAATGGAAGGAGTGGAACGTATATCATTATTCCAAGGAAATGTCTATTGGACCATTTCCTCTGAAAACAAAGTATGCTGCTTAAAAAGTACGGGTGAACCTCTGTGGACATTTCAGCACCAGGACATTGACATTCCAGTAGGAATTACATTAGACATGAATGGCTTTGTTTATATAGTTTCTAGTAGAAACAACAGTGTTGTGGTAGTATCTCCAGATGGTAAAACCTGTAAGACCATACTTTCAGAGGCTGATGGAATCGAATGTCCTTATCAAATAGACATAAACAAAGAAACAAGAATTATGATAGTGTCTAGTCAAGTAAGAGAAGATAGCAGAAACCATGACACAGCTTTTGTTTATAAGATTTAACATTTTATTTTAATTTTTGAATGAAAAAATATCTGATATCAAGATCACATCTTCCTTATTAAGGCGTGTAAATAATACATGATTAGAATGCATATTTCTTAATTTTCTAATGATAAAAAGAATTATTTTTCAACTGGATTTCCAAAGGAAAATATCGGCAATTTATCTGGTAATGTACGGCGGACGGTCGGATGGTCGGCTGCAAAAAAGTGTCCGTGTAATTTTTATTTTGTTTCCTGTGAGTTAATGAAGTTCAAGTTTTACTTTCAGGATTATTACCTTTTATCGTTGTTGAGTTGTAGACATATAAGAGAACAATAATACTTAGACTGATTTTGAACTTTCCTGTTCTGAAATCTACAAAAAAAAATCATCTTTTTTTTTAATTTATCCTGTTTTTGGATCAAGATTGGCAAAAACTGTTTTCATGCCGGAAAATTCGATTTGCTGTCAATCTGATAGCCTCTTGTTTCGCAAATCACATTGCATTAAGAATTAAATAAGAACTCAGTAAATATCAAAATTTGATCAACATGCGTTGAAAGCACCTCCAGTATTTACCACCATTAGGACCAAACAATTTCAATGGCAAGTATATCAATAGTTAAAATTTGAACAATATGCATGACAAAAGGACCCAGAACAAGAATAGCCAAACTGAAACTAAAGTCAACTGATCCATGGAAAGGGATAGAAACTTTAGTCTAAATAATGTCTAAATTTATCAATGAATACCTGAAAAAGGTATTTTATAAACAGACATGTGCCAAAATAAGAAATTACAAGAGTGAACACGCTGAAATGTCTTACCTGCTTCATGTGTGCTTTACTGACCATTGAATTTTGTATGTTGAAAGTTTTAAAGATAAAGGTTTAACTACTAGTATTATATAAACTTTACATTTTTAAATATCCAGGACAGTGAGGTGAAGGTCAAATAAATCCTGTCAGACAGACATGTACACCTAACTATAATTCCATACACCAAATATAGTTGACCTATTGCTGACCGTATTTTAAAAACAGACCATACCAAAAACTGAAATAAAGGCAACAGTAGTATACCTCTGCTCAATAGTCATAAATCGATTTACAGAAAACTAATCCGGTTTACAAACTAAAACTGAGGGAAACACATTAACTTAAAGAGGAAAACAACGGAGCAACAAAATCACTGAAGTGCAACAAATGTCAATGGAACATACATAGAAACGAACTATTTGATAACAACTGCCATATTCCTGACTTGGTACAGGACATTTTTAGAAAAAATGGTTGATTGTACCAACAACTTCACATTGACCAATGAACAATGAATATGAGGTCAAGGTCAGATGATACCTTACAATTATTATAAACAGCAAAGATGGTTGACCTATTGTTTATAGTACAGCACATGAAAAACAGACCAAGACACAAAAACTTGACACTGACCAATGAACAATGCAACTAAGGTCAAGGTCAACTAAAACTTGCCAGACTGACATGTACCCCTTACAATCATTATATACACCACATTAAGTTAACCTACTGTTTATAGTATTTGTTAAACAGATGTAATCATGTAATTTTAACCTTGATCACTGACCTATGAAATGAGGTCGACTGGTCGAGGTCAGGTGAACACTGTCTGGCGAACATGTAGACCTTGCAAGGAACCTATATACCAAATATAGTTATCTTGTTACTCATAATAAGTGAGAAATTCACATGACAAAAAAAAACAAAATTATTTTTTCAAGCAGTAGCAGAATCATGAAAATGAGGTTAATGACAATAGACATATGACAGACGGAAATTGCATAACATTATGTATCTGCATACAAGGTATGAAGCATCCAGGTCGTCTACCTTCTGAAATATAAAGCTTTAAAAAATAGTTTACATCGGCGCCGCCGGATAGTAATCCCTTTGTCTCGCATTCTGCGACTTTCTTTGCAGGCGAGACAAAAACGATACTTTAACATGTAAACTATACAAGAGACATATTCATATCTCTAACTATGCAAAGCATTCATAGCCGAAAAACCATACTGAAGGTGCAGGGCTCAACAATCTCCGTGAAAACAAAAAATACCAATGCAATACAACTGAATACCAAATAACATTGACTTATCATGAGTGGTTCCCTTTAAACTGGACTAAACACAAACTGCTTCAAAGTCTATGAACAATGATGAGGATGCGGGCCATACGACCTTCATGGAAATGAAAAAAAAATAATAAAATGAGATGTGTTAATGCTAAAATAAATAGAATTGACCTACCATTAGTGATTCTCCTTAAAATTAAATAATCAAAAATTTTCACATGTAATCTAAGCAAAATTTCCATAGTCAATAGACCACGAAAAATGAGCCTCCTCATTGGGTTTTTGATTATGTGATTACATGGCCGTTTTTATAGTGATTATCTGATTACCAGACTAAATATTTCATGATTAATTGATTATTTGATAATCTAGGACGGTATTTTTGATTATTTGATTATCTTGTTTAAAAAAATAATTAATGATTATGTGATTATATTGGCAAACAAATTGTGATTATGTGATTACTTGGACACCCCCATGAGGGGCCTCAAAAATTGATTGATGATGCAGGAATAAATAATCTCCATGGAAATGAGATGTGCCAATGCTAATACCAAATATCATTGACCTATTACTACCGATTGCCCTTAAACTGAGATATGACAAACTTTCACATTTAATCTAAGCAAAATGTACATAGTCAATAGACCATGATTGAGGATGCAGGGCCAAATGGTCTGGCTTAAACGACCATTAATTACTATTAAAACTGTGCAAAGATACCTATATTTTGGCATAGCACAAGGTCATGTTTTTCTCTGAGTGTTAATGACGTCTTTTCACTAAATCCATTGGTTGTTGGATGTGTACTGATTGACATTTTAGTCTTAGATACATGATACCTGATATTTTTCATAAGTTGTTATTGGCTTTGAACTAGCTATCAGTAACTGCGAGTACTCTCAGATCTGTACTTAGCGTCTTTTTTGTTGTTAGTGATGAGTGATGGATAAATACTATGCCACGTCTAGTCTGTGTTTTTCTGCTTTGTATCGATCTGATGAGTTGAGCCTTTTTCAACTGATTTTTATTATTTGTTCTTATGTTGTGCTGTTACACCACTGTCCCAGGTTAGGGGAGGGTCGAGCGCTCACAAACATGTTTAATCCCGCCATATTCTTTATGTGCCTGTCCCAATTCAGGAGCCTTTAGTTCAGTGGTTGTCGTTGGTTCATGTCTGTCATATTTGTTTTTCATAAATTGTTTTGTTATAAAATAGAGGCGAAAGATACCAGAAGGACATTCAAACGTAATAAATGATGCCGTTAGTTTTCTCAATTAAATATTTACATGTTTTTCATGTCGGATCCTTTTATAGCCGACTATACGGTATGGGTTTTTTTCATTGTTGAAGGTCGTACGGTTGCCTGTAATTGCTTACATCAACTTCATTTGAACTTTGGTGGATTGTTGTCCCATTGGCAATCATACCACATCTCCTTATTTTTATAAAGAAAGACAACTCATGTGTCTATGAAACAAGTACATTTGCACTATATTATAACCTTGCGGAGCACTTGAAATCATCCCCAGTTTTGTCCGGGATTCTTGTTGATCAGTCTTGAGTTTTCCGTTTTGTTTTTGTTTTTTGGGTTTTGTTTTTTGTACTGTTGTTTGTCTGGTTTGTCTGTCTGTCTTATTCATTTTTTAGCCATGGCGTTGTCAGTTTCTTTTCGACTTTTGAGTTTGAATGTCCCTCTGGTTTCTTTCGTCTTTCTTTTTTATATTCTAGGTTAGCCTAATATTGTTATAATCACAAAATTATTTTAATATGCATCTGTATTTTATGCATCTCATAAACTCAATTCTAATATATAAATAAACAAATAAATATTCTGTTCCCATGCAAAAATATACTTCTACATGAATACAAGTAATTATCATTACAATATCTACAGACAGCAACTAATGAAAATAAGCAAATTACTACATTTTAAAACTACACAATACAACGGTTTGCTTACCTCAAGTGCTAATTTGAAGGTCACAAACAATATATATGATAATCTGTACATCACATCATGGTCACATCATAAATATTAACCTGAAAATAAATATGCATTAATTTTATAAACTGATGTGTTCAGTGTTTTAATATGACATCATAATACGAACAAAAAATAAACATACAAACTCTGTTCACTCAAATGCTAAAAATAATGGTATTTAACCAATTAATTCTTCTTCTTCATACTTCTTCTTCTTCTTCTTGAACATGTATGAAATATTTGTCACTGGACGTTAAGCAACCACCAGTCAATCAATCTTCTACAATATAGTGACCGCCTAAAACAAACTGAAGATAACTAGTATGTCAAAGGAGGATAACTTACAACAAGACACAGATTAATATATATACAAATTAAACATAGAGGAAAGATGAAAATTAAAATGTACTGTGATATTACTTCTTTCTGTTTTATCTATTGATTAAGGTTATTTAATATTTCAATTATTATTCATCAAGCTCTAATGACTTTAAAGCCTTTTATGGTAATCTAATTGTATTTGTCATTCTTAAAGATCTTATTCACACTACGCTTTATGCCAAATCTTGCACATTATGTTAAAATCTCTAAGACTATTAAAATAAAGTTAAAAAAATATACACAACTGACCTGTGGAGTAAAATTGATGTTTCCCCAAGAAATAACCAAAGCAATATAGCAATTCAGCAATCTATCATGAACCTGGAATTTTACACTTTGCCAATAAATTTGTCTGCTCAGTAAGTAAATCGAAAAGAGTGAGCAAACAATAGAAATTTCCCTCCAAAAGTAACATGTAACAGAGCTATAATTAAGAATCTAAATATAGAAATCAAGGTAACATAGATAAACAGGTAAACTGGTCAGTATAACAGTATCTATATTTTTACTTCTTTTTTACCAGATCCCACTTCTTATTAACCCCTACATCCCAACTTTTTTAACCATTATAACCCATATCCCAAAATCGTGTCATCCCCTCATTCTCAGTGAATAGACCACTTTCGAGTTTGTCCTTCACCGGAAAAAACTCGTCAATTATGCGCGCCTTTATGACGTCATTTACCAGATAGAGGGGATCGCCTGTATCCCTGCACTATTAACGTTTATCAAGAGTCTAAGTGATCGTCATTGTGCAGGATAAACTAGAAATAATGTTTGTTCTGTAGGTACTTAATCACAATTCCCTCATGACAGCAGTGCTGATCGTCAATTATGAGAATTCAATTTGCCGAATAATTCGTGCAATATAGCATCATAGTTTTCCAACCACTCGCTCAACATGGGATCGGAAGTGACGATGCCCCTAAACGCACGAATGATCTTCACTAAAACCAAAGTTTTTGACGGAAATGCATCGAACTCGAAAGTTGTCTATTCCATTTATCCAGGATATTTGGAATGTAACTGTTTTTATAACATGAAGTACGATACAGTGGAGTTGTAAATTCTCTTCGGTGTCGACAATTTTACTGTACACTAGTATTTATAAGGGGGAGACTATTTAATTTTAGGGGGGAGGGAACAGGGGGATTTTGATAATGAATATCCTGGCCTAGTAAGAGATGAACATAAAAAAACCTTGCATAAGACAGGCTGAAAATGAATATTCTGCAACACAAAATGCAGCAAACAGTCGGGGGAAAAAAGCATGCGTAGCAACAGATGAAAAAACGTTACTCGGCAAAATATTATTCTGCCCCCTCCCCAGAATATCAAATATTGGTTAAATAGCTTTAAAAATGGTCATATTGTGAAATTAATCCTTGATTAAATGTTCATACTTCTTTATTTGTTGTTACACACAATTTTAGTTCGTTTTGTCTCCTTTAGCGGAAGATTGATAGCTCTCCCATATTCATCCTAAGCCCAAGTTGGGACTAATAGTTTATCGCAATATTCCCGGTCCCAAGTAATATAGATTCATTTAAATTGTTTGAGCTGAACTTAAATAGCTATCAAAGAAGTTGAACTGTCATAAGATTTTCTCATTTTTAGCTCACCTGGCACAAAGGGCTAAGTGAACCTTTCTCGTCACTTGGCTTCTGTAGTCGTCGTCCTCCGTCGTCCTTCATCATACGTAAACTTTTACAAAATCTTATCCTCTGAAATTACTGGGCCAAATTTAACCAACTTGGCTACAATCATCATTGGATATCTAGTTTTAAAAATCTGTCCGATGACCCGGCCTGCCAACCAACATGGTTAAAAATAGAACATAGGATAAAATGCAAGTTTTGCCTTTTATCTTGAAAACCGCTATATATGAGAAAATCTGACAGAGGCTGAAATTTTCAGAATATTGAGATCGACCTTTTGTCGATAACATTAAAACTTATTGCCCTTAATAAAATGACAAATATAACCATTGTTGTTCCATTGTGTCTATTGTTTTGAAAATTTAATTGAGAGAAAGAAACTTTTGATAGCAAAAATGGTCAGCAAAACAAAATCTACAAATACGTTAGCATGGCTGACATCGTCAGACGACTCTTTATTGGAGTTATTGCCCTTTAATGGCAATTTTTAACAATTCTTTTGCTTTTTTTCTTAATATCTCTTTAACTATAACAGATAAACACTTTAATACAATAACTAGCAAAAATGATCAGCAAGACAAGATCTACTAAGCTTATTTTTTTCCGAAACTCTTTATTGGAGTGACTGCCCTTAAAAAACGATTTTTTACCCTTTTGTAGGATCAAGTATTTTGAAATCAATGTTGAAAGGAATTTGTTTCAGATAGAATGTGTTGTCTGAAGACAGAAAGACATCTATAAATCCAGTTTAAGTTCGAGTTATTGAACAATCATTTCGGTGTATGCTGATTTAACCTGCACGGCGAGTGTGACCTCCTTGACCTCAACGACGTAGGAGTTCGGGTCAAAAGGTCACACGAGCTGTGCAGGTTAAATCAACATACACCGATATGATTGGTCAATAACTGTTTTAACACATGACATAATCATCAGTACTTCCCGCGAAAAAAAATCTGTTGCGCGGATTTGATCGACATGGACGCACGTAATAATATTGAAACAGAATTTCAACTGGAAAATACCGACGACATTTCTCTTTCACAGGTCGTTGACCTAATAGACACTGAAATGCAGATGAGCGATGTCAACCTTGGTGATTTCTTCAAAGAATTTGACCAAATAAATGAGTCTTTTGCACATAACGATGTGTTTGCAAGCGATGTGCCCGATTTTAATATGATGGATCTTGATTTCTGGCTGGCTGTGCCTACAGAAGACGAACTCGAGCATACAGAACCACTGAAACTGAATCAAAAGTTTGTCATTTTCAATGAAAAGGTAAGATAAGAAAAATGGCAAAATAAATACTACCCGGCCCCCCCCCCCCCCCCCTAAGAAAAAAATCCCTCTCCCTTTTTCAACACACACACTAAAGGGCTTAAATTAAATTAGCACTATTTTGTCACCTGTACGTTAAGATTATTTTGTCAAATAAAAGGATTATAAACTCTGGAACCTTTTTCCACTTTTGTTTTCGTTATTCCAGTTCCCCATAGAATAGCTGCGGGTCCTGGATAATTAAAAAAGGTCAATTTAAAAAATATTACCCTGCAGAAAATAAACAGTAATTTAAGTGAAATAATCTATTTTTTGGTTAAATTAATGCCCGATTTTGATAGCACATTTCTTTGTGTTTTTCAGAACGAGAACAACAATGTCAATAGCCATTTTGTGGACGGGAACGACAGGGAAATCGACGGGTTAATGAGAGGCGTCGAAAACAAAAACACGACAAAATCAACAAAATGGACGTTTTCTACTTTTGAGGAATGGCGGATTAATAACTAGAAGCTCTAAAGAGCCTGTGTCGCTCACCTTGGTCTATGTCCATATTCAACAAAGGACACTCTCCAACATTGTAGACAGGAATAGAATTCATGAAAAAAATCTGTTTTGTTGATCTTGTATGGCTGATAATTTAGCCTATTTAGTTTCTCTCTATCTTCTTTAGTTTTTGATCAAAACACATAACAGGATAAAAAAATCCTCATTTAAGGGCAATCACTCCTATAAAGAGTGACAGTCTACTAAACTATATCGGCAAAATTTTACTTGTTAGTAGATATTGACTTGCTGATCAGTTTTGTGATTTAAAGTGTATCTTTATTTATTATAATTTTCTATCATATATGGGAAAATGCAAAAAAAAGGGAAAATCGTCTTTAAAGGGCAATAACTCCAATAAGGAGTCGTCTGACCATTTCCTTCATATTGTCTTCATTGTAGATTTTGTTTTGCTGATCATTTTTTCCTAGCTAAGTTTCTAACCGTCTTTTATAATTTTAAGATATAAGGCAAAAACGCAAAAAAATGGTCAAAATCATCATCAAAGGGCAATAACTTTAATAAGGAGTCGATTAACCATTTCGACCATGTTGACCTATTTGTAGAACTTGTTTTGCTGCTCATTTTAAAGTTTCTCTGTATCTATTATAGTTTTCAAGATAATAGGCAAAAATGAAAAAAAAATGGTAAATTTGTCATTTAAGGGCAATAACTCTTATAAAAGGTCATCTGACAGTTTTGACATGTCCGAACAATTGGTAGAGCTTAACATTCTGAACATTTTTGCTCTTGTCAGATTTTCTCTCTTTATAATGCTTTTCAAAATAATAGACAAAACTTGCATTTTACCCCCTATATTCTATGTTAAAGATTACAAAAATTTACGAAAAATTGTTAAAAATTGAATATAAATGGCAATAACTCCTTAAATGGGTAAATTGATAATTTTGGTCATCTTTACTTATTTGTAGATCTTACTTTGCTGAACATTATTGCTGTTTATAGTTTATCTCTATCTATAATAATATTCAAGATAATAACCAAAAACTGCAAAATTTACTTAAAATTACCAATTCAGGGACAGCAACCCAGCAACGGGTTGTCTGATTCGTCTGAAAGTTTCAAGGGCAGATAGATCTAAACCTGATGAACATTTTTATCTATTTACGGATTTGCTCTAAATGCTTTAGTTTCAGAGATATAAGCCAAAAACTGAATTTTGCCCCCTATGTTCTATTTTTAGCCATGTCGGCCATGTTGGTTTGCAGGCGGGGTCATCGGACACATTTTTAATCTAAACACCCTAATGATGATTGTGGCCTTGTTTTGTTAAATTTTCTCCGTAGTTTCAGAGGAGAAGATTTTTGTAAAAGATTACAAAAATTTATGAAAAAATTGTTAAAAATTGACTATAAAGGGCAATAACTCCTTAAGGGGTCAATTGACAATTTTGGTCATGTTGACTTATTTGTAGATCTTACTTTGCTAAGCATTATTGCTTTTTATAGTTTATCTCTATCTATAATAATATTCAAGATAATAACCAAAACCTGCAAAATTCACTTAAAATGACCAATTTAGGGGCAGCAACTCAACAACAGGTTGTCTGACTCGTCTGAAAATTTCAGGGGGCAGATGGAACTTAACCTGAAGAACATTTTTACCCCATGTCAGATTTGCTCTAAATGCTTTAGTTTCAGAGATATAAGCCAAAAACTGCATTTTGCCCCCTATGTTATAATTTTAGCCATGTCGGCCATGTTGGTTTGCAGGCGGAGTCATCGGACACATTTTTTTTTAAACTAGATACCCAATGATGAGTGTGGCCAAGTTTGGTTAAATTTGGACCAGTAGTTTCAGAGGAGAAGATTTTTGTAAAAGTTAACGACGGACGACGACAGACGACGACGGACGACGGACGCCTTTGATGAGAAAAGCTCACTTGGTCCTTTAATTTGGGACAGGTGAGCTCAAAATACCAAATCTGTTTACCATGTTATTCCGGAATTGCAATATTTTGAAGTTGACGATATTAACAACTATTTAGGAAGATTTGTGATTGAGGTAAGGAAAAAAGACAGAGAGAAATATCCCCCAAAAACTTTATATTTGTTAGTTTGTGGTTTATTGAGATACATGAGGTATGTTGATGTGAACAATATGAACTTTCTGAATGATACTGATGATAGATTTTTAAGATTCAGAAAAATTCTTGATGCACAGATGAAAACCCTTACTGTTGATGGACTTGACATTAACACAAAACAGGCAGATCCACTAAGCATCGAGCAAGAAGAAAAACTATGGAAAAGTGGTGTTTTTGATTTTGCTTCCGCGGAAACTTTAATGCATACCGTCTATTTCTACAATTCTAAGTTATTTGGACTTCGCGGGCGGTATGAGCACCGTAACTTGCAGGTTGAACAAATAGTCATTGGCGAAGATGATAATGGAGAGTATATTGAGTTCAAAGGTAAAAACTGCGTCACCGGTCAATTGCACCAAAAGCTATAAAGCATTATGTTGGCAATGCGGACAGAAATATTGCCAATTATTACAGAAAGTATCTAGATGCCATTGGGAAAAGAGGTCCTTTTTATCGAAGACCAGTTGCTGCAAGCAACGATGAACCTGTAAAATTTGATCAGGTTCTTGGTGTAAATAAGCTTGGTAGCTTAATGAAAACAATTTGTGAGAAAGGAGATTTAAAGGGAAACTTACGTAATCATTCAGGGAAAAGAACATTAGCTACTCGGTTATATCAAGCAGGAGTTGACGAACAATTGATTATGGACCGCACTGGTCACAGAAGTGAAGAGGCTGCTAGAATGTATAAACGTCCTTGTGATTCCATGCTTAAGGATGTTTCAAATGTATTTAAGGTTTAAGACCCCTTCTGTGGCCTGTGAATTGTGAACTTTTCAAATTGCAATAGCATCAAAACAGCAAATATAATGAATAATAAAGATGGGTCATTTTGTACATATACCGAGGGGAAACTTCGTGTAAAGCATAATTATTTATAGTGTCATTGCATTTAATAGAAAAGGGGAATTTGGTGAAAATAAAATCAATATTTTTTTAGAAAATCCACAGACTTTAATACAGAGATTTTTGTTATAAAATTTTAAACATAGTTTATTCACTTGTTTTTCTATGATCAGCTAGCGTTTATTGTTTACAAAAAGTCCTAAACAACCTTTAAATTCCAAAATACCTCGTGCTGAGTCACTAAAGTCGAGCGCAACCTAGAAGGTGTACTTGAATTGGTCCATATCTTTATTTATTTTAACCAATATCTAAATTGATAAACTTGTTTTAAGCACTGCATGCAATAATCCTCTATCTATCAAGTACCGAATTGCCAAATATGAGAGTACAAGGGGAAAGGCTGTGGATTTTCTATAAAATTTCCACATGTTTAGCATTGAAGCAACACAAGGGTACATAATCCTCAATCCGTCTACAGTAAAGAAAACTAAAACCGCTTCGGCCACCGTTTCGTCAAATGATAACGAAAATGTTGAAATGAAGGAAAATAACGAAATAACGCAAAAATCGGAGGAAAATAAGTATTGTGTTGCCTCGGATGTATCACCAGGAGGAAGAGTGCATGGTTCATTTCAAAACTGCGTGTTTAATATGTATATGAAGTAACAATTTCGTGGTGATTGAACATTTTTTTATTATTAATATTTGTTGGAAAGAGGAAAATTCTGATAATAATGTTTTTTTTATGATGAATAGTACGTTTAAAGTCCAATAATAAAAATTATTAAAACATGTTTTTCTTGCAGCTTAGGTATTTTATTGATATAGTCGTCTCGATGTACTCCTTTTTGTATGCATCTCGATTTTCTTAGTAGAATTGAACTTGATCGTGCTGTACGGTTCACTTGGAAGTTAATGCACACCTGCCCTGTGCATTATCCTAGTTAACCGAACAACAAGAACAACGAGATTTGAGCTATGTCATGGTCAAATCGTATTACAGAGAAATCCTCGAAAATATACTTCATAAAATATTTGATTTTTGGGTTTTTAACGCCATTTTTAAGCACCACTTTTGGGCTATTTCGTGGCGGCCAGTTTTTTATTGGTGGAGGAAGCCGGAGTGCCCGTAGAAAACCACCGACCTTCGATAGGAAAACTGACAATCCTAGTCAATTAAGATTAGAGTCGAGTGCACCCGCACGAGCGGGGTTCGAATTCACAACCTCAGTGTTGACTGGCTAGTGATTACAGTAGTTACTACTTAGACCACTCGGCCACCGAGGCCACACTACATAAAATAAGACAGTGACTATCCAACAGAGTCCAGTCCAAATGAAGTAGATTTAAGCAACTATAGGTCACCGTTCAGCCTTCAAAAATGAGGAGAGAGGAAAAACATACCATATAGTCAGCTATAAAAGGCCCCGACATGACAAAATGCGAAACAATTCAAACCAAAAAAATCCAACGTTCTGATTTATGACTCTTTGTTGGATTGTTTGTTTTTTTTTATATAGACAAGCACGTTATAAAAAATAAAGCATCCCCCCTTTCTTGAGATAGAACACTAAACTAAACAATGTTGTTTTAGTATAGAAATTAATCCGTATATTTCTATTGGAGATGGACCATTTATTTTTTAATCGTGTAATATCCCCCAACATGGCATTCACACAAGCTTTTAAAGTACATAAAATCCTTTTTGGCCACTTTTTTTTTCTTGTATGGATTCGGGGATATTGAGCTAGTCGTACATTGTGGATGCTTTAACATTAGTGAATGCCATATAGTCATCTTGTGGCCTTTTTTTGGTTAACATGTATCATTGGTTTGTCGTCTCTTTGTGCTTGCCCACATTTCCGTTGATTCATATTCTTGAAGAAGACTAAAATAGACATGGGATCATGTACACATCCTGACCGTTCGAAAATTGAGATGATATGAAAACCCTACAAAACAGACAAAAATCATTTTTCTTTCGTATTTGAATGTTCTAACATCAATCGAAGTTTAAAACATGTATATGTTTACGTGCACTTGCATGAAGTTGATTAAATTTCTATCCGACGCAGCTCAGATAAAGGATTGAGTAAAGATTCCTGATCCACGGCTGATCAGCGATATTTTTCTTTAGAAATACCGCTGATGACTAGCATGTAATATGAAAAAGGTATTTTTAGTATACCCTGTAAGTGTATTGGAATGATAAGATGTGGTTTAACTGCCAATGAGAAAAACTATCCACTAGAGTCTAAAGTCCATGGATATTATTAAAGATTCATAATTTGAAATCTGATGAACATTTGTGGAATATCCATGTTAAATAAGTTTTATTAGAAATTTTTCAAAATTCTACCTATATATCCATACATTATTTTGTAAATATATAGAGCTCTTCAGTGCTGTTGAACCTAACCTGTAATTTTTAATTGTAGGTATGTGGGCCATATTTAAACAAAAAATATGCCAAATAACTGCTGAGGGGGATGGGGGACAAATGAAATAGAAAACATATGTTTATGAAAATGTTTCATTAAATGTGTACTTGAGTCAAAAGAAGGGTAACTCAAACATAGAAAATATTACCACAATATTCCAAACTATGTGAACTATTTTTTTTTATCGATCAGAAATTGTAGAACTTCTCATTGTCAACTTTTACATAAATATTATATATTTGTTGTCGTAATAAAGGAATTTATTTGCAAAAAGTAATCCAAAGGATGATACTTCAATGAATTATGCCTTGAGTGCACTCGATTCGATTCGATTCTTGTTCACAGCCAAGTGCTTAATAGAGTGCAGTGTTATTGGATGATACTCCAATGAATTATGCCTTGAGTGCACCCGATTCTATTCTTGTTACAGAGAAATCCTCGAAAATATACTTCATAAAATATTTGATTTTTTGGGTTTTTAACGCCATTTTTAAGCACCACTTTTGGGCTATTTCGTGGCGGCCAGTTTTTTATTGGTGGAGGAAGCCGGAGTGCCCGTAGAAAACCACCGACCTTCGATAGGAAAACTGACAATCCTAGTCAATTAAGATTAGAGTCGAGTGCACCCGCACGAGCGGGGTTCGAACTCACAACCTCAGTGTTGACTGGCTAGTGATTACAGTAGTTACTACTTAGACCACTCGGCCACCGAGGCCACACTACATAAAATAAGACAGTGACTATCCAACAGAGTCCAGTCCAAATGAAGTAGATTTAAGCAACTATAGGTCACCGTTCAGCCTTCAAAAATGAGGAGAGAGGAAAACATACCATATAGTCAGCTATAAAAGGCCCCGACATGACAAAATGCGAAACAATTCAAACCAAAAAAATCCAACGTTCTGATTTATGACTCTTTGTTGGATTGTTTTTTTTTTTTTATATAGACAAGCACGTTATAAAAAATAAAGCATCCCCCCTTTCTTGAGATAGAACACTAAACTAAACAATGTTGTTTTAGTATAGAAATTAATCCGTATATTTCTATTGGAGATGGACCATTTATTTTTTAATCGTGTAATATCCCCAACATGGCATTCACACACGCTTTTAAAGTACATGAAATCCTTTTTGGCCACCTTTTTTTTCTTGTATGGATTCGGGGATATTGAGCTAGTCGTACATTGTGGGTGCTTTAACATTTTTAACATTAGTGAATGTCATATAGTCATTTTGTGGTTTTTTTTTGGGGGGGTTAACATGTATCATTGGTTTGTTGTTTGTTTGTGCTTGCCCACATTTCCGTTGATTTATATTCTTGAAGAAGACAAAAATAGACATGGGATCATGTACACATCTTGACCGTACTCGCCCGAGGTGCATTCACCAGAAAATGTGCCGGAAAAAAAACTTGTGATATGCATCTCTATGCAAAGTGAGTAACTGTTCGAATATTGAGATGATATGAAACCCTACAAAACAGACAAAAATCTTTTTTCTTTCGTATTTGAAAAGAGGGACGAAAGATACCAGTGGGACAGTCAAATTCATAGATCGAAAACAAACTGACAACGCCATGGCCAAAAACAAAAAGACAAACAGACAAATAATAGTACAGATGACACAACATAGAAAACTAAAGACTAAGCAACGAACCCCACCAAAAACTGGGGGTGATCTCAGGTGCTCCATGTTGCAAAATCAATCGAAGTTTAAAACATATATATGTCTACGTGAACTTGCATAAAGTTGATTAAATTTCTATCCGACGCAGCTCAGATAAAGGATTGAGTAACGATTCCTGATCCACGGCCGATCAGCGATATTTTTCTTTAAAAATACCGCTGCATGATGACTAGCATGCTATATGAAAGAGGTATTTTCAGTATACTCTGTAAGTGTATTGGAATGATAAGATGTGGTTTAACTGCCAATGAGAAAAACTATCCCCCAGAGTCCAGAGTCCATTCATAATTGGAAATCTGATGAACATTTGTGGAATATCCTTGTTTAATAGGTTTTATTAGAAATTTTTCAAAATTCTACGTATATATCCATAAATTATTTTGTAAATATTTAGAGCTCTTCAATGCTGTTGAACCTTACCTGTAATTTTTAATTGTTGGTATGTGGGCCATTTATAAACAAGAAATATGCTCAATAACTGCTGAGGGAGGGGGGACAAATGAAATAGAAAACATATGTTTATGAAAATGTTTCATTGAATGTGTACTTTAGTCAAAAGAAGGACAACTCAAACATAGAAAATATTACAACAATATTCCAAACTATGTGAACTATTTTTTTTTTTTTTTTATCAACAGGAAATTGCAGAACTTCGCATTGTCAACTTTTAAATACATATAATTTCTCTATTTTTTGTGCTATTTTTACATTTCTTGATCGGTGTGAGAAAAATATTTCTCCTCACTAGTGAAATATCTGTTCTCGGCAAATGATTGGTCGAAATTTAATTATGACGTCAAATTTTCTTCTGAATTTTCCTATTGTGGCGTCATGAAAAAAGGCGACCATGCCTTATGACGTCACACATTAAGAACACAACTTTCTGCAAATCTTTGAAAAGAAAGAATAAAAATCATTAGAGAAAAAGATTCCACCACTATAACATGTATAACTCGTTTATTACAATATTTCTCCACTCTCAACAGTTAAATTTTAATTATTTAAAAAGCTCGGCAAGCCTCGCGCTTTAAATATTAAAATTCAACTGTGTCTCGAGTGGAGAAATATCGTAACACACTTGTTGCAGTGGTAAATCTATATATATATATGTATTGTCGTTATAAAGGATTTTTGCAAAAAGTAATCCAAAGGATGGATACTCCAATAAATTATGCCTTGCACTCGATTCGATTCTTGTTCACAGCCAAGTGCTAAATAGAGTGCAGTGTTATTGGATGATATGCCAATGAATTATGCTTTAAATGCACTCGATTCGATTCTTGTTCACAGCCAAGTGCTAAATAGAGTGCAGTGTTATTGGATGATATTCCAATAAATTATGCCTTGAGTGCACTCGATTCTATTCTTGTTCACAGCCAAGTGCTAAATAGAGTGCAGTGTTATTGGATGATATTCTAATGAATTATGCCCTGAGTGCACTCGATTCGATTCTTGTTCACAGCCAAGTGCTAAATAGAGTGCAGTGCTATTGGGTGATATTCCAATGAATTATGCCCTGAGTGCACTCGATTCGATTCTTGTTCACAGCCAATTGCTAAATGGAGTACAGTGTTATTGGATGATGTTCCAATGAATTTGGCCCTGAGTGCACTCGATTCGATTCTTGTTCACAGCAAAGTGCTAAATAGAGTGCAGTGTTATTGGGTGATATTCCAATGAATTATGCTTTGAGTGCACTCGATTCGATTCTTGTTCACAGCCAAGTGCTTAATAGAGTGCAGTGTTATTGAATGATATTCCAATAAATTATGCCTTGAGTGCACTCGATTCTTTTCTTGTTCACAGCCAAGTGCTAAATAGAGTGCAGTGTTATTGGATGATTTTCCAATGAATTATGCCCCGAATGCACTCGATTCGATTCTTGTTCACAGCCAAGTGCTAAATAGAGTACAGTAGTGTTATTGGGTGATATTCCAATGAATTATGCCCTGAGTGCACTCGATTCGATTCTTGTTCACAGCCAAGTGCTAAATAGAGTGCAGTGTTATTGGGTGATATTCCAATGAATTATGCCCTGAGTGCACTCGATTCGAGTCTTGTTCACAGCCAAGTGCTAAATAGAGTGCAGTGTTATTGGGTGATATTCCAATGAATTATGCCTTGAGTGCGTTCGATTCTTTTCTTGTTCACAGACAAGTGCTAAATAGAGTGCAGTGTTATTGGATGATTTTCCAATGAATTATGCCCCGAATGCACTCGATTCGATTCTTGTTCACAGCCAAGTGCTAAATAGAGTACAGTAGTGTTATTGGGTGATATTCCAATGAATTATGCCTTGAGTGCACTCGATTCGATTCTTGTTCACAGTCAAGTGCTAAATAGAGTACAGTGTTATTGGATGATGTTCCAATGAATTATGCCCTGAGTGCACTCGATTCGATTCTTGTTCACAGCCAAGTGCTAAATAGAGTGCAGTGTTATTGGATGATATTCCAATAAATTATGCCTTGAGTGCACTCGATTCTATTCTTGTTCACAGCCAAGTGCTAAATAGAGTGCAGTGTTATTGGATGATATTCTAATGAATTATGCCCTGAGTGCACTCGATTCGATTCTTGTTCACAGCCAAGTGCTAAATAGAGTGCAGTGTTATTGGGTGATATTCCAATGAATTATGCCCTGAGTGCACTCGATTCGATTCTTGTTCACAGCCAATTGCTAAATAGAGTACAGTGTTATTGGATGATGTTCCAATGAATTTGGCCCTGAGTGCACTTGATTCGATTCTTGTTCACAGCCAAGTGCTAAATAGAGTGCAGTGTTATTGGATGATATGCCAATGAATTATGCTTTGAGTGCGCTCGATTCGATTCTTGTTCACAGCCAAGTGCTAAATAGAGTGCAGTGTTATTGAATGATATTCCAATGAATTATGCCTTGAGTGCACTCGATTCTTTTCTTGTTCACAGCCAAGTGCTAAATAGAGTGCAGTGTTATTGGGTGATATTCCAATGAATTATGCCCTGAGTGCACTCGATTCGATTCTTGTTCACAGTCAAGTGCTAAATAGAGTACAGTGTTATTGGATGATGTTCCAATGAATTATGCCCTGAGTGCACTCGATTCGATTCTTGTTCACAGCCAAGTGCTTAATAGAGTGCAGTGTTATTGGATGATACTCCAATGAATTATGCCTTGAGTGCACCCGATTCTATTCTTGTTCACAGTCAAGTGCTAAATAGAGTGCAGTGTTACTGGATGATACTCCAATGAATTATGCCTTGAGTGCACTTGATTCGATGCTTGTTCACAATCAAGTGCTAAATAGAGTGCAGTGTTACTGGATGATACTCCAATGAATTATGCCTTGAGTGCACTCGATTTGATGCTTGTTCACAATCAAGTGCTAAATAGAGTGCAGTGTTATTGGATGATACTCCAATGAATTATGCCTCGAGTGCACTCGATTCTATTCTTGTTCACAGCCAAGTGCTAAATAGAGTGCAGTGTTATTGGAATATTAGTCGTATGTTTACTAAATTATGAAGTTAATTAATTTAGTAGGTTGGTTTAAAAGACTTTTCCGTGTTTTGCTTTGTTGCCTATTATCTTGAAAATCACAGAAACTTTAAAAGCGAAAATGGTCGGCAAGACAAGATCTTCAAATAAGTCATTTTGCCGAAATTTCAGTTATCTCCTCATTTAAATGACAATTTTCTTTTAAATTTATCTTTTGTTTTAATGTCATAAAGTAAGAAAATATAATGCTGTAAATTCAGAAACTATTGCATTCAACTATTATTGTGATTTTTGGAGAATGGGCATCAATGCGAGATTAATTATTGCGATTTCCGGAACAGCTGCATACAAATATATGCGTGAGATATCAGAACGCGAGTTAATATTATTGCGATACTCACTCAGCCGCATTAGTCGCATTAATGAAAACCTCGCAATAATTTCTAGTAGATAGAAAGCTTATACAGCAAAAATGATCCACCAGGATCTACAAAAAGTCGATAATGCTGAAATCGTTGTGTTGCTTACCTTTTGTAATTGTTGGTGCTCTTTGACAAATTAAAGCTTATGTGTATTAAAATCTCAAACGTTTTTGAAGAAGATCATTTTACTACTGATGATAAAGCTGTGTTTTCTAAAAAAAACGTCTGATGTTTTTGTTTTGTTTTTTTAATTTTCTTCCAAACTGTATGAGTTGCTGAGTTATTCAGTTATACCGTATGAGTTTCTGTGTTATTTGTCAAAACAATTTAAGTTGATGTGTTCTTCATGTACACCGTATGAGTTGCTGCGTTCTTCGTGTAAACCGTATGATTTGCTTGTGTTCATCTCATGAGTTGCTGTGTTCTCCATGCAAACCTTATATGAGTTTCTTTTTCTTGATGTTACCGTATGAGTTGCTGTATTTTTCAGCTAAACCGTATGATTTGCTTGTGTTCATCGTGTAACCATATGAGTTGCTGTGTTCTCCAGCTTAACCGTCTGAGTTGCTGTGTTCTTCACCTTAACCGTATGATTTGCTGTGTTTTTCAGCTAAATCGTGTGAGTTGATGTGCTTTTCAGCTAAATCGTATGATTTGCTGTGTTCTTCGGCTAAATCGTGCGTGTTGCTGTGCGTTTCAGGTAAATCGTATGATTTGCTTGTGTTCATTGTGTAACCGTATGAGTTGCTATGTTCTTCAGCTTAACCGTATGAGTTGCTGTGTTCTTCAGTTTAACCGTATGAGTTGTTGTGTTCTTCAGTTTAACCGTGTGAGTTGCTGTGTTCTTAAGCTTAACTGTTTGAGTTGCTTGTGTTCATCGTGTAACCATATAAGTTACTGTGTTCTTCAGTTTAACCGTGTGATCTGCTGTGTTCTCATGTATACCGTACGAGTTGCTGTGTTCTTCAGCTTAATCATATGAGTTGCGGTGTTCAGCGAAATCGTGTGAGTTGCTGTATTCTTCTGCTAAACCATGTGAGTTGCTGTGTTCTCATGTAAACCGTACGAGTTGCTGTGTTCTCCAGCTTAACCATATGAGTTGCGGTGTTCAGCTTAACCATGTAAGTTGCTGTGTTATTCAGCTAAACCGTATGAGTTGCTGTTTTCTTCAGCTTAACCGTATGAGTTGCTGTGTTTTTCAGCTAAACCGTATGAGTTGCTGTGTTTTTCGTCAATACTGTATAATTTGCTCTGTTCTTCATCTAAACCGTATGATTTGCTTTGTTTTTCGTCAATACTGTATGATTTCCTGTGTTCTTCAGCTAAACCGTATGCGTTGCTGTGTTTTTCTTCAATACTGTTTGATTTCCTGTGTTCTTCAGCTAAACCGTATGAGTTGTTGTGTTTTTCGTCGATACTGTATGAGTTGCTGTGTTCTTCAGCTAAACCGTATGAGTTGCTGTGTTTTTCATCAATACTGTATGAGTTGCTGTGTTCTTCAGCTTAACAGTTGATAATCCAATTGTTTCGTTTAAGAACTTTCGATGGTTTTGTTTATAAATACTGTTTTACAAGGGCTTATCTTTTGTAATTGATAGTGCTCTTTGACAAATTAAAGCTTTACTTATGTGTACATGTATTAATAAGAAATTATGCTATTCGGAAGGTAATCGACCGAGTTATTCTCAAACCAAATAACCTTGATGTTCCATCGACATTTCCGTTACGTAACAAACATCTGTCATTTACTTTAAATACTTTGTAAGTTAACACTCATAGATTTATCTTTGGCATACAAAAATTGCCAAATAATCCCTATATATTTTAATATTTTAAAACAAATCACAGCTCATATATGCTTCATATCTGACACATTTTCAGCTCAGTTTTTTGTTTTCCCCCCAACTTCCAGAGACCTGTTTTTCCATCCACAAATTGGTATTTAAGACATGCTTGTATCTCTAAAATAAGCACACGGACCTATTATCTTTATTTTTCACATTATTAAAAATGGCGTCATTTATTAATGGACAAATCCTTAATTTTGAATGTCAGCTGTGAACATACTTAAGGGATTGGTAACTTTATCTTAATTGGAGATTCGGAGGAATTACAATATTTAGGAAATATAAAAGTGTAGTTTCCAATATTTCAACACTTCAGACGGGGTAAGTGTCATCAAATTTCTTTTTACAGAGTTAAAAGGTTGAGAAATTGGGACCCCTTATCGATCAATCAACTGATGATGGCGACTGCAAAACTTGTAAAGTCATCATTTCAATTGTTTTATTCTTAGCCTTGCTAAATTATTGATTACGTTTAGAGGTTAACTTGTGTCACTGAAATCGCTTTAAACAGAATATACTCTCCCCTACAGTATCAGCTGAAATACGTGAACGTCATAAGCTGAGCAGAACATACTCTCTCCTAAAGTATCAGCTGAGATACGTGAGCGCTATAAGCTAATCAGAACATACTCTCCCTATAGTATCAGCTGATATACGTGAACGCTATAAGCTGAACAGAACATACTCTCCCTGTAGTATCAGCTGAAATACGTGAACGCTATAAGCTTAACAGAACATAATCTCTCCTAAAGTATCAGCTTATGTACCTGAACGCTATAAGCTGAGCAGAACATACTCTCTCCTATAGTATCAGCTGAGATACGTGAACGCTATAAGTTGAGTAGAACATACTCTCTCCTATAGCATCAGCTGAGATACGTGAACGCTATAAGCTGAGCAGAACATACTCTCCCTATAGTATCAGCTGAGATACATGAACGCTATAAGCTGAGCAGAACATACTCTCTCCTATAGTATCAGCTGAGATACTTGAGCGCTATAAGCTAATCAGAAGATACTCTCCCTATAGTATCAGCTGATATACGTGAACGCTATAAGCTGAGCAGAACATACTCTCTCCTATAGTATCAGCTGAGATACGTGAAAGATATTAGCTGAGCAGAACATACTCTTTTCTATAGTATCAGCTGAGAAACGTGAACGCTATAAGCTGAGCAGAACATATTATCTCCTGGAGAATCAACTGAGATACGTTAACGCTATAAGCTGAGCAGAAGATACTCTCTCCTATAGTATCAGCTGAGATAAGTTAAAACTATAAGCTGAGCAGAAGATACTCTATCCTACAATATCAGCTGAGATACGTGAACGCGATAAGCTGAGCAGACAATACTCTCCTATAGTATCAGCTGAGATACGTAAAAGCCATAAACTGACCAGAATATACTCTCGCCTTTAGTATCTGCTGATATACGTGAACGCTATACTCTGAGCAGAACATACTATCTCCTATAGTATCAGCTGATAAATGTGAAAGCCATTAATTGAGCAAAATATAGTCTGTCTTATAGTATCAACAGAGATACGTGAGCGCAATAAGCTGAACAAAACTCTCTCTCTCCTATAGTATAAACTATATCCTAAGATATCAGCTGAGATACGTGAACCTATAACCTGAGCAGAACATACTCGCCTATAGTATCAGCTGAGATACGTGAAAGCCATAAGCTGAGCAGAACATACTCTGTTATATAGTATCTGCGGAGATGCGTAAACGCCATATATCAAGCAGAACATTTTCGGTCCTATAGTTAGATACATGAACGCCATAAGTTGAGCAGAATATACTCTGACCTATATATCATCCGCTGAGATTCGTGAATACCATAAGCTGAGCAAAACATACTCTGTCCAATAGTAAAGGCTGAGTGAGATAAAAAAAAAAAATTAGCCCATGTTATTTGTGATTCTTAATAATAAGAAAATGTCTTTACAGGAACCTTTTTCTTAATAGAATTCCAGTAATTCCAGCAGGATATCTTTCCCGTTGTGTAATGAATTTGTTTTCTCAAATAAATTCTTTATATCTTTTAAAGATATACCTGCATGTGAGCCAATGCTCCGTGTTGAAGGCCGTACCTTGACCTATAATGGTTTACTTTTATAAATTGTTACTTGGATGGAGAGTTGTCTCATTGGCACTCATACCACATCTTCCTATATCTATTGAAGCTGTTTAATTGCATTAAGGATCATGTCTATATATTGACTATTGATTGATTGTTGGTGTTTAACGCCACTTTCAGCACTATAAGCTATATGGTGGCGCCCTGTTTTTCTTGGTGGAGGAAACTGGAGTGACCGGAAAGAACAACCGACCTTCAGCAGAAAAACGGGCAACCCTAGTTAATGAAGATGTAGTCGAACGCCCCTGCCACGTGCGGGGTTCGAACTCACAACCTCAATGTTAATAGGATAGTGATACAGTAAATAAACTACTTACACATCTCAGGCACCAATGTCCCTCTAAATATTGACACAGAAAACAACATTTTAATGATAAACAATTATAAAATTTATTTGTGATCTTAATGTTTGATTTTCGATTGATAAAGCAGTAATTACAATCATGAGTTTGCCAAATCACAGTGAATTCAATTCCTCATAAAATGAAAATGATAAATCATTAATAATTTTGTTTGGTGATATGTAGCAGTTAAGGGCAACAATGATACCATATCTAAAAACACCATTGGAAATTCAGAATTTGTCAACAGGTCAACAGGTCAACAGGTCAAGCTGTATTTCTTTTTACCATTCCTTCCCAATGTATAATTGAAGAAATTTCAAGGAACTATGGAACTCCATAAAGTACATCTGTACAGACCCGGTATTTCTAACCTTAATTATGCATTACGGTGGTTAGATTAACGCCTGAAGGTAAGGTCAATTCAAAAATTTACTCGGAATTAGCTCGGGATTTACCTATCTCGATAACATCAAGCACTTTCTCCCCCAGAGAGCACTGAATTATTGACGTGTTTTTATCGTAAAGAGTTTTCATGCCCTCGCGAGTAGCAGAGTCGATCATCCAGGATGGACTGAATTATTCTGGTAAGGTTATTTTGTTCGTCTGCTTAGTCTGCATGTTTCGTTAACATAACGTAAAATGAACATATATAATGAAAGAGATAATCCTATTAACATAATAAATTACTTAAAGTCACTAAATGTGTTCCTAATCTGGATGTGAGAACCAGTAGTGAAGCGTTCTAGCTCTTGATTAGATAATTCATTTTCATTGGTATTTTTAAACACGGTGTGTAAATTCTATAATTATGCACAAAAAGCATATTTATTCATTACATAAAATAGTCAGTGAAACAACAACTCAATTAACGACCTACAACTTGACAAGAACATGCAGACGGTGGACAGTTTCCTTTTTGGCACTCTACTGTACACCATTGATCAAGAGTCACAACTCCTGCCCAATAATTTATAGCCTTGCAAGTTATGGTACCGGGCCTTGCAGTTATAACCGGCCTTACAGTTTGTATTGGTCTTGCAGTTTGTACCGGTCTTGCGGTTTGTACCGGTCTTGCGGTTTGTACCGGTCTCGCAGTTTGTACGGGTGCATTTGTTACAAATGGTTTAAATGTTTGTATCGGACGGAATGTGATGCTTGGTTGTGTGACGATTTTTGTCGGCTGGATGACAACAGGTGCGTGAGTATGTCCGTTACCGCTGATAGCAATGTCAGCACATCCGTAAAACTCTTCTTGAGAACCACATCCTATACACCCTCGTCCGCTGGGATCTACACCATAGTTGTTCCCTACAAAACACAATAAACAATATACATAAATTCGCCGTTTCCTAATCTGATGCATTTTGGGTGATAATTATTCTCAATAGAGTACACCATTACATCGTGGTTGGTTTAAAATGTCCTAAACAATGGAAATTCAACCAATGACGTGACATTATTTTCATTTTGGGATAGTAACAAAAAATTACCCATAGTCCTTCAAATTGTTGCAAGCAGGTAAATTCTGCAAAGAGGATTGACAAAAACGAACTTGGGGAGATTGTAACCATTAAAAGAGTCTATTTTGTTTAGGTTGCAACTGGTCACCTACTAACCCCTAAAAGGTTGTTTTGCATGGGTTATTTAATGTGCATATCAGAAGACCGGAAGTGGCTGTTTTACAAGGGAAACCAATCAAGACAAAGTAAAACAAAGGCTAGTTCATAATACATCTATTGTCTGACTACTGTAATTACAGTCTGTATACCAGTACTTAATTGTGTGGAAAGAACGAACGGTAACGTTTGTCTGTTTTCTTGATGAACCATGACATGTTCTTCATTTTCTATTGAAACAGTAGTTATCACTTACCAATAAAATCACAGATGGGTAATAAAGGGGGACTGAAAATCCTGATTACCATTTAGTTTATATGTTTACAATACCATGGCTCACCTAACAAGCAAACTTTACTTGTATATAGAAATAAGAAGATGTGGTGTAAGTGCCAATGACACAACACTCCATCCAAGTCACAATGTGTAAAAAGTTAACAATTATAGGTCAAAGTACGGCCCTCTACACGGAGCCTGGCTCACACTGAACATCAAGCTATAAAGGGCCCCAAAATGACTAGTGTAAAACAATTCAAACAGGAAAACCAATTGCATGACGCACAAACTCTAACAGTACAGGGGCCTCGGTGGCCGAGTGGTCTAAGTAGTTACTACTGTAATCACTAGCCAGTCAACACTGAGGTTGTGAGTTCGAACCCCGCTCGTGCGGGTGCACTCGACTCCAATCTTAATTGACTAGGATTGTCAGTTTTCCTATCGAAGGTCGGTGGTTTTCTCCGGGCACTCCGGCTTCCTCCACCAATAAAAACTGGCCGCCACGAAATAGCCCAAAAGCGGTGCTTAAAAGTGGCGTTAAAACACCAAAAATCAATCAAATCAATCTAACAGTACATCTGACATGCGCTATTCCGATAATTCGTTTGACCTAGTTTCGACATCTGGCAATGGGCGGGGTTAAAAATCAAAATCGTCCAATGTAAAACTGCTATTCTTTATTCTGCTAAAGTACGTTTCAAACAAATATGTGCGGAATTTGAAAGTTAGAAGAAAGTTATTCTACCGAAAAGTTGCTTTTTGATATTATATAAGACTGTTTTTATATTGAATGAATACAATTATATTTTTCCACAATTAATATCTTTAAAAATTTAATTTACTAGCCATGAAAATTTGTGGTGTGTTGATTATTTAATCGTGTTTAACTTTTTAGTAGGACTCGATGAATTAACCAAATCTCCACTGCTTCATTTAAATCCTTCTTTTCGAAACTAATTTGAACATAATTGCATTTGATCACATTTCATATCCTATTATCTCATTCACACATTAAGAAGTATCTATATTGACCAACTTTGCCGACGATAAACCAACGCCACGATTATCGTTGGAAAACGCAAAATAACGTCGTTATCGATTAAGACGCAATATCGGACATAACGTCAGCTGCAATGTAAAAGGGGTATTTTTATTTCCTATATTTGTGATATGTCATGGATGTGTTAGTATAAAATGTTGAGTTATTTCAATTATTTTGAATGTAATACAAATAATGCTCATTTAGTTTAGTTATAGTTGAAGAATTAAGTAATTCTTTTGTAATTTTATTTGGTATAAAAGCGTTGACCCCCCCAAAGTAAGTTTTTGCGAGAAGCACTAGCAGTCATAGTTGTGGCATTTTTAAAAATATTTACAGTAGGAGTTCATTCATACAAATGCCGATCTTTAATTGGCTGACTCCGTCATATACTTTCATTTCGTATGAAAACATTCCATATCGTATGAAACTAACCCAGGTTTATGGAATTTATAACATTAGCTTCCACGAGTCATGCAAAATATACTGACGGACTTTAGAAACGCAACACACATTTTGGTGATTTTTTTTTTACCAAATCCTGATTGATCCTCATAGAACTACTACTCATGCTTACCATACTTCTTCATGTTAAGAAAAATCCATACCTGACCTACCTGAGTTTATTGAACATATCGGATTATTGAAGTCGCACGAATTTCTTAAAGCGAAATTTGAAACCCATCAATGATTTTTTTTAAGGTTTTCTTTTCGTGAAACAATTCTTTCAATCCATACCCACACTTGAATCATTAGAAAAATGTTGTATCTCCACATTGCCGAGACTGAGCAATGAAAATCTCAATCAGACCATAAGAATATTGCATGCAGGAATACTTGAACGTGCTGTTTCAAGGCAATTTCACGTCAGAAACTCGTCTTACTGTCCTTATAACAACGGCACAGGCAGACGGGATTTGTTGATGACCACCCATGATCAGTTCAATATGAAGTGACAACGCCACGTCAATAAAATTTGATTATGCAACGTCATTTACGATACAAGTTAACAGCCGCAATGTCAAATGCTTATCTAATCACCGAATGCCATTGCAAACAGATTCATGCCAAAAATGTTTCCCATAGACTGAAATGCCAAAGAATTGACTGCAGAAAAACATTTTAAGCCCTAATGTTTAAACCGCTTAATTGCCAAAACACACTGTAATGCATGGGACAGAGGCAAAATCAGAAGGTAAAAAACACAACTCAAAACATGCCCAACAGAACTGGTTGACCTTTCTGACAATCATTTTGGCGTTTGTTACAGGCAGTCATTGCCTTCGACGATGACACATCCATTGATAAGGGGGAAACCAGGGGTTCAGTGCATACCATATGATTTGAACATTAAAAATGACGTTATCAATTCATTTTTCGAACTGCAAACTTTTTTTAAAAGATAAAAAAAATGAATAAAATTTATGTTTATACATTTATTTTACAAAAATTGCATATTTGAAAATGGGAATAGAAAAGAATAATCTAGTGTTGCGTTTTTAAAGTCCGTCAGTATATGATGGCTCGCTTTCATTTCGTATAAATGTTCAAAAACAGATTTCAAATCAATAATAAAAAAACAATTTTTGAATGTCCGCGATTGTTGTCTCCCAATAAAAATCCTAAAATCTTATAAAACATCTAAGTAATGCAATTATAAGACAAAATTAAAAACATCCCAAAAATATTCTCCTTCCGCGATCCAAACATTTTACATATCGTCTAGGATTTTTTTAAATGCTAGTATCATTTAAGGCTATTTTTAAGGAGTTTATTGGTGTGCAAACTCGGCATTTCAGTGACAAACATTTTGGCTGTGTTTGGATATACGCCAGAGGTGGCCTATGGTTATCCATAGGTACCTTTGGTTTGATATTCTATATATCAAAATATCAAACCATTGGTACCCAAAGATACCTATGGGTAACCATAGGCTGCCTTAGGCGTATATCCAAACACAGCCTATGCTATGTTTGTGAGTGCAAGGTCAAAGTTGACGTGTAAACACGACTGTCGCTTTCATTAACTTAGGCTGTGTTTGGATATACGCCTAAGGCAGCCTATGGTTACCCATAGGTATCATTGGGTACCAATGGTTTGATATTTTGATATATAGAATATCAAACCAAAGGTACATATGGATAATCATAGGCCACCTCTGGCGTATATCCAAACACAGCCTATATCACATCTGAATATGTTAAATATGAGTGAATGGTCGAGTTAACCTAACGTACCATCGTGACAGGATTCGATTTAATCAAAACTTTATGTTGCGTTATTCTGATACATGTAAAATTGAGAATGGAAATGGGGAATGTGTCAAAGAGACAAAAACCCGACCAAAGAGCAGAAAACAGCCCAAGGCCACCAATGGGTCTTCAACACAGCGAGAAAATTCCGCACCAGGAGGCGGTCTTCAGCTGGTCCCTAAACAAAAATGTGTACTAGTTCAGTGAAAATGTACACATTCCACAGAGTGGTGTCTAAAATTTTATCGAACTCGTTATTTTGACAAGACCAATATACGAGCATTATCGGATCTAAGTATGATGATGGATCCGGTGGATGGAAGCCATCTTTGGATTTACTAATCATGAAAAAAATCGAAACATTTTTGGATCCGCGCCTGACGTGCATCAAGTATATAATGTCCCAAACTTTGTTTATACCTGCATAACTTTTAAAAGTACGGATGAAAGGTCATTATCTGATAATAGATTGACATAATAAAATTGTAATATTTGCCACATGTTACTTACTTAATGTTGTTTTCCGGCACAGGATCATAATGGTTCCTCTTCACCTTGTTAACAAGATAAGAGAGGACATTTTTTTATCGATAAATGATTGTTAGATATTCTATTAAGCTACGTGACATGGAGCTCACTAGAACACCTCTCGATCAATTCGTTCAAATAAGCTTTTAGAATGACTGCTGAAAAGTACAACGCGGTCTGATCTGTAATCAAATAAATAAATAAGAGAACTTTTGAATGGTATTTTTAAACGTCGTGTAATATTATATGCCCTCTAAACTTTACCTGCGTGCCATCTCCACTGTAAGACACATTGTGAACATTGAAGGCCATCAGGAAGTTTAACCTGGAAACGTTTTGTTCCAACTCCAGGAGTGTTAGTATACCTGAAAAAGATGAAAACGTTCTTTTATTCAAGTTTTAAATTAAATTATGCGAATTGATTGCATTCCACTCTCGTCTTTAGTTGACAAGGCTGTGGATATATGAAAATGCATTCGACAAAAATAAAAAGACGCAACAAGATATTTTTACAGATATAGGAAAATTTATAAATAATTTAAATTTGAAAAAAAAACATGAAGATGTCAAAATATATTCATGATACGGTAACAAAAACATTAACTAGATCTCTTATCTTACCAGGGTAATAATTCTGTCCCAATGCTTGCAGTAGAGCAGTTCATAAAGGAATCACTCCTGGCAGGCTATATATTCCGCCTCATTGATCACAATAGAGCAGTTCATAGAGGAATCACTCCTGGCGGGTTATTGATCCTGAGCCAGTGCTCGCAATAGAGTAGTACATAAAGGAATCACTCCTCGTTGGTTATTGATTCCGCCCCATTGATCACAAAAGAGAAGTTCATAAAGAAATCACTCCTGACAGGGTATTGATTCCGCCCCATCGATCCCAAAGAGCAGTTCATAAAGGAATCACTCCTGGTGGGTTATTGATTCCGACCCATTGATCACAATGGAGCAGTTCATAAAGAAATCACTCCTGGCAGGTATTGATTCCGTCACATTGCTTACAATAGAGCTGTACATAAAGGAATCACTCCTCGTGGGTAATTGATTCCGACCCATTGGTCACAATAGAGCAGTTCATAAAGAAATCACTCCTGGTGGATTAATGCTTCTGACCCATTACTAGCAATGGAGCAGTTCATTAAGGAATCACTCCTAGCAGGTATTGATTCCGTCACATTGCTCACAGTGGAACAGTTCATAAAGGAATCACTCCTGACAGGTATTGATTTTGTCCCAATGCTTGCAATAGAGCAGTTCATAAAGAAATCACTCCTGTCAGGGTACTGATTCCGTCCCATTGATCACAAAAGAGCAGTTCATAGAGAAATCACTCCTGGTAGGTATTGATTCCGTCACATTGCTTACAATAGAGCAGTATTTAAAGGAATCACTCCTCGTGGGTTATTGATTCCGCCCCATTGATCACAATAGAGAAGTTCACAAAGAAATCACTCCGGGCGGGTATTGATTCTGTCACATTGCTCACAATGGAACAATTCATAAAGAAATCACTCCTGGTAGGTATTGATTCCGTCACATTGCTCAAAATGGAGCAGTTCATTAAGGAATCACTCCTGGCAGGTATTGATTCCGTCACACTTCTCACAATGGAGTAGTTCATTAAGGAATCACTCCTGGCAGGTATTGATTCCGTCATATTGCTTACAATGGAGCAGTTCATAAAGGAATCACTCCTGGCAGGGTATTGATTCCGTCACATTGCTTACAATGGAGCAGTTCATAAAGGAATCACTCCTGGTAGGGTATTGATTCCGTCACACTTCTCACAATGGAACAGTTCATAAAGGAATCACTCCTGGCAGGTATTGATTCCGTCACATTGCTCACAATAGAGCAGTTCAGAAAGGAATCACTCCTGGCAGGTATTGATTCCGTCACATTGCTCACAATGGAGCAGTTCATAAAGAAATCACTCTTGGCAGGTATTGATTCCGTCACATTGCTTACAATGGAGCAGTTCATAAAGGAATTACTCCTGGCAGGGTATTGATTCCGTCACACTTCTCACAATGGAACAGTTCATAAAGGAATCACTCCTGGCAGGTATTGATTCCGTCACATTCCTTACAATAGAGCACTTCATAAAGGAATCACTCCTGGTAGGGTATTGATTCCGTCACACTTCTCACAATGGAGCAGTTCATAAAGGAATCACTCCTAGCAGGTATTGATTCCGTCACATTGCTTACAATGGAGCAGTTCATAAAGGAATTACTCCTGGCAGGTATTGATTCCGTCACACTTCTCACAATGGAACAGTTCATAAAGGAATCACTCTTGGCAGGTATTGATTCCGTCACATTGCTCAAAATGGAGCAGTTCAGAAAGGAATCACTCCTGGCAGGGTATTGATTCCGTCACACTTCTCACAATAGAGCAGTTCATAAAGGAATCACTCCTGGCAGCTATTGATTCCGTCACATTGCTCACAATAGAGCAGTTTATAAAGGAATCACTCCTGGCAGGTATTGATTCTGTCACACCTCGCTCACAATAGAGCAGTTCATAAAGGAATCACTCCTGGCAGGTATTGATTCTGTCACACCTCGCTCACAATAGCGCAGTTCATATAGGAATCACTCCTAGCAGGTATTGATTCCGTCACATTGCTCACAATAGAGCAGTTCATTAAGGAATCACTCCTGGCAGGTATTGATTCTGTCACACCTCGCTCACAATAGAGCAGTTCATAAAGGAATCACTCCTGGCAGGTATTGATTCCGTCACATTGCTCACAATGGAACAGTTCATAAAGGAATTACTCCTGGCAGGGTATTGATTCTGTCACACTTCTCACAATGGAACAGTTCATAAAGAAATTACTCCTGGCAGGGTATTGATTCTGTCACACCTCGCTCACAATGGAACAGTTCATAAAGGAATTACTCCTGGCAGGGAATTGATTCCGTCACATTGCTCACAATGGAACAGTTCATAAAGGAATCACTCCTGGCAGGGAATTGATTCCGTCACACTTCTCACAATGGAACAGTTCATAAAGGAATCACTCCTGGCAGGGAATTGATTCCGTCACACTTCTCACAATGGAACAATTCATAAAGGAATAACTCCTGGCAGGGTATTGATTCCGTCACACTTCTCACAATGGAACAATTCATAAAGGAATCACTCCTGGCAGGGTATTGATTCCGTCACATTACTTACAATGGAACAGTTCATAAAGGAATCACTCCTGGCAGGGTATTGATTCCGTCACACTTCTCACAATGGAACAGTTCATAAAGGAATCACTCCTGGCAGGGTATTGATTCCGTCACATTACTTACAATGGAACAATTCATAAAGGAATCACTCCTGGCAGGGTATTGATTCCGTCACATTACTTACAATGGAACAGTTCATAAAGGAATCACTCCTGGCAGGGTATTGATTCCGTCACATTACTTACAATGGAACAATTCATAAAGGAATAACTCCTGGCAGGGTATTGATTCCGTCACATTACTTACAATGGAACAATTCATAAAGGAATCACTCCTGGCAGGGTATTGATTCCGTCACATTACTTACAATGGAACAGTTCATAAAGGAATCACTCCTGGCAGGGTATTGATTCTGTCACACCTCGCTCACAATGGAACAGTTCATAAAGGAATCATTCCTGGCAGGGTATTGATTCCGTCACACTTCTCACAATGGAACAGTTCATAAAGGAATCACTCCTGGCAGGGTATTGATTCTGTCACACTTATCAAAATGGAACAGTTCATTAAGGAATCACTCCTGGCAGGGAATTGATTCCGTCACATTGCTAACAATGGAACAGTTCATAAAGGAATCACTCTGGGCAGGTATTGATTCCGTCACATTGCTCAAAATGGAGCAGATCATAAAGGAATCACTCTTGGCAGGTATTGATTCCGTCACATTGCTCACAATTGAGCTCTTCATAAAGAAATCACTCCTGGCAGGTATTGATTCCGTCACATTGCTTACAATGGAGCAGTTTATAAAGGAATCACTCTTGGCAGGTATTGAATCCGTCACGTTGCTCACAATGGAGCAGTTCATAAAGGAATCACTCCTGGCAGGTATTGATTCCGTCACATTGCTTACAATGGAGCAGTTCATAAAGGAATCACTCCTGGCAGGTATTGATTCCGTCACACTTCTCACAATGGAACAGTTCATAAAGGAATCACTCTTGGCAGGTATTGATTCCGTCACATTGCTCAAAATGGAGCAGTTCATTAAGGAATCACTCCTGGCAGGGTTTTGATTCCGTCACACTTCTCACAATAGAGCAGTTCATAAAGGAATCACTCCTGGCAGGTATTGATTCCGTCACATTGCTCACAATAGAGCAGTTTATAAAGGAATCACTCCTGGCAGGTATTGATTCTGTCACACCTCGCTCACAATAGAGCAGTTCATAAAGGAATCACTCCTGGCAGGTATTGATTCTGTCACACCTCGCTCACAATAGCGCAGTTCATAAAGGAATCACTCCTGGCAGGTATTGATTCCGTCACATTGCTCACAATAAAGCAGTTCATTAAGGAATCACTCCTGGCAGGTATTGATTCTGTCACACCTCGCTCACAATAGAGCAGTTCATAAAGGAACCACTCCTGGCAGGTATTGATTCCGTCACATTGCTCACAATGGAACAGTTCATAAAGGAATCACTCCTGGCAGGGTATTGATTCCGTCACACTTCTCACAATGGAACAGTTCATAAAGGAATCATTCCTGGCAGGGTATTGATTCCGTCACACTTCTCACAATGGAACAGTTCATAAAGGAATCATTCCTGGCAGGGTATTGATTCCGTCACACTTCTCACAATGGAACAGTTCATAAAGGAATCACTCCTGGCAGGGTATTGATTCTGTCACACTTCTCAAAATGGAACAGTTCATTAAGGAATCACTCCTGGCAGGGAATTGATTCCGTCACATTGCTAACAATGGAACAGTTCATAAAGGAATCACTCTGGGCAGGTATTGATTCCGTCACATTGCTCAAAATGGAGCAGATCATAAAGGAATCACTCTTGGCAGGTATTGATTCCGTCACATTGCTCACAATTGAGCTCTTCATAAAGAAATCACTCCTGGCAGGTATTGATTCCGTCACATTGCTTACAATGGAGCAGTTCATAAAGGAATCCCTCCTGGCAGGTATTGATTCCGTCACATTGCTTACAATGGAGCAGTTTATAAAGGAATCACTCCTGGCAGGTATTGAATCCGTCACATTGCTCACAATGGACAGTTCATAAAGGAATCAATCCTGGCAGGTATTGATTCCGTCACATTGCTTACAATGGAGCAGTTCATAAAGGAATCACTCCTGGCAGGTATTGATTCCGTCACATTGCTCACAATGGAACAGTTCATAAAGGAATCACTCCTGGCAGGTATTGATTCCGTCACATTGCTCACAATAGAGCAGTTCATAAAGGAATCACTCCTGGCAGGTATTGATTCCGTCACATTGCTCACAATAGAGCAGTTCATAAAGGAATCACTCCTGGCAGGTATTGAATCCCTCCCATTACTCACAGTGAAACAGTTCAGAAAGGAATCCCTCTTTCTGGTGTATTGATTCCGTCCCATCATGTATTTTGTAGGTTTGTATTAAGGTGACTAACGTGCATAAATGAAATGAATAAAATCTGCTGGCCTGCATGTGTAAGTTCGCTTGCCAACGTTTAAATTTCATTAGAAGGAGCAAATGCTGTTTTCCATTACCTGCAATCTATCTTTGTTCGCTTATCTTAGTTTAACTTTAAGATGTTCCCTTACCGTGTTCCAGATCTAGTAACAATCTTAACCTTAAGTAAACTATATGGTTTTCCCTTACTGCGTTCCAGATCTAGTAACAAACTTAATCTTAATTAAACTTTTAGATGTTCCCTTACCGTGTTCCAGATCTAGTAACAATCTTAACCTTAATTAAACTTTAAGATGTTCCCTTACCGTGTTCCAGATCTAGTCTCAATCTTAATCTTAATTTAACTTTAAGACGTTAACTTACCGTGTTCCAGATCTAGTAAAAACCTTAATTAAACTTTTTAAAGACGTTCCCTTACCATGTTCTAGATCTAGTCACAATATTAATTAAATTTTAAGATGCTCCCTTACCGTGTTCCAGATCCTGTAACAATCTTAATTAAAAATTGAGATGTTACTTTTCATGTTCCATATATAGTCACAATCTTAATATGAATTAAACTTTGAGATGTTCCCTTACCGTGTTCCAGATCCAACAACGTTGAGTAAGTATCTATCCAGACATGACTGAGTGATAGCTTTGGTCGGATTGTTGTTTGGACAGAGTTTCAGTTCAAACCATCCTCTATGATCAGCGGTTATCTGTATTGCAACGTCAACAACCTGTCCCGTTTTATAAGATCTGCCAATGGTACCGGTGGCGAACCGCCCGCCAGCTTCGTTTTCCTTCGGCCCTTGGTAAGGATCGCCACAGACGCCACACTTACCATTTTGGAATAAATATTGATTCTAAAAAAAAGGAAAATATAAATGTTGTTGTGCTTCAAACCTGATGTCTTGAATATCTTTATTTTGAAAAATAATTAAATTACATGTTTATAGATATAAGAAGATGTGGTATGAGTGCCAATGAGACAACTCTCCATCCAATTGCATACTTCTGATTGGCTGACAACAATTGGGAGGTATTCCAAAATTAATCAAAACTTACAACTTTTATACTAAAATTACATTATGAAGCATTCAAATCTTAAATGAACTTCCATACTTTATGTTGTTGTTTTTTAAAAGTGAAATATAGATACAATGGGGAGTATAAAACGCATATGAAAACACTCATTCAATAACCTAGATATCACGGAACGGTCTTGAATAATGGACAATCGCTGGTACCATGAATAATGGACAAACGCTGGTACCATGAATAATGGACAAACGCTGGTACCATGAATAATGGACAAACGCTGGTACCATGAATAATGGACAAACGCTGGTACCATGAATAATGGACAAACGCTGGTACCATGAATAATGGACAAACTCTGTTACCATAAGGTACCAAATCGAGTTTAAAAGTGCAATTAAAACCCTTGTTACCAAATCGTTCATTCTAGAGGTAAAATTGAGTTTTATATTGGCAGTAATGTCTATGGAAGTTTATATGTGGAACACATGTGAAACAAATAGAGACAATAGTAACTCGGCAAACCACGAGAACATGTTACTACAAAAAATATTCAATATCTTCGTTTGAAAACTTTTCATACTCATACTGTTTGTATTTCATAAATACATGTTATAAAGCAAAGACACGAATCTATGGTGAAAAAAACGGTTTTTGACCTGTATATGTCCGTTACTGTTTTGCTGTTGTTTAATGTTGCTGTCCGATTGACATTTACTCCCACTTCTTCCTTTATTCGTACAACTACAGCACTGATGATGATATTTCTTGTTCCTGCTATTGCAGTTGTCCGTCATTTTTTCTGTCACCCCTATTATTTTCCTTTCAAATCAAACATGGTCATCAGTTTGTATAATTATCCATTTAGTATCTGTCATGAATCAATAACAAATCATTCGCAAATCGAAAAATATTTTCAAATGAAAAAACTGAAAAATATTGATGATTCAAATCACAAAACTGACATTTTTAACAACATTTCATATTCGTCATATTTTTATTCAAAGTCGGTCGTGTTGAATTTGCACATATCTAAAGACTATACAAATTAATTTTCCATATGTTAGAAGAGGTAATCAAGGTGCTTTACAGTAAATATAAATAAGAAGATGTGGTATTAGTGCCAATGAGACAACGCTCCATCCAAGTCACAATGTATAAAAAGTGAACAATTATAGGTCAAAGTACGGCCTTCAAAACGGAGCTTTGGCTCACACCAAACAGCAGCTATAAAGGGCCCTAAAATGACTAGTGTAAAACAATTCAAACAGGAAAACCAACAGTCTAATCTATATAAAAAACGAGAAACGAGAAACACTTATGAACCACACCAACAAACGACAACCACTGAACAAAAGGCTCCTGACTTAGGACAGGTGCATAAAAAAAAACAGCGGGTTTAAACGTTTTAACAGGCGCCAACCTTCACCCTAACATGAGACATACTATAAAATTACAATTGAAATGGCTTAACTCTATCAAAAAGACATTTAAACAAAAACAAGTAAATATATGCTGAACGGATAAGTTTGATCTTTGACACAATATAAATACAATATTAATAAAAAAAAAATGTAGGAACAGTGTCAAAAAGACAACTCTAACCTGGGACAAAATGGCGTTAAATTGAACAACGTACACAGGTAAATTTAAATATAATAATTTTGTTGTTAGGAGTACGGAAGTAAACATTTTTTACAAAATTAATGAATTTGTTCTTCACAGTACGAGTACAGAAGTGAAAATGTATCGTCATACTAAATAAGTATGACTGACCAATTTGTTATAATTTCAACTGCGTTTATATATTTCTGATATTTCAATTTAGATTTTTCAGTTTTTTCTATTTCAAAATCGTAGAGTAATGTTTTAACCCGTCATTGTCAAAATAATGTAAAGTCCCCAAAAAGTAAAAATCGCAAATCGAAAGGGTGAAAGACAGCAACAAGATGCACCTGTCTTGTTTCTATCGACAAACAAAAGTCCATTAATCAGTCGCATTCGCTGATAAACGAAGAAAAGAGCACGATATTGTGACTACGACAAATATGGCCACATATTCTCTGTGTTTTAGTCACGGCAGTTGTTTTTGTGCTTTATGTTTTATATCGATCTGACGAGTTAAGCTCTTTTCAACTGATTTTTATAGTTTGTTCTTATGTTGTAGTTTTACACCACTGTCCCAGGTTAGGGGAGGGTTGGCGCCTTCAAATATGTTAAAACCCGCTACCTTCTGTCTGTCCCAAGTCAGGACTAATATCCTCCACTGTAAAATCCCTACCTGCATAGGAATTTGAATAATTATGATCAATACACGCAGATCTGAGAGTACTCGAAATTACTGGAATCTAGTTGATTGATTGATTGCTAAACGTCTAGTGGCAAATATTTATGCATGTTCAGAACAAAAACATATTTACAAAAAATACAGGTAGCTAGGTCCTGTAGTAGGGCTCGTCCACGACGAAGGTCTGGAAATTTGGAAATGCCATGCATCGGAAAATGAGGGTTTATTGGATAGGATTATTTGCCTTTCAGTAGATCACCTACGAACCCCTCAAAGAGTGGCATTCTATCTACACTTGGAATCGGATATAGCGTCCCCATTCTGACCAGATGTGACTGCGTATTGATACATCCTGCACAGCCAAACGGACGCCCAACCTTGGGAAGGGTTTTATTGTACGTCGGATGAAGACCAAGTGGATCATTGGATAGCTAGTTGAAAACTTACAACAACTAATTAAAAAAAACCATGTGTCTAAGTTGAGGTTCATTCAAGTATTTGTTGATGGAAGTGAAATGATCTGAACCAAAGTTCTAGGTTACAGTTTCTATATAAGGTGAAATATAATAACATTTAATTATATCCAATACTCCATTCACTAAGGATGATAGACTAGTGTTCACATGACATTCAATGATAAAATTAAGAGTTTTGACGACTTCACTGGCGTGCATCTACAGATAACGATTTTTATTATCTTTTTTTAAATGCACAAAAAAGTATTTGTGAAAAAATTATTTGTAGGCACGTGCCTAAAGTGCCTAACGGCAGCTACGCCCCTGTCCTGGAGCGTGTTATTGAGTGGTTGTCGTTTGTTACTGTATATCTTATTTGTTTTTCCTTTCATTGTATTGTACAGTTTGTACTTGCTTTGTGCTGTTACACCACTGTCCAAGGTTATGGGAGGGTGCTAACATGCTTAATCACGTCATATTCTGTATGGTCATCTCCCAAGTCAGGAGCCTATCATTCAGTGGTTGTCGTTTGTTGCTGTATATCATATTTATTTGGTTTTTTTTAATTATTATTTTATTGTTTTGTACATGAATCATGCCGCTAGTTCCCATTTGAATTGTTTTACATTTGTAATTTGGGGGCCTTTTATAGTTTGCTCTGTGGAATGGGTTTTGCTCATTGTTGTATGCCGTATGGTGACCTATAGTTGCTTTCTTCTAATTGTGGAGAGTTGTCTTATTGACAATCATATCACAGCTTCATATTGTAATATACATGCATTCCGTGACGGTCAACCAAATCGCGGGGCGATCGTAAAACTCTCGAAAAAAAGAGGACTTCAACTTTACCATTAAGAACCCTTGGTTCAATGACTTCCTTTTTCTGGAAATCATCATGAAGTTCTGGAAAATTGCATCAAGTGGGAGAGAATATACTCCTTTTGCAGTTGCTTAATGAAAGAAGATAAATAATTCAGTATAAGAGAATTGACATCTTACAGGTCTGGGCTGATATGCATAAAACCACTTAACTTAAGATATCCAATCGTAGTACTAATTTATCGTAGGACATGTAGAAAAATCCGTCCGTTCGGAACAAATCTTAACTTAAGTAGCTTTATGCATACGGGCTCAGTTCTCAAACGAACCGTACCATCGACTGCTTAGTGTAAGCCTATGTTTGAAGCTGTAATCATAGTACCCTATATAGAAAAAACGGACGTTGAAGGATAATATCAGTCTCTTTTCTTTCTTGTTGAGTCTGTGTACGAGACCTGATTGTGATATTGAGAGAATCTCGCGTAAAAAACTTTCTTTTGTCAAACTTTTCTGGATAGGAGTTCTTGTATGAAGACAACAGTTACATGATTTTCTTATTTGCCTCTATGAGGGTCTGGGGATGGGGTCTTTCTTTAATTTTTTGTCCATTATTCTCTATTCTTTATATTTTAGCACCTCATTATTCCTGTATTCAATATTTAATTGTCTGTTTTTCTCTATTCGTTATTTTTTTTACCCTTTATTCTGTATTTTTCGCTTATTATTCTCTATTCTGAAACCCCATCCAGACCATCCTCTATCCATCTTCGAGATACAGCCATATTTTCCTTCGAGTTGAAACTTTTGTTTACAAAGTTGCTTACCACAATAATTGCAACCTCTTTGGAAATATGAATTATAAAACTATACTTACCATAAAACCACCGCACCATATTTTTGAAACTTTTGTTTACAAAGTTGCTTACCACAGTATTGCAACCTCTTTGGAAATATGAATTATAAGCAAAAACTTACCATAAAACCACCGCAATTTAACTGATTATCATTATAATTTTTTGGCGTACTAAAACCAACTCTCCACATACTAGCCCGAGAAGGAGGGTCCAGAAGTCTTCCATGTCCAAGTACACTACTAATTAAACAACACAACAAAAATCCAGATAACATGTTGAATAATTGCGTTATTTTCCTTTGACTTTTAACTTTCTCGTGCAGGTGAAGTATAGTCTCTAGAACTAAGATGATATAGATAAGAATGTTTTACATTTTATATCGATAACAGTTTGGACTAAGTAGATAAACGTACGGTTCTTCACTCTACAGCCAGTTCAATTTAAGCCTGAAAAGTTTCTTCATTTTTCGTCAAATTAATTATACAGCTTTGGAGAATGATACAAATGAAATTTATTATATACTTAGTAGTAAATTGATGAAAATTGTATGTGTAATACGACCAATGGCATTAACCGTATCAACCCTCAACTAATATAATCCCTCGACCAGGGCTCTTGGGATTATATAAATGTCTCGGGTTGATACGGATGTGATATTGAAAAAGACATATCATATTCTCTATCTATTTCTTATGAAACAAGAATTTTGCAATCTGATAGGTTTATTACCCGAGTGTAAATAACACGTACCCCACCCAAGTCCACCCGGGGATAAAATTTTGTCAAAATTTGCAAAATATAAAATTTGGAAAAATTTGGAAAAAAAATTAGAAAATACAAAAATTACAACAAAATTCTTTTTTTTTCTCAAAAGTTCTACTTTTACTAAAATCTTCCATATAAACATTATAAAAGATTTGGTTTGCATGTGTGGCTGTACCTGTAGAATTCTTATAACAAACGGAATATTATATCCTTATCTTTACGGTAATGTTGTCTACAAAGCCCGTATATTTAGCTACGATCCAAGTAAACTCATTGATCCTTTGAACAAACTTATTCTCAAAGGATATCAATTTAATACCGTAGAAAGGTTTTGAATGTTGTATGCATCGGTCCTAACTTGATTTTAATGTTAATCGATTAAAACATTACTAAATACGTATTACTTTACAATTACTAATATGACAACTTATGGTCCTATATACTGTCAATATCATGTACTAGTACTTATATTTTGACATAGCACAAAGTCATTTTCTTGGACTGTTTATAATGTCTTTATCTAAATCCATTAGATGTAAACTGGGTGATTCTTTAACCTGTTAGAACATGATTTATTTTTTCTTGTGTTTTAACGTGTTTTAGTAGCTGTTAGAACTCTTACTTCGGTGTTTTGTGTCCTTTAACTCTTTAACTAAATGTTAGTTACTGCTGGGCTTCGTACAAATCTGATGAGTCAAACAATTGCCAATTGATTTTTACAATTTGTTCTTATATTTTTCTGTTACATCACTGCTCCAGGTGAGAGTTAAGCGTTCGCAAACACCGCCGTCACAGTATGTATGTTCCTGCCTAAAGTCAGGAGTCGTTATCATTGGTTGCTGTTTTTCCTTTTTGTGTTTTTTTTTATCCTTTAGTCCAAAAAAAATTTTTTTACGTTTTAATTGTTTCACGTTTTGTCATGTCGTGGACTAGGAAAGAGAGAAAGATACAGAGAGTATTTTAGTTCAAATTTTTATTGTCATAAAAACTCTTAACAATAAGTTTGTGACATATTATATGAATACATACATACACAAAATACATTTCACAAACAAAACCATAGGAAAACATATCCCATAGAACATATAAAAGTAAAAAAGCAAAACAATCTATTTATATATATATTTATATAAATAAATCAAGAGTCCCCTGTCCTCAGTTCTAATGCCTGTAGACAGTGATTGATTGCACGGTAAAATAGAACCGCCTGTAGATAAAATGTGGAGTGCAAAGAGATGATGCAGTGTTTTGAGATACACCTCCACAAATCCAAACCCCATATCGATCTTCGTTAATATAGAATTATTTTGTTTGTGTCTTTATTAAAATTGAATTTCGATTTAATTTATCATAAACGTTTTGACATGACTGCGTCATATTTAATACCGTTGTAGCTATGTATCGGGGCAGATGGCCTGTAGACAAGAATTTTCCGTAAGTTTTAATAAGTGTTATCAGATAATATCATATTTATCTATAAACAAGTGCGGTCTCTTAAATTTTATATACAATCTGAATACATAACCACATTAAGAGTGTTTAGTTTTAATACTGTCCATACTTAAATTGGCATGTTTCTTTTAATAAATAAGTACTCGAACATTATATCAAAGGCGAACTTTTGGTCTGGACTATGGGGTGTCAGACAAGAAACGCGTGTTGCTCCGTTTTGTCACTAACACCATGCATGTAGATAAATATCATATCTCTGTCGCGTTCTTATTGGACATCTTAAAATGAGGCGCCTGTTTGGACATATTGAACATACTGAAGTCTGGAAGTTCGTCAATACATGTAGGTGTCGCTATATATATCTAATAAAGTTTTAACAAAACCATTTAAGAATTGAATGCTTCTTTTTGTAAATTTATTGGGGTGTAAAAGCGTTGACCGAAGTACAATTTGTATGAAGCGCGGAAGGAACCTTCAATGCTTTTACGACCCTATAAAATTACTAAAAGAAGCATTCAATACTTATAATTACATTTTTTTGCTAGGATCATGAAAACACGATTTCTATCAAGTTTTTCTTTTATTAACCTGTGCACTTTATTGTGAAAGTCATCATGAATGTTACATTTCATTTAAGAATTGAATGCTAATGCTTCTTTTTGTAAATTTATTTGGGTGTAAAAGCGTTGACCGAAGTACAATTTGTATGAAGCGCGGAATGTTACATTTCATTTTGAAATGAAGGTAACTTTCAGAATGACGCGAGATTACTGTTAGCCAATCAAAATAACTTATCCTAATGAAACATGTATGTAATGTAATTATTTTGAAATGAATGTTAATCTCAGAATGACTCGAAGTTGCTGTTAGCCAATCAAAATAACGTATTATAATGAAACATACACGTAATGCAATTATTAAGGAATGATGTGTCGTTTTTCCGTGTCCATACCCAGACTGTCTAGACTCGGGTGATCTAAAGCTTGACATATGGTTAAAGTTTTGGTTTTTCGCTAAGGTCATGTGGCAATCTCGAGTTGCATGTCTATTTCTTGTAATTTTGTGTCGTTAGGTTTCCGCGCGTCAATGATGGTAAGCTAACATCTCCTATTCATTAAGATTGTGATTCCAATAAAATAAAAGTCGTCACTCCGTTCATATGTGATATGGAAGTATTTATTCTCTGTTCTTATTTAACAATCTTTGTCAAATACCTAAGAGGTCAGAATTTGGCCTCAATTTTCCTATCTAGTGTATTCTTTTAATTTTGGAGTTTTACCTTAATGGATTGGTCATTTTCTTTCATTGAGCGGATGGGAGGAACATTGCAATTTCTCTTATTTTTTTCAAGTCCCCACCTTGAGGAAGGAAAATAAATTCACGACCCCCCTTCCAAAGGCGCGAAAATTTCAACTCCCTCTCCCAATTTCTCAATACTTTATAACAAAACTAATTATTTATATTATCATCGTTCAATAAAATATTGCATCATTAGTGGATCTAGAGCTTAAAGTAGGGGAGGTCGTTTGTGACTTCAGAGAACTTTATTATGATATATAAAAGTGCAGAAATGTGGTATGATTGCCAATGAGACAGCTATTCAACAGTGTTTAAATGAAGTGATATAGACCACCGTACGGCCTTCAACAACAGAGTTAAAATGAAGTGGTAGTAAACAAATATAGGCCACCGTACAGCCTTCAAAAATGAGAAAAAACTTATCTTGTAAAGTCGACTATAAGAGGGCCGACATGAAAAATGTTAAACAATTCAAACGAGAAAACTAACGACCTAATTTATAACAAAAGAATTCACGAAAAACAAATGCATGTATGACAGACCTGAACCAACGACAACCACTTTACTACAGGCTCCTGACTTGGGACAGGCACATGAAGAATGTGGCAGGGTTAATCATGTTTGTGGGAGCTCAACTCTCCTATAGCCTGGGACAGAGGTGTTACAGCACAACATAAGAACAAACTGTACTGAAAATTCAGTTGCAATTTGCAACTCAAAAGAACGAAAAGAGGCACAAAAATAATAAACACAAGGCACCGAAAAAAGAGTACTCCCAGTTACTGAAAGCTAGTTCAAAGCCAATTACAACTAATAGACAAATCATGTTTTCCCAGCTAAAGTATTAACCAGTACACATCCAACGGGTTTAGAGTAACGCTGTCGTAAACAGTGTGAGAAACCGTTAACGCATGACATTGTGCAAAGCCACAGTATCTACAGGATGTAGAATCATAAGTTATCATAACTGTTCATATAATAGCAACATCTAGTCAGTTATGTTTTAATTTTTCAAAACAAAAAAATACAAAAACAAAAAATAAATGCTAGTAGTCCTATAAAACAAAATCAATATTTGTACCAATAAAAACAATAGTTGAAGATTTTACTACTATGCTTAATTGATAACCTTTAAGAACAAGGGAGCTGCCATTTGATTTTTATAGGGGGGGGGATAGGATGAAAAATTTTGTCCTGCATTTTTTTTATAGTTGTAATCTCTGTCCTGCCTTTTTATTTTTTCTCTATTCGGTCCTGCCTTTTTTCTTATAGTTTATCCTGACTTTATTTACATAAATTGTCATCCTGCCTATTTTTTTTTAATTTTCATCCTAGCCCCCATAAAAATCAAATGGTAGCTCCCTAAACATGGAATGTGTATAAATTTACGAGCGTTAAAAACATCATCATTGTAAAAATTAGGATGGGATATCCCTTTTGTAATAAAAATTCTACAGATACAGCCAAACTTTCTAACCAAATCTTTATATCTATGAAAGAATTTGGTTAAGGTTTTAATTAATTTGTGGTAACGAAATCCCGGCCTTTTAATTTATCAGTTATACACAAATTATGTTCATTGAAATCTAAAACCAACTACAGACACGGGCATAGCGAGCAAGTAGTCCTAAATAAAGCTCTCATATGTCCATAACGTTTGCTTTCAACGTTTTTTATCGGATATTTTTTTTTCTAAACTACCTCGGCAAAAAAAGTTTAGCCTCAATAGTATCTAATATCCGGTATGGTGACGGGCCATCAACAGACAGAGAAATGTAGGATTTCTGTTTATTTATTTGTTATTTTTATGATTTTGAAGAATATACATACACATGCATATAACTATTTTCGATTGTGAGATGTTGGAAAACGATTTCTTTCAGAGGAAAACTTAATATTAATTTGAATCCGTAAACACTTGAAATCCTGCTTTATTGGAACAAAAATAATTTTAATTTTGCTTTGTATAAAAACGAATACTTTAACGGCGAAATACAAAGTAATGAAGGTTGTAACGCAATTTGAGTTTTTTATATGAATTTTGTAAATCTAAGTGTTCAAAGTTGGATAGTGCGCGGCCTTGAAAATTGAAGGACGCATATTTGATATGTGATTTCCTTGGACAAAAGGATGGTTATCTTAATAAATATTCCACTCTACCTAGGGGTGGGGGTGGGGGGAGGGCACTTAGATAGTTTGAAAATAAATATTCTGAACATAAATGTATATGTATGCAGAATCTCCCTAGAAAATGTTTTACATTTTAGTCAACTTTATAATTGTCAATATGCAGGGGCGGATCGAAGATTTTTTAAAAAGGGGACGTAATTCCATTAAACGGAATATATACCGCCGAGCGTAGCGAGGGGAATCTTTTTTTTAACGATTTTATGCTAAAAAATCATATATAAATCGTGAAAAAAACATGATATAGTTATTTCAGGCCATCAAGGGGAAGGGGGTATACGCAATACACTCCCTGGATCCGCGACTGATATAATATAACTGTATCGTATACCATCATAAAATTTAATAAAAAAAACGAGAAAACAGAGACATCCGCCAACTTTGAGTGACAATCGCGCATTAACTTTACAAACTCTGTAACCGAATGAGTTAAGCCTTTTTCAACTGATTTTTATAGTTTGTTCCTATGTTGTGCTGTTACACCAGTGTCCAGGTTAGGGGAGGGTTGAGCGCTCACAAACATCTTTAACCACACCACATTCTTTATGTGCCAGTCCCTAGTCAGGAGCCTGTGGTTCAGTGGTTGTCGTTGGTTCATATGTCTATCATATTTGTTTTTCGTAAATTGTTTTGTTATAAATTAGGCCGTTAGTTTTCTCAATTGAATTGTTTCGTATTTTTCATGTCGGGGATTTTTGTAGCCGACTGTACGGTATGGGATTTTCGTTCTGTTGCCTATAATTGCTTACATACACATCACTTGAACTTTGGTGGATAGTTGTTTCATTTGCAATCATACCACATCTCCTTTTTTATATCATAATGTTATAAAAGAATTAAAGTAAGTGCATGTTATAACGTATTTATATTCCTTTTAAACTTAGTTCGAAGATAATTACAATAAAGTATACGTATAGCATTCGAAAAATGTGTACTCCCTATTTCGAAAAGTTCCCGTTTAAAATAAATTTTAACACGACAGGTTTGTTTTACAATAACATATATATATATGACTCATATATTGAATTTCCTTCGACGGACAATGTTCAGATGCGTGTTAACGTTGCTTTTCATAAATTTGTGGTTTCAAAACAAAACAAAACCGGGTCCTATACAAAGACAAAACCGGGTCCTCATGTTGTAAACAACATTGACAAAACCGGGTCCTTTTATTTTGACATGACCCATTTCTTTTGTTCCATGCACAGAAATACAAATAGTGAGGTGCTAAAAGTGACTAGTTTTGCAATCTCTATGTTAATATCTTTCTTTTCGTACCCTTCTTTCCGTACAATATGCACAATTTAACGAGAAATTAAACAAATTAGAGGCAAGGTTCACTCAATTCAACATTATGATGTGCCTGATTACTTATTTCTCCATTAATTTACAACGCTTGTAGAAAATATTACATCTCACAATCGAAAATAGTTATATGTGTATGTTTAGTCTTCAATATCATAAAAGTAACAAATAAATAAACAGATATCCTACCTTTTATCTGTCTGTTGATGGTCCGTCACCGTAACGGATATTAGATACTATTGAGTCCAAACATTTTTGCCGGGTTGTTTAGACACAATAAACGTAGAAGAATTTCAAAACATGGCCGAAAAGTAGGCCGACCTAACCATCCTATTTTGAATTAATCCTCATCCCGAGTTAGAAATGGTAGGTCTTTCATTTCTGCGTGTTTGGTAACTCATTGCTATCCAGATAAATTTTGGTTAAAAGGATAGCAAATTACGGAGTTAGCTCCCCTTATTTGTTAATGTCTAGTGTATGTCAACCAAATTATATCTTGAAATACCAGAACAGGAAATGGAAACCAATGTTATATTCATGTACCACTATACATTTTGAACTTAAATTAACGTAAACTTGGGCGGGTTTTTTGTTTGTCATAAAACTGAGAATGGAAATGGGGAATGTGTCAAAGAGACAACAACCCGACCTTAGAGCAGCATGTTTTCCCCACTGTCTGATTCTTATGTTCCTCTTTACTTGATGATCAGCAGAACAGGCTATGGTGTTGTAAAGCGAATATCCTTTGGCGAAATTTCTTTTTTACAAAGTTTAAAAAAAAAGATATGTTAGTAATTGCTTTCATTTCGTATAATTTTTCAAAAACACAGCATTTAATTCTTATATTTAAAGATTTTCGAAATGAAAATATGTGTGTTATTTAAAATTTAAATTTGAATGTAAAACTTTAAACACAAAACCTCGACAGAAATTGTCTATAATAGTGAGATGAAGACAGTCTCATTCCACTTGAAATCAATTATATAAGACGTCATATATAATGATAATTGGCATACGAAGTTATCGATTCCAAAGTAGATGGCTCGTAAAATTTTAACCAGATTTTAGGTATATCAAAGCATAACGTTTGGTTCATAGGTGTTTCACATTTCACGTTTTTTTATATAGATAAGACCGTTGGTTTTCCTGTTTGGATTGTTTCACACTAGTCATTTTGGGGCCCTTTATAGCTTGCTGTTCGGTGTGAGCCAAGGCTCTGTGTTGAAGGCCGTACTTTGACCTATATAATTGTTAACTTTTTATACATTGTGACTTGGATGGTGAGTTGTCTCATTGGCACTCATACCACATCTTCTTATTTATGATAACGATTTATTATTATATATTTATAACAATTATCTATATTTGCAAGATGAACTGTCAATTATTTTTTCAAATGAAGAAAAATTTGCCATTCTTCAAAAACCATAATCCTTTGGACGAAGTACACTAACAATGCGAAAAAATAGTGTTGATTAATTAGGTAGCCGGAGCTATAATCCTTCTAAATCTTGGGTTGCTTTCATACGAGATGGGTTGTTTTCATAAAATGAAAGCATATGACGGAATCAAATGATTCGTCTTTTAGTCTATAAAAGGTAAGTATTCATATGAATTGAACACTTACTAGTTCAGTCAATATAAAGCAATGAAAATATTTGAATGCGAATAACTTTGTAAAGATAAATGAAAAATAAGTCCCCCGTCTCTGAAAAAGCACCGTTATGCCGGGATATCAATAACCTAAAAATAGAATTAAGTAGGTTGAATTTGTAAGCCCTTAAGCGTTCGTTTAAAGGTTATGGCTTGCCAAAAGTTCCCAGACCTTGACGAGACGAAAGTGTTCAATACGTCAAATGTATATAAAAACAAGAAACTGCATATAATATACCAAACTTCGGAACTATACAGTTGTTGTATAAATATTGTATTATTTTGAATTCTCTTAAATGTTCAGTCATCAAAGACACCAGTATTTCAATCCTTATTCCAAAGGTGAGTGCAACACAAAATCATTAAATATATAAATTTACCGTAAATGCTCTCTTGTGTGTGCGACGGCCGATTTCAAACCTAAATGACACGCACTTAAATTAAGACAAAGAAATTATATATAGCACAATTTCCCTGATACATTGGCTAACATTTTACGTTTAAACGGTCCCGCATTAGAATCTACCTTTAAATGTGATGCAAAAAGTCCGGGTCTTATCCAATGTTTAATTGAATAGCACTGAAAAAAACATCTTTCCTTCCTAACCCTCTCAGGATTATGCATTAGTTTTGTTTACAATTTAATGATAGTTTCTTTGTGACTTATTTTGATTTTAAAAAATTGAACTATGGTAAATAAATTAAAAGCATCAAGACAATTGATTGCAAATGTTTTCTTCCAGTCATTTTGATGTATAAAACATCTTTCACGTGCACTTGAGTTTCAAAAGCTCAGAATCATTTTGAGTTTCTGTTACATGATGGAAAACTTTTGGCATTTCGAATGTATTTTGATTTAAACTATAGAGGTGATCAAAGTGATCACAGATACCCCCGTCCGCAGCAACTGAGAGATCATGATTTTGTTCAGTGATCCAAAACATTCCATTTAAATTTCAATCAATTTCAAAAAGGGGTTCTCCATTTATCATCCGGAATGCACAACATTTTTTTTTCCAACAACTATGCAAGTACCATAACTCAGGAATTGTAAACTTGAAAACAACGAAAATCGAATTTAATCTGTCTTTAGTGGTTCAAAACATTCCTTTAAAATTCTCAATCAATTTCAAAACACGATACTCCTTTTATCATCAAGAAACCGCAAACTTTTGAAGTTTTACATAACTCTGGAATGGTTAAAGTGATAAAGTATGACAAAAATAAAGAACTCAAATGCAAATTCAAAAAGGGGGAGTCATTAAAAACTGACAAAATCAAACGCTATCAATCAACGGAACAAGTGAAAAACAACTGCCATATTCTTGACTTGAATCAGACATTTTCCAAAGAAAATGGTGGATTAAACCTGGTTTTATAGCTAGCTAAACCTCCCACTTGTATGACAGTTGTTTATTGCTCCGTTATCTTGACAAAAGTGGGTAAGCAATTTTGTCAGAAAAGAATTTCAAATGTCGTAAGTAGTCAAAACATTCAATTAAAATTTCAATTAATTTCAAAAAGCGGTTATCAATTGATCATCCGTAAACTATTTTTTAAACTTATCCAACAATCAAGTGCCATGACTCTGCAAGTATTTTCTTGAAGGATTAAAATCCTTGTTTTGAGTTATAATAAAGATTTCACCCTTGCGTTATTAAAGCGTACATTTCAATTGTCCCCAGAATCATTTATTTATTTGGATATTTATGTATAATTATATATGATTTGGCATACATTTGTACAATTAAAGTGCGAATCACAGAGTCATGGGGGTTGGTCATTCTTTCAGTAAAAAAAATGACCAGATAAGGATAAAGTTCAATTTGTTTTAAAATAAAATAACGTAACTGGAAAATGAATTTAAAATAGTGTAAACTTATTATATTTCTTTTTTTTTATTATTAAAGAAAATTAGGAGTTGAATCAATATAAAAAAGAAGATGTGGTATGATTGCCAATGAGACAACTCTCCACAAGAGACCAAATGACACAGAAATCAACAACTATAGGTCACCGTACAGCCTTCAACAATGAGCAAAGCCCATACCGCACAGTCAGCTATAAAAGGCCCCGAAATGACAATGAGAAAACTAACGGCATAATTTGTGTACAAAAAATGAACGAAAAACAAATATGTAACACATAAACAAACGACAACCACTGAATTACAGGCTCCTGACTTGGGACAGGCACATACATACAGAATGTGGCGGGGTTAAACATGTTAGCGGGATCCCAACTCTCCCCCTAACCTGGGACAGTGGTGTAACGGTCAACATAAGAACGAACTATAAAAACTATAAAAATCAGTTGAAAGAGGCTTAACTCATCAGATGGATAAAAATACAAATATTACAAATACAAGTGGACGTGGCCGGGTACTTCTACATCCAAACAACAAAAATACACTAAGTACAGATCTGAGAGTACTCGCAGTAACTGACAGCTAGTTCAAAGCCACTAACAACTAATAAAAAAATCATGCATCTAAGACTAAATTATCAATCCGTACACATCCAACTTCCAATGGATTTAGTGTAAAGACGTCATAAACAGTCAGAGAAAAGCATGACCTTGTGCAATGCCAAGATACAGGTATCGACAGATTGTAGATCCATGAATGTGTATATGTATATAACAATAATATTTAGTTTGCTTTTAATCTACTGATAACAAACTCAATATTAGTACCAATAAAAACAATATTTAATGATCTTATTACAGTGTTGAATTGGTAACCTTTTAGAATAAGTTTATTTAAAGGATCGATAAGTTTACCAGGATCCTTTCAAAATTTCCGGGCACGGTAAACAATGTTGTCGTAAAAATGAGGATGTGCAATCCCATTTGAAATAAGTTTTTTATTGGTTCAACCAAACTTCAAAACGAAATCTTTATATCTGTGGAAGATATATCTTAGTAGAAAAATCGTCATCTGTGCATGAGGGTGTGGATGGGGGTTTACAGAATACAGAATAATGGGCAAAAAATATAAGGAATAGAGAAATATGGACCCAAAAAAATAAAGAATAGAGAAAAATGAGGTGTTAAAAAATAAAAAATAGAAAATAATGGGCAAAATGTATAAAGAATAGTGAAAAATGGCATAAAAAATTAAAGAATACAGAAATGAAGGACCCCCCATCGAGACCCTCGTGCATGCTTGCGTGTTTCGTTGTTTTTACCATGATCGACCAGGAGCTTATTCAGTATTTTGTATTGTTTGCTACGCAATGAATTGGCGAGTAGGTGGCCACTCTAATATGAATATGTCAGCAAAACCATCTACATTTTTTAAAATTTTTTAACAAAACTTAAGGATGCGCACCTGTTGTACCTCACTAATTTAGTCCGCATGTGAATGTTAAACGAGTGTGTATTGTTAGTAATCCAAAAGTGTCCAATTAAATTCGCATTAGTCCAATATAAGAGGGTCTGGATGTGGGAAGGGGTTTAATTTCTGTATTCTTAAAATTTTCAGGAATTTTTTCTTTATCTTTAAAAGTAACACTAATTCTGTAAAATTCTCATGAAAATAATTTAACATTCTTTTTTCTGTAATTAGAGTATTTCTTATTCTGCATGTATATATCGTTCATTTCTGAAATTAGTATTGCATTACCTTATTCTGCTATCCACAGTTATTCTTTAAACTTTTGCACCCCTTTATTCTCTATCATTTTATTCTTTAATTTTCTCTAGTTTTTAGGGCCATTATTCTCTATTCTGTAAACCCCATCCAGACCCTCATAGAACCTCTTTCAATCAATCAATCTCAAAAAAAACTTGGGACCGAATGTAGAACCTAGTGATAGTGTGACCAAAAGTACAACTAAATTGATCTATTATCAGACAATTCACTTTCAATAGTATATTTAACGCAGTGTAAATGTTTGGTGTTTTTTTACCGTATAAGGAAATTTTCTTTAATAACATCGGCTTTACGATTCTGCTCATTGTTGAAGGTCGTACATACAGTGTCCTAATAGTTGTCTACATCCTTGGCCGTTTTTCTCTGTTGGATAGTTGTCTCATTGGCAATCATATACCACATCTCATTTTATATTCATTCAGTAGCTTCGAACGAAGAATGAAAAGAAGTTAAAACAGTGGCGTAGCTTGGCCATTATTTCTTGTGAAGCAAACGGTTTGATACTTGGGAGTCAAAGCTTAACACAGTTCAAAGACCGCGATGTGGATGGGAAATAGACAGTTTTGGTAAATTGTCGTAAAAAAAATGTAAAAAGTCGATTTTTATACAGGTTTGGCCTTGCATCAAGGGATAATTTTTTCATGCATATTCAAGACAAGAAAAATTAACCATATTCAATAGTATAGGTGTCTGCAGAGTGTCTCGAATTTCGACTGCAACCGGAAAAGGACAGCATGTTATAGATAAGTACAGAGATTTTGTCTTGCAAAAGACCTCTATGGACCCTTGACAGAATTGTTGTAGTGGTTCTATAACACGTTGATCTATATATCGATTTTCAGCACTATTTATGAAAATTTTATTCTTGGTATTCAAAAGCAAAACAGTGACTGATTAAATAAAAAATAGCTGACACAATCTTTACCACCCCAGCATAAATTGCTATGTACAGATTCGGTGATATTTAAGTTTAAAATCAACTATGTCTTGTAACTAACTTTATAAGTTTGCGAGATGCATGGGTGGATATAATATAACTGGCAGGTTTAACTATGAAGCCCGGTGAAAGGGTAGAACAGTTGGTTCCCATTGGAATACCAAGTGTCTGTTGAAAACCACATCTATCAAGGGTAAAACAAAAATCAAGCATCATATCAGTTTCACAGTTCTGACCTCTTGTTTGGACCACTTTTGTTCCGAGGTTTACATTGTCCGTTTCTAAAACAAGAATTCTGTATCTACCTTTGACATTTCTTGAAATATCATCAATTATTAGATATTAAATTGATTGAGGAATGCTCGCTTTAAGGATAGAGAAGTCAAATGTTTTGAACCATCTTAATGTTCACTCTCTACTCTACACTTTTGAATACACGTTACGTATTTTATCTATCTTTATCTCCTCTATTTTTATTAATAAAAAATTTGGTGAGGCAGTTTCTTAATTGCCTCAAGAGAAGCTACGCCTCTGTAGCATTTTTTTTTTTTTTTTTTTTGGGGGGAGGGGGGCTTGAAGTTCCGCTATATAGATGATGTCCTCTCCTGAATTCAAATTTGAGAGGCTGTGTTGATCGCATTTACAAATAGGCTACATCGCGTCGAAGCTATCACATATTCAGTTCATTAAAATAAAACTATATAACATATAAAAATAAGAAGATGTGATATGATTGCCAATGAGACAACTCTCCACAAGAGACCAAATGACACAGAAATTAACAACTATAGGTCACCGTAACCCATTAGTATCCCATAATTTAAGCAAATATTCCTAATATTATTTTGTAATTAAGCAATTCTTAATACGACTTCACTGAAGATCATTAAGGCAGTTGGTGTTGAAATTGGATTACCTCAATCTCTTTCTAAAAGGGGGAATGGAATTTCACATTTACTGAAATGTTATAAATTATTTAATTTTTTTCTTTTTTAAACGCATTGTACACTGTAGGTGTTAAAAGTAAAAGCACATTGCAGGGGCAGATCTAGCCATTTTTAAAAGGGGGTTCCCAACCCTGGATAAAGGGGGGGGACCAACATTATGTCCCCATTCAAAAGCATTGATCGTCAAAAAAAGGGGGGTTCCAACACCAAGAAACCAAGACATAATATATTAGTACAATAGTCCCAGGTTTTACAAATGATCTTTAATGACACAACAAATACTTTGTACCACTTAATTGAACTTCGGAAGTCATTCAAACTTATGTTTTTGAGTTTATCAATAATAATAACAATTTAATCCTTAAACTTTATGTCCCGACTGAATTGAAAACAAAATGGTTATTAGAACTTCTTTACTTGTCTGGAATTAATGCATTCGTTATCTTTTTCTTTTATTTGTTGTTTATTTTTAATTAGCAATCTTTAACAAAGGATACTTCTTTTTTATTTCAAATAGAAATAAATCACATAATATTCAACATTCATTTGACACAAAATATATGTGTCAATATATTCGATCGCGTAATTCATAAATTACGATAAAATTTCTGTGAATGAAACCGGCTCATTTTTTATGCAACTGGAAGCCTCGCATCCCATAATAACATACAAGGCTGTTGGCTGTTACATCAATTTTACCTACACGCAACCTGTAATAATCTGGGCGTAGTTTTGACCGAAAAGAATCCCAAATCTTATTGATTGAAACAGATAAATAAATAAATATTTCTAACTGTTCTAAATAATTTCATATTGGGCATTTTGCCTGGTTGATATCGCCCGATGCGTTCTTTCGGAGGCTATCGGCAAATGGTCACACCCTTTGGATGGAAGGATTGATTGAGGGACACACTACCGATAAACAACAATTTCACCGGTGACAATTCACGGCATTTTCAACCCAAGAAATTTCTCATGTTTTGGATGCCACGGGGTAACGATTAACCCCCGGGCCTGATAAGGGTCAGACAGGATAGGGAGATAGCTCGGCCTGAATTAAAGTAAGGCTAAGTTGAAATGAAAATGGCGTGCTGTCTTAGCGAAGAAGCGAAAGAGCAAAAACGAATTAATCAAGAAATAGAAAAACAACTACGGAAAGATAAAAGAGATGCAAGGAGGGAATTAAAACTTTTATTATTGGGTAAGTCATGCACTCGACAATTGTCCATAAAACCGGTATTAAACGAATATGCCGCATCTTTTTTGATGCAAAAGGTTGATACACAGAGACGCCATTTTGAATAATTATGCTAAGGTGTTCATTTTGGTTTTTGTGTTTATATCGGTATTTTCGTCGCGATAGACAGTCCCATCCGCGGTTTGGTCCATGAGCACATGCACTATGTGGCTGACACAATTAAAACTCACGAAGCATCAGTTTAAACTCGATTTTATATTTTGTTATTATGGACGCCATCTTGGCTTTCAGTATATGGAATACATTACTTCTTCTGTGGTAAAAATACCGGTGACACAATTGTTTACCGGGTGTTTAATCATGTATTTCACCAGCAGATGTGCTTCTTAGTCTCAATCTGTAAAGATTCCAAATTTACATTCACAGAACGTAATATAAACAGCATTGTTTCTATAAAACAAAAGTCCACAGTGAAAACTATTTAAAACCCAGTGTGTGTCTATTTTGTGTTTGCTGAAGATCAAGTATTTTATTTTGGTAATGGTGCTTGCGTTGTTTTGCTTTAAAATTAAAGAACCAGCCCGGGGACTGTCAAGTTTTCGTGAAGCAAATGCGTGATATTTGGCAAAATTGTAAAGATCAAATGAAAAAAACTATAGATCAAAGGAAAATGCCGCCAAATAAGCATGAAAATGTGTGAGTCTCGCGCATATTGCGTGAGACTTTCACAGCACTGCACTTCCCTTATTTATTCATTTTGCTGATATCTTTTAAGATGGAAATAATTGTGGATGCTTACATTTTTGTACCATGCTTATGTCAGCTTCTAAAGAAGATGTATTCGCCTGACATTCTTATAGCCTTGCATCACAACTTGTCTCTATTCAGTATTGTTATTATAAGCTTTCGGAAGGGCGTGTGTGTTTTCTCTTCATTATTTTCTTCATTGTGCTTAACCAGCACTACAGAAGGTCAACATAGTTTCATGGTCTTGGATCTATAGATATGAAAATGGTCGTCTGACATGTAAATTATCGATAAGAGAGTTCCTGAATAGTTATTGTTTTGATGTGGAGGTTTATAAAGTTGTATAATATCATGAATGTGACATTTTGCTATGCATCGGCAGTATTTTTTACACAGACATTTTAGAAATTGCAATAATTTAGAAAGTTTCCCTTTTAATTGATTGATTGATTTGTGTTTAAAGCCACTTTCAACAGTATTGTGCTATTTCGTGGCGGTCTGTTTTATAAGTGGAGGAAGCTGGAGAGAAACATGAGCTTAGGTAGGAAAATTAACAAGCCTAGTCAATTAAGATTGAAGTATTGTGCACCTGCCATGTGCAAGATTGGAACTCACACTTTTCCATTTTGACCCCCTAACACTGATGAATACTTATCTTTAGATGACATGCCTCATAAGTTGATGTTTTCATGTAGACAGGGTTGTAATTGATCCCAAAACTAGATTTCTGTGACTTTTTGTGAAAAATGAGATTGTGCATTGAAAAACAGACTACATGTATCTTTGACCTCTGATCTTAATGTAACAACACACTTCATCACCAAGACTTTTAAACACCTTGTTTCAAGATAATTCTGCTAGGTTTCGGCAATTGGCACCTTGTTTTTATGCCCCCGCTGTAGCGGAGAGGGCATTAAGTTTTACCCTTGTACATACGTCCCAAAGTTGGTTTCCATTCTCTAACTTTAGTTTGCCTCAACCAAATGTTATGAAACTTATACACAATGCTTATTACCACAAAACACAGATCAAGTTTGAATTTTGGTGGTGTCACTTTAACCGTTCTAGAGTTATGCCCTTTACAAATGGAAAAAATGCTGAATTTTTCGTTTCCGTTCTCTAACTCAAGTTAGCCTCAACCAAATGTTGTGAAACTTATACACAATGCTTATTACCACAAAATACAGATCAAGTTTGAATTTTGGTGGTGTCACTTTTACTGTTCTAGAGTTATGCCCTTTACAAATGGAAAAATTGCTGAATTTTTCGTTTCCTTTCTCTAACTTAAGTTTGCCTCAACCAAATTTTATGAAACTTATACACAATGCTTATTTTTCAGTTATGTCCCTTTATAACTTTATATGATATGCAAGCGGGGACATCATCTGTGTCCCATGGACACATTCCCCATTTATTTCTCTATATTCTCCTGTTATCATTAAAAAGTTAAGATTAGAAAATTTAAATTAAAAATGATTAACAATACTGTAAAACAAGAATTTTGATATCGATATTAAAATCCTCACATAAAACATGCAATAAAAAATTTGATTGTGTTTGAATAAACAGATTTAATCAAATCTTAACCTATAGCTGTGCAATGGAACCTATGGGAATGCAACCCGAGTATAAATCTCAATAACCGAAATTTATACCATAGATATCTATGGTATAATTTTCACAATTATACCATGGTTTTGTTGTATAGGGTCTTCGAGAAAAAGAAAGATAGCAAGACCTGGCTGTCTGAATTTTTTGACATTTGAACAACAGAGTCAGTGCAGGGCCACTAAGCTAAACTGCCCGCTTTGCACCAGCCGATATAAATGAATGCCTAGGGTGGGAATTGAACCCACGTACACCAACTCTGTTGTCCTATATTTTTAAATGAAAAAAAAATCGCTCCTAGAACAAATAAAGTTAAAAAAAATATATAAATGTGTATATATTATACTGGAAAATATAAGTTGATTTTCGGTTATTGAGATTTATACTTGGAATGTATTCCATAGGCTTCACTTTACAGCTTCATGTATAGATTTGAATTTGCTGAGACAGCTTTTTGGGGGAGGGCACAGTGTTCTCCCCAGGCCCTTAAAGGACCGCGGGCCCGCGATGTATTATTTTTTACCGTGGTGGTATAGTTCTTACCGCGATGTATAATTTTTCTCCGTGGTGCTAAAATTTTCAGTTAAAAAATCGTAAATCGGTAAAGTTTTAAACGACTTGTTAAATCTTTTCCGTGCGGTATAAAATTCCAGGTGAAATTTGACCAGTTCAAACCAGTTCAACACAGATTGTTTACACCACGTGATCAATTTACCTTATGAGTTTAACCTTGTTGATTGGATTTAATCGATGTAATTAACACTTGTAACATGATTCTTGTGTTTTAATTAAGAGTTATAACTTTATGATCACAGATAACTATTTTATGGCTTCACTATCCACCCAAGCACTGACCTGTGACAAGTCGGCAAATACTTTGTACACAAACAGTGTGACAGTCTTGACCCGATAGGTACATTTTTTGTACATCATAATGGTGGCTCATTACCTATAATGGACAACTATACATTTCCCAATTCTTATATTATAGTATTATATGTCTCTGATTAAACCATGGCCAATATTATCTTTAATTATGACATAGTTATTGCATGATAGTCAGGTTTCAAACTGTAGTATCTGTCTGTACATATCACATGACCCAGTTAGTTCACGTAGAATATTCAAGTTTATTTACAATTAATTGCAATCTATTATATTTTATAAATAAAATGCATGACTGTACCTTCAAACTGGATATCTATATCCATAATTAATGAATAACAGAAGTAATCTGGCAAATTTTATCCCTAAGCACATGTTAAATCTATTTATATCTACTTCCTGTCATTTAGGCGGGAAAATAGGGAGACTTAGTTGTTGACATTGAATATGGTTACTTGTAGATCTATAGACCAAAGATAAATTTATAGATTTAGGAATTCTTTTTAAATGGTTCATGACAAATGAAGATTTAGATTTTAGGGCAGTATTAAGTCTGTATCTATGTTTGATTATCACCAAAGACAAGAAAGGTTAATATTTATATGAAATCTATGGCAAAATGTTCTAAAATTTATGAAAAATTTCATTTTATTAAAATCTAAGATAGAAACTGGTTCAAATAATAAAACAATACTTGCAATATTCTTGTTAATTTTATATCTTCTTATGACAGGAATCCTTTCACATACAACAACTTTTTTCTAGAAACTAGAAAGTTTTTTAAATTGAACATTTTTGTTCTCTTTTGAATGATATTTTATTTTTATTGATTTTGGATTTTATAAAAGATTTAATTACTTTAAATTCAGATGAATATTTTATTATGAATCATAATTTATTTATTTAAAAAAAATATTAAAGTATACAAACTGTTTTTTGATTTACTTCTTTTTTACCAATAATTTTCTGAATCAATGTCTACATAACACAGTACCACAGTGTTAAAACAAAACAAGAGACATAAAAACTACAGTAACTAGAGCTAAGCGACGCGACACCAAGAAGTCCACACGCGTTACCCTGGTGCTATCCAAAAATCCTGGGGAGAACACTGAGGGCAGGGAGCAAGCCCCTTTTAAGGAGCTTCATATTTGGTAAATGCTTAGACTTTTTCATTGTATTACTCAAAATGTTGGCTTGCTAGATCCCCCTTTCAGAATCCTGGACCCCGCACCCGATGTGTTATACATTGCTGACATCTAGACTTTAACGAGGTTGCTCAAGTAATAACAATAATGTTGAAATGTTAAAATTAGATGGCGTCTGGTTTTTCTAAATGAAGCTTACTTTTTTATGTAAATTATTGCTAGTAAACAAGTGATTTTAATTATGAACATTTTGAAATCCGTTTTAATTTATGTACGACTTGGGCTTCAGGTATAAATTAAAATGTAGAATGATTCATCCAAACTCTCAAAAAGATTCTTGTGAAATTACTTTCCTCAGAATTATATATGAATATTAAAAAATTAAAACTTTTAAACATTTTGATAAAATAAAAAAAACTAACCCTTTGCAGTTCAACTTTTAATCTGTGGTCTCCTGCGTCCATATCCAGAACATCTAATTCCTTGAACATTTGTTCGTCTGTAACATTATCCGTCACCAATGTAAATATGCTTCCATCTCTGTTGAAACATCTCGTCTTAATGATTTTCCTGCTGTTTTAGAAGCCCGTGCTTATTTTAGAAAGTAGGCGGAGCTTTATGTGTAAGGCCCAAAAAGGGTTATTTAACTGATTCTTATCAAAACTATTTTTAAAGTAAACAAACAAAAATATATGAAATATACAATTTTAAACAGCAAAAGATGCGATAGGTTAAAACAGATATTCCATATTTTTTGGATAGTTTTGCGTTGTTTCGTAAATTATACCATAGTTTTTTGTTGAAACCCCCTCGGCAACCTCACTCGACTTCGTCTCGTGAGGTTATTGCCGGGGGTTTCAACAAAAGCTATGGTATAATTTACGAAACACCGCAAAACTATCCAAAAGATATGAAATATCTATAACATAATTGATACAAGTTTGCATTAATTAATATTTTATGTAAGTTTTATAATGAGTTTTGATAATTTCTGAAAGAAGAACAAAAGTGAACTGCTTGTCTTTGCAGCTTGGTTATTGTTTAAATTTTGATCACCACAATTCTGAGGACAACCATGACAAAATATGTGTAAACTATATTTTATTGTTTTAACTTTACAAGCCATAACTTAAAGCGCTTGCAAGACATATTGAGTAAAAGCATGAATCATCATAAAATTGTCAACACTTTAATCTGTTTCTGTTAAATTATAACACCACATTACAATACAAATTACATGTATATCAAGTCAGATAGCATAATGGTACAGTACTATGCCATGATGTTTAAGGCCTTTTGGGAGAAATTTGTTCCTTAATCAGTGATTCAAATTAGTGGTTGCCAATCGGGCAAGTAACCACAAAATATTACATGTCTGATGGAGATAACTACTTGTCCAAATTTTGTACCCGGTGTGTCAACAACTGAATCGTACTCTGATTGGCCAATATTTCAACATTTCTATATTTAGAAACAGAAAGTAAGTACTAAAACCAAAATTTGTCGATATTGTCAGGGCTGATTGATATTATGATGTTTTGATTAAAAGAGAATTAATAAAGACTAGATTCAGTATTTTTCAGCGTTTTTAACTTTTAATTTTTACTTTCCATTTGGAGGAGCACACTGCAGCTTTTACTTGCCGGATGATGACTTTCACTTGTCCTGGGCAATCTGACAGCTGTTAATGTTGAACCCTGTCTTGAATATTATAAGTTGTATGCCATCAGTAAATCTACATCTTGTTTCAAAATGTCAGATCTGATTCAAGAACTGGAGAAGGCTATATACAGAATGTCGTTCCAAAAAAAAAAATTGCTGAATGGCCAACTACAAAGGCAACAGTCGTATTTCTCAAACTTTTGACGTCACTGCTCTCATTCTGTTTTGATTCACCATCAGTATAAGCAAAATTGGCTTTTTCAACAAGTCCAACAAAAAAACCTTTAATGTGTTTTCATGGAGAAAAATTCAGATAAATATCGGTTAAGTTTGAACTGCAAACTAAAATATTGGGTGCATGAAATTATCTCCCACAGTGTTCCAGCTTGAATCTCAGGGCAGAAGGGTGCTAGTTGTCTGAAAGGGCACTTTAGCGTTATAACCCAGATTTTAAGGGCAATGTTGGACAGTGTATAAATTACCTTGAATATTGCTAGGCTTAGCTGGAGAACATTAGTTGTATTTAAACCATATTCAGAAATTAATGTGTTCTTGAGGTTGGTTCCAGTAAGAATTTTGTTTCATCAAATTATCATACCATGAAGCAAAGCATATCATTTTGATGTTAATCTAAACAAACTTGTACATTTGGTATGGAAAATAATCATCAGAAATTTCAATGTCTTATAACTTATGCCAAAATAAACAAGTAGTTTTGAAAGATGGAGTTATACATGCAAAATTGAATGTTGAATGTAATTAAATTATCTACATTTAAATTACTTGTTCAAACATACATGTATAGTATATATGTTATTGAGAGTTATTTATTATCATTTGAATTGTTACAAATTAGTATTTTTAAGTGCACACCAAAGTGCTCCTCAGTAAGGAGTTTTATAAATATAACAGGTGAGACAGGAGATGATCATATTTTATATTGATGCAATAATATATTGCAGAAGGTATAAAAAGTTACTTTTTTCTCCATCATTGTCATGATTGTTAAAAATAAATTTGTTGAGTGCTCCTATGTCAGGAGGATTATAAAATACAAGAAGTATTAAAAACAGGAAGTGAATCTTGTTATGTTCAAAGTACAAATTTCTTTGATTCCTCTTTAAATTTCCTACACATGGTTATGAAACAAAACATTTTTTACCAATTAAGTCAAAACTATGTATGCCTTTAAAATTGTTTAAGATTTTATTTTTTATGTTATGCCTACTGAAATAATTTTTTCAGGTGTACATGCTGTACATAAACATTACAAATGGATAACATGTGGACATTTCATTCTGTATTAAATATCTAGTATTTGTTCAATTATCTTAAATCCACTAATTAGTAGTAAACAATCATCAACAAAGGTTATAAAACTGCCAAAGCATTAGGTATTTAACTTAATCCCATTGTCAGTTAATTAGTGTTACACAATCAGGTAACAATTTTACCGGAAACGCCGGTAGGCATGAAATTTGGAAATTTTATTTTTTTGAAAAGGCAGAGGGGTGTATTCTTTTACTTTGGAGGGCAGAAGGGCGGGGGTAAGGGCACCAAGGGCGGGCCGCCCTTCTATTTAGGGCAGGCGGGAACACTGTCCCAATTCTATAGCCGTGGGTATGACGATCATCATATCAGTCAGCTGATTGAATACTAACTTATAAAGAATGTGATAGTTGTGGAAATTGTCTGTATTTAAATGTTTACAGCTAAAGCAGGGCTTCCAAGAAATATTTGAGCCAGCCGGACATTTTATGTCTGATCCCGATTTTAATCCCTTAAGACTTAGTAACAAAAGGCAATTATAGTAATCAGTTGGCCATCATATAACCAACGATTGACATTAAAAAAACGATATTAAACTTTACTTTGATATAAATTCGATGTTCTGACATAAACTGTTAAATTGACTGTGCATCATTCGAAGTGTGCAACATCAGCGTACTAATATCTGCCTTAGACTCTTTATTTGTGCAAAATAATGTTGTCAAAAACTTTACTTTCGTTTTTAAAAAGCACATTTTCCTAATTCCGGATATTGACTTGACAATGGTAAAACATGGACCAGAGATGTATACGTAAAATCCGTGTACGTTTACAAAGCATGATTGAGTTTAAGTAGCTCTTTCCACGTTATTTCTTGAAGAAAATACTCTAAGTGAACGTTAGATAAAGGTATCAATGATAATTTTAACATTTTTGAAGAATTAGGATGCATAATTAAATTTCCCACATGCGCACACATGTAATAGTTCAAACAACGTGGTTCTGACGTTTTTCGTTTAAAACCTTTTTAAATTTTTCATCAAATCATATTTATAACCGTATTTCTGATAATTTCAATCTTTTTGACTAAATTAATTAGATGCAGACCGCTGAAATGTAAGAAAATATAACCTTTGAATAGACCGATTAATGTCTGGTACAAAATAGTTAACCTGTCGCCTGAACAGGTAAATTTTAGCTGTCTGACAACTAATTAACCTTGATTAAAATGAGAAGGTATTAAAGTAGGGGTTGTTTTGATAGTACTTATTCATCATGTCACTTTTATGACCGGAAATGTGTGGTTGTTTAAAGGCAAAGGTCGGGTCAAAAAGACCGCAAAAACTTTTTAAATTATGTTAAAATGTATTGACCGTCTCTTAAGAAAGCCTTGAAAACTAAAAGTAGATGTCCGTTTCATGCTTTTCCCAGACTGACAATGTCCGGTAAATTTATAAATGTCCGGAATATATGGCCGTTTTGGAAGCCATGAGCCAAAGACTGATTTTGTGTATACATTTGAACAAATTTGTTTCATGGTTTGTGGTAAATTCAAAATAGAAAATTATAAAAAAAGAATTTCTATTTCATGTTATCCTATGATAATGTGATATATGCTTACATTATTGTATACAAACCGGAGTTTGTATTAAACACACATTTTATTTTGAATTTTTTTCTCCTTTAAGCACAATGGGTATCCCGATCTGAAACCGCAGAGGGAGCCGAATCCTGAGGAGCAATTAATGGAAATTTTGTAATGGTGGATAAGTAAAATCTGGAATTATGCTCCCTGGAAATCGGATCCAGATTTTACCTATGCACCATTACAAACTTTTCATTAATTGCTCCTCGGGATACCCGGTGTGTTAAATGGTTTGAATGGGCAAGAATTTCTATACTGATTCAAATTGCTTTGAATACATAATAGTGTACATTGTATGACCTTCCAACAAAACACTTTGGCCTTTCAGTTTCCAATTCAACAACACATTGTCTTTTATGGACTGAGCATTATTTGTTGAGATATGTATTCATTATGATCTATAAATTCCAATGACCACTGGGAATAACTGCTCATAACTGATTTAAACATTTTGACAATCATTGACTGTTAGTTACTGTAACATATACTGGCAGATAATGTACCTAGATTTGTCAAAAACTGGATTCAACCATCTCTCGGGGGTTCTCACTAAGCCGAGTCAAAAAGTCCTGGACTTGTGAAAATCTGTCTGGACTCATTATCCAAAGATGCGTGCATCAAGATGGTAAAATGTATCAACTGAGCATATGTATCATCATTTATATCAAAAGTTTAAAAATAATCCCCCTTATTAATCTTCATTTATGGTTAATCCAGACTTTTTACCGGTTCCACTGCAAAGTTTGCCCACGGCTTCCTTTATCAAAATCCTGGATCCGCATCTGTTTCCTTGCTCTTTTTTGTCTGGATACTAATAGTAATAAATTAATTATATAGCAATCAGATTTCATCTTCTCACTGTTGGACTCGCCATGCCCAAATATGACGAGTCCCAGGACTTGCCTTCAAAAATCCTTAGTGACAACCCTGATCTCTATATATATAGGTGATCGTTCCCAGACTGGAGTTATCCTACTACTGGAAGTGTTTAACGACCTTGACTGGCTGTTCAGCCCTCGCACGGTCGGAGGAGTTATCCATGTTGACAGTTTGTAATTTATAGTTAGGAACAGTCCAAGTTAGAGTTTAAGATGAGATTGTCCATTGATAAATACTGATGAGTAATTAGTGTAATACCTGGTATTAGTTAGGTGTAACCAGAGTATAATGTCAGTAGTCAGGTAGTAGTATTGATTGAATAGCATGTCATTTTAATACACAAATATTATCTTAGGCCAAATCACAAAAATTACTGTTTTAAGACATCTTTTTAAGAAAACGTAATTGAAATAAATTGAACTTTTTATGGACTGATTTTGATAAGTCCAGTGATCAGTTTCACAAAAAAAATGTTATGACTTAAGTTGATCGTAAGTCATGAACAATTCAGTATACATTTGAAAAAATTAAGTCGTAAGATTTTTTGTGAAACTGTTTCATGGACTAATCTTAGAGAAAAACCTTTCTCTCCCATTGACATCTACCCATGGCTTTCCTAAGTTCTTAATGAGACATAGAATCCTGTAAGCATGGTAAGAGAGTTAATTTGGTTGCCCAATGCATTGGTGTCATGCAGGAGTGATTGATAATAGGTCAGTAGAACAATAAACACATGTGCTCATGTGAGAAAAAAATAGCAGTAGCAGTTCTATAAAAATGTGTGAGAAACCTGGAGTGTTAAAATGTACATGTAGATTTAGCAGTTGCAAGTCTTTCAGGCAGTACGTTTGTAAATCATGTTAATACAAGTGTGCTGAACTTCCACTCATGTAGCACATGTACAGCTCCTTCCTAATTTTATTCACCACCGCACATTCTGTTGAGTGGGATAGGAACTCACAAACTCAGTGGTAAATATAGAGAGAGGCAGCATTCAGGATTAGGCCTTTATTTTTGTGGAAATTCAGGATTCAGTCTTTATTTTTGTGGGCATTCATGATTTGGTCTTTATTTTTGTAGGAATTCAGGATAAGGCCTTTATTCATTGTGTTATTGTTGTGGAAATTCAGGATTAGGCTTTTATTGTTGTGGGAATTCAGGATTAGGCCATTAATTTTGTGGGAAATCAGGAATAGGCCTTATTTTTCATGGTTTTAGCAGAAATTCAGGATTTACCCTTATCTGGACTCTGAAATTAATGATTAATTTTTCTGGGTCGTGGAAAGAATGCTTTAATTTTTTCGTGAATTCTTGATGACATCCCCTCCTACTGTTCCTCTGTAGAAGAAACACTAAAACCACTTCAAGGTATCCTGTATTTCTGGAAATTATCACATATATATCACATTCAGGATGCGAGATTTTCTCGCTGTGTTGAAGACCCATTGGTGGCCGTCGGCTGTTTTCTGCTCTTTGGTCGGGTTGTTGTCTCTTTGACACATTCCTCATTTCCATTCTCAATTTTATATAAGAGAAAGTAGTAAAAATTATGTTTTTCAATAATTCACCAATAATTTTCTCTCTATTTACAGGTACAGGAGAAAGTGGTAAAAGTACATTTATAAAACAGATGAGAATTATCCACGGAGCAGGTTACTCTGATGATGACAAACGAGGGTTCATTAAAATTGTCTACCAAAATATCTTCATGGCCATGCATGCCATGATCAGGGCTATGGACACGCTCAAAATAGCTTACCACAATCCTGACAATGAGGTAAGGAAAGAGTCTGGATACCTTCATACTATGTCCATGTGGCATAGCTAAATTGGAGGGTAATAATTAGTTGACTTGTTCAACTAAGAATGATTTATCGATGCTGATAATTAACCGTCCAAGAAAAAATACTCTACTAAAGATTTATAGTCGACTTCTTAAATTGATTGAGAATTGTACTTTTTGTACAAATTTTAATATATAAACAAGAGTAACACAAATCATATGATTTTATTTCAAAGAAAAAAAATTTAATTTTTTACCTTAGGCTTATTTTCCTTTTTGTCGTTAATATCTAAAATATAAGACTTTTTCATTTGAACATGTATTTTTAGTTTAGCCAATTTGTTGAGATTTTGCAGTTTTCATGGCACTTCATTATCTATGATTTAAAAAAGGCTTAAATTGTAGTTTTTAGCCACTTTTCTCATGTATTAGGCCTGCTATAACATGTATAAATTTGGGCATTTTCATGCAGTGTTTTTTGTTTAGCAACAATTTGCATGTTTGTGAATTCCAATGTTTGTGTTCAATGTATATGCCATACATATATGTAAATGTCTTGCATGAGGTTTAGGCAAAAAATGATGTGTTTTTAGTTTTTAACCCTGAAAATGAGTAGGGGTTTGTTAGATTTATTTTTAAAGTTCTCTGCCTATTCCGTTTTTATGAAAAGAAGCATTGCATTTGTGTAAATAAGTAGAAAGTTTGGTGACAGGTCAAATAAAAAAAAATGTTTAAATCTTTATTTTGAGATCTTACTGTAATGTTTATCATATGACATGTATGACAATAAGTCTTGGTAAATAAGACAACAAAAGATATACACAGAAAATTACAAAAATATTACCTTATGACTTAAAAGCCACCAACTCTTCTTTTAGTTACATTGTAGCTCTTAGGTCCTTGCTGAACTGGTTGTAGTTGCCATGGTTGTACAACACTTCCTGTACAACAATTCGCTACATTTAATTCCATTTCAAATTGCATTTGCATGATCTTATGTACATAATGGCTATTTAGAAATTGCTTAAGCAAGTACAACATTAAGACAAGTGGGTTATTTTTTCCGGATAAGTAATATATCATGGTCACTTGCTTAAAGTGGAAGTTTTTTGGTGAGTTGTTAAAAAGTTAATGTCGAATCCTGTAAACATGGTAAAAGATAAAAAAAAAGATTTAGTCAAAGTTTAGAATTGGAACAGAATGTCCATTTATTATTGACCATGTAAATCAAGGGTCAACTTAAGTAATGGTCCAGTTACTAAAAGCACAACAGTTTTTGTCCTGATTCTATGTGATGTTTACTTGGTAGATTTGGCTGCTTTAAGATACTTTAACAGCATGTATACATTAAGTGGAGATGAAACGATATACCTACATTTTGTACCTGAAGTTTTGTAATATATATATATATAAAATTTAAATCCAAGTCTGTAGATTAGCTGGATATAAGTAAGGGTCAAGGGAAACCACAGCTTAGGTTGAATTTGTTATTTCCAACCCTTGATGGGAGTAGCAGGGATTGGACCAAACTTTTTCTGTATCTAATGGACATGCCATTTCTTTTTTTTAACATGTTCACTGTGAAATTTACACAACACCTTTGAAAAATGAGTCAACTTTTTTGCACTCAATTACTGCAAAATCTTTGTTTTGTTTGAATGGAAAGTCCACCTTAGCCGTAGAAAATCAAAGACAAGCACAACAGCTTACATATATATTGTTAAAAACTAGTATGAAAAATCTTAAATAACTTTCTGAAATGTATCTATGCTTAATTTTTGTGATTAAATCATGGAAATGGCATGTCCACTATATATTGTGTGCACAGGGAACCAGTTTTGGTAACAGTTGGAAACAAACATAAAAGATTTTATTGAAAATGAAATACCAAACAAGTCAAAAGGGTCAGAGAGGACTATTCCATTGAAATAAATGTAGAAGGGAAGTTTGATTTTTGGACATTTGTTGTGGCTCATTTATAACTATGTACATGTATATCCATTGACCTATGCAAAATTACTCTTTTTTTGTTTGTGTTTGGGTGATTTTGGGGAATAGTTCATTCCCTCTCAGTAAAAAGATCCCCCGAATAGATCACGTTTACTTTAGATTTCCAAATGAAATGAAAACGGGAAGTGACAAGTGGATAACAAATTCAGAATGAATCCGGATTCATTTACGGATTAGTTCGTGTTTAAAAAAGGCAGGAAATTATCATTTTTAAATTAAATTTGCTAAATAAGAACTATATTTATAAATTTCGTATTTTACGTTTTAGTGTCTTTAAATTCATAAGAATACTTTCGCGCATGCGCAGTTCATCGTAAAGGAAGCACCTGTTTGACTCGTGAAAACATTTCTGAATGTTATGAATAAAGTTCTATCTTTTTAATCGAAATTGTCGAAAGTTTTTGATTAAAAGTTATATGATGAAAATACGTTCATTTGACGAAACTATGACAAGCGAACTGCAAATTGTGATCGTTTGAGAAATATTGAAATTAAAATGCGAACTGTCAGATGTAAAACTCGAATGACGAAACTACGACAAACGAACTGCAAATTGTGCTCGTTTGATAAATATTGAAATTGAAATGCCGACTGACTGATTTTACTGAGGAAAATAATTATGATGATCAATTATGAGGTTGATAAATAATTAACGGATTAGTAACCCATCCGATGACGATAAGTGGATTATCTGTAATCACAACTTTAACACCTGTTGTAAATGTTAATTAGCTGAGGGTCATAAACTTGTCAGAAACATTAAGACAGGTAGAATTATAGTATTTTCATGCGAAAATATTTTTACTCTTTCCAAATTTAAGTGATGAAATTGATTTGGAATACTTTCGTCATTTTGAAAACCTTTACATAAATGACGAAAATGACGAGCGCTAACAAAATCACTGCCTCTCACATTCATTTTAATGGAATGGAATAATCGTGAGCATTGAATATGTAAATACATTGAACCTGAAGATTGTTATATTTTTATTAAACTATGGTATATCGTTTCTCCTTTAAATGTTTAGTATTTTGTATGATTATGTTTAACAGACACGGTTGTTCCTTGCTGCTGTACCATATTTATTTTGAATAAGCCTCTTAATAGACTTAGTAGACTTTATAGGTATGTAGGATTCTGCAACATGCAGATTATGAACAATGTTGAAGAATTAAATTAAAAGTTGATTATCGAATATCCAATTAAAGAGCAATTTAGCTATATTTTTACCACTCATAGTTCTGCAAGATTGTCACCAATTGATCGACAGAAGTTCACAATGATTTATATCATAATAAGCTATATAACATCTATTAATGCACCATGCAGCATATTAAAATACTATAGAAAATTCCCTTTGACCTTGAAAACCAATTGCAGTTAATACAATCCCAATACTGAGTTCAAAGGTAAACATGGGAAATACATGAAATAGGAATGTAACTTTTATGTTGCAGGTGTTCAAATTAGTGTGGGTCCAAGGTTCTGGACATGTCTTTTCTAGGAGATGACGTTTCATTTTTAAATTACATAAGTCAAGGACCTACCATTCTTTACACTGATGCTTTATACACGACAATTGATTTCATATGGAGGACCTTTCACTCAAATTTCAAATGGTCCTGGATCTTTCATTATTTAAAGCAAATTTGAACCCCTGCCAGTTGTGAAAAATATACACAATGGAAAGTTTTTTAATCTATCAGAAAGACCACAAATTGCTAAAGGTTCATCCACATGCACTAACTATAAGACTAAGGCAATCTGGTTGAAATACAGATCCTATGTACTTGATTCACTGACAATATCTGACATCGCTACTTTATGTTTTAAAGACAATTCAGGGTTTTGTCGTGAGGATGCACACCATAAAAAATTTGGGGCTGAAATTTCTTTAGTTGATTTAAAAGTCATCCGAATAGAAAGTAGAACAGACAACAGAGTGCTGTCCGATCCTTGTAAGTGAAGCTTGGACAGTACACAGGATCTGAATTCAAATCAGATTGTGACTAAGCTTAATGGCTTTATTTATGGTAAATAGGGTATTCAGCAATTGTTTATATGTAACCATGGTAACTTTACTGAGGCACCATTGCAATAATATACATGTTTCTTCTTTTATTCCATTGTTTTAAGAGGACATTGTGCTTTAATTACAGATAAATATGCGTATTATTACAGATAAAAAACTGACACAGGTAACAGGTGTGATTAATATCTGGGCCATTTAACACATTAGGAGGCCTCACTTTCCATCTTCTGGCCAATCTAACACACTTGGCCCTCATGCACTTTATTTATCAGACCGTAGATTTGCTTTTACAGTACACAGGTTTCCTCTTTTAGTACCAGCTGACTACCCTTAGCACCAAACACAGAAAAGACTTCGATTTACACAAAGTTTCCAACAATTTCTGAACTTTTTAAGTCACTTCATGGTCATATACCTCTTCACAAGTTTTTGTGTCTTATACATACATCCTTGACTTTTAAATCTTGGGCCTTGAGATTTCCAGATGAAGGTAAATCCAGAAAAGCTTTTTGCATGCATAAGATTAAGTACATTTTGAATGTACATTTCATTATGAAATCAGCTTGTGAAAATTTGTTAATTTGATGTCATACTGGACACCATTTTGAAAATAATAATGATGTAATTATATAAAGGATTATTATTAGCAGATGGGGCATTCAGTTTTACCTTTTTCCGTATGCCCCAAAATTGGTTTCCATTCTCTAACTTAAGTTTGCCTCGACCAAATGTTACGAAATTTATACACAATGCTTATTACCATAAAACACAGATCAAGTTCGAATTTGGGTGGCGTCACTTTTATAGTTCTCTAGTTATCTCCCTTTATAGCGTTACATGCAAGCGAGGGCATTATCTTTGTCAGATGGACACATTCTTCAATTGTTAAAAACCATAAGTGGAAGGAAAACACTATGACCACAAACAAAAGAAAAAGACAACAAAAACCAGAACAAATCTTGGAGTGAACCCAAGCGCTGTAGTACATGTAGTAGGGTAGCAGATCCCGCTTCTCTATTTAAGCTCTTAACTACAACAATGAAGAATCTTGGTTGCATACCATTGAAAAACAACTTTAGTATAGACATGATCTGAATAAGATATATGAAAATTAAAAAAATATGAAAGTGTCTGAGGCCTTCCTTAAATTTTTGGTCTGTCTTCTTTTCAATATGAAAATAAGGAGAACATATTTTTCTGTTTATACAGTATAAGCTTAAGACTATTTTGTAGATTGTAAGAAGAAAACTTCACATTTCTTTGCCTCATAGAGTTGCTTTTATATTTAACTATTGTTTTCAGCTATTAACAGATTAACACATGTATAATCAATGATAATTCTTTTTTAATTATTAATTATTCAGAACGACACTTGAGCCATAGCGAAAACTTTTGACTCACTCAGTTAAAATATGTAGTTTAACCTTTGACTTTCACTGCACTTTTAGACTTGTACCCTGTCAATTATTTGTCTGGTATCCTGCTGTCCATTATCTATCTGGTACCTTGTCCATTATCTGTCTAGTACCCTGTTTGTTATCTTTCTGGATATTCACCAATTATATCTTCCTTTATTACTTTAAAAAAACAATGCCAAATTTAAGACCTACACTAAGCATTGTCGTCCTAGCTTTTGTTACATGATCTAAGAGAACCAAGTAAGTTTGTAGTATCCGTTTTATCTGTTGACTGCATAAGAAGACTTTGACAAGCAGAATTGAGAAATCGGTTTACCCCTTAAGTCCTAACAAATGGTTTTTTTTTTTTTGGGGGGGGGGGGGGTGGAATTTTGCACTTCAAAATAAAAGGAATTCTTTCTTAATTATTCTTTATAATTAACACATGTATCCTAAAATGGATAGTTACGCAATTAATTCATTGTTAAATTTAAATTTCATGTTTAAACAACAGAATTTCCCATTATGACATAGTTCTTAAGATTCTAAAATGTTGCATTCTGGATATTGTTATGTGGTTTGTTAAAATGCATCACAAGTAAATTTTATTGTAGGTTTTATTGAATCATGTCCGAAGTACGAAAAATGAAGTAGCAGTTCTTAAAAAAGAAATTCAGAATTTTCAATCTCAAGGTTTTGAATTTAGATTATATTCAATGGTCAAAGAAGATTATTTCATTCTAAAATTAAATTGTTGTTAATTTTAACTTCTACATTTAGTTGATAATTTAGAAAAAAACTTTTCCTTTCTGGTCTAAAATGGATATTGTCTCACATACTCCATTTTCATTAGCCTTATTTTAAAAATAAAATCATCAGCAATAACTTTTAAGTGATATATAAATAATTTTTGGCTATGGACCTTTTTAAGCTTAATTAACATGTGAACAAATTTTTTTTGTATTTTAAAATTAACATTTATCAAGTTTAATGCCATAACAAAACACATTAGCTTCTGGACAATTTTTTTTAATTTCCCAATGCTTTTTTTGTAATTAACACTTAATGACACCAACAAAGATGAGTTTTCCTAAAATGGCTGAATCACAAGTGAAAATAAGAGCAATTTGTAATACAACAAAAAATTAAAAGCCTTTACTTTATATTTGTTTTCATAATAAAAAAGGTTTAGTTCTGAAATTGGTATAATGATTTTGTTTTGGTCCACTATCTTAAACATGTATTTATTATAACTGTAACAACTATATTCAGATTTAGCATTTTATATTAAAATTTTAGGTTTTGAATATATCAGGTGAAAGTGAAGATTAACAGGGCCTTATACACTTCAGGTGAATTTGCCTATTCCTTCTGTGCCATTGAGAGTTGGCACATGATGGGCAAGTCTTCTGTTCCTTGTCAGTAAGGGTTTGCACATGCCAACTCCCAATCTAGGAAAATGCTTGTTGGACCAGTAAAATAAAAAAAAAAATTGACCAATTGACCCAAAGAATTGTAATGTAATTATTTATTATCCAGTGAATTTTTTGTTTGGAGCAGTAATTAAATTGTCAACTAGATAGTGAACCTTTACCTTTTCGAACTATTTTGAGATGATTTTGTCAGACAAGGTTTTTTCAGGTTACCATTTTGAAATTGTTTTCTAACCATTTGTCTAACATTATTAAATGTGTTGAGATTCCATTTTTGCATTATTACTCAAACCAGATTTACAAATGTACTTATTTTCATATTGACTTCATTGTCAAGTCTACCTGACATTATCTGATAAGCTTTTGAATGATAGCGATGAAGAGAAAAGTATTTCTGATTAAGATGGAGTTAATCCACTTAATTCTAGTTGATCGTTTTAAGGACAAGAGTTAATTATTATTCAAGCCTAATCTTGGATGGAATGTAATTCCCCAGAGAACATAGACAAAAAACTGCATTGAACCTCCAACAAATTATGGTCACTTCATGTTAGAGATAAAAATGTTATGTATTTTCCCCCTTTTTCTTTGCAGGAGAATGGAAGCATGATCAGACAAGTGGACTATGAGACCGTGACAACATTTGACCAGCAATTCGTTGATGCCATAAAGCTTTTATGGTGTGATAGTGGTATACAAGAGTGCTATGATAGAAGGAGAGAATACCAGCTCACAGACTCAGCCAAGTAGTAAGTAGGGCAGGGATACAGTCCATTAACTTACCGTGACAGGGAGTGATACCTTTTAGAACACCTTACACATGAAATACACAAAAATTGGTTTGTCCAACAAATAAGAATATCTTATAATTTTGAAAATATTACACATGAAAATACACAAAAATTGGTATGTCCAACAAATGATATTGAATCCACAGTAGTGATTTTCTTGATACATAGCACAAAGTTTCATCTGGTTATGTCGTATGATTTGACTCATTTCAATTCCTTGGTTGTCCTACATGTACTTCCTGCTTGCCGAAAAACATGTACATGGGCAGTCTTCACGCTTGGCCACAGGCCCAGCAGCCAAGTCTTGTAAAATTGCTTTATGGCCTGTGAAAATTATCTCTACAGGCCAGCAGAATCTAATTAAAATTTTCCAAAAATTGAGGTCAGGGCTTGTAGATTTAAAAGTTGATCGTGTAGACTGCATGGGATATATCTCATGCACACAATATTCATCACATAGGCAACAACATTGAGTGGATGTATGATTAGTGTGCAATAGTACATCTTGTTCCATCAATCCGCAGCTGGAGTGTCACAACTTCTAGTTGTTTTGATTTGCAAACCATTTCAAGTGGATGGGCCTTGTGGCAAAGCAGTCTAAGTAGTTCAACCTTTGTATCAACTGACTGCCATCATATAGCCAATAGTGCTGAATGTAGTGTTAAATAAACAAACAATCAATCATATCAAGGGGAATTTCTTTTCTCTCATCAAAATGATAAGGCTTACGCTTACAACACATGAGTTTGATAAGTCTTACACTTACAACACATGAGTTTGATAAGTCTTACACTTACAACACTTGTGTTTGATAAGTCTTACACTTACAACACATGAGTTTGATAAGGCTTACACTTACAATGCTTGAGTTTGATAAGTCTTACACATACAATGCCTGAGTTTGATAAGGCTTACACTTACAATGCCTGAGTTTGATAAGTCTTACACATACAATGCCTGAGTTTGATAAGGCTTACACTTACAATGCCTGAGTTTGATGAGGCTTACACATACAACGCCTGAGTTTGATAAGTCTTACACTTATAACGCCTGAGTTTGATAAGGCTTACACATACAACACCTGAGTTTGATAAGTCTTACACATACAACGCCTGAGTATGATAAGGCTTACACATACAACACCTGAGTTTGATAAGGCTAACACATACAAAGCCTGAGTTTGATAAGGCTTACACATACAACGCCTGAGTTTGATGAGGCTTACACATACAACGCCGGAGTTTGATGAGGCTTACACATACAACGCCTGAGTTTGATGAGGCTTACACATACAACGCCTGAGTTTGATAAGGCTTACACATACAACGCCTGAGTTTGATAAGTCTTGCACATACAACGCCTGAGTTTGATCAGGCTTACACTTACAAGGCCTGAGTTTGATCAGGCTTACACATACAACACCTGAGTTTGATCAGGCTTACACATACAACACCTGAGTTTGATCAGGCTTACACATACAACACCTGAGTTTGATAAGTCTTACACATACAACGCCTAAGTTTGATCAAGCTTACACATACAACGCCTGAGTTTGATAAGTCTTACACTTACAACGCCTGAGTTTGATCAGGCTTACACATACAACACCTGAGTTTGATAAGGCTTACACATACAACACCTGAGTTTGATAAGTCTTACACATACAACGCCTAAGTTTGATCAAGCTTACACATACAACGCCTGAGTTTGATAAGTCTTACACTTACAACGCCTGAGTTTGATCAGGCTTACACATACAACACCTGAGTTTGATAAGGCTTACACATACAACACCTGAGTTTGATAAGGCTTACACATACAACACCTGAGTTTAAATTGGATATGTGTAATTTTAGTGGGAAGGCTAAAATGACAAGATCAACCTATACTGTAGTGTGTGTTAAAAGAGAGCCAAAGGATACCAAATGGACATTCAAAGTCGAAAATAAACTGACAATGACATGGCAAAAAATGAAAACAGACAAATGTTTACAAAACACAACATACAAAACTAAAGACTGAGAAACAGGAATCCCTCCTAAAAACCAGGTGTGATCTCAGGTGCTCCGGAAGGGTAAGCAGATCCTGCTTCACATGTTAAACCTGTCGTGTTTCTCATATAAGTACAAACCCAGTGATAAGTCTTAATTCGTTGGGTCACATTTCGGGGGAAAAAGAACCCTTTAAAAGCCAGTGGTTATCTTTGTATGGCAATTATATATATATATACAATTACTTAAACTTTGATTTTTCTATTTCAGTTACTTGGACGATGTAGACAGATTAACTCAACCAAATTATCTACCCACGTTACAAGATATTTTACGTGTCAGAGTTCCCACTACAGGGATTATAGAATACCCTTTTGATCTTGATAGTATCATATTTCGGTAAGTAGGCAGAACGTTATCTGTAAATAGCTGTTTTTATTGGATGTGGTCTGATGAAGCCATTTCTTACTACAAAATGTCCAGTTATAAAGTTTGGCTTGTTCTATGTGGACATTGAAATCATAATAACATCCATCTGGTCAGTGTTGTAGGGAATTCTTATGGCTATTTTTATGCCCTCGCTGGGGCATAAAGTTTCACCCTTGTCCTTCTGTACGTCCATACATCCCAAAGTTGGTTTCTGTTCTCTAACTTTAGTTTGCCTCAACCAAATGTTATGAAACTTATACACAATGCTTATTACCTCAAAATACAGATCAAGTTTGAATTTTGGGGGTGTCACTTTTATTGTTCTAGAGTTATGCCCCTTTACAAATGAACAAATTGCTGAAATTTTCGTTTCCGTTCTCTTAATTTAATTTGCCTCAACCAAATGTTATGAAACTTTTACACAATGCTTATTACCTCAAAATACAGATCAAGTTTGAATTTTGGGGGGTGTCACTTTTCTTGTTCTTAGAGTTATGCCCCTTTACAAATGGACAAATTGCTGAAATTTTTGTTTCCGTTCTCTAACAAGTTTGGCTCAACCAAATTTTATGAAACTTATACACAATACTTATTACCACAAAACTCAGATCAAGTACAAATTTGGGCATCACTTTTACCGTTCTTCAGTTATGTCCCTTTATAACTTTATATGATATGCAAGTGGGGGCATCATCTGTGTCCCATGGACACATTCCCAATTTATTTTATCTGTTTTATGAAAAAAGTATGACAGTTCATATCTGAGAAACGATAGAATAGAAAAATTATTTTCATTTTTGAAATACATATAAATGATCCTTTCATTAGACTTGCTACTAAACTTTTGTTTTGTTTCTACTAAACTGTGACTAAACTCGGCTAAAACCAACTACAAACTTTAGGATGAACGGTGTTAACTTGTACGTCAATTAATCTCTGGTGGAAAGTTGTCTCTTGGCAATCATACCACATCTTCTTATTTTTATGCCAACAGATGTTTAAATTTCCAGTAAGAGTGTTGATGACAAAAAATTGTGTTCATAGAATGGTACTTTAACCAGTGATTTCAGGGCCACCCATATAAAAGAGAGGCAAATGATACCAAAGGGACATTCAAACTCAAAAGTAAAAAATAAACTGACAATGCCATGGTTAAAAAAGAAATAGACCAACAGACAGACAAACAACAGTACACAAAACACAACATAGAAAACTAAAGACTGAGCAACACGAACCCCACCAAAAATGGGTGGTGATCTCAGGTACTCAGATTCTGCTCCACATGTGGCACCTGTCGTATTGCTCATGTTAGTAAAAACCTGGTGAAAAGTCTTATTCAGTATTCTCTTTTGGGGAAAAAAGTATGGCATTGTAGTTATGACAATTAGAACATATCTGTTGTCAACCATTATAAGTTATAATGAAAGAAAAGTTTAACCTTTCTAAAAAGGTACGTATTATAAATTGCGTCATCATAAAGCAATACTTAAAAATTGTGTCTTGAATTTTATTTCTTATCTTCTGTATCTTCTGTATTTTATATGTGCTTATGTCCGGGACATGTTAGTAATTTTGCGTCATTTTAGCAAATAGAATCTTAACCACAAGTAAAAGTTTCAAGATGTCATGAATATTGATGGAAACTAATGGTTTCGCACCGTGATCCGAAGCAAAACAAAAAGACATTGCCAACATTACTTGACCCCAAATCTTTGAAAGCATTTACAGGGTTCACCACAGAATGAAAGCAGCAGCTCCTTTGTCACAATAAAAAAAAACTATATTTTGCAAAACCATGTTACATCATGTTGAAACCAGAATGTGTCCATAGTCCACGAATGCCCCACTCGCACTATCATTTTCTATGTTCAGTGGACCGTGAAATTGGGGTAAAAACTCTAATTTGGCAATAAAATTAGAAAGATCATATCATAGGGAATGTGACAAATTTTTACAATGTTAAGTTTTCCCACATTCACAGAATTACTGAGTTTTTCCTTCTCTGTCTTGAGGCAGTTAAAACCTGTTATTAATGTGAATTAGATGCCCTTACAGTTCAAATGGTTTGAATTTGTTATGAATACAAGAGCAGTACATTGGGAAAAATTTTGATTAAACTTTGTGTTCAAAGAATCATCAATAAAAGTTAAACTGCATGTTCTTCTGAATAATTTATTGCAATTGACAAGAGAAATCTGACTTTTGTCAGATATGTAGGTTGCACTTCTGTAAATATAGACAATGCAATTTCCCATAGGAACTCCCTTTAGGTCTAAAACTGTTATAATTACTATGAAGTTTCCTAAAAAATTATATCCTAGAATGGAAATTTGAAATGCACTACTATTTTATTCAAAGGTCATAACATAGGGCTGTGTGGCATATTTCAACATTTATATGCCCCCAACTTCTGAGAGTTTAAACTTGTACTAAAATTCTGAACTACCCCTCCCTTCACTTTGTGTCTTCCTCAGAATTCAATTTTCGCCGCTACCAAGTGCATTTATACTGGTAACATTCCCAAGTTATGTCTCTATGAGATAAAACATAGAGATTATATCTGGGAACCAGTACATAAACAAAACAAAATATCTATGAATATTATATATCTCCCCAAAAGAGGCGTGGTTTGTGAAACAGCTGTATTTACAAAGTGCAACCTGTAACGTGCATGTAAACCACATGTCATGGATGCCATTTTCCCTTGTTTAAATTGTCTCTAAACTGAAATCTTACTTGTTACATGTTTTATTTCTTTAAATTATGAAATATATGAAGATAACCATGATTGATGTAATTATAATGCATCCACTTAAAGTTTTCTTAAGGTGGTACATAACACTACAGGGAGATAACTCTGTAACAATCAGCTGAGCGTTTTAATCACATTCTATTGTTAAGGAAATATTAAACTTCTCAATGATCAAAATTAGTGTTTGTCAAACTGCTATATATCCAATGAAATTTTTCCGATAAAGTGTGTGGTTCAAGTTTTTTGAAATTTTTATATTTTTGTCAAAGGGTCGAAGTAAATACTTTGTCAAAATTTTATGAAAATTAAACAAGCTAAATTAATTTTAGTCAAGGTGTTTGGTACCACCTTAAGATTCTGTTAATGTTCAGGTCATGGTTCTCAGGCTACATTGTATATGTTATGTAAACAAGGGAAAATGGCATCCATGACATGTGCTTTACATGCACATGTTACATATCTGACAAAAGTCAGATTTCTCCGTTCAAAAGGGATTTATATGTTTATTGCAAGGCATTATTCTAATGGAGGAACATTCAGTTTAAATTATATCTCTTCCCCTGATTCTGTGAACACGAAGAGTTTTATCAAATAAATTCAAACTAGGGATGTCAACGATTAGTCAAGTATCTCTTGGTAGTAAATGTAGTACAGAGTATGGAATACCAAAAATGATACTCGAGTAATTTCATAGCTGACAGTGATATTGTACGCCTCAAATAACCTCAGAAAATTCGGCTTTTCCTCCTAGAGAAAATTCCCAATTACTTAAAAAAAAATGGCATAAAATTCCTCCCAATATTAAAGTTGTACATTTTTCCCAAACGGTGATGGCATCGGTAGTAATGTACGTAAATTTCGTATGTATGTTATTATTTTGATTTTATGAAAGTGCTTTTGAGATCTGTTTTCTGATTAAAATCATCGCAGTGTTTGTAACACAAATGGTTTTTAATGTATTAAGTATCGTCATTTTTTCCATTTCCTTCCCCTCCCCAAAAAGTTTCTTTCCGGTTGAAAATGTCTCACAATTCAAAATATTACGTAAAAAAATTCTTATTCAAAACTTTCCAATTTCCAAAAAAAATGATGCATTTTTCCCCCCAAAAAAGGGTAGAGGTAGTTTTGAAAAAAGACAACGATATCACGGGCTGAAAATTAAAGGTGACACAAGGAAATATGTTATGGTATTCCATGCCTTAAAAAAGGAACTTGAAACATTTTTTCAAGAGATTAGTTTTCAAGTATATTCACTCTGTACAAAATTAACACATATAAAAACTTTTACCCTAGAAAAATATTACCCAAAGGGTCATCTGGACACAAAAATAGATACTGAAATGCACATGTTAACAGTTCATTTGTTTTATAAAGATAATGGATCACGTAGGGAGTTCGTAGTATATAGATATTTATTTTTTATTTTACAGAATGGTTGATGTAGGGGGCCAGAGGTCAGAAAGACGTAAATGGATCCATTGTTTTGAAAATGTAACGTCCATCATGTTCCTAGTCGCCTTAAGTGAATATGACCAAGTCTTAGTTGAATCTGATAATGAAGTAAGTACAATCAGTTAGTTTGGGTCAAAAGGTCATGAAGTAAGTAAAAATTAAACTCATGACAGTCAATAAATGAGTTTATTTGCAATTTGTACATTTTCCATTTGGCCCTAGTGTCTAATAATTTTTGTAGATCAAGGACAAGACATGATATTAAAAAATATTAGGCAATAACATCACGTGAAAATAAAGGAACGTCACATTTACATGTCAATTCATTAGTTAAATGCATGCGACATCAAGATCTAGCAACTATCACAAAAGGTTTTACTGAATACTCCATGTAATTTCATATTCCAAACAAAAAAAACCATATAGCTGAAAAACAAATTTGTCAATAAAAAGAATAATGGCATTTATTATTTTTACACTGACTCTTTCAGCTCAATTATCCGTTGGTCTAAGCAAGTTCTCTTGATATTGTTGCTGATGAAGTCAGTATCAAAAACAAAAAAGCCATTATTCTATATTTCTTGATGGTTGTTTGATAGAAGTTCCTCCTGTTTTTGATTCATGTGGCTCACCAAAACATGTGTAAATCAATTACTTGGGGTCAAAAGGTCTTCATCAACAAGCGTGTCTATATTGAGCTATAAATAGTCTGAATCATAACATAGCAACATTCGCACAGTCCTTAGTTACAGGATTTAAGTGTTTGTTTCCATTTCAGAATCGTATGGAGGAATCTAAAGCATTGTTTAGGACCATTATCACATACCCATGGTTCCAGAACTCCTCAGTAATCCTCTTTCTCAACAAGAAAGATCTCCTAGAAGAGAAAATTATGCTATCACATTTGGTAGATTACTTTCCTGAATTTGATGGTAAGTTTAGATTAGTCCCTGTTCCCACTACATTCCCCCACCTGATTTTGATGGTTGGTTTAGAGTTTAGATCTCCTTTAGTCCCTTTATATTCCCCCCTGAAAGTAATGGTTAAGATTAGTTTTGATTTTTGTTTTTTTAGATATTTCTTGAATTTTCAATCTTAAAAATGTAGCCCAATGTACATTTGTACACAGTCTGCAGACTTGCAAAATACAAGAGTTTTTAGATAAACAACATGATCTATATTTTGGAAGTGTTTGGTCATCCTGAAGTCAGAGTATTGTAGACAACCATTGATACTTGATTGACAGCAAAAAGATGTTTGATAACACACAATTAAATGTGCAATAAATATTTTTTTTCTCTTTCTAAGTATCAATTACACTGTTAGTCTTTAATGAGCACCATTCATGGCATTAAAGGATAAATCTAAAATGAAGGGTATTATTGCCGACTACACGGTATCATTTTTGCTCATTGTTGAAGGCCGTACGGTTGCCTGTAAATGCTTACATCCACTTCATTTGAACATTGGTGGATAGTTGTCTCATTGGCAATCATACCACATTTCCTGATTTTTATATGGATCTTTGTTGTTTTTTGGTTTGAGTTCAATTTAAGAATTGCTTTTTTGACTTTTTGCTTATGATGACCTGTTTGCTTGGAATTTTGTGTTAAATCTGATGCTCATGTTGAGGGAATGTCCATTCTATGTCCACTTTTTCAGTGGACAGGTTGAAAAGAAAGACATCCACCTGAGGTGTAGTGTATCTTTTTTAAGTTTGATTGAAATTGTTAGTTATAAATCATGTAAATGATTGTCCTACATTTGTTGACATCCTCGGTGGAGATGTAACTACATGGTGTGGGAGGTTGTTTTATTTGTAATAGGACATGTTCATGTGTGAAACAGGTCATGATTTATGTGTTTTATTTATTACTAATGACATGGAAATTAGTTTACCGTAAAATCTAAAATAGTTTAAAATTGTGTCAGTAACCCCTGACTTAACTGGTTGATTTCTTTGATATATTGGCAGTCCGTATCTCCATGTCAGCTTTCTGAAGTGTGGGTATATATAAGGGTCTGGATGCAGTTGTATTCATTTCTGTATTCTTTAAATTTTAGGCCATTTTCTCTATTTATTTTGCCAATTACTCTGTAATCTTTTTATTTTAGCACCCAATTATCATGATTATTCTTTGCTTCTTAATTTTGGTGCATTTTTCTCTATTCTGTAAACACCATCAAGACCCTCATATAGTGATCATTAGGGCCCATCTTACTTTTTATTTAAAAGTTGTAAATACTTAGAAACATCCCAAAGGGTGTGTAAATGTATATCAACATTCTTCAATTGTCAAAAAACTAATTACTACATCAAAATCTACTTGCATTAAAAAAAAAATTCTTGTCCCTACTGGCTGTGCAATTACAGAATTATTTTGTCTCAGACATGTAGTTGGAACATATTTACTTGACCAGGAGATTATTACACCAGTCAAACAAATTGGGCATTGTATTTCCACATCCCTGCGTCTTTTCTTGTTTGAATTTAAATGAAACTTGATACTTAAATATGATATGCATTCCAAAATCATTACAGATGTCAGTTTTCTAGTCTGTTCTATCCACAGCTGTTCCTGATCGAGTGACTTTAATATTTTTTTAAACTGTTACTTGAAATTGATTGTTTATATTTGCTTTTTTACATATGTAAATCATAGGGACATTAAGTGGGAGGTTGTCATAGTAATGTGTTGTACAACATTTTCAATGTTAAAGAGGTCATGATTTATATGTTTTAATATTGCTGATAACATGAATATTTGTTTTAGATGAGAAATGTTTTAATTGTAAAATATTTTAGTCATTAACTTTTATCATAAAATCACAAATTTTAATGTGTTAATGAACAAAAACAGTAAAGGGGGAAAAAGATCATAATTTTTCAACCAGCAATTATGTGGTTTAATAGAATAGAGATTGGAAACAGGGAAATGTCAAAAAGACGACAACCCGATGAAAAGACAACACACAGCCCAAGGCCACCAATAGGTCTTCAACACAGCGAGAAAATCTAGCATCCAGAGGTGGGCTTTAGCTAGCTCCTAAATTATAATGTATACTAATTGAGCAAAATGGATGCCGCACTGAACTCTGAAACATACAAATGAACCAAAAAAACACACTTTAGTTTTACACAGGCTAGAGGTTCCTGACTTGGGACCGGCACAAAAATATGGTAGGGTTAAACATGTTTTGTGAGCTCTCTACCCTCCCCCTATAAGAATGTTTGTTGGTCTTGTAGGCCATCTTGTTCTCTTTATTGTAAGCTTCACTGGACTAGTTATTTTATAGCATAGAATAGTTTTGCTCAGTAACCCCAATTCTTAAGCTATATCCCTGAAAATCTGGTTAAATCCTTCATATTTTGTTATTTTTTGGTAAGGCAGTCAGGGGACTTATTGAAATAAGTGATTTTTAAATCACTTATTTAAGTAGCAAATTGTGATTTTGTAGTTTTACCAAAATTTAAACACATAGGTTTAGATAATATCTTTTCATTAGTAAAATTGAAAAAAATGAACTTTTTCCTTCTTTTAAGCAGCAAGGTTTATGCCTTTGATGCAATCATTTAGCTGCAAATTCTATTTTAGTTGAAAAAATGCTATAAAAATGGCTTTACGTAATGAACTGATACTTTCTTAACAGATTTTTCCCAGCAGTGGGAGTATTTTTCCTGTAAAGTTCAAGGTTTCATCTTACAGATTATGTAATAAAATTCTACTGTTCGCGATCAAAATTTCACTGTTTGGGGGTGTTTAAATTAGTGGGGGTTATTCAAATAATGATACTTAAAGAAGTGATTTTTTGGAAGGAAATTGAGGTATGATACTTAAACAAGTGATTTTTATGTCATTATCCTAGATTTAGTACAAGGTCATCACCTGACATGACCCAGTCATCCTATCAACACAGATGTTGGTTCTGATAATTTTAGCAACATAATTAGTCCCTGGATCATTAGTATTCTATATTTAAAGCTACAATAAAATTAAATCACTTAGTCTAGTGATTAATTTGTACTACTTAAATAGGTGATTATTAAAGAAAGACAACTCTTACTTCCAACCTTTTTGGACATAATGTTACTTGAATAAGTGATTTAGAAAATCACTCATTTAAGTAAGTCCTCTGACTGTAAGGTGAATACATCTTAATACATTTTTATACGACTGAAAATTCGCAACAGCATAGTGTATTGCACAAAAGCAAAAAATTGAATATAAATTCAAATCATATAACCAATTCTAAGTTCTTTGACTACAGTTATTCTGTGTCAGAAACCTTTTATGTGTCAAATATTTAATTACAATCCAAATTCAGACCTGTATCAAGCTTGAATATTGTGTCCTTTTTGCCCTTACTGTTCAGGGTTGGACCTCTGCAGTCGTATCCAGCTGCGCTAGGAAAAGCAGTGTATTGTACAAATATACAGGTATTTTAAAATCCTTATATGTTGAATCTAACCAGAAAACTCAGTGAAAATGTTTCAAATTCAGTTCAGCTTATTGAATTATATTAAAACAATAGTAAGAAAACAATAGATATAAGTAGATGTGGTATGAGTGCCAATGAGACAACTCTCCATCCAAGTCACAATTTATAAAAGTAAACCATTATAGGTCAAAGTACAGTCTTCAACACGGAGCCTTGGCTCACACCGAACAGCAAGCTATAAAGGGCCCCAAAAATTACTAGTGTTAAACCATTCAAACGGGAAAACCAACGGTCTAATCTATATAAAAAACGAGAAACACTTATGAACTACATCAACAAAAGACAACTACTGAACATCAGATTCCTGACTTAGGACAGGTGCAAACAATTGCAGCGGGTTTAAACCTTTTAATGGTACCAAACCTTCACCCTTATCTGAAACAATAGTGTAACATCACAACATAGAAAGATGTTTGTTTGAACATTAATGAATGCTGCAAGGTTTTGACTGGTTAATGATGAGTCCCACATTTTACCTTCAGTCATGTAGTCAGAAAACAATGGAAAATTTGTAAATGGATATATCAAACATTAGAAATGATGATGGGGGTTATTAAAATACATTGTATCTTGTAAGAAAATTGATTCAGGGGTATAAGTTTACAGGGCACTTTTCTGACGTGTGTAATTAAATGTATTGTATCTTTAGAGACACTTGATATTGTAGTATCATTTTACATATAACTTCTACTGTGTAATTTATCTGTAATACAAATATTCTAAAATTGTGAACTTTAGTAGGAATGAAATGAAATGATAGATATAGTATTATGAAATCTAATACAGATTTTAAATAGACTGGACTTTTAGTAGGAACGAAACATTATTGATACACGTAGCATTATAGAATTTAATACAGATTTTAAATAGACTGGACTTTTAGTAGGAACGAAACATTATTGATACACGTAGCATTATAGAATTTAATACAGATTTTAAATAGACTGGACTTTTAGTAGGAACGAAACATTATTGATACACGTAGCATTATAGAATTTAATACAGATTTTAAATAGACTGGACTTTTAGTAGGAACGAAACATTATTGATACACGTAGCATTATAGAATTTAATACAGATTTTAAATAGACTGGACTTTTAGTAGGAACGAAACATTATTGATACACGTAGCATTATAGAATTTAATACAGATTTTAAATAGACTGGACTTTTAGTAGGAACGAAACATTATTGATACACGTATACGTAGCATTATAGAATTTAATACAGATTTTAAATAGACTGGACTTTTAGTAGGAACGAAACATTATTGATACACGTAGCATTATAGAATCTAATACAGATTTTAAATAGACTGGACTTTTAGTAGGAACGAAACATTATTGATACACGTAGCATTATAGAATCTAATACAGATTTTAAATAGACTGGACTTTTAGTAGGAACGAAACATTATTGATACACGTAGCATTATAGAATTTAATACAGATTTTAAATAGACTGGACTTTTAGTAGGAACGAAACATTATTGATACACGTAGCATTATAGAATTTAATACAGATTTTAAATAGACTGGACTTTTAGTAGGAACGAAACATTATTGATACACGTAGCATTATAGAATTTAATACAGATTTTAAATAGACTGGACTTTTAGTAGGAACGAAACATTATTGATACACGTAGCATTATAGAATTTAATACAGATTTTAAATAGACTGGACTTTTAGTAGGAACGAAACATTATTGATACACGTCGCATTATAGAATTTAATACAGATTTTAAATAGACTGGACTTTTAGTAGGAACGAAACATTATTGATACATGTAGCATTATAGAATTTAATACAGATTTTAAATAGACTGAGGAAAATTTTTTGTGTTCTTTCATGTTAAATATCCTGTCCTGTAGGTCTCTCCCTTGAATGTGACCTACTGAATTAGACCAGGTTTGTACTTCAGGCAGCAACACAGTGCACATGTGGAGCAGGATCTTCTTACCCTTCTGGATGACGAGGTTTTTGGTGGGGTTTGTGGTGCTCAGTCTTCAGTTCTACCTCTGCTGTGAAGGAGTGGGGTATACTGTTTAATCTCTGTCAGTCCATATGTCAGTCTGTCCGTCCAAAAAATGTCTTTGCATTTTTCTCAGGAACAATAAGTGAAAGCATCCTGAAATCAGTGAAATGGGTTATCAGTTTTATACATTGTCATATATACTGTTTAAATGCAGTTTTAGATTCATTCACCTGCAACTTCCTGTTTACTGAATGCTGAAAATTCAGAGATTAATGCAAGTTCTTTTTTTAGTGCAAGTAATGTGACTGGTTGAGCATTGCAATAATACGAACTCACATTCTGATATCTGAAACATATATCTGTATGTAGCTTTTTCTGAAATCGCAATAATTTATCTCCAATTTCTGTCTTTTCATAAAAATCACAATAATAAATGCACACAATAATTTCTGAATTTACAGTACTTATAAAAATATTCTAACTTCTTGTGAACATGTTATACTGGGTGATTAGTTTCAGATTCATTACTCATCAATTTCCCATTTACAGAATTCTAAAAGCAGGGGCATCATTAGTGAGAAGTAGCTCACAGTTGTACTTGCTTTATATGACCACGGTTGTATAATGGTATGACGTTGTCTTCTTCGTCATCAGTCATCATCATCATCATCCGATGACATTTGGTTTCCAGACAATAACTTGAGTATAATTGTAGATCTCTATGAAATTGTACTACAAGGTTCCTTAACACGACAGGAAGGTTGGGATTGATTTTGGGGGTTATGGCCCAAACAGTTTTGGAATTGGGGGCCAAAAACAAGATTTTCTGGTTTCCTGACAATTACTTGAGTATAAGTTTATGTAACTATATGTAATTGTATCACAAGGTTCCTTATCGAAAAAGGACAGTTGAGATGGAGGGTTATGACCCTAACTGTATAAGAAGAAGGGGTCAAAAACAATACTTTACTAATACTTTGAATAATAATCGCTTATACTTGACCAATTTCAATGGGGTTTAATTCAAAGTCTTGAATTCTTGGGGTTCTTTTCACGTATGCTGAATCTAACTGTATATTATGTTTTTGATTTTGGGCCCCGTTTTTGAATTGGTCCACATTGAGGTCCAAATAGTCCAAAATTAGGGTGCTAATATAGAACGTTAACACAATTCTTTTCCAGATACAACAAATGAAGCAGTATGGGCAGCAAGAGAGTTTATCTGAAATATAAATGTTTATTTACGACAAAAAAACATGACATAGTCTTCCTACTAATACTGTCATCTGTTGTCCTTTTGTTTTAGGTGCAAAGAAGGATGCACAGGCAGCACGAGAGTTTATTTTAAGGATGTTTGTCGATTTAAATCCTGACCCAGACAAGATCATATATTCTCATTTTACATGTGCAACAGGTAATCTTTATTTACTGTTAACTTCACATATTGGAGTATTTGATGCTTCAAAAATTTATTAATGTACCGTATAAACTCGCCTAATAGTCGATCCTACTATAAGTCGGGGGCCCTTTTCAGCTCCAAATTCTAAGGATTTAGTCTTGACCCTCGTATAAGTCGGACAAAATTTGGGCATTTTTTTTTCAGCTGACAGTAACTGAACGCCGGTAGAACCAATGCAAATCCAGGAATAATATTCATTTCTGCATTAATGTTTGGTTTGAATTTAGTTGATGCTCATCATGATAATTTATATTGCTGTTAATAATAAAGATGTATTCATTTCTCTTGTTTTGTTCACTGTTCAAATGTTAGATTAGCCATGTGTTGTTTACGTAATGCATCAATGATTTTGTAGGGTATGACTAACAACCTATTGTTTGAGAAAAGCGAATATAAACCAATATGAACCTGAAAAATTTAAAGTCAATCAACACTTGATGAAAATATTTTTCACAGCATACATAACTCGGTGTTAAATGAGCATGTACACTTCATAATTCTTATTATATTGTGATGATTAAAGGATTAAAAAAATTAAGTGAAGCTTATCAATATATTAAAATAACTAACTCCAACTCATTAGTGTCATCTGTTTACCTATCACTGATAGTTTTCACACCTTTAGTAAATACAACTCTTTGTCTCTTAATTGGGGTTATCAATGGATTATATTGGCTTGTCAATCAATTTTGTAATTTTTGCTTACCTGAGACACTTTAATGAATAATATTTTGATTTTGGGAATGAATCTTAAAATTATTTTTTGATTATTATATGATTTATAAGCATTGAATTGATATCATGATATCACAATAATGACACAATAACACCGCTGAAAACATCCTTTCACATATTTGGTACATTGTTATCTCCTTTTCATTTTTGGTTCTTGGCTCTTCTTTTGGGTTTATAGGAAAACCATGTGACCATGAAAATCAATACACAAACCGGAAACAGTAGAATTTCAACACGAATTTGCAGAAAATGTTTACCAAAGAACAAATAAAACACAAAGCTAGTAATGTAGTCATTTATTTTCAACAAAAACTTTTTATTTATTGATTTATGTAGGTTTGGCAATCAAAAACGTAGTTTTGACCAGGAAATTCACTCCTGACCACTTTTCTCAAGCTTGGATTTTTCCTCTGGTCGCTAGATCTCGTCTATTAGTCGGTCCCCCTCTCTGGATTATGAATTTTACTCCCTATTTTCCGACTAATAAGCGAGTAGGTACGGTACAATACTTTATTTTGTGTATAAGCATTTAAGGGGGAAAATAGAATGAAATGCAATCATAACCGTATTGTCATTGACTTGATAGTTATATTTCCTGGCCTCGTCTCGTCTCATCTTTTAAGAGAACAAAATTTTTTTCATTTAACAGTGATTAGAACATTCTTTCTAACAATGCACATTTCAAGCCATTTATTAATTATAATATACCCAGATATTCAAGCTACAAAATAAAATGTAGTTCTATAACCATACTTGTGATTAGAACTATTTTTATGGAAAAAATGCTTCAGCTTTGCAGGGTGTAAAAACAAGTTCAACTGTCAAAAAATTATTAATTGAAAATATTTCCATTATGTGTTCCTTTGCCAAACATAATGCAATCTATGAATTTAAGTTCACATTGCAAAATGAAAAGCCATCTTTATCATTCAGTGCTCACAAGCAGTTTAGATTGTAGTTTCTTATTCACGAAAAATCAACCTGTTGGTTTAATCATTAATAGTTTGAAACTCAACACTTCAAAATTTTTCATCAGGTACAAAATTAATGTGTTTAATGAACCAAAAAGTTTGGAAGTTTCCAACATGTCTGAAACGTCTCTCTCTAAAATAGATTTTTTCCTTTTTGTTACAGATACAGAAAATATTAGGTTCGTATTTGCAGCCGTGAAGGATACGATTCTGCAACTGAATTTAAAGGAATATAATTTAGTGTGAGAAGACAAGTCAGACCAATACGTTGTTCCATGAAAACGTGAAAAAGTGGCCTTGGTCAGAAATAAACTATACTTTATATGACAGCTAGTATGTTTATATGTGTTGTCATGGAGATGCATTTGTTGTCATTGGCAACCATCATCATCACTTAGCAACTAAATATGTCGAACATCTTGCTGAACGTCCCAAATATGTTGTGTTTCTTTGTGGAACGGCGGAAAGAAAGTGAAAAAGGGAGATAACTGCTAACTCTATTTTGTTATTTTTCTGGACGACGGCAAATGTCATGAGAGATCGTTGCCGATGGCGAAACCATGGTTACCCAGGATCAGAAATCGGTCTTTCTCTTGTCAGATTTTTTTGTGACTTGGGTTAAGAGAAAGATGAGAAGCGTATATGGACCTTTTTTCTAACACTATATTATTATAATAATGGTAAACCTGTTAAAAGTAGATAAATGTCTGAACACAACATGGTCCTCCTGGGTGATAAAAGTTTTGTCCACAATTTCCTGGTTTTTATTGAGAACAAATATTCATTTCATTGGGATACAGGTGTTGTCATTTTATGAATTTACAAGGCAAAATTTTGCCAAAAATTTCCCGATTTCCAGTTGCAAACAAAGAAGAGATTTTCATACACGGAATTGCTTTTTTTCTAACATCGGTTGTCAGATGGTGAATCTTTTCTACTGGTTAGAATTTAACATCTAATGTTTCCATTAGTGCTACTAAGCACTTTGATTTAAACTGGTTGAAGTTAACTTTCTTTCAAGTGCTTATTTTTATACGTTTTTCTCTTAAAAGAACCTTTCAGAGTGTTCAATATACTTTATATCATTGTATTCACAATTATTCAATTGAGCAATATATATTTTTGAAGGTCTGTCAGATCTGAAATATTAGTGCATAGAAGACTTATTACACATTATTTATTCTTTCTAACCTTGTACTCATATTTCCTTCAATTGCTGACTCAATTTTTCTCATTTTTATCCATGAAATATTTTTTGTCATGATCCTGGTTTTAATAGTTTTCAAAATGTGAAAGATTTAGAAATCCTTTTTTTTGTAATAACTATTTAGCTTACCATTTTTCAAAAAAAAAATACAGCTGTATATATAGCTTTACAGGCAAGTTCTTCAAATAAAATTATTGGGAAAAATAGTTGTTCCTGAAGGTCAGGAATGAAAAATAATTTATATTATCAGAATCGTATTCTCAGTGTGACAGCAAAACCCAAACAATTTAGTAAGTTGTAAAAAGGGTTACATTGCTTTGCCGATTTGATTTCCTCCCTGATTTTTTTATCAAGATGTAAGATTTTTTATTTTATTTTTTATGAAAGACGTAATGTTTCTAAAATGACATGACTTCACCAATTATAACCATTGATTACATCAGGGCCTACATGTACTTGCTATAAATGTTATGCAGGAGGTTTATATTTTCTTGATGACATTCATAATAATTTATTCTACACATTCAACAATGTTTAAATGTAGCTTTTTTACATTTTGATTTTTTCACATTAAAGCGATATCTCCCTGAGGGTGATATCACCCAGAAAGTGAAAGGGCAACATTACTTTTATCACTTGGTGACCTCCATGTGTTAGTTCAGATGTTCTGTGGTGAATGTAGACTCTATTTATTCTGTATCAGTCTGATAGGAATTCCTTTGTTTTCTATGAGTGTGTATGGCTGTGTCTGTGTGTCAGGGGAATTCCCTACTTTCATTTTGTATTGTGCTATTTTTAGAATGGTCAATTAATTTCAACCAATGGGTTTTTTTTTCGTTATAATCATTTTGCAGTTAGAATCAGGTTTCTGTAATACAGTATCAGATCACAGGCTTCATGTAATTGTAACATTTGGGGTTTCGCTGCATTTTTGTGCTATTTTTAGACTGGTTTGACATTAATCTGTATATGTTGGGCATTTTGCTTTGAAAAAGACAAAATCTACCTTTACATGGAAAAGATTTTGAAGTTTTTGTTTATTACCTTTGATGTTGAAGCCTGGTTCCATATGTATATATGTCAGCTAGTTTTGTATTTTTAATAGTGAATCTTGAGGAAGAATTGATGTAATATTAATTTTTGTGCAATCATGATGAACACACTCAAATCTTTTCTTGTTAGGAACTGTCTCAAAATGTGACATTTTTTTTCAAATGAATATCCATTTTATTTGGCTTTGACCACCCATCCTAATCTTCAAAATATACAGAGCTGTTGTAACATACAAAAACTCGCCCACCAACCAACCAAATATTATGATATTATTCGGTTAGAAAAAAAACTGCTTCATTTTGAACAGTCCCCGAAAATCCTTCATACAATTTGTGTAGATGAGCACTTAACACCATCGAAAAGTTGTTTTATTCAAGCAAACCCATGGTAGATTTATTTGTATGTCTTTTAAGGATGTTCACTTCTCTTGTTTTTGACTTTTTGTCAAATATTTAGAATTTTCTAGTTTTATCCATGTAGTGGCAGCACAAATTTTGCCTGCTTACCCCTGTTTTTCTTTTCATAATTTCCTTTACATAAAGTTTAAAAGGGCCAATTTTGAAAATCGTATAAAATACTTGTTATTTTTTCTTAGTTTTAGAAAGAAAAAAGATTACAATGTTAAATGTATGAAGAGACATTTTCCGCCAAAATTGATTATATCTCAGAAACAAGGACATGGACCTTTCATTTCTTTCTGCTTCTTAAGTTCTGTTATTAACATACTATTGGTTTACTTTTATAAATTTTGACTTGGATGGAGAGTTGTCTCATTGGCACTCATACCACATCTTCTTATATCTATCAATTTATAATAGTCTTTTTAAAAGCTTGTTATTTTGAAACAGAGGAGCGAACATCGGTAAACACAATTTTGACCAAATTCTTTTTCTTGCCATATGAACAGGGTCTTTTGAGTGCAATACGTCAAGTGATATTACTTAACAGTGCTAGTTAGTGTTGCATTCAATTTGAAGCCTTCCACTCTTTTTATCTTTGAAAATCAGAATTTTTCTGGTTGAATTAGATTTGTGAACAGTTTTAAAAACAAATTTTGGTTTCCAGATGTTTTGTTAACAAGTGACTGTAGTCAGTAGATGCCTGCATATTTTTCAGTAATTTGCAAATGATTTTCTACGCAATCATCAGTGAAGTAAATAAAATAGTTCTTTGTCTCGGATCCTCGAAAATTGATGCAGCAACCAGCAATTCTTTTTCAAAAAGGTCAATTTACTATAGCAAGGAATTTAAGTCATTATGAAAACAACCTTGTTAACTTTGGTAACAAGCTGACATAACCATGGTAACATACATATGATGTAAGAATGATCGAATGAATGATTTTTAGACGTTTTCTGTGAGACTTCAGTTCATAGATATATTTTGTTGGTAGTGCATGTGTGAAAAAGGAGAAAAAAACCTTTCAACCAGACTTTTATATGTAATGTATTTATCTAATGGCATGGAAGACACTGGTCAAAACTGTTGTCTCAAATGTTCATTCTCACAATCCTAAATTCAAAATGGCCTCCACTGAAGACTTGAAAGATCTAAAGTCCAAAGTTTATATAGAAATGTTGGCACTGTTCAATATTTGCATTTCTGATAACTAGAAATATCTTCCCATAATCCAAGGTTCAAGATGGCGCCAACATGACCACTCATTTTTGAAATATTAAAATTTTTTAAAGTTAACAAGTTTGAACCATATTTCTAAGATTTGATCTTACTACAGTGAGGTATCTCTTCATAAGGATTTTGAATTAAACACGTCATAATGGTTTTCAGCCATGCTCTAAAGGTCCTTTTGGTAACCATGGTAACATTTTGAAAAATTTTAAATCTAGAGTGTTAAGGGCAGGTTGGGATGACTTTGTAGACAATAGTTTTTATTACTGTTCTTTTGTGCTGATTATTTTTGCTAAATGTTGATCTTTGTATGAAAGTGCAATATTTTACCACATTTGTAATGTACAATTATGATAGCAAAAATAATGAAACATTTTTTTGAATAAATCATTTTTGCTATGTTGTCTCTCCTTAAAAGATGGGGCAATTGTATACAATCTTTATTTGAGATAACAGGATATTTTTTATACAGCAGTATGTAAAGCCAAGGATTATATTATTAGGATTATACAGCAGTATGTCACTCCCAGGATTATCTTATTAGGATTATACAGCAGTATGTCACTCCCAGGATTATCTTATTAGGGTATCATTTTATCTCCTTATTGATGTATCAGTTATTGCATAGGTTTAATTCTAGATGAATTTGTTTGATATATTGTAAGATTGTCCTAACATAAACAATGAAAACATGTCAGAAAAGTTACAGCCGAAGGTTTTTATACTTCAACTAAGATGGATTTCCTCCTTCCCACTGTGGACTCCTACAAAATCAAATCTCACTTAACAGTTTAACTCATTTCTTAAAGATAAAGTATGTTCAATTGTTATGATGAAAGAAAGAAAAGTCCAATGTTGAGGTTGATTGCGGTTGCCAATCTAGAAGTTTTTCCCATTCAGACTGTGGAAGGGAGGAAATAACTGAATGAGCTATTGTATACCTTTAGTGCACTATTGTGTACCTTTAGTGCACTAATGTATACATTTAGTGCACCATTGTGACTATTGTGTACCTTTAGTGCACTATTGTGTACCTTTAGTGCACTATTCCTGTGCATTCATCATAAAACCAGGTAAGTTTTATATATCTGGTTGAATCATAATTAATCTTCAGATAGGAGTTTCCTTAAGATCTCTTATTCGAAGGGATTTTAAGAACTCTGTATAAACAATGTTTAAAGGTAACCCTGTAAATCTTTCTTGCTTTAATTGTGTAATAATATAACTGTGTTTATGAATCATATTTATTTGTGAATGGAATGAGATGTTTTTTAAGTTATTATTTGTCACCATAATAATTCGTTTCATTAGGGGATTCCCTACTTTCATTATTGTGCTATTTTTAGAATGAGACTTTGTAAATTGTGATATATTTAACCAGTCAATATATGTCTCTGGGTGTCCAATATGATTGGCCACTGGAGAAGTTTATACCATGTATATTATAAACAAAGCAATTTTTATCACAAACTAACAAATTACCATGGCAACCATTATGGACACAGAATTGCTTCAAAGCATGAGAATATCGGTTTGTCTTCAAGACTTTTTAAATTTCCAATCGAACAAATACTGAATGTGTAAATAATGAAACATTTGTGAAGGAACAGTTTTGAAATGGGATATATTTTTTATTGACTATAGTATACATAGATATAGAAAACAGCATCATTTTAAAATTAATAACATACTAAAAAAAACTTTTATGAAGTTAAACATGAACTCTACTAATATTGAAAAACAGGGTGCAGTTATTATTGATTTGATCATACTGTGAAATCAATTCTCCCTGGCAATGGTTGCACATGGTGAAATGATATACATACATACAAATATTTAATATCAGCTTTTTGTAACAGAATGGATTTATGTTGTTTCCATGGTCAAGCAATTTTGTCCTAATTTTTAACCTTTGACCTTTCATTCATACTTAAGACACACATATTTTTGGTTTGTACAGATTAGAGTACTCAGGATTTATTTTCTGATAGAATTTGTTGTATTCAGATAGAAGACATTTAAAATATCTGTTCCAGATCTTAATTTTTCTGTACTAATGTTATTGATATATTTGTAAGGGCTTCATAGACTTTTTCTGCCACAGATAAAATTCTGGTTGTCCTTCAATTTCCCAGCAGCTTGTACAAGATGTGGATGGATTTTGCAGTCTGATCGTTTTGTGTCTCTCTGTCTCTTATCCTTGAGCAGGAGCAGATCCAGGGGGAGTTGGAACCCTCCCTTTTTTTTTTTGAAGATTAATGCTTTTGAATGGGGACATATGGTTGGAACCCCCCTTTATCCTGGGTTGAAACCGCCCTTTTGAAAATGGCTGGATCCGCTCCTGTTACAATATGATACCCCCCTTTCTGTATTATATAAAATGGAAGCTTAGAGGCAATGGTTAGGAGCAATGCAAGTAGCAACTCCCAGGCACGAATTTTTACCTTCTAAATGAAAAGTTTCAATGATCTGAATTTAAGAATTGCATAATAACGTCGTCCAAATTAATTCAAAACATTTTTTTGGGAAACAAGATCATTTGATTAAAAACAAAGTGTTGGAAATAATGATTTTGATAAGTAAAGATTAAATGAATTAAAAATGATATCCCAATATCACTCTTTCATGTCTGAGAAACAAAAATAATATCCCACTATCACCCTTTCATGTCTGAGAAACAAAAATAATATCCTACTATCACTCTTTCGTGTCTGAGAAATAAAAATAATATCCTACTATCACCCCTTCATGTCTGAGAAACAAAAATAATATCCTACTATCACCCCTTTCATGTCTGAGAAACAAAAATAATATCCTACTATCACCCTATCATGTCTGAGAAACAAAAATAATATCCTACTATCACCCTCTCATGTCTGAGAAACGATCAGCATTAGTCTTCAAACTGCCAAAGTATTTTTTGTGAACGAAACATTTAGATGGCACCAAAGCTCTTTCTTTAATTGATTCAAAATATGCATCCAGACTGTTTCTGAATTTTGAACAAATATCATTAACCTACAGATCTTGACATACAACTTGTCAGACGATTAAATATACAACTTTGTCTAATGATTAATAAACATACACAACTTGTTGACCGATTAAACATGGTCCTGGCAGTTATAAGAATTCAATGTGAAGTTGTTCACAGAGAATTCGAAGCTAGAAATTATTCTTTCAGACATTGACATTTGTTCAATACTTTTGAACTCTGTGTTCATGTAAATCTGGACAGTATGGAAAACTTTCCACAATGTTTTTAAACCATGAGTGAACCTATTCAAATGGTATTTTTCATAATCATTTATGCTGTGATTAATTCTGACCAGATGACCACACTAGCTCTGAGAATTTTCCACAATTCTATTATTCACCTTTTGCATATCATTTCTGTCTGTTTACCTCCATATTTTTTTAAATCTCTTTAAATTCCCATGTCAAGCTGTTTCTATGTGTAACTAGTCTTTTAACCAATTCAAATCAAATGTTCAAAGGTCAAAGTTGAAGGTCAGTGCAATAAATGTCATGCATGAGTAATTTCTAATTGTTAAGTTAAAGGTTGTTTATATTTCACTGCAACCTCTTTTTTGTAACTGTACCAAAAATAAGTGCTAACATTTAGACCATTCAAAAAAAATATTTCAAAGCTTCTTTGATTTTGTGTAAAAATCTCACAAATTAGACCAGCACTTTCAAAAAGTGTTTATTTTACAACATATTAATAAAATCAAGAATATTTCAAGATGTTTGATAACTATTTTGAATATGAAAAACTTTGTTAAAAGTATACATTTTAGATTTAAAAGGCAAGATACGGAAATAAAGTTTTGAGAAACCTTTTTTGATTGGTCTAAATCTTTATTTGTTTTACTTGTAGTAAAGAGACTGTAGGTTTGTATGGCTATGCATCATTGGACCATTATTCCCAGGTCATTACATCTTAAACTATGTTCTATTTTCTTCACAGTACCTTTTTTATCATTAAGCTCTGTGGTTTTTTGTTGTCGCTAGTTCACTTTTTTTTTAACTTTTCTTATCATAAAATTGCACCTATGGGTAGTCACAATCATATTGGTAATGCTACTCATGTTTCATGTCAAATATAAGTAATCTTTACAATCATAATTAGGAAGCTTTTAAAGATTATATTTAACAGTAATTGAGAAAAAGCCTTAAGATCATTTTATTTCAAGATCTAGTGTTCTGAAAAAAGTAAAAGACACAAAACCCATAGTTTAAACATATTTTATTGTTCAAAATGACAAATGGATCAGACACAAGTTTTACAACTTAGTAACATCTTCTCCAAGACCCACAAAAAACCATTCAATTGGTTCTCCAGTGATGCATAGCATTAAACTTGGTTTAAGTTAATACAGTTTAACCTCAGGTTTAATCAGTGTCAAAGAATATTGGTTTAATCTTCAAAATGGAAGATTGTTGTTTTCATAAGGAATTTGAACCAAGTGTAGAACTAGAGACTTATAATAATTCTGTCGCATTAAATGTAACAAAGCTAATATTTGTACAATTTCTGTTTGTTTTTAGGTATATCTACAACCCGTAACGATTGAACCTTAACTTCGCTTGTGTGTTCATGGACTGTGACATTTGTTAAGGTCAAAGGTCATACTTAGAATTGTAGTACAGGGGGACAACTAAAGCTGATTGATTTGCATATGGGTTTTTTTTTTACGTTCAAATTTTTTCTAACTATATAATAGGAAGAATTTGAACAACTCTGAAACAAAGGCTGAGAATTTGAAGTTAAATGTCAATCTTTACGGGTTGTAAAGCAGTTGTATGTGTCTTAATTTGAGTTGTGAACAGATTTTTATTTTGTTAAAAGAATGTGCTTTTTGTATTGAAACAAAACATGTTTACTTTAAAATGGATGTCATTGTCGATCTGGAGTTATCTCCCCCGGAAATAAAATGCCATCTATTACATGATTAAAATAATCCATTCATAAAACTTGTCTTCTGTGTATTATTAATGCATTTACTGTTTTTATACGACCGCAAAAAAATTTTTGTGGTCGTATATTGGTATGACGTTGGCGTCGTCGTCGTCCAAAGACACATTGGTTTTCACACTCTAACTTTAGTTTAAGTGAATGGATCTCTATGAAATTTTACCACAAGGTTTAATACCGCAAAAGGAAGGTTGGGATTGATTTTGGGGGTTATGGTACCAACAGTAAAGGAATTAGGGGCAAAAAATAAGCATTTTTGTAACTTCCAGACATAACTTGTGTGTTAGTGTATGGATCTCTCTGACATTGTACCACAAGGTTCCATATCACAAAAGGAATGCTGGGATTGATTTTGGGGGTAATTGCCTCAAAATTTTAGGAATTAGGGGCCAAAAAAGGGGCAAAAAACAAGCATTTTTCTAGTTTCATTACAATAACTTGTGTGTAAGTGTATGGATCTTTCTGAAATTGTACTACAAGGTTCCATATCACAAAGGGAAAGCTGGAATTGAGTTTGGGGGCAATTGCCGAAACGTTTAGGAATTGGGGGCCAAAAAGGGGCCAAAAATAAGCATTTTTCTAGTTTCCAGACAATAACTTGTGTTCAAGTGTATGGATCTCTCTGAAATTGTACTGCAAGGTACCATACCACAAAGGGAAGGCTGGGATTGATGATGGGGGTAATTGCCTCAAAATTTTAGGAATTAGGGGCCAAAAAGGGGCAAAAAACAAGCATTTTCTAGTTTCAGGACAATAACTTGTGTGTAAGTGTATGGATCTTTCTGAAATTGTACTACAAGGTTCCATATCACAAAGGGAAAGCTGGAATTGAGTTTGGGGGCAATTGCCGAAACGTTTAGGAATTGGGGGCCAAAAAGGGGCCAAAAATAAGCATTTTTCTAGTTTCCAGACAATAACTTGTGTTCAAGTGTATGGATCTCTCTGAAGTTGTACTGCAAGGTACCATACCACAAAGGGAAGGCTGGGATTGATGATGGGGGTAATTGCCTCAAAATTTTAGGAATTAGGGACCAAAAAGGGGCAAAAAACAAGCATTTTTCTAGTTTCAGGACAATAACTTGTGTGTAAGTGTATGGATCTTTCTGAAATTGTACTACAAGGTTCCATATCACAAAGGGAAAGCTGGGTTTGAGTTTGGGGGTAATTGCTCTAAACATTTAGAAATTTGGGGCCAAAAAGGGGCCAAAAAACACATGTTTCTAGTTTCCAGACAATAACTTGTGTTCAAGTGTATGGATCTCTCTGAAATTGTACTGCAAGGTACCATACCACAAAGGGAAGGCTGTGATTGAGTTTGGGGGTGATGAATCATAAGGGGGTTCAAAAAATTTTGGGGGGGGGGGGATTTTTTTTTTTTTCCTTTTTTTTTTTCTTTTAAAATTTTCCATTTTAAGTTGGTTATTTCTGATTTATATTTAAAAGCAAATAATAATGATATGGTAGGAGATACACACCAAACAGGATGTGTAAATTATTATATAATAAGTATTGTGCAATAGCAAGAAATTTTCAATTGCACAGTATTGCACAATAGCAAGAAATCTTCAATTGCACAGTATTGCGCAATAGCAAGAAATCTTCAATTGCACAGTATTGCGCAATAGCAAGAAATATCCAATAGCACAATATTGCGCAATAGCAAGAAATTGTCAATTGTACAGTATTGCGCAATAGCAAGAAATATTTAATTGCACAGTATTGTGCAAAAGAAGATACTTCGTATAAATTGCTTATTTCTTGACCAATTTCAATGGGGTTTTATTCTTGAATTCTTGGGGTTCTTTAATATGCTGAATCTAACCGTGTATTTAGTTTTTGGATTTTGGGCCCCGTTTTTAAATTGGTCCACATTGAGGTCCAAAGGGTCCAAAATTAAACTTTGTTTGATTTCATCAAAAATTGAATTATTGGGGTTCTTTGATATGCCGAATCTAACCATGTATTTAGATTCTTAATTTTTGGTTCCGTTTTCAAATTGGTCTACATTAAGGTCCAAAGGGTCCAAAATTAAACTTAGTTTGATTTTAACAAAAATTGAATTCTTAGGGTTCTTTGATATGCTGAATCTAAACATGTATTTAGATTTTTGATTATGGGCCCAGTTTTCAAGTTGGTCCAAATCGGGGTCCAAAATTAAACTTTGTTTGATTTCAACAAAAATTGAATATATGGGGTTCTTTGATATGCTGAATCTAACCATGTATTTAGATTTTTGGGCCCCGTTATCAACTTTGTCCACATTGAGGTCAAAAGGGTCCAAAATTAGACTTTGTTTGATTTCATCAAAAATTGAATTCTTGGGGTTCTTTGATATGCTGAATCTAACCATGTATTTAGATTTTGGATATTGGACCATAATAGGTGAATGTCCAATTTAAAATTTTTAAGTTCTTAGACCACATTCATTCTGTGTCAGAAACCTATGCTGTGTCAAATATTTAATCACAATCCAAATGCAAAGCTGTATCAAGCTTGAATGTTGTGTCCATACTTGCCCCAACTGTTCAGGGTTCGACCTCTGCGGTCGTATCAAGCTGCACCCTGCGGAGCATTTTATTAGCTTTAAAAATCATGCGGGTTCTATATTACATCACTGAATATCAGCTGATAATAAACTAAGATGTGGGCATACATCAATAAGAACAAAAGACAAGTGTGTACAGATTAAAATGTCAAATGTGTACGGAACAAAAAGACCAGCATGTACAGATCAAAAAGACAAATGTGTACAAATATGTAAAGCTATTTTCTTGTAAAGTGGTGAATAAATTTTGCTCAGATTTATCTTCAATACAAAAATCCTGCTTATGTTAGCATGTACAATCACTTTACTTCCGTTTTTATACCCCCATTGTAGAAGTGGTGCTTTATTGCAATCTGTCCTTCGTGAGTCAATGGGGCCTCAGTGGCCAAGTGTTTCTAAGTTGTTAAACTTCTGTATCACAAGCCTGTCAACACTCATGTGAGTTCGAATCCCGCACATGGCAGGTGCACTGGACTCCAATCTTTATTGACGAGATTTTCAGTTTTCCTACCCTAGTTGGGTGGTTCTCGGCAATCCGGCTTCCTCCACCAATAAAAACTGACCACCAGGAAATAGCACAATAGTGCTGAAAGTGGCGTTTAACACCAATCAATCATCAGTCTGTCAGTTAATCCAACAAATGTTTGTCAAACTTTTCTCAAACGGCTGAAAGAGATTATAACATATTTGTTCTGCACATTGACAGTGGTGAGTTGTAACCTTTGAGCAATTTTTCGATATGATGAATAAAATTGTTTCATATTATTCATGCCGGGGCCTTTTATAATTGACTATACGGTATGGGTTTTTTCTCATTTTTGAAGGCCCTACGGTTACCTATAATTGCTAACATCCACTTCATTTGAACTTTGGTGGATATTTTTCTCATTGGCAATCATACCTCATCTTATTTTTATATTAAAAAAAAAATTTCACACATTTCTCAGATACTACAGCAGAAGAATAACCTCATATTTGGTCAGCACCTCAGCACTTGTATTGTGTGTGGGCTTTGACACTTACTGTTTTGGGGTACCTAGAATAAAGGGTGAGAGCTTAGTACGACTGTGTGCATCTCTTATTATTCCTCAATATGCAAGCCATGCAACTTTTTTCTTCCAATTCTAAAATACTTTATACCTATTATCTTGAAATCCATGATAGATGCAGAAAATCTTGTGGAAAAGGGGGTGGGAGGCTACCGTGCTTTCTTTTTGTACCAAACTTATCCGACAACCACATATTGGAGTTATTAAATGACAAATTGTGTCACATTTTTAGCTCACCTAGCCGAAAGGCCAAGTGAGCTTTTCTCATCACTTGGTATCCGTCATCCATCATCGGCGTCTTCCGTTAACTTATACAAAAATCTTCTTCTTGGAAACCATCAGGCCAAATTTAACCAAACTTGGCCACAATGTTCATTGGGGTGTCTAGTTTAAAAAATGTCCCCAACAGCCAACCAAGATGGCTGACATTGCTAAAAATAGAACATAGGGGTAAAATGCAAGTTTTGCTTATTATTTTGAAAACTGCTATAAATAGAGAAATTCTGACTGAAGCAAAAATGTTCAGACTGATTGCTCTATCTATTGTACATTCACGTCAAAACTGTCAGATGACTTCTTATTGGAGTTATTGCCCTTAAATGAAGAATTTAAGCATTTTAAAAATGTTTCCCTATTATTTCGAAAATTATAATAGATAGACAGAAACTTTGAATAGCAAATATGATCAGCAAGACAAGATCTACATATAAGTCATCAAGACCAAAATCGTCAGAAGACTCCTTATTAGAGTTATTGTCCTTTAATGACGATTTTTACCAAATTTATGCCTAATATCTGGAAAACTGTAATAGATAGATAGAAACCTTAAATAGCACAAATGATCAGAAAGACAAGATCAACACATATATCAACATGACTGAAATTGTCAGTTAACTCTTAATAGAGTTGTTCCCATTTAATGATGATTTTTACTAAAAAGTGGCCCTAGTTGGAAGATGCAGGTGAGGGACCCAGGCTCTATAGAGCCTCTAGTTTTATGTTGCTTTTAAAAGTTATAGACAAAAACTATAATCATCCAAAAATGATTAGCATAACAAGGTCTCCATAAATCCCTATATTGTAAATTGACCATTTAGGGGAAAACTATGGTAGTAAGAGAGAAAATGTAATGAGAAAAAAAAAATTGGGGAAATAGATCTACAAATAAGTAAACATGACCAAAATTGACATTTTCAACTCCTTTAATTGCCCTTAACAATCTACAAAATAACAAATCTCTGTAATATATTATTTTTTTCTGTTCGCCAAATGCCATGTAATCTCACTTAAATTTATTTCATTTTTAGCTCACCTGGCCCAAAGGGTCAAGTGATCTTTTCTCCCCACTTGGCGTCTGTCGTCCTCGTTAACTTTTACAAAAATCTTCTCTGAAACTACAGGGCTAAATTTAACAAAACATGGCCTCAATCATCATAAGGGTATCTAGTTTTAAAAATACGTCTGATGATCCTACCTGTTAACCAACATGGCCGACATGGCTAGAAATAGAACATTGGGGTAAAATGCAAGTTTTGTCTATAATATTGTAAATCACTAGAGAAAATCTGACTGGAGCAGAAATGTTTAGAATGATGACATATATACTTATTGTCCATTTAAATCAAAACTGTCAGACGACTTCTTATAGGCGTTATTGTCCATAAATGACAAATTTTACTATTTTTTGTAATATTAGCCTATCATCTTTAAAACTGGAATAGATAGATAGACACTTAAAATAGCAAAAATGATCAGCAAGACAATATCAACAAATAATTCGAGGTATTTATTCAGGGTTTTATTCATAAAAAAGGGGGATTTTCCAGTTTTCTGACAATAACTAAATAAATGCTTTCAGCAATTCTCATGAAACTTTGGTGAATTGTTTATATCTGTTGATGTAAGCTCCCTTTAGAATTTTAAAAATTTTAGATTTTACATTTCTGAGTTATAGGGTTTTATTCATTAAAAAGGGGGGATTTTCCAGTTTTTCGACAATAACTCAAAAATGCTTTTATCAGTTCTCATGAAACTTTGGTGAATTATTTATAGCTATTGATGTAATCTCCCTATTGATTTTCATAAATTTCAAATATGACATTGAGAAGAAATTGAACTTTACTTGTTTATATGTTTAGAGTTGGACCTCTGCGGGCGTATCCAGCTGCGCTTAGCGAAGCAGTTTATTTTGACATGATAAGTTGGTTAACCTTCATGGATTGTTATGAAACTTGGACAGAAGCTAATCTTCAAGACCAAGAAATAGCATCTAAAGAGAAAGTTTGGATCTTTTTTAACATTCTGTAATTTACTGATAAATGGGCTCACTTTTTAAGTCAACATTACACTTTTACACTGACAGCAGCAATCGTAGGCGAGACACAGGGTTCCCCGGGACCCATACAAATTTTACTGGTATAAATATTGATTTTGTTATCAGTAAATAAAACCATACTAAATATTATTGTTATACATATATGCACTTTCACGGTACTACAATCATGCAGTCGATACCTATATTTTGGTATTACACAAGGTCATAATTTTCTATGACTGTTAATGACGTCTTTATACTAAATCCATTGGATGTGTACTGATTGATATTTTAGTCTTAAATACATGATTTTTTTTATTAGTTGTTATTGGCTTTGAACTAGCTGTCAGTAACAGTGAGTACTCTCAGATCTGTACTCAGTGTTTGTTTCTTTTTTTATAGAAAACCTGCCACGTCCGGTCTGTGCTTTCGTTAGAAGTTTTCTGCTTTGTATTGATCTGATGAATTAAGCCCTTTTCAACTGATTTTTATAGTTTGTTCTTATGTTGTGCTGTAACACCACTGCCCGGGGTTATGGGGAGGGTTGAGCGCTCAAGTCAGGAGCCTGTAGTTCAGTGGTTGTCGTTGGTTCATGTCTGTCATATTTGTTTTTTGTAAATTGTTTTGTTATAAATTAGGCCGTTAGTTTTCTCATTTGAATTGTTTCATATTTTTAATGTCGGGGCCTTTTATCGCCGACTATACTATATGGGTTTTTCTCATTGTTGAAGGCAGTACAGTTGCATATAACACTTACTTCCACTTCAATTGAACTTTGGTGGATAGTTGTCTCATTGGCAATCAGATGAGTCTTTTGTAAACGAAACGCTCGTCTGACGTACACATTTTAAATCCTGGTATATATGATGAGTTTATTCACTCACATACTAACATGATATGCCGCTCATACTGACATGGTATGCCACTCATACTGACATGACCCGCCACTCATACTGACATGATCCGCCACTCATACTGACATGGTCCGCCATTCATAGTACTTGGTCGTCATCGAATCATTGACTATTTGCATCGGCGTAGGACAAACAAATTAAATATACCATCTGAATTATATCCTATGCATTGTAATATATATTTGAGACCTTTTATATTCATAAGAAATACGTTATTACAACCAGAAATGCTGTTTGTCGATATTTTCTGCACAATGTAAGGATAAAATCCTAAAACGACGCTATATAAAAATAAGATGTGGTATGATTGCCAATGAGACAACTCTCCACAAGAGACCAAATGACACAGAAATTAACAACTATTGGTCAACATAAGGCCAACAATGAGTAAAACCCATACAGCATAGTCAGCTATAAAAAGACAAATTTAAAACAATTCAAACGAGAAAACTTGCGGCCTGATTTATGTACAAAATAATGAACGAAAAACAAATAATTATGATATACAGCAATAAACGACAACCACTGAATTACAGGCTCCTGGGACAGGTTCATACAGAACGTGGCGGGGTTAAACTAGCTTGAAGACGCCCCAATTTCGGGGCCTTTTATAATGGACTATGCGGTATGGGCTTTGCTCATTGTTGAAGGCCGTACGGTGACCTACAGTTGTTAATTTCTGTGTCATTTAGGTCTCTTGTGGAGTGTTGTCTCATTTGGCAATCATACCACATCTTCTTTTTATATATAAAATCAGTTAAAAAGGGCTTAACTCGTCAGATCGATACAAAGCAGAAATACATCTAACAAAAACACAGAGTGGACGTGACAGGGTACTTATACATCGCCACAACAAAAAGACACTAAGTACAGATCTGAGAGTACTCGCAGTTACTGACAGCTAGTTCAAAGCCAATAACAACTAATAAAAAATCATGCATCTAAGACTAAAACATCACTCAGTACACATCCAACATCCAATGGATTTAGTGTAAAGATGGCATTAACAGTCAGAGAAAAACATGACCTTGTGCAATGCCAAGATACAGGTATCGACATATTGTAGAGCCATGCATGTGCATTGTATATACAAATAATATTTAGTTTCATTTTAATTTACTGATAACAAAATCAATATTAATACCAATAAAAACAATATTCAAAGATCTAATTATAGTGTTGAATTGGTAACCTTTTAGAATAAGTTTATTTAATGGACCGATAACTTTACCCGGATCGTATCCTTGTAGGGATCCATTATTCTTAAAGGGGGTCACAAATGAATTATTTTCTCAAGTTTGAAATTGACTAATGCGTATTAAAAAAATTATTCCGAGAGTTTGCTATTGAATTTTTGTTGTTAGATAACAGAAATCGGACAAACTTTGTAAATTATACACTCTAAGGATAATGTAGGCAATGTTTGGTTTAACTCGCACAGGAGATTTAAGATTTATAAAATTGAAAAGCTATACGACAGATAACGGACTCAAAGTATTGACAAAGACTCATGACTAGCATCTCAGACCTGGCGAGCTTAAAGAACAGGTCTAACACGGACTCAAAGTATTGGCAATGACTCACGACTAGCACCTCAGACCTGTCGAACTTAAAGAACATGTCTAACACGGATTCAAAGTATTGGAAATGACTCACGACGAGCACCTCAGACCTGACGAGCTTAAAGAATAACACCGTGCTAAATATTCTTTAATACATAACGAACAGCATTTTTAGAACACCGGTTTGTTTGGTCTCTTTTAAAGCTGTCTCTAGAATTTTTGGATCAAATTCTCGCTTACAGAGTTTTTTCAACAGATCGTCATTTGCTTCTGAGTGACTATACTTCCATTTCTGTCGAAGTTCAGAGTGTTCCCCCATTGTAATGACTTCATGTTGCAGAAGATAGTCACTTAGAGGAAAAGCTTCGAGAAGTTCACATATTCTAACAAAGTTTTTTTTAATTGTTTTAGATAAGACGGTTTCGCTTCCTTGCCCAGCCATTATTGATTCTTTGTGATCTGTTATACTGGTCCCCGAATTTCCTGCTTTGTTACAGTGTTCAACTGTAAGTGACCTATATTCTTCAGTTTTTGTGATAGTGTATTTCTCATTATCTTCCATAGACATAGGTTCTTTCTCGGATATATTCATTACTCAATGACAAAAACCTACAAAAGAAAAGAAAACAAAGATTCCCTAAATAATGATGGTATAATTGGAGGCGCATTACATTTGCGCGCATTTGGGGATTAAAATTGTTTACGTTATTGAGAAAATGATAACAATTATTAGGATTGGAAAACAAACAAGTGAATTTTCCCTTTTACAAATTTCTTTCATAAAACAGATTAAGAGCTTGGCATATGGTAAAAGCACATGTCTTTGGGTAATTTAGAGCTCGACTTTTTATAAAAGCACCAATGGTAAGTTGATTAAGAGCTTGACAACTTGTAAAGGCACATGTCTTAAGGTGATTAAGAGGATTCTGAGCTTGACTTTTTTAATAGGCACAAATCTAAGGGTGACTAAGAGCTTGATATTTTGTAAAGGCGCATGTCTAAGAACGCTTGAGTGATTGACATATTGTATAGGCAACTGTCTCGGTGTGTTTTAGATATTGACATAGTGTATAGGCAACTGTCTCATTGTGCTTTAGAGATTGACATATTGTATAGGTAACTGTATCTGTGTGCCTTAGACATTAACATATTATATAGGCAACTGTATCTGTGTGCTTCAGATATTGACATATTGTATAGGTAACTGTATCTGTGTGCTTGAGAGATTGACACATTGTATTGGCAACTGTATCAGTGTGCCTTAGAGATTGACATATTGTATAGGCTACTGTATCTGTGTGCTTTAGATATTGACATATTGTATAGGCAACTGTATATGTGTGCTTTAGAAATTGGCATATTGTATAGGTAACTGTATCTGTGTGCTTTAGAGATTGACACATTGTTTTGGCAACTGTATCAGAGTGATTTAGAGATTGACATATTGTATAGGCAACTGTTTCTGTGTGCTTTAGATATTGACATATTGTATAGGTAACTGTATCTGTGTGCTTTAGAGATTGACACATTGTATTGGCAACTGTATCAGAGTGCTTCAGAGATTGAAATATTGTATAGGTAACTGTATCTGTGTGCTTTAGAGATTGACACATTGTATTGGCAACTGTTTCCGTGTGCTTTAGAGATTGACATATTGTATAGGCAATTGTATCAGTGTGCTTTAGAGATTGACATATTGTATAGGCACCTGTCTCAGGGTGCTTTAGAGATTGACATATTGCATAGGCACCTGTTTGAGGGTGATTTAGAGATTTACATATTGCATAGGCAACTGTCTCTTTGTGCTGTAGAGATTGACATATTGTATAAGCAACTGTATCAGTGTGCTTTAGAGATTGACGTATTGTGTAGGCAACTGTATTAGTGTGCTTTAAAGATTGACATATTGTATAGGCAACTGTCTCAGGGTGCTTTAGAGATTGGCATATTGTATAGGCAACTGTTTCTGTGTGCTTTAGATATTGACATATTGTATAGGCAACTGTATCTGTGTGATTTTAGATATTGACATATTGTATAGGCACCTTATCAGAATGCTTTAGAGATTGACCTACTGTATAGGCAACTGTCTCAGGGTGCTTTAGAGATTGACTATTTGTATAGTCTTTTTCTGTGTGCTTTTTAGATTGACATATTGTATAGGCAACTGTATCAGTGTGCTTTAGAGATTGACGTATTGTATAGGCACCTGTTTCAGGGTGATTTGGAGCTTGATATATTGTATAGGCAACGGTTTCAGTGTGCTTTAGAGATTGACATATCGTTAGATACATATCTCATTATATTTGTTGAAGACAATGCATTTTCACCTCTTAATGTCATTTGAATAATTGCGTTGATTTGTTATGTTGCTGTCTCATTGTCGTAAATCGCCTTCTTTTATTCAATGCATTTACATCTCTTAATGTCATTTGAATAATTGCGTTGATAGGTTGCTGTCTCATTGTCGTAAATCGCCTTCTTTTATTCACATTGTAAACATTAACATCGTGTATCTTGCATATTTCATCTTACCAGAACAAAGCATTAAGATCACATGTAAAATAAGCTCGTTTACCTCCCAGGAAAACAAATCGAAAGAAGTTAAATTTTATCCTGTCCCCTTCCCCATTTTAACATTGGGAAATGACATTACCAATAATTCGGTAATAACAGAACAACACAAATAAAACAATTACTTATCAAAATACCTTTCTATCTCAATTTTCTTGTTGACGTTGACATTATTAACATCCGGATATGCTATTTCTGTTTTATTTAGACTTTCAAAACAGGTAAATAGTCTATATTTAAATTTAAATACGTACATAGTGCGAAATGCAGTGACAAAAAAAGTTATCGCCCTTGCAAACACAAAATTAATGGACCCCTTGATGGGGATTTACAGAATAGAGAATAAATTGCAAAAAATATAAAGAATAGAGAAAAATGGACCAAAAATATTAAGAATAGAGAATAATGAGGTGCTAAAATATAAAGAATAGAGAACAATGTGCAAAAAGTATAAAGAACAGAGAAAAATGGCCTAAAAAATTAAAGAATACAGAAATGAAGGACCCCCCCCCCCCCTCCAGACCCTCTTCAATGTTATGTACGTTTTCTACAAGGAAAGTATCAAACGTTTGCAAGAACAAATTTTGAAATATGCATGTAGTAATAATGTCATTATGATATCAAAATAATGTAGAAACAATTTATATAGTTTGGGAGGTCAAAATACTTGAAAATACAAAACCTAATAAATACCAAACCAACAAGGACCTATTTAAGCATGGTTTTACACTAGTAATTTTTTGGGGCCCTTTATAGCTTGCTGTTCGGTGTGAGCCAAGGCTCCGTGTTGAAGGCCGTACTTTGACCTATAATGGTTTAATTTTATGAATTGTGACTTGGATGGAGAGTTGTCTCATTGGCACTCATACCTCATCTTCTTATATCTATATAGCCAAATCTTGACAAGGAACAGAGCATTGCACGAAGGAGATATGTTTCTTAATTTAAAATGATTTCCAAAATTTTATAACAGCAATTAAATCTCAATCTAACACTATGCGTCTCACTCTGTTCATGAATGCCAGTACCGAAGTACAGACTCAGTACTGGGCTATAGGTATGCGGCAAAGATTACTGACTTTCGAATTAAATTAATTTTTCAAGTTAAGCTAAATTCAAACTGACCTTGTTCCTAACATTAACTGTAAAAGATCTAGTAGATATAATCAAATAATTACTTAAATCATTTCTGTAAAAAAATATGTTCCTTTAACTTTTTAATCTGACCAGAGATAACTTGAAAATTGTAATATTCCCACAAAGACAATACTTTATGACGATGAATAAACCGGTATGTTCGAAAATAGGTAAATTTAATTCCAGAAAATAGGATAATCGGGAAAACATGAAAATTGGTGAACATGGTGAATGGAAAGAGCTTTTGGTTCACTTTATTTTGCTCTGTAGTTTCAGGATATTTTTTGTTTGATACTTGTTAAGCCTATACTAATGCTACTGATACCTGTCCTGAAGAGTTCGGTTGAAAATGACAAAATAGCTAGAGAAATGATTAAATTGGGACCTTCCACGATGAAATATACTACAAGTACAGCAAAAGCTATTACATAATTTCATTTTAGTAGAGCTAACTTGAAGCCATCTTTGATACTGTATATTTTATAAATAACTTATTTTGTAACATTTCTCCTCGTTACAATTTTATTGTATGTTCTTCAAGTCTATGGGAAGTGCGAATCGATAAATGCGTTTCTTATGTGGAGTAGCGATATTTTCTAATGTAACATTTGCATTCCACTGAATGAGATTAAAGGGGATCAAAGTGAACTAGTACGCACAGTGACGGATCCAGGGATGTGTTATCCCCATTTGTTTGACAACTAATGCTTTTGTATTGGGACATATGGTTGGAACCCCCTTTTAAAATGGTTGGATCCGCGCCCGACACAAGTGTTTATCCTAGTTACGTTTTTGTTCCTGCCCAAAAGTGGGTTTCTTTAGCGACATCTTGGTGCTTTTTTATCGAGGGGAGAGATAGAGACCTTTGATGTTTGAAATATTTATGATAATACAATTATATGTCTCTGATAGAAGTGGGACAAACGTTGACATGCAGCATGCTGCACTAGTTTATTGTTGGCCTTATGTCAACCTCTAAATGTCTACTGCAATTATATTTATTTTCTTCCTTGTTCAACCATAATCTACCTTTATGAAAAACTAAATGCAAATATAATTAAAGAACCTTAGTGAGCACGCTCACATACCCCACGTCCCCACATTGTCACTGGAGAAATAAAATAACTGTAAGAAAAAAAAATTGAATCATAATTTCCTGTCGATATGCACATCTACATAGTATGTCCTTATTATCCAGAAAGTTTCATGAAATTCTGTTGTGTGGTTTCAGAGGAGTTGCGATGACAAACTGTTACAGAGGTATATTGAAGCAAATAAGTTCAAAGGGGCGTAACTCCTAGAAAAAGATTGAATCGTAATTTCCTGTCGATATGCACATCTACGTAGTATGTCCTTATTATCTACAAAGTTTCATGAAATTCTGTTGTGTGGTTTCAGAGGAGTTGCGATGACAAACTGTTGCAGAGGTTTATTGAAGCAAATAAGTTCAAAGGGGCGTAACTCCTTGAAAAAAAATTGAATCGTAATTTCCTGTCGATATGCACATCTACGTAGTATGTCCTTATTATCTACAAAGTTTCATGAAATTGTGTTGTGTGGTTTCAGAGGAGTTGAGATGACAAACTGTTGCAGTAGTACATTAAAGTAAATAAGTTCAAAGGGGCGTAACTCCTAGAAAAAAAATTAAATCGTAATTTCCTGTCGATATGCACAACTACATAGTATGTCCTTATTATCTAAAAAGGTTTCGTGAAATTCTGTTGTGTGGTTTGAGAGGAGTTGCGATGACAAGAAACAGGACTGACGGACGGACAGACGGACGGGTCAAAAACATTATACCCTCCGCAACTCGTTGCGTGGGGTATAATGAAACAGCATACTAAAATAATGTTCTAGTATGCAAGTGCTTCTAATCAGAATACACAACATTTGCACAAAAATACTTCTTGGACAAACAAGCAGCCTCTAGATTGGTGGTAATCATCAATCGAGGATGCTGAACTGTTATCAAATCTCCAGTACATTTTTTTCACTAATCAGACAATAAACTGTTGACAGAGACATGTCTCTCCTTAAGTTTTATTGATATATAAAATTGAGAATGGAAATGGGGAATATGTCAAAGAGACAAAAGACCAAAGAGCAGACAACAGCCGAAGGCCACCAATGTCAATGCAGCGAGAAAATCCATGTATAATGTTAATGTTGCAATCAAAATGTAAATATTTGATCACTTTCCAAGTCAATGAACAATGTCTAAAGGTACAAAACTAAGTAATCTCCATGGAAATGAGAAATGTCAATATTTGTAAACTGCCTACTAATCCCATTGACTTGTCATAAGTGGATCCCTTTTAACAAACCTAAGACACAAACTTTAAACAAACTATGCAAAATATGCAAAGTCAATAGACTATGAATGAAAAGTCAGTCAAATTATTTCCATGGAAATGAGATGTGCCAGTACTAATACATTTGCATACCAAATTTCATGGCTCTACCACAAGTAAACTAAGCAAGTATACAAATCAGTAGACTATGACAGCCAAATAACTTCATGGAAATGAGATGTGCCAATACTAATACATTTGCATACCAAATTTCATGGCTCTACCACTAGTAAACTAAGCAAGTATACAAGTCAGTAGACTATGACAGCCAAATAACTTCATGGAAATGAGATGTGCCAATGATAATACTACATACTGCTTACCAATTATCATAGACCTACCACTACTGGTGCCCCATTAAGGTTGCACTTCTGAAAGTATAGACAATACAATATCCCATAGGAACTCCTTTTACAGCTTAAACTGCCGCTTTCACTATTTAGTTTCGTAAAAATTTATATCCTAGAATGGAACATTCATATGCACTACTATTTTTTTCAAAAGTCAAAACATAGGGCTGTGCGGCATCTTTTCAACATTTATATGTCTCAAACTTAAAAGAGTTAAACTTGTACTAAAATTCTGTACTACTACTCCCTTCACTTTGGGTCCTCAAAAGATTTCAATTTGGCCACTATCCATGTGTATTAATACTGGTAACATTCCCAAGTTATGTCTCTATGAGATGCAACATAGATCATATCTGGGAACCAGTAGGTAAACAAACAATATATCTAGGAATACTATACATCTCCCCAAAAGAGGTGTGGTTTGTGAAACAGCTGTATTTACAAAGTGCAAACTTGACCTAATCAAACTAATACATTGTTGACACCACCCCAGCAGGAAACAGCAAGCCTAATCTCAGATTTTTCGATTTGTCAGGGCGAGACAAAAAGCTAATCACATCATACAGCTGTGTCTAAATCAAGGCAGAATAAATAAAAATATCTACTGAAAATTTTATTAAAAATATAATAACTTTTTCAAAGTGCTTTTAAAACATATCAAAATTGTTTTGTTCATAAACCCTTTTCATAAAAGGATTTTTTTTCTGATTCACAATTTTTTTTTTACTTCTTTTTAAACAGAAACTGAAGGCGAAGAGAGAATGATGCATACATTAGGAAAACTGATTTAATAATACAACTGACAAATCTCAATTCTGCAATATAAAAGTTGATGCAGTAAAATAATGCATTGATGGAATGTAATACCTGTCAACATCATAAGAGTAATGCTTTACATAGCCTCTTTCTTTTTTCTTCTATATAATTTTTTGGCACTCAATTCTAATATAATTGCAATTTTAAATATTTGTTCAGTTGAATAGTTATCAGTGGCGGATCCAGAACTTTTCATAAGGGGGGGCCCACTGACTGACCTAAGGGGGGGCCCGCTCCAGTCATGCTTCAGTGATTCCCTATATAATCAACCAAATTTTTCCCACAAAAGGGGGGGCCGGGCCCCCCAGGATCCGCCTATGGTTATATTTCTCTTAAATCAAGAAGCAGATAGCTACACAATTGGAATATTGTTTTACCTCAAGTTTAACAAAATCTTGAATGTAAAATGGAACATCTTTCAAGTTCAAGATGGCCCCCCCCTCCTCCCCTAGCACCGTTTTGTACAGATATCTTTGCTAGATGTCAATAAACCCCATAACTGTGCATTAAAACACATAAATGTAGGGGTACATCAATAAATACTATCAGAAGAAGTATGTCAATCTCTTTGTAAAATAGAAAACAATACATCTTTGAACATTCATGACATTTTTGAACACAAGATATTAATGCACTCATATTTTTGAACACAAGATATTTTTCAACACATATTTTTGAACACTCAAGATATTTTTGAACACAAGTTATTTTTGAACATCGAGATATTTTTGAACACAAGTTATTTTTGAACAATCAAGGTATTTTTGAACACAAGATATTTTTGAACACAAGATATTTTTGAACACTAAAGATATTATTAGAACTCGAAATATCTTTTGAACAATAGAGATATTTTTGATAGATAACTTAAGTATGCTGGAGCTTCTAAATACACTAAACCAGTCATTCTTTTTTTTTTTAGGAGAAGCAACTTTACACCACGGTCTCCTAAACTGGATATACAACACTATTTGTACATCCTTATTAACCAGAGATTCTGGATATGCCATTTATACTGGTACTATCTATTACAGGATAAACTACAAAACTGGTACCCCATAACTAAATATACTACAAAACTGGTACCCCATAACTAAATATACTACAATTGTAATAATACTATTTACAGATTGAACACAAGGTGGTGGTATCTTAGGTCCTGTAAACTTCAGTTATCCTTTTTCATGCCCCTTAAACAGCCGGTCCGCAAAAGTTAGCACAACTCGTGATTACCAAATAAACCTCTTGGTTGTTTCAAGGATTTGTATAGTGAGATGGATTGGAATAACAAAACAGTTGATATTATCATGTTTGACAATATTGACAGGGGTAAGTATGTTTCCTGTACAAACAATTATATTCAAACATTGTTAGAAACATTTATTTATTTTTTCGAGACAATACTGCACGATTTTTTTTCAAGCACATATTTCCAAATTTGTGGGTTAAAGACATTTAAAGACATTTATTTATTATTTAAGCCAATGCTGCAAGAAATTTTTATTCAAGAATATAATATTTCCAAAATTTGTGGGTTAGAATACATGTATTTATGTTGCCCAACACGTTGTTCAACTGGTTATTTACTTATAGACGTGTATACATTTGAAGTGGCAAGTATGTGACTTTTCACGATACGCGAGATGTATCGAAAAACTGTAAGATTCCAATCCTTCTCACTATACAAATCCTTGGTTGGTTTAACAGAGGTCTACACATTTGCAAAAAAGTGTTTTTTATAGCAGATAGATCAATATTTTATTATAAATACTTTATAATTTTGCATTATACTTTTCGTTCTTTGAATCACAGATTTAGAACTTTTCTGATTCCAGGATAAAGCCATACGAGAACAATTCAAAGAAAACCTGGTAGCTTACAGGACCTTTCAAACATAATAAAACAAAGCAACAAAATAATTACAGGAGGTAGAATACAAACAAACAGCACTATAAACATTTGAACATACTTAAGGTGGTACCTAACACTACAGGGAGATAACTCTGTAAAAATCAGCTAAACGTTTTAATTACGTTGTATTGTTAAGGAAATATTAAGCTTCTCAATGATCAAAATTGGTGTTTGTCAAACTGCTATATAACCAATGAAATTTTTCTGATAAAGTGGTTGGTTCAAATTTTTTGAAATTTTTATATTTTTGTCAAAGGGTCAAAGTAAACATTTTGTCAAAATTTTATGAAAATTAAATGAGCCAAATTAATATTAGTCAAGGTGTTGGGTACCACCTTAAGGATGTTCGCTCCTCTGTTTCAAAATAACAAGTTTTTTAAAAGACTATCATAAATTGATAGTTTATAAATAACAGAACTTAAAAGGCAGAAAAAAATGACAGGTCCGTGTCCTTGTTTATGAGATATAATCAATTGAAAATTTGGCGGGAAATGATTCTCTCTAGATTTTTCATACATTTAACATTAGCACCTGTTTACTTTCTAAAACTATGAAAAAATAACAAGGATTTCATAAGATTTTCAAAAATTGCTTTATAAACTGTATGTAATAAAATTATGCAAAGAAAACTGAGGGTTAGCAGGCAAAATTTTTATTGGCACTACATTGGATAAAACTAGAGGATTCCGAATATCTGACAAAAAAGTATAAAACTAGAGTAGCAAACATCCTTAAGAGCATGTAAAACAGTCAACAATGTTGCTCAAAACAATTAACTGCTATTCATATAACTAAAATTAGTGCAACTAGCAAATATAATTTAATAAATTATAAATCAAACCATATTTATTTTTGAAGCTGCAACTATTTGATTCAATCTGTTTTGTAGACATGTTAAACAGTAGTTATTTGTATTGAGCAATCAAGCACTGAGATGGAAACACTTCTCAAAGACATAAATATCAATTTCAAGACGTTCAAGTTTGCTAAAACACAGCTTGCACATACACCTAACCTATCAGATCTAATTCAAAGCATAAGTCGATTATGTATCAGCACTTTATAACAATACAACCATTTATTATTGTTAATATATATTGAATAAAATATTGTTTACTTAAATAAAAGCATCCATGTTTAGAAGAAGCAAAAGAAGAATATATTCAATTTTTGGATGCAATGCAGCATTTACTATGAGGCAAGGTGCTGAATTGTCACTAGTCAGTCATAGATATAAATCAAAGTGCTTGTGAGCACTGAAAGGGTAAAGATTGCTTTCATTTAATTTAAAATAAAATACTGAATTGTAATTAGCTAGGCAATTTATCAATTTGAGTTGGAGTTATCTTCCTTTGTTCATGATTTTTCATTGTAGTTGAGCCTATCCTTATAACAGATTCATATGCCATGCATTACTTATGCAATTTTCAATAAAGAAAGTTCTCTTAACAAATCAAGTTTAGTAATTCCACTACACATCATATCGTAACTTGAATATCTAAGTATAACATAGCATTGATAAATTGCATGACATTGACTTGATAGGATCTGAAGAATGATCACTGCACTTCACTATTTTGTTTAAACTATCAAAGGTAGTGATAAACCTTGGAAGATTTAAATATCAAGTCCGTTACACAGTCTTCACGCTTAACCACAGGCCAAGCAGCCCAGGCTTCTAAAATTGCTTCCGGGCCTGTAAAAATCATCTCTATAGGCCAACAGATTCTAACTATAAATTTTCCAAAAATTGAGCTCAGGGCCTGTAGATTTAAAAGTTTATCTTGAAGACTGTCCGTACCACGAGGTTTTCATTGCATTTCATGCAATTTTTACCCAAAAAACTCACTTCTGATTATCTTTATTTTGATTATTAATATCTTTGTGCATCTGGGACAGAAAAATTGGTACAGTTAATACCAATAATTCTAAATTATGATACTTAGTCACTGTCTCATTTCATTCACATTGTTTAGTATCAATATGACTCGAGGGTTTTTGGGAATAGGTCAGTAAAAGAAAATGTGTTCAAGTCTAAACTCCCATTTCCATTTGAATGAAACAGCCAAAATAACAATTGAACACTTACAATTCTTTTGAAAGACATAGGCATTGTATGGCTACATGATTTCAATTGCGATGAAGTCAAAATGACAAGACCCAAAAAAAGCTGATTCATACGATTGATTTACACAAATGTTTACCAGTACACACACACACACAATTATCTGATTCATACGACGATTCATTTACACAAACATTAATCAGTACACACACACATACAATAATTATATGAAATTTACAAAGCAATTTATGAATATTGGACAATATATAAAGAAACATGGATGAAAATATACCAGTAGAAAAATTCTAGACAATGGTGACATTATGCGTACAAATTATCAAAATCCAGAAATCTATTGACATCTATAAAAATCTCAACCATTTAGAAAATGCCTTAAACCAGTCAAATGATGTTGACAGACACAGTAACAAGATCTGTTTGTATTTCTTTTGGTTTCTTTTAATCTTGTTGGGTTTCCATTATCATCATGCCCCTTCTAATCTTACTGGATTTCCATCATGCCCCTTTTAATCTTGCTAGTTTTCCATCATGCCTCTTCTAATCTAGTTGGTTTTACACCATGCCCCTTCTAATTTGTTCCTGTAGAACCAAATCCTCCTTCTCCTCGTTCTGTTTTATTTAAATTCTGTAAAATAAGATCGCCAGAAGTTAACACAGAAAAACAGATTGAACAGATTCGTAAGTACCTATTAAACCACAATAAAGCTTTCCACATCATCATCACAGAATAACTTCAAAATTTAGGATTTTTAAAAACAGTAATTAAAAACAATTTTTATCAATATTTTGATTTTTTGTCCGACAGACTGATGTTAATGGACTATAGGTGGATCTCAACATTCTTAGCATTTCTGCTTATGTGGGATTTTCTCTATTAACATCAAAAATTCGTAAGGGTTCCGCGGAACCCAGTGTCTCGCCTACTTTTGCTGTCAGTCGCAGACTCAACAAAAATGGGGAAAAAATTATTAAAAATTTTCCTCTAGATACTATCTTTTGATTGTAAGAAGTTCTGTTCAAGTTTGGTAAAAATCCAGGATGGTTTATGATCTAATAAATGTTTTAAAAACTTTAACTGCAGACTGTACGTAATGTTAACTGGAATAAAACTAAGTCCATTTATAAGTAATATATGGAAAAACAGGAAATAAATTTTTACAAAATTTCCTTCTAGATACTAGCTTTTGATCATAAACAAGCTTCTGTCCAAGTTTGGTACAAATCCAGGATAGTTTAAGAAAGTTATTAAAATTTTGAAAGCTTTAACCACAGAGTGAATGTAATGTTAACTGGCAGAAAAACTTGTCCATTTATAAGTAAAATACGGATAAACAAGGCAATGTCAGATGCCAACTGATAAAGAAAATCTCATTTTGGCATGTCCGCCTGGTAAGCTGAAAAGAATGAAATTCCATGAATTGTTTTCTTTTCTGAACCTCATAGTAATGGGTTGGCAGATCTGTAATCCAACAAATTAAAAAAAAATCTTGCCCAACGTATTCTGTTTAAATTTAAAGACAGAATAATTTTAAGGTAAACATAATGTACGATGAAGTCTGTATGCCAGCTACTAGAAGTGTATCAGACTTTTTTGTGAAGTTGGATTGGTGTCTGATAAGCCTCCTTTAATTATAATACAGTTCCAAAAATTTAAAAAGACTTTTTTTTACCTCACATTCTTCTAGTTCAGGAATATAAATTCTTTCACATATCAGCTGAGCAATTCTGTCACCTTTATTCACTAAAATTAAATAAATAAATTATAAATAACTATATCAATCAAATTTATAGAGTGACCTTAAATTTTTTTTTTTTTTTAAATTAGACTTAATTGTTTGTCAAGTCCAGTATCATGATTTTGAGCCCACAATAAATGAAACTTCAAAATACTCCTGCAAGTTGCGCAAGATGAACACTTTTGAATTGCCAGTCCAGTGTTCCCAAGGATTTTTTGATAGCACAATGATAAGTGTGGCGAAAAATAAGTTATGAGTTGAAATATTTTGCATCGCTTAGCTACATATTTTCTCTATCCTCTCTACTCGCGGACAATTCCCATTGAGTTTCTTTAATTTTTGTTATAACATTTTATTTATTCGAATTTTGTTTCTTATGTCGTTGGGTTGTTGGGTCATGCAGTGACTAAATAATAAAATAAGAATGAAATTCTTTAATGTGCATGTACAGGGTCCTTGCAGGAAATAGATTTCCATTAAAATTACACATCATACTATCGGGTGAGATGACAGTACTTATTCAACAGCTAGGCATTTGATACCCAGGTGGAGACTGTCAATAGAAGCATCTTTAGGGTCCAAATAACTTGTGAACAATTTTTCAAATTAAATAAATTAAATATCAAACAAAGAAAAAAGCGTTAAAAAAACGCAAGTCATATGAAAACAAGTTAATAACGTTAAGGAAGTTATTGAACTAATGCGAGTATATATTGTAAACTAAATCTTCTATGCACAACTTTTGACAATTATTAAGAATTCGTAACATATTATCTTTATAATAAAATATTACATTCAGTGAAAACTTTCGTGTTTAATTGCAAGTGTACGGAGAGTGACCTTAATAAACGATCAATACAGAATCACGGAGTACTAGAAAAATAGGGGAGATAATAGACATGCAAATTAAAGAGCGATGTTTAAATTTTTCTTTATATTTTCCATGCATTTCTATTTGTTAAACTTTGTCTTAACAGTTGTTAATTTTGTGTATTAATTTTTTTCTTTCAGAATCAATTAACACGATCTAACTTCAACGTTTGTTTATCTTTTCTTTCATCACGGTTTTTCCCTCGCACGTGGCACTTGTAATGTGCTATTACTGGCCTAAGTACTAACAAGAGGTCTCATGTTTAAGGTCACTGCATACAGAAAAGCTATTGGTGAATTAGAGTACACAGGCAAATTTTGTTCACGTGAATTTAATGTGAAATTAACGTGAATTTCACGTGAAAAAATTCACGTGAATTTCACGTTAATCGAGCTTATACGCGTAATTCACGTGAAATATTTCACGTGAATTTCACGTTAAACTCACGTGATTTTCACGTGAAATTCACGTGAAATTTTTCATGTGAAATTCACGTGAATTGAGCCTTCACGTGAAATTCACGTGAACTTTTCACGTGAAATTAACATGAATCGAGCTTCTTTTTTTTAATGAAATTAAAGTGAATTCAGCCTCAATCACACTAATTTCACAGGATTTGAGCTTATTTATGTAAGTCAATTCTAATCTAATACAAATTCTGTTTTGATATATATATAAACATGAAAAATATTATTCTTGGTCTGGACCATGTGTTCATACTTCCATTCTGTTTTACTTTCTTTGTTTCCAAAATTTTTTGGTCTTAAACAAAGAAGGCAAGCAAATGCATCACAGGATATAAATTATATCCAGGGCACCTTAGTTCACTCCTAGAACTTTTTTGGTTGTGTTGAGTCTCAATCCTTTTTTGTAAATGATTTATGGACTGTGGTCATTTATAGAAGTTGATTGCACTGATGTATATTTCATTTGAGTTGATTTTTATTATGTTTGTATAAGTCATATTGTGTGGTCATCAGTTTTGACACAAACCAATCACATTATGGAAAAGACTTACTTGCAAAAGATGCCAATTCTCTTTAAGAAGGTTTTGAAGAAAAAAAACTAGTTCACCTCGCCACATATTCATGTACCTGCTTAAAGCCAGAAATCTTTTCAGTGGTTGTCAAAAATCTCGTCTTAATAAAAAAAAATATTCAGAGAATTTGGTGTTGATGGCTATTCTTGATTCATATTGTAATTTTTTTTATAGCCTCTGGTCAATTAAATAGATCATGGCATATCTTTTAGACACCTGTCTTTTGTTGAGGACTGCATGTTAGCACCTAAATGCCTTTCAGGTGTTTTTGTTGTTATATTGCTGGCTGATTGATGTATACCTCATGTCTCATTGTACTAATAAACTAAAATAGAAAGTTCTGTGAAATATAGCTGATATACAAATGTACCATATTGAAAGGCTCTCTGTAATTTACAACCATTTACTTCTTATTTCATATATGCAAAAATAGTTTTTTTCTCATTTTAACACTGATCTTAAGGTTAAGGCAAAATGTTGACAAACAACAGGCATATACCATTAAAAGATCTCAAAGTTTGGCTGCACAATAAGCTAAAAATTCTTGTTATTTCATTTTTTTATATAAAATTCATTTTAAAACATGCATTTTCATTTTTTTACTGTAACTTGTATGTTGACACAATAATTTGAATTTGAATTGTATTATATTCTGAAAGTACTTGTGGTTGAAAAAATATACACAATTGTTAATTCCAGTTGGTTTACGTTTCTTGAAAACACCACTACTATGACTACATGTCTGTTAATAATGTTTAAGAGTCCTCTTCTGCATATAATTGCTATTTGTACCCAAGGATTCCTTCATACATTTGCACTTCTCCTCCTAAGATGTTGCTCCAATGATAAAATCCTGTAATGCATACTTAGCAATCAGACTCTTTGAATACTTCCTACAGTTCCTGTAATATAATAAAATCAGCATGTTTGTTTCTGTAGTCAAGCAAAAAAGATAACACCAATTTAATCTCCAATGATTACCAAACTTATAATTAGGAGATAACTGTTTTGTATTTTAAGCTCAGACATGATCATTGGTGATTTGATGGTGATTTACCCAGTAAAACCCAGTAATTCCCACTGGGCTGGGCAATACTCATAAAACCCAGGTTTTTGCCAACCCTGTTTCAGGACATTTTGTAGCTCGCTATGCTGTATCAGTTTTGCTCATTGTTGAAAGCTGTACATATGATCATTTACAGTTGTCAATATTCAGTCATTTGGACTCTGGTGGATAGTTGTCTCATTGGCAATCATACCATGTCAAATTTTATAATAAATTACTTATGAAAACAAACCACATTACCTGTATATATAAGTATACTTAGTGCCTATAGAAACACAACTCATCATTTTCAAGCCCCCTTCTTACATGTCTTAGCCCCATTTAAATTACAATACTAACACAGTATGTTTATGGCTCTATGCATTCTGGAAACATCTGGTTACCTGATACTTTTCCAGTTAAGAAATTTGTGATTAGCTTCCATAGGGGTATAAATCAAAACTCCAAATGCTCTGAAAATTGATAATCTAGCAGACTGTACATTTTTTAATTACCTCTGCAACGGAGGTGTGGCGGTTCATTATGGTTGAACTTTGCCATGTTAACAAGTTGTACCTCCAAAACTGTAGGAGGAGATAGCCAGACAAACAAAGTATCCTCATCCGGACGGACAGGGGTAAATTGATATTATTCCCCCTCGACTGTTGCTGGGCATAACTACATGTGCTGTAGCATGTGTAAGGGGACCAGAATTGTGTTTTTATTGGCACTCAGTATAAATTTATATAAAATAGATATCACAAGAGACGAGTAAACACGCTGAAATGTCTTGCATGTTTTACTATTCATGATATATTTTATGTTGATTGTTCTAAACATGCTAAAGATATAATTTTACTATAAGTATGATATATAAACTTAACATAACCAATGATCCATGAAAAAAATACTGTCAAGCAAATAATGCCAAGGTCAGAAAAACCAAGCCAGACAGACATGTGCACCTTACAATCATTGCCTACCCCAAATATAGCTGATCTGTTAATTGATTATAGCTTGTATAGTAAACAACAAACACAGTGACAAATCCAGAAATTTTCATAAGTGGGGGCCCACTGACTGCCTAAGAAGGGGCCCGCTCTGGTCAAGCTTCAGTGATTCCCTATATAATCAACCAAATTTTTCCCAGAACAGGGAAGGGGGGAGGCCCCCTGCCCCCCTAAATCCGCCTCTGCAAACAGACCAAAATATGAAACTTATTATTGACTAATGAACTATGAATATCAGGTCATGGTAAGATGAACCCTGCCCAGACAGACATGTACACCATACAATCAGTTGCAGACAAGACAAAAATGGCCTAATTCATGATAGCAGTTATTGTTTAATCTTGGTCAAGCTATTTTGATAATTTTCCTCAAACTACAAGCATAACATATATACACATGGGAATATTAATATGAAATAAGAATTGAAATCTAAGGAAATCCAGAATATAATATTCTATTCTCATAAATTTACATGGACTGAAAAGGGGTAAACAAATCTAACTACATGCCTATTCCATACATGTATATATAGCAGATTAACTTTTCCCTTGATCTGTTGATTGATAGTGTTTTTTTATTTTGTCAGTTTGCGTGGACTCCTTTTTAAATTTGCACAGGATTCGGCATTTTTGTTATACAATTTTGACAGCAAATACTGTAACAAATACATACCAGTTACATGTACTGTATCTATAGGGTCTCCACTACATGTATATCTAATCAAGTCATTCATTTCATCGAAACATATAACATGTATAACTTCACTTCCACTTACATCTGGGGAGCTAATTCTGAAAATTTAAATTCCAGTGATTATTATAAATATAAGACCTGAACCTGATCATGCTGATGAACTGTTTTCCAAATAAAAACATGGCAATACAACTGAAAATTCATTTAGATATATGTCAAATTCACACAGGCAATTGTTTTAAATAAATGTTGATAGTGTCCACATGAGGACACAGATGATGCCCCTGCTTGCATATCATATAGTTATAAAGGGACATAACTGAAGAACGGTAAAAGTGATGCTACCCAAATTTGAACTTGATCTGAGTTTTGTGGTAATAAGCATTGTATGTAAGTCTCATAACATTCGGTTGAGGCTAACCTAAGTAGAAAACAGAAACTAAAAATTCAGCAATTTTTCTATTTGTAAACACGCATAACTCTAGAACAGTTGTGTATAAGTTTCATAACATTTGGTTGAGGCAAACTTAAGTTAGAGAACGGAAACTAAAACTTTTGCAATTTTTCCATTTCTAAAGGGCATAACTCTAGAACGGTTAAAGTGACGCCACCAAAATTCAAACTTGATCTGTGTTTTGTGGTAATAAGAATTGTGTATAATTTTCATAACATTTGGTTGAGGCAAACTTAAGTTAGAGAACGGAAACCAATTTTGGGACGTACGTACAGACGGACAAGGGTAAAACTTAATGCCCCCACCGTTACGGCAGGGGCATAAAAATATTCACCAAGAGAGAAAACAATTAATTTTTCTTTTAACCAATAAGTGAACATCACTAGCAAAATGACTAGTACTAAATTTCTAGATTGAACTGTTGCGCATGCATTTTGTCAGGATCTTTAACAGCTGAGTAAACAGTATTGTTCTGTTCATTGTTGAAGGTCTTAAAGTGGCCTAAAACTGCTTACATCCCCTTCATTTTGACCGTGGCTGATCATGATAGTTTTCTTATTGGCAATCCTACCACATCTCCTTATTTTCAAATTACTAAAAATTATCAATCTGCAACAATTAAATTCTATTTATATACACATCTACTTTTGCATAGGTACTATTTCTGTACCAAACATATGTAGTACTGGAAATCTACTTTTAATATTCAGTACTATTTTGTTACTTTAAAATTAGTGCAATATTTAGGAAACTTTATTTTACAGTAGCAGTGTACATGTACATTGTATATATATTGATTAAAGGTAATCTGATCATCACTATGAAGCAATGTTCAAAACACTCTGCCATTATCAGAAATCAAATTTATTTAAAGTCCAATGACAAAGTATATGTGCAAAACACTCAAAACTTTTTTTAAGTACCACAATCTGACAGAATTCATACATATACATAATCAGTGAGGCATAAAATGAAGGTCAAAAAGATATACTTTTTGTTGGATGCTACATCATCATTATTAGTTAAATGAATGCAAGACATTGAGTACATGTAGTTACTAGTACATAATATTTGAACTTAAAATAAAGGATAATCTGATTTTTATCAGTCTCTGATCAGAAATAAAGCCACACAACAGCGAAATATATGTATCAGAGATGCACATACAATCATTGAATATATGTTTAAGATTAATACTTAGCATTGGCTGTCAACATACATTTTTTGGTACATGTAAAAATGGACTGTCTGATAGGCAAACTCCACATAGAGATTGGACACTACATGTAGGTTACTTCATTAATTCCAGTATCAGTCATTATCAATAGTCAACTCCTCTGCCCATACCTTGTAATACTGCTGAAAGGGAGAAAACAGTACATTTGTGGAGGCAATACTATTCAAAGAGTTTTGCAAACAATTAGCTTATAATATACATGTATTTCTTGCTATATGTATTTATATTAAACTTAGAATTGTACTATCAAATATCAACTAGAGGCTCTCAAGAGCCTGTGTCACTCACCTGTATCCACTGTTGTTTTGAAAATCATAATTAATAGTATAAGATACCCTTTTAATGATTTTATTAAATTTGGTCCAGTAGTTTAAACTAAAAGCAGGTCATCCCATTGTAGTCTTACAACAGTAACTGAAGACCCCTTGTCATTATTAAATTAGTTTTCAAGTTGTAACCATTTGAAATTGATTGTTTACAATTTCCCCTTAGACTGTATGGGATTTGCTCATTGTTGAAGGATGAACTGTGACCTGTAGTTTATGTTAACTTCTACATGTATGTCATTTAATCTTGGGTGAAGGGAAATTATACCATATCTTCTTTTACCTATATATTAGTTCAGGTGTATGAACATATACAAATGATGTACAATGTATATTATTCAAGACTTAAATGTTTTGAAACCAGAAAATCCTTCTTTTTTTTTGGCCCCAAATTATTAAATGGTTTACATGGTTTAGTCTGTTACCCCAAAAATTAATCCAAACCTTCTTTTGAGGTATGGAACCTACAAATGACCTATTAAGTAGTACAATTTTATAGTTATCCTACACTTATACACAATTTATTGCCATGAAACATGAAAAATGCTTGTTTTGGACCATAATTCCTACATTTGTCCTAAACAGTTTCTGCTATAAAAAAAAATCATCTGAACTGAAACAAAATTTGAACTTGATATGCAACTTGTCATGGTAAAACTACATGTATACAATAATCATGAAAATTATCAGATCAATATCTTCAAGCATATATAACAATAAAATGCTCTGATGGGCGCAGCTTGATACGACCGCAGAGGTCGAACCCTGAACAGTTGGAGCAAGTATGGACACAACATTCAAGCTTGATACAGCTTTGGATTGTGATTAAATATTTGACACAGCATAGGTTCTGACACAGAATGAATGTGGTCAAAGAACTTAAAGATTCAGCATATCAAAGAACCCCAAGAATTCAATTTTTGTTAAAATCAAACTAAGTTTCATTTTGGACCCTTTGGACCCTAATGTAGACTAATTTGAACAAGAGGCTGTCAGAGAGACAGCAAACCGGATTTTCCTGCAGAGGTCGAACACTGAACAGTTGAGCAAGTATGGACACTACATTTAAACTTAAAACAGCTCTGAATTTGGATTGTGATTGAATATTTGACACATCAATGATGATCATAGGTTTGTGACACAAAATGAATGTAGTCAAAGAACTGATATATTTGAAATTGGACATTTAAATACCTATTATGGTCCAATATCCAAAATCTAAGTACATATTAGAATCAGCATATCAAAGAACCCCAAGAATTCAATTTTTGATGAAATCAGACAAAAGTTTAATCTAGGACCCTTTGGACCCTGATTTGGACCAACTTGAAAACTGGGCCTAAAAATCTAATATCTAAATAGAGTTTAAATTCAGCATTTGAAAGAACCCTATATATATATTTAATTTATGTTGAAATGAAACACTGGTTAATTTTATCCATAATATTTTCTGTGCAAATGGAAATAACTCAAACTGGATAAATAGTTCTCTAAAATAAGATATGATGCATTTTTTCAAATTATAATCAATAATATAATAACAACAACCAGTGATGACTAATTAATATAAGTTCTCTAAAATTAGATATGATTTAACACTCAAACATTGTTAGAATCAGCATATCAAAGAACCAAAGAATTCAATTTTTGATGAAATTAAACAAAAGTTTAATTTAGGACCCTTTGGACCTCAATGTGGTATTATCTTATTAATAATGAAAAGCTCGACCGTTTACAAGTTCTTAAACAGGAGGGGGGTGGGGGTGACCCAAAGGGACTCGCCTTATACCCCATGGATTTCATTTGATTTGTTTTATTGTCCCATACAAGAATATATATGGTTTCGGAGATCTTGACCCTTTACAAGTTTTCAAAAAGAAGGGGGTGGGGGTGACCCCAGGGGACTCGCCTAAAATTTTGAGGCAATTACCCCCAAAATCAATCCCAGCATTCCCTTTGTGATATGGAACCTTGTGGTACAATGTCAGAGAGATCCATACACTAACACACAAGTTATTGTCTGGAAGTTACAAAAATGCTTATTTTTGGCCCCTAATTCCTTAACTGTTGGTACCATAACCCCCAAAATAAATCCCAACCTTCCTTTTGTGGTATCAAACCTTATGGTAAAATTTCATAGAGATCCATTCACTTGAACTAAAGTTATTGTGCGAAAACCAATGTGTCTTCGGACGAAGACGACGACGCCAACTTCATACCAATATACGACCGCAAAATTTTTTAATTTTTTGCGGTAGTATAAAAATGAAAGTGAAAAACTGATTGTTTGCGTGAATGTAGCTCTGCAAAATTAAAACAACTTAAGTTATTTTTTCTGAACAGAATATATATTGAACTTGATCTGTGAACTTGTCATAATGTATACATATCTAAATATTATTGTTTATAATAATATTGTTTGTTTGCTATATGCCCTTCTGGGGCCCTAATTTGGTGAATAAAAATATTCTATTCTATTCTATATATAAGGGCGAGGGTTTGGATTCCCCTAACATGTTTAACCCCGCCACATTCTGTATATATGTGCCGGTCCCAAGTCAGGAGCCTGTAATATTAATTCAGTGGTTGTCCTTTGTTGCTTTGTTACATATATATTTGTTTTTAGCGTTCATTTTTTATACATTAATTATGCCATTAGTTTTCTTGTTTGAATGTTTTACATTTGTGATTTTGGGGCCTTTTATAGCTGGGTTTGTGGTATGGGCTTTGCTCATTGTTGAAGGCCATACGCAACTATTATCAGCACCCGCTTTGCGCATGCGTCAAATTTGACCACAATCGATATCGATAAATTTACTATAGATTGTTAAAGGAAATCTTAAATTTTGATTAGCTGTCTGTAAATATCATTAAATTTCTTTTTCATTGGCATCAATTTTGAAAGTTCAATTTATAAGCTTTCTACAGATCTAATTTGTATTTTGATAAGGATTGCAGAAGTTAGGGCCTTTTTCAATTAAAGAACACCGGGTGCACGACCTATTACATTGTACTTCATACAATACGAAACCAAAAATTTGTGCACATGGGTTTTCTTTAATGAATTGACATAAAATCTTTATTAGAAACAGCTTCATTCGCATGTATATTTATTCTCTGGTTTTAAATCTATCCAACGATATAAATTTCATATTTTACAATTTTTTTTGAATCAGGGCCTTTTTTATTCAAAAATCGAGATGCGATCATTTTTTGAAGTTGACCAGAAATAATCTAAGTCAAACCAGGTAAATATAATATTCATGGATAAATAATTAACACATGACAATGTGATAACTTCTGTTATTCTCAGTAGACATGAGTTGTTTGTGTTTTTTTTTCTTTGACGGTTTAACAATGTTTAATAGCCTCTTTCTTTTCAAGTTTACTTTATAAATTGTAAATTTCAATGCACAAAAGTTTCAAATGAGAAAAAAAAAATATTCTCCAAGATAAACCAATTGCCAAAGTCTTAAAAGAATAAGACAAGGGCAGCATATGTGCCAGTGTGGACTATATACGAAAATATTTGTATGTAGTAATGCTAATTTAAAGATTACAAAACGACAATCGCTTAAAATTGAAATAAATTGAACTAAAATATTTTAACAGTTTAAGGAAGATGGGGTGTCTAAATTATAATCCATAGAATTTTTTTAATAATTTGCCAAAATGTAGTTTATATCATGCTTTTTAAAAAAAAATAATAAAAAGAATGGGACATGGGGCTTATTTTCACGCTACAGGTTGTGCAAAATTGACAGATTTTGTAATGATTATGCATGGAAAACCCAATTTTCTGCCATAAAACGAAAACTACACCATAGAATTTTGAGATAAAATATGTGAAGATAGCTCTAATAGTATGCTTTCAGATAAGAAAAATAAAAAATGGGGTCATGGGACCCGTTTTCTTGCTACATAATAAAATAGGTAAATTCCTAACACATTCTATTGTAAAAGTAACTTTATCTGAATTATCTGCCCTTACATTTGAGTTGCCTCCCCTTATATGGCAAAGTTGGAAAAAATAGAATCAAACAAAAGTATTCTGTTTTTTTGTAAAATACAACCATAAATATGATAAAATAGGTCATTTTCTATATTGAAATGAAAATTCTTACACATGAATTACCTACTACTCTCAAAATTTGCACTTTTTATTAAAGATCTAGACTGATTGTTTTCTGGTATTTCAAAATTCAAGATGGAGGAAGACACCCTATCTACCTTAAGAAACAAAATTTTAGATACATACATGTACATGTGAATTTACTAGTCTATTGCTTGTTTGATGCACATTCTCCTTTTATACACTTAACTTTTAGAAAAATAAATCGCATTGAACAAAATAAATATTATTTTTAATTTGTCTCCGTCCTTTCAAAAGATTCTATCATGAAAAAAATTTTAATTTTGCAATTGAACATTTATGTAAAATATTTATTAAAAAGGAAACTTATTTTAATTATTTTTCTGTTAATGTAAAGTTTACGGAGAGCTGTCTCATTGGCACTCATACCACATCTTCTTACATTTACAAAATTTATAAAAAAAAAAAATGTATATTGTACATTTTTTGTACATGTATTTGCAGAATTTGAAATTTTTAATTTATCAAATGAATAAGATAATTGGAATCGTTAAAATTCAGAATTATACTTGAAAACAGATGCCTGCGACCCCTGTTGTTTCGATTAGCATGTTTTCTAAAGATATCCGTGTGAAGTTCACAAATTTCAACATGTATTTGGTCACCTGGTGTGAATTTCAGATAAAATTGTCAAGTTCAAATCTGTGGTTAAAACTTTCCTTTACATATCAGTTATATTATTATCTGGGCAGGGTACTCCCCCCCCCCCCCCCCCCTTTTTTTATATTATACTCTGAACATTATTGTATACACTTTTTCTGTGGGACTTTCTTTATGTAAAACAAGATAAAAATCTACGTTGTCTCATATTCGGATTTACGTCGAAAGAAAGGTTTAAGATATATCAAAATCGAACAACATCGTGTGAACATTTCTATTGATGACTATAGTGAATCATTTTTCGATTATGTATTTTGTTATTACATGAATTACATCTATCCATATTTTGATTGTCAACTCATTGCATACTTCTCTAAAAATGATGTTACTGAAATCAAGAATATTATATCTAATATAATATAACCTCACAATTACAACCCTCTTGCTTTTGAAATTGTTAAAGAACAATTTTAATTTTATGTAAGTGCTTTTATAAACTGTAACAAGCCAACGATTTAATGATAGATATATATACATGTATATATGTTTGGTTATCATAATCTCGTATTTGTCCTTTTTCGACTTTTTATTTTGTATGTTTGATATTCGGTAAAATAGAATTTTATCTTTTGGAAATAAAGTCAGTTTATACAACTCGTATTCATGTGGAACCTAGCATGCTACAATGTCATATGGTTATAATATTGTTTACTTAGTGTTGTCAAATTATTAACGAGTGTCAACATTGTCTTTACAAACTCAGCATGTTGTCTTGATAAGATATCACACACAGAAAAGACTGATCAGACGGATAAGAAATTAAAATCATGCGCGATAACTTGTACTGGCTTACACTGAGGATAATAGTTGGCCATGCTGTACAGTGACCTGTAGCATTCTCATTGGCAATCATTCCACATCTTCTTTTTTATACTGTATCGTTTTGTTGTCATTATTGATTTATACCATTTGTAGTTTTCTGTAATCTAAATATGCTGGAATAAAAAAAATTGACACAATTCAAGTCAATTGTGTTGCTTCTGATATGACGTTAAATCTAATGTCAAAGTGAGGTACAGCCACGTGACCAGTATTAGAGTGTACATTTTTTACAACAGATTAGGTACATTGTATTTGATCTGGCTTTCAGTTACTGCTAGCAAGTCCGGAAACTTGTCAGTGATTGTCTTGTGTCATGTATGTGATAACTGCAAGTCAGCCAAGTGTTTGTTATCTATATAACTTTTGAGTTAATCATAGATAAGATAGTAATACGTATGATTTGAATCATACACAAATAAAAAAAGAAGTGACAAATTTATACTGTATAAGACTCAGTCAGAATTAGACATATCCATCTCCATTATTCATAAATATTTTTTGATCTGCCATTATCTGGGAAGTTGCGACACTTAAAGAATTCGATATGAGAAACTAAATCATGAATGCGTCTTTAAAGATTTAAGTATCCATATGAACATTGAAAAATTATAAGCAGGTAATGAACTAATAAGTTGGTAGTTTAACTTTAGTTTGTTCAAATTGTTAAAAAAAATCGATAGCTTAAGACCCCTTGACTTCGTGAATAACAGAATGCAAGCTACGTTACTGTATACAAATAATAAAATAACTTACAATTCAACAGGAATTTGAAATTAGATGCGTTAGGTCCTATGGGGCGAACGTGTATAAAAATTATTTGGGAGCGAACGAAAACGATACCAAAATCGAAGATGAAAACCATTCTCATTCAGTCATTGCAGATTTCTGTTTATTCCTGCACTATTAAATCATTTGTTTGAGTTACCTGTAGTACATCCTCGAGTATTCATTGATTCATAGCTCCTTGGTATTGTTTGTCTTGTTAAATTAACTGAAACAAGTACTGTTGTTGACAATCGGCTGACGGCGTTCTTCTCTTTAAGACGCGTCATAATCTGTATCTTTCAAGCGTTTTAAAAAAACCCGACTCCGGACGAGAGATTCACGGATATTGTCCTGATCTGATGTTCAAAGTACTTCTCCATGTGAAAAGTGAAAAATAGGTACCTGCTAGTTCCCCCATTCCTACTATACAAATCCGTGGAACATATAACAAATTATTTTGTTAATAAGCATCCTTTACATAGGAGCACCTCCACATGGAGCTGTTAGTTAATTAAACCCTTACAACTATTTAATATATATATTTATAAAATCTGGGACTATTATACTAACTTAGTATAATAGTCCCAGATAAAATATAATAAATATAATTTCAATTATGACTGTGATTTCATTGTGTAAAAGAATATATATATATATCTATACAAAAGTAAAATGTTTAACCTTAATTCAATGAGCAAGCCTTGTCTAATTGGCAATCATTTACCACACATTTATTAAAGCTTAAAGAATGTAAGTTTTTTTTAATAATAAAGTGTAAATGTAACCAAGGAATTGTATATTTAAATATACAATTCCTTGATGTAACCATTCATTTTTTCTGAATAAAAACATTAATCTAAGAATACAGGGACGTAAAATTGTTTTGTAATTTTAAAATGTGTCCCAGTGCAACAATTGATCATGCAATCTTTCAATTTCAAAGATTATAAACAAAATTTGCTTCTTGTATAGATGTCATGTTATAAAAAGCAATACAAAAAATTTTATACTGCACTTTCAATATACTTAAAAAATTGATAAACATTCAAATTTACATTTATTGACAAAATTTAGTACATATAAAATTCTTTTCTGTATTCTTACTAGTTTTTATTCATATATGTCCTAATGTTAAACTTATGTGCGATTCAATGCTCACAAATTTTCTTGACTTATAAGTTTGAGGAAAAGTTTTATGCACAGTAAAATAGGGAGATAACTCATGTTTGGAAGTTAATGATATATATATGATATATATTATCCTTTTTTTCTTTGCAATAATGGGAAGTAAAGAATCTATTACAGTAACAGTAATCTATTTCATAAGTTGGAGTTACCTCCCACATTTTTTAAAAGTATAAAAGTAAAGAAGACATAAGATGTGTGAAAGTAATTAAATTTACTACTTAATAATTATAGAAATATTACTAGTAAATCAAATAAGTCCATCAATATAATATAGGCATCTAGGAATTTGAAATAAGAGATACACATGTATACAAAATTCCATCCTAATGACTCTACTAGAGATAAATATAAACAGTGATAGAAAATATAATTCAAAACCAACATGTTTTTGTAGTTGCATCTAACCCACTATCAAGGGAGATAATTCATGCTTAACAAAAAGATAAATATTTATCATTTACAATGATTGTATGTCCAAATGTGTAAATCTTGAGAGACAAAGAATAACAGTTTTTAAAATGATTCAATTTTGCAAAAAGAAAATTGGAATGAATAATAGCAAAATTCAGGTGAATTTGTTTCTCATGTTACAAAAATTTAACTCAATAAAGTTAAATTTCTCTTATGAATTCATGGTTTAATTCAGATAAAATGAAACATAACATTTTCACATGAGTTTTGATTCATGTTAATTTCATGTGAAATTGTTCACGTGAATTTAACGTGAAATTTTTCATGTGAATATATCATGAAATATTCACATGAATTTAACGTGAAATATTCACGTGAATTTCACGTGAAATACTCACGTGAAATACTCACATGAATTTCACGTGAATTTCACGTGAAAATAGAATTTTTCAAATTAAATTAAGATTTCCATGGAATATATGATACATATAATACAAGATATTAGAGGTTGACAAAATGTTTGATTTTCGGTTATTTTTTTTTAACTTAGACACCATTTATATTTTTTCACGTGAAATTCACATGAAATGTTTTACGTGAAATTCACGTGAAATAATTTCACGTGAAAATTTAACGTGAATTTCACGTGAAATCACTTCACGTGAAATTAACGTGAAATTCATGTGAAATTCATGTGAAATTCACGTGAAATTCACGTGAGATGAGATTCACGTGAACTTCACGTGAGCAAAATTTGGCTGTGTAGGGGAAGACAATAATTTAATAGCAGTACATTTCTGAAGATTTTTATAAGGGCTGTTCTATTAAAACATACAAGGTACTCAGGGAAGGCACTTTAAAAATGGGGTAACCACCTATAGAGGCAAATTAAAAATTTCACTTGCATTTCCAATACTGTAAATTCAGAAATTATTGCGAAAAATGCGACAGGGTTATAATCGCAATAATTTAAACTCGCATTTAGAAACTTTTTATATGAATTAAACAGGATTTTTCTCAATATCGCAAAAATTAAAATCGCAGTTTAGTCTAAAATGACAAAATCGCAATAATAAATGCACGCAATAATTTCTGAATTTACAGTATGCAAAAACATAGATGACACCCACCAATAGTTGAGATTTGGAAGTGCCTTCCCTGGGTCCCATGTATGTTTTTATGGAACAACCCTAAGATAAAGGATTTTCTTTTAAAAGAAAGTTCATGTACACGTGTTGAATAGTAAAACTTAGCCTTCCAAGTTTATAAAACACATTCAACTTTTTCTAAAATTTGAAGTATCATAATGAATTAAAAGAGCAGGAAGATTCATTAAAAGAGATCAGTTTTACTAAAAAAAAAAATCTTTTTAAATCCATGGCTAGCTTGGACAACATGCTTCATACAGAATAAAAATATATAATTGTGTATAATTTGTAATGGGCCAACAATTTATCTTTTATCCAGTATAAAAAATTTTACTACTCATTTCACATTTGTCAGCCACGACAGCGATGTCTTAATAAATCTACAGATTTCTTGTAATAGTATTAAACTTGGGTCAAGAAAACAAGACTGAAAACGACAAATGTCAAATAACATAAAACAGTAGTCTTTTGTGTTATGATTTTTGGTGTTTTAACGCCACTTTTAAGCACCGCTTTTGGGCTATTTCATGGCGGCCAGTTTTTATTGGTGGAGGAAGCCGGAGTGCCCGGAGAAAACTACTGACCTTCGATAGGAAAACTGACAATCCTAGTCAATTAAGATTGGAGTCGAGTGCACCTGCACGAGCGGGGTTTGAACTCACAACCTCAGTGTTGACTGGCTACAGGGGTTAAGAAATTTTGTAACAGGTCACTAGCCCAGGGCTAATTGGTAGCAGGATTTTACTAGCCCTGTTGGAAGAACTGCTAGCCCATCAAAACTGACCTGCTAGCTTGAGTATGCCTTACAAATTCAGAGTTTGCTGCATAAAAAAATGAATTCTATAAGCTTAACAATTTTTATCCCTTGTACAGTAGATTTCGGCAAATCGGATACCCAAAACTTATGTCAGCAAAAAAATATCCCATTAGCCGATATATTCAATTAGTCGATAATTGTATAAGCATTGAACATGTTGAATATTCTGCAATAATGAGTTGACCAAATCCGGAGATGGTGCAAGTCTTGACCACTGCTATACGTATATGTATATATAAAAGGATTGGAGTGATTTTTATCAGATACATCATCACGTTTGTGTAAAATAATTATCAGCTGCCTGGTTATATGTAATGCTCATATTTGTTTTCAGTTTTTAAATCCTATATTTATTAAAATAAATCAAATGACCTCAAATATTTATGTGAATAAATATCAACCATCCACTGTTTGTGTCTTTTGTAATTGTTTTATAAACGAGGTAATATCCATATATATTTACATCTATCACAGGTAAGCTAATTGTGGACTATAAATAGATTTCAAACTGAGTACAGTCTCTAAACTGAAATTGTATTTGTTATATATTTTATTTCTTTAAAAATCAAATTTATTTGAATAGCAATGAAGATTATCATGATTGATGAAATATTATTGCATCAAGTTTAAGTTTACTGAAGACTGTTTATGTTTAGGTCATGGTTCTGGAGGCTTCTTAACAGTATGTTAACAAAACAAAAAGGCGTCCATAACATGTGGTCAAATTTATATCTGACAAAAGTCAGGTTTCTCCTGTCAAAAGTATTCACATTTATATTGCAATAAATTATTCAGAAGGAGGTACAATCAGATTACGTTATATTTCTCTGGTTGTATAATACCCCATGTACTGAGAAATCGATATTGAATTGAACAGAAAGTACGGGATCCACCACGAGTTATTTGTTCTATTTTTAAATTAATACATGTACAAAAGCAGTTCAAATTCCGGGAATCCCAGATGACGTAGTTGAATCTGATTGGCTAAGATAGAAAATCTTTTTTGGAAACGCCATGAATTTTTTGTTACTAGTCTGTCACCACCGAGGCCCCTTTTTGTGTTTTGATAAATTGTTTTAATTATGTGTATTTTTTTTTTTGTCAGTTTTTGTTTGTTATCACCCTCACCAACGAATTCTTGTTCTCCAAAATTAAACATGACAACTCCCACATTACCACGATAGTCCTGATCAATCACTCCAGCTGAAAGTAAACAACATAACGATTAACTATAGTCCTGATCAATCACTCCAGCTGAAAGTAAACAACATAACTATTAATGATAGTCCTGATCAATCACTCCAGCTGAAAGTAAACAACATAAGGATTAACGATAGTCCTGATCAATCACTCCAGCTGAAAGTAAACAACATAACAATTAACGATAGTCCTGATCGATCACTCCAGCTGAAAGTAAACAACATAACAATTAACGATAGTCTGATCAATCACTCCAGCTGAAAGTAAACAACATAGCAATTAACGATAGTCCTGATCAATCACTCCTTATGAAAGTAAACAACATAACAATTAACGATAGTCCTGATCAATCACTCCAGCTGAAAGTAAACAACATAACAATTAACGATAGTCCTGATCGATCACTCCAGCTGAAAGTAAGGGATCATAGATTTATTCTTACGAGGAAGCTCCGAGCATGCTCGGAGGATGCTCGGAGCTTTTTCAGTAGGCTCTTCTCTGCAGTTTATGTGAAAATAATTATCATGATCCATTAAGATGTCAATCAAATCTACACCACTTCTATAATAAGGAAAGTTGAGCATTATAGAGGAAGCTCAATTAACACCTGTGTAAACAACTGATCTATTCAAATACATTTTGCATGACATTTTACAAATTATAGAAAAGATAAGAAATTCTTCAACAGTACTGTGTAATGCTTGGAAAGAAATCTCAAGTCTCCACAAAAAAGTGAAAGTCATTTAACAAAAAATATACAATTATTATATTTATTAATCATTTCTTTTTTTATAATAAAAAAAATTCTCAAATCTTATAATTAGATGATATGATTTAAATATAGTTTATATTATATAATATGCTACATAAAAGTTATCAAGACACAAACAACAGTCAGGGGGCGATACTAAACAACTTATTTTTTTTAGTTACTTAATATATATTAATAGGTATTTTTTGTTTTTTTAAATGTCAAAAGTGGACTAAATGTAGTTTTTAAGAATTTTTTCATCATTTCATTAAGTAAAATTAAGTATTTATCCAACTTGAGATGAGTATAGAGAGATTACTTTAAAAATAATGACAAAAATATTACTTTTATAAATTATTTTATACATCTTTGAAAAACTAAGCATACTTACAATTACATGTATTTAAGGAACATATGTAATTGTTTTTGATAAAGATTTCAAATTATAAATAACTTCAAGTCTTAATTAAATCACAAAGTTCCATCCATTTATATTTGTTCAACTATAAGATTTTAAAGGAAAATGTTATTTTAATAGCCCCAAGAGACCAATCTATGACCAAGAAGTGTGGCATCAGAAAGGCAATTAGTGTTTCAGGAGGATTTAAATAGTTTTATACTGCATGGGGAAAATAACCAGATGTGAAAATTTGTTAAAGCTTGTAAAACCTGTATGAATGGACACCTATAGAAATAATATTAACAGAAGTTACTTATTCATGATATATAAGTAATATTTGAAACAACCTTGTTTTCAATATAACTTGTATAAGTAATTTTGAAAATTACTTGTTTAAGTAATGCCTCTAACTATTAAAACAATGATAATTTTTTTTGTTATAAAATAGCAAAGTTAGTTTTTTATAAAAAAAATCATGGCTACTCTAAGAAAGGTTGAGGAGGTAATACCACCATTGTTTTCCCTCTAGTACGTCTCACTTTAATTGTCATTTTTTTTATAATTGTGCAGATTTGGTTTTATTTTAAATAAAGAAGTGAAGTTTTATCCTGACCTGTACTTGAATGAAAATCTAATATAAAATTGTTTCCCCCTATCAGTCTTTGTTTAATTGGTATTTTTCCAAAAATATGTGCAGAATTTATCTATGTTTTAAATAAAGAAATACTTGACATGAGTAAAGTTTTTTCTTGTCCTGTACTATAGTAATAAAACAACATAATTTTTCAGTGCATATAAGAAAGAAGACATCACCAGAATTAACCAACCAAATTCTATCCCCCTTTTTTTTTCTCTGTTTACAAGCTTTAGTAGCCATGTCCCCTAAAATTGCAAAAATATTTCCTATAAAAAACTAACTTTGCTATTTTATAAAAAAAAATACCATTGTTTAGTTAAGGGCATTACTTAAACTAGTAATTTTCAAAATTACCTATACAAGTTATATTGAAAACAAGGTTGTTTCAAATATTACTTATATATCATGAATAAGTAACTTCTGTTAATATTATTTCTATAGGTGTCCATTCATACAGGTTTTACAAGCTTTAACAAATTTTCACATCTGGTTATTTTCCCCATGCAGTATAAAACTATTTAAATCCTCCTGAAACACTAATTGCCTTTCTGATGCCACACTTCTTGGTCATAGATTGGTCTCTTGGGGCTGTTAAAATAACATTTTCCTTCAAAATCTTAGAGATGAACAAATATAAATGGATGGAACCTTGTGATTTAATTAAGACTTAAAGTTATTTATAATTTGAAATATTTATCAAAAACAATTACATATGTTCCTTAAATAATTGTGCTTAGTTTTTCGCTTAGTAATTCGAAGATGTATAAAATAATTTATAAAAGTAATATTTTTGTCATTATTTTTAAAGTAATCTCTCTATACTCATCTCAAGTTGGATAAATACTTAATTTTACTTAATGAAATGATATAAAAATTCTTAAAAACTACATTTAGTCCACTTTTGACATTTAAAATAACAATTGAGATTATATCAAATAATTTAAAAAAACAAAAAATACCTATTAATATAAGTAACTAAAAAAAATAACTTGGTTAGTATCACCCCCTGACTGTTGTTTGTGTCTTGATAACTTTTATGTAGCATGTTATATAATATAAACTATATTTAAATCATATCATCTAATTATAAAATTTGAGAATTTTTTTTATTATAAAAAAAGAAATGATTATTTTAAAAATATAATAATTGTATATTTTTTGTTAAAGACTTTCACTTTTTGTGGAGACATGAGATTTCTTTCCAAGCATTACACAGTACTGTTGAAGAATTTCTAATCTATTCTATAGTTTTGTAAAATTTCAGGCAAAATGTATTTGAATAGATTAGATGTTTACACAGGTGTTAATTGAGCTTCCTCTTTAATGCTCTACTTTCCTTATTATAGAAGTGGTGTAGATTTGATTGACATCTTAATGGATCATGATAATTATTTTCACATAAACTGCAGAGAAGAGCCTACTGAAAAAGCTCTGAGCATCCTCCGAGCATGCTCGGAGCTTCCTCATAAGAATAAATCTATGATCCCTAAACAACATAACGATTAGCTATAGTCCTGATCAATCACTCCAGCTGAACGTAAACAACATAACGAGTAACGATAGTCCTGATCAATCACTCCAGCTGAACGTAAACAACATAACGAGTAACGATAGTCCTGATCAATCACTCCAGCTGAAAGTAAACAACATAAGGATTAACGATAGTCTTGATCAATCACTCCAGCTGAAAGTAAACAACATAACAATTAACATTGAATCAGGGTTTAATCTATGAATTTGAGGCTTTAGCAACTTTTGCCAGAAATGAGAACAAGACCCTTTTTGGTTAACAGGATAGGACCATTTTCTTTTTCAGTATTGCAAAAACAGTTGCCTGGGCTTACATGAAAAAATATTTAATGTTTACATTCATTTCTTTTTCACCACTTCATCAGTATAGAAATAATCAACTTAAAAGTGGAGGATATCAAGAATTTGTCAGGGCTCACTACCCTGCAAAAACCCTCCAGTTGAAAACATTATACCAATTGTAAGAATGATTTCATTTAAAAAATTGCAATCAAACAGGAACCTACCTCCGACATCAATAAAATGCTTGGCTGCAAGACCAGATCTTGGTGCTGAAAAACAAAATTGAAATGTTCAATTAGAGAGCACCATGTATAGGGTTGATCAGTCAAATCTTTAACTAGATATAATTTTTTAAAATAAGAAATTTCATTGATCCAATTACATGTAAGAGCCCTTGATGGACAGGATGACATTTATTATTAAACACAAAAACAAAACACTAATTTGAAAAAAAAATAATTAAAATTTTACATTGACATTAGATTTAAATGTCTCATTGACGAATAATTCCATATGTGCAGTGGTCCAGTTGTTGCAGTCTTGTCATTTTTTTTTTTGTTGAATTTCATTTGCCGGTATCAGGCAGTTTGTTTTTTTGCTGTAAAATTCATTTACATTGTGCTATATCTCACTACCAGTAATGCTGTTGCTGGTTTCATTTGGGTTTGGTTTTTTTATTTTTTTGGGGGGGGGGGGGGGGGGGAGGGGAGGGAGGGAATAGTGAGCTTATCATTCCATACATGGATCTCCTTATTTACAATATGCAAAAATGCAGAAATTCATTCATATGTTAAGACAGAAGTTTGATTCATTTATCTTTCATGTGGAAACAAAGCTATTACTAGGTTCCACCTGCGGAGCTGTATGCAATAGGTTGAGGTAAAATTTATACTGAAGCATAAATCATCATTCCTTTTCATTGAAGCAACTAAAACTTTAACGAAAATTTTCCTTGTTTGAGTGTAGTCAAAATTCAAACTATTAGCAAACAGGAACAGATATTAAATAGTTACAGAGTATGCAACTCATCATAATCGAGATGGAGACCAAATATATAATCATTCTTGTCATAGAAGCCATGAAAAGTTTGACGGAAACTTTTTTTGTGCAAGTGTAAAATTTCATGGAATAGGAAGAGGCTGCAGGCAGATTTCAAAATTGTTCACCCACTACAACTCAACTCAAAATACAAAATCATTTCCTAGATGAAAGTTTTCTTACCAGGACCATTATAAAGGATATGTTTGTTTGCCCTAACCCTACCTACCAAGAAAAAATAGCTACCTAATCAAAATCTTTTATTGTCCTGATGTGAAAAAGTTCTTTTTTTTAATGATAGGCACAAAGACAAAAAAAAAAAAAAAAAAAAAAAAACATAGAACACTTTCTTTTATTGTCTGGATTTTTTTGCTTCAAATAGACATGGACTAAAAAAACATCTGACACTTTAATTTCTCTTTGCAGAAAAAAGGAAATGCCTACCTTCCTACCCACTGTCTCTACCTTTGGGTAGGGTTTGGGCATACAAAAATATTTTTAAGTGTGTCCCACAGTATTTTAGAGGATCAAACTAAGTTGACTATGCCATATGGATTTTGCTCATTGTTGAAGGACGTACAGTGACCCGTCATTTTGTCTCTGCTTGAGAGTTATCTCATTAGCAATCATACCACATCTTATTTTAACATCGAGCGATTAATATTTGGACATTAATGAATTGCCATCACCATGATTAGTTGTACCGACTTGACAATTAAAATGACGTACTTACCCACACGACCATAGCAGCCTTCTGGGAGTGCTATCTGTATGTCTGTCATTGCACAAACTTTCCCTTTTGATGGAATCTTATAATCATAGGCACTGAAAAGTCCAAATTTACATAAAGATTATTAAACTTTTTAACAATGGATCACATCTCCCTAATCTATTTTCTGCACACTAACAGATGGCAAAAACAAATATCTGAATATGCAGTGATCGGGAAGGACGTGCGCCATTTGCGCTTTTCTACCATAAATGTCGTATAGGGTGACAAATGTAAGCGCCCACATGGCGCACGATATTTTTCACTTCGTTTTTAAACTTTAGATATCGTAAGATGGATTTCCGATCGTGAATCGTGTCGCCATGTGTGTGTACAAAACTGTGTAGTGTTCCCTCCAATGATAGGAGCACCACCTATTGATTTTTGGGACGTCTCGGGCGTTTTTCTATGGTAATAATAGCAACATGTGGTATAACTGATTACCCAAAATACGTAATAAACCATCATTCATAAATTTTTATAAACAACTTTAAATTTGTGAAATTTGGCTAGTACAGTCGAAAAATTTTCTCTAATTATAATCTTTTAAGTAAGCTTGCTATTATTTCGATTGAAAAACCCAAAAGCCTTTTTATGAATGTAGTATTTGTTTCCATAAAAGGCGCTTAACTGTCCTTGTCAATTTTTTGGTCTTTGGCTCGTTTGAACATTTTGTAAACATGCCTTCAGCGAATTGTTGTTGTGTCTTATCAATTAACGTTACTCTCTACTGTTATTCTTGTCATCGCGATGAAGTAATAATAATACAAGAAGTGCAGAGGAAATGCCAGAAACAACCTCTAATACGGAACGTCTGGAATAAAGTATGGCAATTGACGAAGACCCAAATTTAATGTAAAGAAAAACATGAACATGAACAAGGCAACAGTACCAGTTGTAAATAAAGGTTATCGTAAATATTGCCCGGTTTGGAAGAAATTATTGTATATTCATTGAAATTGATATTACAAAGCACAGGAACAATATCCATGATATCAATTAGAATCATACAGGTACTGTAAGTGTAAATGCTCTTTTGTTCCGACGTTGGAAAGTTCCGGCGGAAAGAACTAACTAGTCGAAAAGTTCCAGAGGAACTTATTAACTAGTTACTTTGTTCTTCCTCTGGTTTAAAAGTTCCACCGGAACAAAGTGACTAGTTGAAAAGTTCCAACGGAACATATCAACTAGTTAGAAAGTTCCTTTTTGCCAAATTAGTCAAAACCGGAACTAACAAACTAGCCCAAAAGTTCCAACGGAACTTATTAACCAGTCACAAAGTTCCATTTGGAGAATTGATGCAAAGAACCACATGAGGAGGGGGGTATTCTTCCCTCTCTTGAGGGTACTATGAATACTAAATTTGCATGATAATGCAACTTATTCCGTTTTATGTGAGCTATGAAATACAACTTAAATTTTGCATATTTGTCCCCAAAGAAACCCCTTTCAGTGCGTTTGGTATTCTTGTAAATTAATGATTTGCTCTTATATATACTGATACTCATTCTTCCCCCTCTTTCTGCAAAAAGGACGAAATATGGTATATTCGGAACGATGTAACTAGTTGTTCTGTTCCGCCAGAACTATTCAACTAGCTACATTGTTCCGGGACTTTTCAACTAGCTACTTTTTTCCGGAACTTTTCGACTGCACTCGGAATAAAACAACTAGTTGGAAAGTTCCATCGGAATGAAATAACTAGTTGAAAAGTTCCGCCAGCAAAGTAACTGCCGGAACAAAGTGGCTGTTACATTAGTACCACTGCCTCGTTGCTGAAATATACATTTTATTTTTAAATTATTTATTGTAAACGAATGGCCCACTCATTTGACAACATGGCCCATTAATTCTAAAAATGGCCCATTGAATTTATTTTATGGGGGCCCTGGGCCCATAGAGAAAAAATCCTTCCAGATCACTGAATATGCTGATTTTCATTTAATTTGATAAAATTATCGACATTCATTTAGGCCATAAAAAGAATATGTTTGCTTGCCCTAACCCTACCTACCCAGAAAATAGCTGCCTACTCAAAATCTTTTATTGTTCGGATGTGAAAAAGTTTTTTATTTAATCAGATCAGTCTTCACGATGAACTGCTAAATCTACAGGCCCGGAGCTCAATTTTTGAAATTTTTTAGTTAGATTCTGTTGGCTTGTAGATATGATTTTTACAGGCCCGAGAGCAATATTACAAGCCTGGGCTGCCACTCAGCGTGAAGACTGTCAGATAGACATGAAGACTAAAAAATTTGTAAGGGTTCCGCGGAACCCAGGGCGAGTTTATTTATCTACTAGGGTAAGTAGTAGAGTAACTCGAGTGAAAATTAAATGCATAGAGTACGCACTCGAGTGACGTCATTGACTTACTCTCTTCAACCCAACACTGGACCAAGATTCCTCGAGTTCCAAGATGGCCTCTGAAGAATAAAACATGCAAGATGCAGTTGTAAAAATCTGCACAGTATGTGAATATCTTTGCAGATTATCGATTTTACTCATAAAAAAATAAATACGTGTGATGTGACATATATATTATTTTTAACTTCATCATGTTCATCATGCAAGAGAAATGTACGTATCTCATCATGTACTTAAATTATTTAAAATTAATGAGGCAAAAGTTTCTGACGAGTTGCCAACAACTGAACCGATTGAAGATTTTCCAAATACTGATATTGAAATACATGAGGCAAGCAGTCCGAAGAACTTTGTTTCGGCCTCTCTCCACAGTTTATTTGATAAAGAAATTAATATATGCACTGTAGATTTAATTTGGTTAGACAATATATATATAGATCTACTTATTATGCATAGCTATAATTAGTCTGTAGTTAGACTGATAACTTACGTAACAGATTATTTAATGTAGCATTTTCAACTGTCTTGATTATGTTAATAAAATGCTCCGCTGGGCGCAGCTTGATACGGCCCCAGAGGTCGAACCCTGAACAGTTGGGGCAAGTATGGACACAACATTCAAGCTTGATACAGCACTGAATTTGGATTGTGATTAAATATTTGACACAGCATAGGTTTCTGACACAGAATGAATGTGGTCTAAGAACTTAAAAAATTTTACTTTACCTATTCAAACCATATCATTATTGTCGAGCCTTCGACTTTAGTCGAAAAAGCGCGACATAGCGATCCCACATTCTGTCGGCGGCATCCACAAATATTCACTCTGTGGTTAAAGTTTTTGAAATTTTATAACTTTCTTAAACTATCCTGGATTTCTACCAAACTTGGACAGAAGCTTGTTTATGATCATAAGATAGTATCCAGAAGTAAATTTTGTAAAAATAAAATTCCATTTTTTCCGTATTTTACTTATAAATGGACTTAGATTTTCTGCCAGGAAACAACACATTCACTCTGTGGTTAATGTTTTTAAAATTTTAATAACTTTCTTATACTATTTTGGATTTGTACCAAACTTGGACAGAAGCTTGTTTATGATAAAAAGCTAGTATCTAGAAGGAAATTTTGTAAAAAAATAAATCCATTTTTTCCTTATTTTACTTTTAAATGGACTTAGATTTTCTGCCAGGAAACAACACATTCACTCTGTGGTTAATGTTTTTAAAATTTTAACAACTTTCTTATACTATTTTGGATTTGTACCAAACTTGGACAGAAGCTTGTTTATGATCAAAAGCTAGTATCTAGAAGGAAATTTTGTAAAAAAATAAATCAATTTTTTCCGTATTTTACTTTTAAACGGACTTAAGATTTTCTGCCAGGAAACAACATATTCACTCTGTGGTTAAAGTTTTTAAAATTTTAATAACTTTCTTATACTATTTTGGATTTGTCCAAACTTGGACAGAAGCTTGTTTATGATCAAATGCTAGTATCTAGAAGGAAATTTTGTTTTCTTCCAGTTAACATTACATTCAGTCTGCAGTTAAAGTTTTTAAACATTTATTAGATTCATAAACTATCCTGGATTTTTACCAAACTTGGACAGAAGCTTCTTACAATCAAAAGATAGTATCGAGAGGAATATTTTTATTGATTTACTTACTCTTTTTTGTTGAGCCTGCGATTAACAAAAGGTAGGCGAGACACTGGGTTCCGTGGAACCCTTACGAATTTTTATTATTTGCTTTATATATAAATCAGAAATAACCAATTCAAAATGGAAAATTTTAAAGAAAAAAAAGATCCCTCCCCCAAATTTTTTGAACCCTTTATGATTCATCACCCCCAAACTCAATCCCAGCCTTCCCTTTGTGGTATGGTACCTTGCAGTACAATTTCTGAGAGATCCAAACACTTGAACACAAGTTATTGTCTGGAAACTAGAAAAATGCTTGTTTTTAGGCCCCAAATTCCTAAACGTTTAGGGCAATTACCCCCACTCAAACCCAGCTTTCCCTTGGTGATATGGAACCTTGTAGTATAATTTCATAAAGATCCATACACTTACACACAAGTTATTGTCCTCAGAAACTAGAAAAATGTTTTGTTTTTTGCCCCTTTTTGGCCCCTAATTCCTAAAATTAAGGGACAATTACCCCCAAAATCAATCCCAGCCTTCCCTTTGTGGTATGGTACCTTGCAGTACAATTTCAGAGAGATCCATACACTTGGAACACAAGTTATTGTCTGGAAACTAGAAAAGTGCTTATTTTTTGCCCCTTTTTCCTAAATGTTTTGGGCAATTACCCCCAAACTCAATTCCAGCTTTCCCTTTGTTGATATGGAACCTTGTAGTACAATTTCAGAAAGATCCATAAACTTACATACAAGTTATTATCATGAAACTAGAACAATGCTTGTTTTTTGCCCCCTAATTCCTAAAATTTTGAGGCAATTACCCCCAAAATCAATCCCAGCCTTCCCTTTGTGATATGGAACCTTGTGGTACAATGTCAGAGAGATCCATACACTAACACACAAGTTATGTCTGGAAGTTACAAAAATGCTTATTTTTGGCCCCTAATTCCTTAACTGTTGGAACCATAACCCCCAAAATCAATCCCAACCTTCCTTTTGTGGTATTGAACCTTATGGTAAACTTTCATAGAGATCCATTCACTTAAACTAAAGTTAGAGTGCGAAAACCAATGTGTCTTCGGACGACAACGACGACAACGTCATACCAATATACGACTGCAAAATTTTTTTGCGGTTGTATAAAAACTGAAGCCTTGCATACACCAAAATAGTGACCAATTTCGCGATGTGAATATATATATGCCATATATTTATTTGTTCGAATGTTTCTGCGCTGATCTAAAATGAGATTGAAAGTCAACAGAAGCAAATGTTGTAATAACTGTTTCTGCGTAGCATGTGATCCGTGAAACATGGGGTCTACGGGGCAATGATGCTATGGTAATAGCTTAATTATTCAGTTGCGTGTGTCTAGGCATTGCTAGACTGTCTATGCCCTTCATATTCCATATTAACATAAAACATTGCATGTTGTTGTAAACTTCTTCCTCCATGTTACTCTAGTATTGAGTTTTCTGTTCACGTAAAACATTGCGCGCGCACAGGCACTAGAATAACCAGAGTAAGTGTAGAGTAGATAAATAAACTCGCCCCCGGTGTCTCGCCTACTTTTGCTGTTGTCTATGTTTTCAGTGTGATAGGGGAATGGACATAATAGATACAGTTAATGAAATGGTTTAATAAATGTTTTAAAAACTTTAACTGCAGACTGTATGTAATTTTAACTGGAAGAAAAAGTAAGTCTATTTATAAGTAATAAACCGAAAAACAGGAAATAAATTTTTACAAAATTTCTTTCTAGATACTAGCTTTCGTTCATAAACAAGCTTCCGTCCAAGTTTGGTACAAATCCAGGATAGTTTAAGAAAGTATTAAAATTTTAAAAACTTTAACCACATAGTGAATATTTGTGGACGCCGCCGCTGGAATGTTCGCTATGTCTCGCTTTTGCAACAAAAGTCGCAGACTCGACAAAAAACATCTTTAATTTCTCATTGCAGAAAAAAGAAAATACCTACCTACCTACCCACTGTCTCTACCCTTGGGTAGGGATTGGGCAAACCAAAATATTTTTTTAAGTGTGGCCTTAATAAATTTTTTTTTTTATTATTCCAGCTTAAAAATATGTAAATAGATGGGGAATTAAAGCTATCAGAAATATACAAGGTTGATAAGTTCTAATACACATTATTTTTTCTAGATTTCAGGCATGGGAAAAGGTTACATTTTTACCTATGCAATATATTAAAAGAGGGTGGTAAAGGGTTATTTTCGTGCAACATGTTTTGCCATTTTTATTTTAACGTTCAGCCGTGAAAAAGGTTCGTTATTCTCAGTGTTTCGTGAAATTGGTAAAAAGATCAACTTGCAAGAAATTTTTAATTGTTCGTTCATCATGAAATGGCAATTCTATTTCACGTTCTTCCGTGCAGATACCCCCCCTTTACGTCCCTCTGAAAAGGTATATATTTTTAAAATCTACATTACATCCCAAATTATGCCAGAGGTCTGTACATTGTGTCCTGGCCTTCACTGGTTAAAAAACAAACGGGTTTCACGACGGATTAGAATATGGAAACAAAAGATGGCGTAAAATACGGAAATAATCATAGGTAAGCGGAAAAATAAAGTAGCTAAAAAAAAGGCGCAATTTATTTCTTCAATACCTGTACAAATCATAACCAGCCGCTAACTTTGAACCTCTAGTCGGACTGAGAGCATTGGCTGTCAATTTAGCAAATCTTAAAACCACATTGTCAAGGGGCATTTTTGGTTTTTTGCAAACAGGTTCAGTTTCTACCCCCATCAGCTTCTTGGTCTTCCCCACGGTCTTCCCTCTTACAGCTGTGTCCGCCAATTATTTCCCGCTCTTATTTCGGGGTTACACTAATGTCCTGACAATGTCCTGACAAAGTCCTGACGGATATGAAAATGCTAATTACGTTTTCATTATATAAAGGATTTACTTTAAATTTGGAACCAAGCAAGATGACAACATTAATTTAATAAATAAAAGAAAAAAAAATAAATAAATATTTTTAAGAGTTAGAAAACTTGACCTGACCAACTTCGACTTTGAAATCACTTATGTCCTGACCGATATGAAACGGCTTAATACTTTTTATTATTCACAGGATAGACTTCAAATTCGATATCAAGGAAGATAAAAACATTTAATACAAAAATATAAGAAAAAAATGAAAAAAAAATAAATTTTAGAGTTAGAAAACTTGACCTGACCAACTACGACTTTGCCGCGACTAATGTACGGACCGATATAAAACTGCTAATTTCTTTTTTTTTTTTGGAAGGATTGACTTCAAATTTGACACCAGACAAGAAAGTAATATTGATTTAATACTTATTTGAAAAGAATTGGGAAAAAAATACTTTAAGGGTAAAAAAACTTGACCTGACCAACATCGACTTTGTCGTGACTAATGTCCTGACCGATATAAAAGTGCTAATACTTGTAACATTGTTGGTATGATCTGAGACTACTATAACACAGAGATTGGTCACTTCCCGTACTGACCAGTCAAATGGTAATTAATTGTAAGTCTTCGATCACGTGACTCGGCACGTGACTCGCAATGATTGACAAGAAGGATTCGACCGCCATTTTTGACAGCGAAAGAGAAAATAATAATTAACAAATGTGGTTTATAAAGAGTGTTATGTTCCGGTAAGTGTGAATATAAGATTTGACATGTTCATAAATGTTGGTTTATAAGCACTTTAAATAAAATAAGTGCAGTTATAGACTTGAATTTACCGACCAAACCGGAAAGTAACCTCGAGTTATTACCAGTCCGTGGGACAGGGTCCATGAGCAACTCACCCATAACTTACATTCAGATGAACAATCTATTTTCCGGATAATGTATGTGCAAGCCTTAGTAATTAACCGATGTAATGATGTAAAATTTGTAATTATATGAAATTCCAATTTTTGTGAATCAGTAAGTTCCCGCTGCAGAACTGAGAAACACACGAGACAGGTCTGATAGGTGAATTTGTATTGTTAGTGAAAGAAATTTAGATTTATATTGGTTCCCTTGATAATATATATGCAGTCTATACATGCTAGTATAATAATATTATGCAATGAAAATGTGTCACCATGTGAAATACCAGTACATCATGAGTTCCTAAATGGACGTATTTTTTTTTTTAAATAATTGACCCAAACATGATGTAAAAAGTACATGCACCTTTGGTCTGCATCCTTTATCAGTTTAACTATTTTGATCCATATTGACATGATTGGTCAATTACTGCTGAGTCTCAAGTCTCAGATTACTGTCTTAAAAATTAATGAATTGCCTATGCTATAAACTTGACAAAGATTATTTCTTTTTATTTATAATATATTCTTTATTGTAGGAATACCCCCAGAAAGAAATCACGCATTAGAAGAAGGGAGAAGTACTACAGGAGAAAATGACTTTTTTTAGTATTTTTTTAAATTTCATTGAATTTGTCATGCTTGTCTTACATGGAGAAATAAATATTTAAGTCTTTGAATATACATTTTTATTATTATATACATTAAAACTAAGACAGGAATGCAGAAATTCACTAACACGCTCAGTTTGGATAACAGTTCAATGAAAGAAAAAAAAACAAGTAACCACACATTTTTATATATTAAAGGAATAGCCACTTGAAGCAAACTTTAAGGAGATTTTTATATATTTTTGCTAATGATCATCAGACAACTCCTTTAGTCCAAATGAAGTTCAGTGAAGTGGATGTAAGTTATTGGAATGCACCGTAATTACCTTCAAGAATGAGAAAACCTATACCGTGCAGTCAGCTTCAAAAGTCCCCGACATGGAAAATATATAACAATTCACTAGAGAAAACGAAGTGTCTACAATAACAAAGCAATTTACGAAAATTCAAATATGACGGACATGAACCAACAGCAACCACTGAATTACAGGCTCCTGACTTGAGACGGGCACATAAAGAATGTGACAATGTTAAATATTTTTAGGCGCTCATCACCACCACTAGCCTGGGACATTGGTGTAACGACATAACATAAAAACAAACTTTAAACATAATTTGAAAATAGTTCATTTCTGTTTAATCAGTTGTGAATCGAAGTTGAATTTACAGAAAGGTGACATCAATATATGCTATCATATTTAACATTCTTGTTTAGATCTGACATTGCTACGTATTTATACATTCCACATTATTTTTGGCTTCTCAGAATTTTCACATGGTAAACTGTCAGCAGTTACCCAACAAAAAAATGTTATAGGGAACCTATTTACAAAGCATCATGCCGACAACAATTAACATGGTTTGTCACCAAACATTGAACAAACACGTTTATATTTGCTGTGGCTAAAAAAACTAAAGCAAATCACAACTCTTTTCATCTGAGTTGCTCAATTATTAGGGTTACAAAAAGCATAGCGATATAACTAAAACATACGACACTTTAACAATAGACAATATTCAAATTTTCAAAAACTTTACGGCTCTCTATTGAAGCACAAAATTTCTTGTCCGGGATTTTGAAAGAGGGCACATATTTCTGGTGTTGAAAAAATGTCATCGTAATTTACACTAATGTGGTTCTATTTATGTTAACATAGAGATAATTTGATTATTCAGTCACGTAATTTTGAAGCTTCTTCGTTCTGATTTACATGTACTTGCGGTTGATGCTTCTTTTGAAGTTTTTGAAGTTTTTGTAGTTTTTGCAGCAGGGACGTATAGTCATCCTCAGATTCAATATCTGATGCAGTATATTCACCACGTAAAAGATCAAGATTGAGATCACTATCATCCCAAGATAAAAAATCAATGTTACTGGACATTGTGAATTGAAAAATGAAAATGCCGTCGATATTTTGGGAACATATATATAATTTGTAGGGCTTATGTTTGCTGCTTTATGTATCCATTGCAGTTATAACCTCTTTGCTGATCTGTTACGTAAGGAAATTACTCATTTACCTTTAATGAAATTTTTTCTCTCTTCTGTGATCGCCGCTTATTACATTGTTTGCAAAAACTTGACCTAATTATCAGACGGAAATTTAAAAAAAGTGGGGGGGGGGGGGGGGGGGGGTTGAAACTTGTTTGAAAAAAAAATTTACGTTGGAAAATCTGAATGAGGGTCTGGATGGGGGTTCTTTATTTCCTATAATTTCTATGCCATTTTTCTCTATTCTTTAAATCTTAATAACTTATTATTTTCTCTTCTCTATTCTTTATTTGTCGGTCCATTTTTCTCCATTCTATACTTTTTTTGTCCCTATTTCTCCATTCTATAAAACCCCATCCACACCCTCCTGAATCCTACCACAAGTGCACCGACGATATTTGACAAGGTTTACTACAATAAACATGTATATTGGGCACTCAGCAGTGAAATACCTTACAAGTATAGAATAAAAGTTTACTGCAATAAACGGAGCCTCGTGTACCTTGGGCACCCAGCTGTGAAACAAAATTCATCTCCCATGCTTATGAGACTACCTGTCTTTACAGGTAAAATAATTGTATATTAGATACAATTAACGGACGTGTAGCAAAACAATGTAACTGTAAGATTGATAAGATTAATCACATTCACATTTTCAAGAGTGGCCGCATAATAACAAACTATTAACAAATTATTAATGATTAAAAACAAAAATTTAAATATGAATAGATATAACTGCATTTGAAAGATAAAAACTATATATATCTTTTTTTTTTTTTATTAATTCAATTTTGTTTTTAAATTATTTTTAAAAGAAAAATAATAATATCCGATACTGTTATAGTATTCTCAGTGATAGGTGATATATGTCGTCTGCTACGGTCGAATACGAAACTACGTTAAAATAACGTAGCTAACTACCGGAGACTCAGATAATCCGATAAATCTATAGTGACCAATCTCTGTGTTATAGTAGTCTCAGATAAAAGTAAACGCAAAGGAAGGTGATATGAACCATTAAAATTAAATCACACCTATATTAATTACTATAATCACAAATTGGAATGTTTTCTTTCCTATCTGATTATTTATTTTTTGTTTATCTAGTTATTGAGTGATTATTCATGTCATATAAAGGCAGGAAATGAGATTCGTATTGTTTAAAAATGATGTATATACAAGCATATAAATTACAATTATGTTAGAATCACAAAGAAATAAAATAAATTAATACACACAATTTTCACTAACAGAAAAAAAGAAGACATTCAATTAAATTGAGTTCAATAAAGATAAATGGAAAAGAACAATTTAGTCACGATTACCTACCACAGTGAAAAACGTTCATACCTAATATATAGGAGTTAACACAATACAATACAATATGCTACAAACTACAATACAATACAATACAATACAATACAATACAATACAATACAATACAATACAATACAATACAATACAATACAATACAATACAATACAATACAATACAATACAATACAATACAATACAATACAATACAATACAATACAATACAATACAATACAATACAATACAATACAATACAATACAATACAATACAATACAATACAATACAATACAATACAATACAATACAATAATACAATACAATACAATACAATACAATGTTCAAGCATCGCGATGTTCATCACAGTACCAATCTTCTGAAACTCCTGAACATGTCTGATGAACCCACTTAGTACAGCTGATCCGTCCTCTTTTCGCTTCACATCCAATCATGTTCTCAAAAACATCTTGTTTACCACACTGACAACTACACTCAATTCTTCTCGCAAAAATCCTAACCAAGTCTGTACTTGATGTTGTATTTTGAGGAAATGGTGTAAAATGTCCTTTTTCCAAACACGATATTAAATGCATGTGGTCGCATGTATATCTCAATAAACTTCGTACGTCTTTGAGTGTTGAGTTTTTCTTTATGACAATATTCCACCATGTTGGCAATAGCATAAACACCACAGTCATATCCATTTGTTTGTTGTTGAACATCAGGTAATTTAACAAGCAAGTTCTTTTTTCCATGAGAATAAATAACTGATAACTGAATTTCTGTCGATGGTGTTAATCTGAAATCTTTACTGTAACTATCTAACACATAAACGGCACTATCCTTTTTAGTCTGAAGAGATGTAATCCAATGAGATTTTCCGGTATGGTGAATTTGCACACATGGTGTATCTTGACTGGTGAATGTCCCGAAATTTTCTGTCCAACACTGTTTATCTTCATCAAAAAGAGGCGCTAAACCTGTTGATTGAAATCCAGATATAATTGGAAATTGTTTCGCTAGCATATTCATGCACACATTTATAATTTCGGAACATAGCCATGAATTATTCTCCAACATAAGTTTGTGTTCTGTATTTAAACTTGAATGGCGCTCTCGATGTCTTTCACCACAGTTGATGTACCACGGTAGCTTAGATGAAGACCATCTCGACTGAGTAGGTGTCTCTGGATAGTACCTTTCTGGGCGAATGACGGGTGACCAACGTAGTCTTGGAACTCGGGTAGCTAGTAACTGTAGTTTGGTATTGAGTAGCCGAGCTCTCTGGTTGAGTTCCGTTAGGAAGTTGGTGCGCAGAAGTGCCCCTGGGAATTGGTTGTCGGCTCTAGGTAGGACTCCAGATATGATGATGTCTGCTGTTGGGTTGCTGTGCCAAATGTCTGATGTCAGTTGTTGGTATTTCCTGAGTAGAGTCTTTACTGATGAACCACGGGAGAGGTCGTTGGCGCCAACGTGAAGTACCACGGTGTTGTAGTTGTCGATGGTTGTTGCAGTTCGTTGAACATCTGGTCAATACGAAAACCTGAATAAGAAATCACATTAGTTTCAGATAAAGATAAATATTGATTAAAATACTTGGCCTAGGAATGGCCAGCAATCAGCACTGGAAATGAAGACATGATTAGAATCAAATAATATGAAACAAACGCACAAAAAATATATTTACAATTTTCTACAATTAATTACACTAAACAAAAGCAAGGAGATTTATATACAAAGAAAAATAGCACTAAAGCAATATATCATAAATTATCAGTCTTAATAATAGCTGGTCACAGTTCACGTTCATAATTAATTAATTGGATTAACAAGTAGGTGATTAATCTACTCATAACAAGCCCCCTAATCAGATTAACAATTAGAGCAATAACAGAAAGTTAACCTGCATAAACAATACTCACATTCAGCAACTGGTTCTAATATTTCTCTTTCGTTTCATTTCAACAAACACACCTACTTACCAAATCATTTAATATTTATAAACAAAGCAGGCTAAGTTACAAATAACAGGAAAATAAGTCCAAAAAAATTTTTCTTCTCACTATAAATTAACCACAAGATAATTAAGATAATTAAAATACACACCATAGTTCAGATTTAAATATAAAGATTAAATTTAAGGAAAAAAAAAAAAAACAAAAAAACTCACAATTTACTATAATATGAGTATATAATACAGGTTAATTCCTAAATAATAATAAATTTTAAAACATGTATTTGAAATGTTTTTATATAAGGTAATCTGGCGCAATACCCGCAAGGGTAGTCGCCATTAAACTCTATTTAGTAGTAGTAGTATTTCAACAGTATCTTTCTGCGTTCAATGTTGTAATATCATTGTGATCGGATATTTTCAATTTCAATAATTTAAGGTAAGAGGTTAACATTTTCTTTCAGTTAGAAAATTGATCAGGACAAGTTCGACAATGTCAGGTCAATATATTTTTACCCTTGCAATACTTGTTCACATTTTTTTCTTTTTGTCATTTAAATATTTAATAAAATATTGATATTTATCAAACTTAAAGACATTTATTTAAGAAATATACATAGTCTTTCTATTTTTTAAACGAACATGTCTTTTTTTGGTGAATAGCCTATGTTGGTCAGGTCAAGTTTTTTGGTCTTTTGAATATTTGTTTTCTTTTCATTTCTTTTTATTTCTTTGTTAAATGTCGAAATCTTCCTTGCTACTAAATTTGAAGTTAATCCTTCCAAAGATAAAAAAGAAATTAGCAGTTTTATATCGGTCCGGACATTAGTCGCGGCAAAATCGTATTGGTCAGGTCAAGTTTTCTAACTCTAAAAATTATTTTTTTTTCATTTTTTTCTTATATTTTTGTATTAAATGTTTTAATCTTCCTTGATATCGAATTTGAAGTCTATCCTGTGAATAATAAAAAAGTATTAAGCCGTTTCATATCGGTCACGTAATAGTCAAAGTTGTGACTGAGTGCGGAAATATGAAGATAGATAGATAGGTCAGGACATTAGTGATTTCAAAGTCGAAGTTGGTCAGGTCAAGTTTTCTAACTCTTAAAAATATTTTTTTTAATTTTTTTTCTTTTATTTATTAAATTAATGTTGTCATCTTGCTTGGTTCCAAATTTAAAGTAAATCCTTTATATAATGAAAACGTAATTAGCATTTTCATATCCGTCAGGACTTTGTCAGGACATTGTCAGGACATTAGTGTAACCCCTTATTTCGCGCTACTGGATAAATCGGCCTAAAACAATCTCGGCCTATCACAAACTCAGACTTTAACAAACTGGGCCTCAACCATCGTTTAAAAAAGAACTTGGCCTATGATTTGTAGATTGTCCTGTTTACTGTTTTTTTCTCTCTTTTTTTAAAATTTTTAGAATGCGTAACAACTTTATATACGAATTTAAAGATGTTCGTTCGCTCATATTGCTTTTGACTTTTTTTGTCAGATATTCGGAATCCTCTGGTTTTATCCATGTTCTACATCTACATTGTTGAAACGCAAAGGGTCTACAAGACCCATCACGCAAGTACTAATTAAGTCATTCAACATGTTTAATACAGTGCTCATTAAAACATATTTACATGTGAAATTAAAATTAAGTGTTTGTTGCGTGACTACTCTGCTAAATAAGATATGAGGCTGTTCTTGAATGCCTCTGCTTCTTCTATATTTAACAGTCTTATTGGTAAGCTAATAACTATTCCAGTCTTTGATTGTACGTGGAAAGAAGCTGTTGTGCCATTCAAAAACATTTTGCCCGCTACACCCTACTTTTCTTTTCATAATTTTATTAAATATAGTTAGAGACATATATGGGTCAATTTAAAAAAAATGTACACCTATGCTAAATTTTTAATTTCTAATGGAAAATGCAGTTGTAAGTGTTTAAATGGAAGTTTGTAGAACTTATGAGACAGAACATTAATAATAAACACGATTTAGATCTATTTTGATAAGTTTAAAATATATTTAAGTCCGATTTTGGCGTAATGTATGTGCGTACAGTGTCAGGGTAACAAATTTCAAATGATTTGTTTTCGAATTTTCTGATTGCCTTGATATATGCAAAAGCTGGGGACTATTATACTATTAGTATAATAGTCCCAGGCAAAAGGGACATTTTAAGAATGTTAATAATAACTTTAACGAAAAATCGCAGCTTCTTTATTATTATATCATGTAACATTTTTCTACAAATTAAATTCAATCAGCGTACATGAATTTCATGTCCATCCTGTTAACGCTACTTAAATCAACCGTTAAATATTGTTCTCCCTACGAATATTGAACTAGTCAGTGTTGATTTCAAAAGCGCAAAGTAACCTAAACATATAACACAGCACGTTTTGTATAACAGTGTAGAGAAAAAAAATTTCAAGACATTAAGTGAAAACAAATAGTGGGTACTCTTTTGTCATGTCTATATATATGCTGTTACCAACATATTTATTAATTACACTAATATTATACTTGTAAAAAGTGCAATAACGTGTTGGAAATCAAAATCACAACAGAAAAACATTATCACTTCACCAAAGGGAGTAGTTACAGTAACAGGATAGACAATAGTAGATATAAACGTCTTTAAAAGGTTTATAATTACATATAGTTGTACACATAATGAAATGTTTCGTTGTTTGAACTCATCTAAAGGTTATAAAGTCTTAATCTTCGCAATTTAGCATTTGCAGACGCAATACTGCTATCGGTAACACACTGAAAACCTAAATTAGTCAATTTGACCAATTTAATTGGTCATTTTGACTGTCCTCTAGATGACAATGCACTTTAATCATTTTGACTATGCTCTTAGTCGTTTGACTAGATGGTTAGTCACATTTGACTGAGTAGGGTGGTAATTATGACTATGTTAGGAAGTCAAAATGACTATATGTTATACTCGTTATGACGAATTGGATTGTTAAATTGACTATGCACATTTGTCAGTTTGACAATTGAATGCAGTCCATATGACTTATTGAAATGGTCGAAAGTGACCATGTTGGTTAGTCAACATGATTACTGTGAATAGTCACGACTGTTAGACTGTTATTTTAATTTGTGTTGTGTTTTTTGTTCTACCATTTTACTTTGTGTGTTTCTATCCGTTCTGTACTTTTGTGTTTCATTTCTTCTGTTATTCTACTTTATGTTGTTTCTCTTCCATAGGATTGAAAAATGCATCTGGAATATAATATCATAAAAATACCACAGCAGCAATACTAACAATGACAACAGTATAGGACCACAAAGTGCTCAATGTTCAAAACCTTCCTATATCTTAAGTTTCCATGTGTTACCATTACTCAGTGACATATATTAAAAGTCTAAAAATCAAATAAAGAAAATGTACTTATTATAAACTCATTGTTACATACATTATGATATCCCAAACTTAAATATATATTTTATACATTTTCAGTATGTCAGAATTTGAAGTGTTTATTTAAGATATTTTGTCGGTATCAACTCTGCATGTGTCAGTGTAATAATCTCTCTGGTCAAAAATCTCTCAGCTGTGCTCATACAAATAGCAATGTCTTCATTTGCTGAAAAATATAATTATATCATTTTAGAAGCTAAAATATAACAATAAACAAGTATATCAGTCATGTTAAAAGTTAAAATAAAAAAAACAAATTTTAAAATCTTTGATCTAGTGATGTAGTCACTCATCTTTTACCATTATTTTGTAATGTAAGCACCGGGATCTTGACAGCCACCCATCCTATATCACAACATTGTAATGTAAGCACCGGGATCTTGACAGCCACACATCTTATACCACAACATTGTAATGTAAGCACCAGGATCTTGACAGCCACCCATCTTATACCACAACATTGTAATGTAAGCACCGGGATCTTGACAACCACCCATCTTATACCACAACAGTGTGATGTAAGCATTAGGATCTTGACAGCCACCCATCTTATAACACAACATTGTAATGTAAGCACCAGGATCTTGACAGCCACCCATCCTATATAACAGCATTGTAATGTAAGCACCAGGATCTTGACAGCCACCCATATCTTATAACACAACATTGTAATGTAAGCACCAGGATCTTGACAGTCACCCATCCTATATCACAGCATTGTAATGTAAGCACCAGGATCTTGACAGCCACCCTGAGGGTTTTTTTTAATTTATTGTTGTGAATATCGATTGCAGTGTTTATTTTTAACAGTTTTTGGTCAGATGAAAAAAAGATATCGCTAAATACTCTATTCAATCGACAATACGTTGAATGTGTATCAAAATTGATATCCCGTATACATATCTCCCCCTTTATATTGTCATTACGTCAACATGTGCCGATATTACATTCATTACACTTCTCTTTCTTAAATTTAATTTTTGTAAGTTAGAATTAAAACATATATACATGATACTTACTGTAAACAATTGGTTTAATTGACAAAATAACAGTTTCGTGCCTCCTGGTTTGTTTACATCTACACGATCTAGGGAACAAAGGGAACGCGAAAGAGTGCGCGTGAAAAGCGATACTCTACACCACGTGGTGCTGTGACCACTAACATAGTCAAATTGACCGCGCAGGTAGTCACAATGACTAGATTAGTAGTCATATATGCTGTTGACTACCTTTCGGCTAATATTTGACTAACTGAATAGTCATAGTGACTAATTTAAATTTTCAGTGCAGGATAGACAAAAAGGTAACAGGATAGCACTTAATATGGTGATATATCATTAACGTACGTTCCTGTTACCAATAAAATAAAGTCAAAAGTAAACCAACATGCGAGGGAATTACTTGATGTTGGGTTTATTAGAAAGAGAGAAAAAATGCTGAACATTATGAATTGCTATCTTAGACTTGCATTACTGATGGTTATTTTTATAACCTTTGAAAACCAATTTTTAGAGGCATTTTTCAGTACAGCATGGAAATAATCTATCATTTCACAGAATGAATATATATAGAAGTTTTTACTCTTGAAAACCATCTTATTGGCTACGAAAAAAAAGCTTAAAATTTTTATCTAAACCTCTTATAAATAACCCGAAATTTCTTTTGAACATGGTAACAGAAGAGACAAAATAATGCACCACCTATCAACAAATGTTTCAATATATTCTTGTATGACATTATCAAGATTGCATCTGTTTATATGTTGTTCTATAAGTACTGTTTGTTTTGATTTGCTTATGACAAGGCTTGTTTGAACTAGTAACTTTAAATCAATTTTGCAATTTCAAAATTCGATATTTTTTTTAAATGACTCATATAATACATTGTGTTATATATCTCTGATATCCACTATTGACATCTGATAAAATCCTTGTTATTTTTTCATAGCTTTAGAATGAAAAAAGTAGCAAAGGTAGCAATGTTAAATGTAAGAAAAATATAGAGAGGATCATTTCCGGTCAAATTTTCAATGACTTATATATCTCAACAAGTACTATCTTTTAAAAAAAGATATCTGACGCATTCACATGTTAGCATAGAGTTTAAAACAAACCATGAATCGTTATCATTTTTTTTTTATATCATAGTTAAAAAAAGGCACACAATTTGACGACAAAAGAGTGACGATTCTGAAAGTTTAGTTTATGCGCTTTCTCTAAAGAATTAAAATATATACTGCATGGTATTTAACTATAAATGTATAAATACATGATATATATATAAAGATAGTTTTCAGAGATAAAAAGTACATATACATATATTTCTGAAGCTGAGAAATAGACATTAAGGATTATTCTTCTGACGTTTCAGTCTCGTTGAAATCTCGTTCTGGAATTATTTCCAAAACATGTGATACAAGTGGAAAATATCAATGAATTTCAAAAATGTTATAATCAAACTTAACTCTGTGAAAAATTTGTGTATTTACAATGAGTATTTTTTTAGTAATAAATTTTTCAAGTTTTACAACCAAGCAAGTCAGTACTTTTAGCCAGAATTTTGAGAAAATGGGTGAGGGGTACAAGAAATGATTTTATCAGAATCATGTACATCCCATATCATTTTTTTCCATTCAAATTTCTTAGATATATATTTTTTCAATCATTTATAACAAGAAAATTGAAATAATATGCATTTTGTTCTTAAAACTGAGAAAAATCACAAATTTACAAAATTGACAGCATGGTAAATTTGACACAAAAAAGCATCAAAATATGAAAAAAAAACTTTCTTATATTAACACCTACCTATAGTTTTTTAAGTTAAATTTATTCAGATTGGTCCACTTCATCTTTATTGAAAGTATGAAAAAAGTTTAATTGTGACTGTGATTTTTTTCATGATAATAGCCCAAAAATAGGTAAAAAATGATGAAAAATGGGAAAATCATCAAAATTGGGTACTTTCAAAGGGACGTAGCAAAAAAAGGAGTGCACCACCATATGGTTTTTTCTTCACCAATTATTTTTTTATAGTCATATAAACCCAAAAATTAGGTTAAGAAAAAAAGTTTAATTCTAGAAATTTGTGGCTCCTCAGAGGTGTACATCCTTAACACCAGATGTGTCAGTAAAAACAAGCACACGAACCTTGCATTTTGTTTCTGCTTTTAAGATCAATATACTAGTACTATAAATATTGAACAGTCTTTTAAAAAGCTTGTTATTTTCAAACTGAGTAGCAAACATCCTTGATTATGAAATGTGTGAGAAAATGATAAATTATTTTTTTTAGAAAATAAGACAAGTATTAAAATAAACTTAGACCCATAAGATAAAATATGTGCAGTATAATTGAAATAAAAGTTTGAATTTTGTTTTTTTATTAGTGAATGGTGTTTTAATGATTAGCGTGCGTGTATGCTTGTATTGTGTTTAATCTTTAGTGTTCATAACTTAATTGGTATTACAAACAAAGAGAAATTTGATTGAAAGTGACTGGTTTGTTATTTCGACATACTCGGCCGGGTTTAATATTGGTCACATATGATGAAGTCACGCGGATAACTCCGTATACTCTCTCTTGTGATTGAGAAAACTAACGGTATAATTTATAACGAAACAATTTACCAACAACAAATATGACAGACATGAACCAACAAAAACAGACGGAGTTAAACAGTGTAACAGTACAACATAAGAACAAACAATAAAAATCAGTTGAAAAAGGCTTAACTCATCAGATAGATACAATGATATACACCTAAAAAGTGTACCAAAAAGGAACCAATAAATAATAGTATCTATAAAAAAAATGAAAACAACACGTTATAAATTGAATGCGTCCGAAGCGCTTTTCTGGATTTACCTTCATCAGGAATATTCAAAGCCGAATATTTGAAAGCCAAGGTCAAGGATGTAGAAGGGCAGAAAACGTTCAAGAGCTATCAATCAAATATAACCTAAAAAAAAATGCCAAATCCATCTACGGTCAACTTTGCCTGAGGGAGTTGAAACCGTAGTTTCTGTATAATTTCAAATATAAATATTTCGGATAACAGATATACTTCATCAGTATAATCATGGTGATGTAAAATGGATTATAAATCTATTCTGATTTAACTTAAACAATTTTAAGGTTATACAAATTAAAAAACCGAACCACGCTTGGTATTATTCTAAAATTTCAAAGTTGACCCAGGTTAAGTATTTACAGAAGTCCATTGCAGAGGCGGATTTAGAGGGGGGCCAGGGTGCCCAGCCCCCTTTTGGTGGAAAAATTTGGTTGATTATATAGGGAATCACTAATGCATGACTGGAGCGGACCCCCTCTTATGCAGTCAGTGCCCCCCCCTTTTATAAACATTTCTGGATCCGCCACTGTTTTTTACTAGTATCTGATATTTACAATAGAGACTGCATCGATATGCACCTAAAAAGAATATTAATGTGCAATATGAGTTGGTACAATTCTAAAATTTGACAGGTGACGAAAGTTGTATTCTACATGTCTGTCATAATTCACCAGATAATAGTACGACATGAAAATTAGTAAACAAATTATCAATAAAGTGCAAATATTTATTACCGTAATTATGGGGATATATGATAATTTTGGGTGGAAATGTGAAAGAGGTATATCTTGACATTCTGAGCATGTTTGTCCTTGTCAGATTTTCATATGACCATGTGAGCTATAAAATAAATAAATGAATTCAAAAATCATGAGTTACTCGTCCTTTTTCTAAAAAAAGTTCATCGGAAGATACCAAGAACTTGTTGATAAATATTCCATATCAACTTCACAAATAATACATGATGGTCTTGAACTATAGATTCTAGGGACTGACACGTTGTTTATCATCTTAATTACGTGTTATAGTTTTCTTTTATTTGTCTTTGTAAATATTTAACCTTTACTGCTTAGACCTTTTTTTATTATATCCATTTGGAATGGTTCAATACTTAAGCATCCCGCCAATATGTTGTTGTGCTGTGGTCATTTTTGTATTCTTGTCTTTCTTTTTTGCTTTTGTGCTTTGTCTATATGCCTTTTTTGTGTTTCTTTGTTCATATATTTGTTTGTTTTTATAGTGATTAAGATTATAACACAATGTTGACTGCTGTACCCCTATTTTTGACATTTTTACCTATTATGTCTGTGTTCCCACATTGTTGTCAATATATGCAATATAATGGAATTTTAAACGACTGTCATACAAGTAAGATATTTAGCTAGCTAAAAAAGCAGGTTTAATCCAGCATTTTCTTCATAAGGAAATGTCTGTACCAAGTCAGAAATATGACAGTTATTTTCCATTCGTTTGATGTGTTTGAGCTTTTAATTTTGCCATTTGATAAGGGACTTTCAAATTAGAATTTTCCTTGGAGCTCGGTTTTTTTGTTATTTTACTTTTCCCCTCCAAGATCATTATATAGATAGTTGATTTTAAACAAACAAAAATGATTAAATCTCTCTGTAAATTATGTTTCTACCATAAGAATTGATAATATGTTTCTCCTTTGAATGAAAATTCATACAAATAAATTGCATTTCTATGTTAAAGTTTTCAGATGTAATAAAACAAAATTAAATGTATACATGCAACAATCATTTGAGATAAAAAAAAATGACGGTAATGATTTTCAGTCACCTAAACTACCTGTAATATTGTATCATATTGATATTCATAAAAAAATCATGTATATAGCGATGGAAGAGTCTGTCAGTATGTTCGTTCCTCCAGTCCTCTTTCCTTTCTTTTGTCATTCTTTCCACTTTCGTATCTGCAACTGCTCAACAGAAATATTTGAAACTTTGACAGATATTTTATCACATAATGGACTTTTGAATCTTTAATTTCGATTCTTCATCTGAAAGATTGTTGTGGTTTAGTCTGGGTTGCCATGGTCTGTGCACTCAGTCATATCTGCATACTTAGTTCCTAAACACTTTATTACAATTTATTGAAATATTCTTAAAGTAGCAATCTTAACCGTATATGCTATTGTGCACCTCCTATTTTTTTTTTATCGTAATCATTTTGGGACTTCCTTTACCAAAGCATGAACTATGGACGGTGAATCATTTTGTGAGCTTTGCTCAAGTCTGAACATTCAACTTTCTAAATTAACTTTCTTGAACAAACGCTTGACATGTTTGGAATCAAAATTGGTCTTCAATTGTTTGGTACACATTTAATTAAGTTATGTTGAAAACTTGTTGTTTCTAAAAAAAACATTGTAAAGTAATGCCATTCAAACATGTGACGTAATATTGTAAAGTAATGCCATTCAAACATGTGACGTAATATTGTAAAGTAATGCCATTCAAACATGTGACGTAATATTGGAAAGTAATGCCATTCAAACATGTGACGTAATATTGGAAAGTAATGCCATTCAAACATGTGACGTAATATTATAAATTAATGCCATTCAAACATGTGACGTAATATTGTAAAGTAATGCCATTCAAACATGTGACGTAATATTGTAAAGTAATGCTATTCAAACATGTGTCGAAACATTGTAAAGTAATGTCATTCAAACATGTGTCGTAACATTGAAAGGTAAAGCCATCCAAACATGTGTCGAAACATTTTAAAGTAATGTCATTCAAACATGTGTCGAAACATTATAAAGTAATGTCATTCGAACATGTGTCGAAACATTGTAAAGTAATGCCATTCAAAAATGTGTCGAAATATGTAAAATAATGCCATTCAAACATGTGTCGAAACATTGTAAAATAATGCCATTCAAACATGTGTCGAAACATTGTAAAGTAATGCCATTCAAACATGTATCGTAACATTGTAAAATAATGCCATTCAAACATGTGACGAAACATTGTAAAATAATGCCATTCAAACATGTGACGTAACATTGGAAAATAATGCCATTCAAACATGTGACGTAACATTGGAAAATAATGCCATTCAAACATGTGACGAAACATTGTAAAGTAACGCCATTCAAACATGTGACGAAACATTGTAAAATAATGCCATTCAAACATGTGACGTAACATTGGAAAGTAATGCCATTCAAACATGTGACGTAACATTGTAAAGTAATGCCATTCAAACATGTGTCGAACTATTGTAAAGTAAAGCCAGTCAAACATATTACGTAACTTGTGAAGTAAAGCCATTCAATCATGTGACGTAACATTGTATAGTAATGCCATTCAAACATGTGACGTAACATTGGAAAATAATGCCATGCAAACATGTGACGTAACATTGTATAGTAATGCCATTCAAACATATGTGACGTAACATTGTAAAGTAATGCCATTCAAACATGTGACGTTACATTGTATGGTAATGCCATTCAAACATGTGACGTAACACTGTAAAGTAATGCCATTTAAACATGTGACGTAACATTGGAAAATAATGCCATTCAAACATGTGACGTAACATTGTAAAGTAATGCCATTCAAACTCTTGACGTAACATTGTAAAGTAATGCCATTCAAAAATGTGACGTGACATTATATAGTAATGCCATACAAACATGTGACGTAACATATATTAAAGTAATGCCATTCAAACATGTGACGTAACATTGGAAAGTGATGCCATTCAAACATAATTATTACGTAACTTGTGAAGTAAAGCCATTCAATCATGTGACGAAACATTGTAAAGCAATGTCATTCAAACATGTGACGTAACATTGTAAAGTAATGCAATTCAAACATGTGACGTAATATTGTAAAGTAATGCCATTCAAACATGTGACGTAACATTGTAAAGTAATGCCATTCAAACATGTGACGTAATATTGTAAAGTAATGCTATTCAAACATGTGATGTAACATTGTAAAGTAATGCCATTCAAACATGTGACGTAACATTGTTTAGTAATGCCATCCAAACATGTAACGTAACATTGTAAAGTAATGTCATTCAAACATGTGACGTAACATTGTAAAGTAATGCCATTCAAACATGTGACGTAACATTGTAAAGTAATGCCATTCAAACATGTGACGTAACATTGTAAAGTAATGCCATTCAAACATGGGACGTCACATTGTAAAGTAAAGCCATTCAAACATGGGACGTAACATTGTAAAGTAAAGCCATCCAAACATGTGACGTAACATTGTAAAGTAAAGCCATACAAACATGTGACGTAACATTGTAAAGTAAAGCCATCCAAACATGTGACGTAACATTGTAAAGTAAAGCCATCCAAACATGTGACGTCACATTGTAAAGTAAAGCCATCCAAACATGTGACGTAACATTGTAAAGTAATGCCATTCAAACATGTGACGTAACATTGTAAAGTAATGCCATTCAAACATGTGACATGTGACATAACATTGTGAAGTAAAGCCATTCAATCATGTGACGAAACATTGTAAAGGAATGCCATTCAAACACGTGACGTAACATTGTAAAGTAATGCCATTCAAACATGTGAAGTAACATTGTATAGTAATGCCATTCAATCATGTGACGAAACATTGCAAAATAATGCCATTCAAACATGTGACGTAACATTGTAAAGTAATGCCATTCAAACATTTGTCGAAATATTGTAAAGTAATGCTATTCAAACATGTGACATAACATTGTAAAGTAATGCCATTCAAACATGTGACATGTGACATAACATTGTGAAGTAAAGCAATTCAATCATGTGACGAAACATTGTAAAGTAATGCCATTCAAACACGTGACGTAACATTGTAAAGTAATGCCATTCAAACATGTGAAGTAACATCGATAGTAATGCCATTCAATCATGTGACGAAACATTGCAAAATAATGCCATTCAAACATGTGACGTAACATTGTAAAGTAATGCAATTCAAACATGTGACGTAATATTGTAAAGTAATGCCATTCAAACATGTGACGTAACATTGTAAAGTAATGCTATTCAAACATGTGACGTAATATTGTAAAGTAATGCTATTCAAACATGTGACGTAACATTGTAAAGTAATGCCATTCAAACATGTGACGTAACATTGTTTAGTAATGCCATCCAAACATGTAACGTAACATTGTAAAGTAATGTCATTCAAACATTTGACGTAACATTGTAAAGTAATGCCATTCAAACATGTGACGTAACATTGTAAAGTAAAGCCATCCAAACATGTGACGTAACATTGTAAAGTAAAGCCATCCAAACATGTGACGTAACATTGTAAAGTAAAGCCATCCAAACATGTGAAGTAACATTGTATAGTAATGCCATTCAATCATGTGACGAAACATTGCAAAATAATGCCATTCAAACATGTGACGTAACATTGTAAAGTAATGCCATTCAAACATTTGTCGAAATATTGTAAAGTAATGCTATTCAAACATGTGACGTAACATTGTTTAGTAATGCCATCCAAACATGTAACGTAACATTGTAAAGTAATGTCATTCAAACATGTGACGTAACATTGTAAAGTAATGCCATTCAAACATGTGACGTAACATTGTAAAGTAATGCCATTCAAACATGTGACGTAACATTGTAAAGTAATGCCATTCAAACATGGGACGTCACATTGTAAAGTAAAGCCATTCAAACATAAGACGTAACATTGTAAAGTAAAGCCATCCAAACATGTGACGTAACATTGTAAAGTAAAGCCATACAAACATGTGACGTAACATTGTAAAGTAAAGCCATCCAAACATGTGACGTAACATTGTAAAGTAAAGCCATCCAAACATGTGACGTAACATTGTAAAGTAAAGCCATCCAAACATGTGACGTAACATTGTAAAGTAATGCCATTCAAACATGTGACGTAACATTGTAAAGTAATGCCATTCAAACATGTGACATGTGACATAACATTGTGAAGTAAAGCAATTCAATCATGTGACGAAACATTGTAAAGAAATGCCATTCAAACACGTGACGTAACATTGTAAAGTAATGCCATTCAAACATGTGAAGTAACATCGATAGTAATGCCATTCAATCATGTGACGAAACATTGCAAAATAATGCCATTCAAACATGTGACGTAACATTGTAAAGTAATGCAATTCAAACATGTGACGTAATATTGTAAAGTAATGCCATTCAAACATGTGACGTAACATTGTAAAGTAATGCTATTCAAACATGTGACGTAATATTGTAAAGTAATGCTATTCAAACATGTGACGTAACATTGTAAAGTAATGCCATTCAAACATGTGACGTAACATTGTTTAGTAATGCCATCCAAACATGTAACGTAACATTGTAAAGTAATGTCATTCAAACATTTGACGTAACATTGTAAAGTAATGCCATTCAAACATGTGACGTAACATTGTAAAGTAATGCCATTCAAACATGTGACGTAACATTGTAAAGTAATGCCATTCAAACATGGGACGTCACATTGTAAAGTAAAGCCATTCAAACATGGGACGTAACATTGTAAAGTAAAGCCATCCAAACATGTGACGTAACATTGTAAAGTAAAGCCATCCAAACATGTGAAGTAACATTGTATAGTAATGCCATTCAATCATGTGACGAAACATTGCAAAATAATGCCATTCAAACATGTGACGTAACATTGTAAAGTAATGCCATTCAAACATTTGTCGAAATATTGTAAAGTAATGCTATTCAAACATGTGACGTAACATTGTAAAGTAATGCCATTCAAACATGTGACATGTGACATAACATTGTGAAGTAATGCCATTCAAACATGTGACGTAACATTGTTTAGTAATGCCATCCAAACATGTAACGTAACATTGTAAAGTAATGTCATTCAAACATTTGACGTAACATTGTAAAGTAATGTCATTCAAACATTTGACGTAACATTGTAAAGTAATGCCATTCAAACATGTGACGTAACATTGTAAAGTAATGCCATTCAAACATGTGACGTAACATTGTAAAGTAATGCCATTCAAACATGGGACGTCACATTGTAAAGTAAAGCCATTCAAACATGGGACGTAACATTGTAAAGTAAAGCCATCCAAACATGTGACGTAACATTGTAAAGTAAAGCCATCCAAACATGTGAAGTAACATTGTATAGTAATGCCATTCAATCATGTGACGAAACATTGCAAAATAATGCCATTCAAACATGTGACGTAACATTGTAAAGTAATGCCATGCAAACATTTGTCGAAATATTGTAAAGTAATGCTATTCAAACATGTGACGTAACATTGTAAAGTAATGCCATTCAAACATGTGACATGTGACATAACATTGTGAAGTAAAGCAATTCAATCATGTGACGAAACATTGTAAAGTAATGCCATTCAAACACGTGACGTAACATTGTAAAGTAATGCCATTCAAACATGTGAAGTAACATTGTATAGTAATGCCATTCAATCTTGTGACGAAACATTGCAAAATAATGCCATTCAAACATGTGACGTAACATTGTAAAGTAATGCCATTCAAACATTTGTCGAAATATTGTAAAGTAATGCTATTCAAACATGTGACGTAACATTTTAAAGTAATGCCATTCAAACATGTGACATGTGACATAACATTGTGAAGTAAAGCAATTCAATCATGTGACGAAACATTGTAAAGTAATGCCATTCAAACACGTGACGTAACATTGTAAAGTAATGCCATTCAAACATGTGAAGTAACATCGATAGTAATGCCATTCAATCATGTGACGAAACATTGCAAAATAATGCCATTCAAACATGTGACGTAACATTGTAAAGTAATGCAATTCAAACATGTGACGTAATATTGTAAAGTAATGCCATTCAAACATGTGACGTAACATTGTAAAGTAATGCTATTCAAACATGTGACGTAATATTGTAAAGTAATGCTATTCAAACATGTGACGTAACATTGTAAAGTAATGCCATTCAAACATGTGACGTAACATTGTTTAGTAATGCCATCCAAACATGTAACGTAACATTGTAAAGTAATGTCATTCAAACATTTGACGTAACATTGTAAAGTAATGCCATTCAAACATGTGACGTAACATTGTAAAGTAATGCCATTCAAACATGTGACGTAACATTGTAAAGTAATGCCATTCAAACATGGGACGTCACATTGTAAAGTAAAGCCATTCAAACATGTGACGTAACATTGTAAAGTAAAGCCATCCAAACATGTGACGTAACATTGTAAAGTAAAGCCATACAAACATGTGACGTAACATTGTAAAGTAAAGCCATCCAAACATGTGACGTAACATTGTAAAGTAAAGCCATCCAAACATGTGACGTAACATTGTAAAGTAAAGCCATCCAAACATGTGAAGTAACATTGTATAGTAATGCCATTCAATCATGTGACGAAACATTGCAAAATAATGCCATTCAAACATGTGACGTAACATTGTAAAGTAATGCCATTCAAACATTTGTCGAAATATTGTAAAGTAATGCTATTCAAACATGTGACGTAACATTGTAAAGTAATGCCATTCAAACATGTGACATGTGACATAACATTGTGAAGTAAAGCAATTCAATCATGTGACGAAACATTGTAAAGTAATGCCATTCAAACACGTGACGTAACATTGTAAAGTAATGCCATTCAAACATGTGAAGTAACATTGTATAGTAATGCCATTCAATCTTGTGACGAAACATTGCAAAATAATGCCATTCAAACATGTGACGTAACATTGTAAAGTAATGCCATTCAAACATTTGTCGAAATATTGTAAAGTAATGCCATTCAAACATGTGACGTAACATTTTAAAGTAATGCCATTCAAATATGTGTCGAAATATTGTAAAACAATGCTATTCAAACATGTGTCGAAACATTGTAAAGTAATGCCATTCAAACATGTGACGAAACATTGTAAAATAATGTGATTGCTTCTTTGTTAGAAACTAGAAGTTTGTTGGTCTGTTTATCAAATTAAATGGCAGACGGTTGACAGAGACCATCCTCTTTAGTGAGAATTTCCTTGTAATGTTTTCCATTGTTTGTTGTAATGACTGCATTTGAAGAAGCCTCTCCGACAACGAAGATGTTTCCGTCATTATCTAAACAAATGCCGGCAAGACACTGCAGTAAAACTGAATCATCCTTAAATAGATATAAGAAGATGTGGTATGAGTGCCAATGAGACAACTCTCCATCCAAGTCAAAATTTATAAAAGTAAACCAATATAGGTCAAAGGACGGTCTTCAACACGGAGCCTTGGCTCACACCGAACAGCAAGCTATAAAGGGCCCCAAAAATTACTAGTGTAAAAAACGAGAAACGAGAAACACTTATGAACCACATGTCCAAATATGTGATCCATTATAATCACAACATACTACACTGTGAATGTCTCTATTAGTGAAGTAAATCTTGTTTTCGAATACAGATATGTTAGAATTCATGTGCAAGTCATAATTGATCACCGAGAGGGAATATTATCAACAATGTTAAGTTTAGTAATACCACGTCCTTCAACACAGACAAACATTGAGTCATAATCACGTGCGATAACCCTTGACGATTACGAAGGTTGATGAATTTAATTTTCTTTTGGCTTTCAACGTCAATAATGTGAATTCCAGTCTTCTTTAAGGACCCTCCGAATATGATAGCCACAGTTTTATCATTGATAAATATTGAGTCAAATTAGCTACTATGATCAAACATCATGTTATAACTGAATGTACCATTAGACTGCACAACCTTCAGCATTTTATGGTCAATGAAGAATACATCGCCACAAACTTATATGCAACAACCTCTAATACTAGTATTGTCCCCACCTGTTTTAATTTTCTTTAACTAATTTCACATTAATAATGGTTCTCGCTGGATCTTTAATCATTTCTTTTTCAAGTTTGTCAAATTGTTTATTTATTTGAGTTCTTATTTGTTGAATATGTGCAAGATTTTGTTTCTTCTTTTTTTTTCTGAGTCTAACAGTCTAGTTTCTAAATCTTGATAGTCTTTGGATGCCTTAGTGACTTCAGACGACAAGAGAGATTCAGATTTGGAAATTGGTGCTAGTTCATTATTTTGGGTTACACAAATGGCCTTTTCACATGACTCTGAGTCTTACGTTCTAGTTTCTAAATCTTGAAAGTCCGTTGATGTCTTTTTAGTGACTTCAAACGACAAGAGATATTCTGCTTTGGAAATTGGTGCTAGTTCATTATTTTGGGTTACACAAATGGCCTTTTCACATGACTCCGAGTCTTACGTTCTAGTTTCTAAAACTTGAAAGTCCGTTGATGTCTTTTTAGTGACTTCAAGCGACAAGAGAGATTCGGATTTGGAAATTGGTGCTAGTTCATTATTTCGTGTTGCACAAATGGCTTTTTCACATGACTCTGAGTCTAACGTTCTAGTTTCTAAATCTTGAAAGTCCGTTGATGTCTTTTTAATGACTTCAAACGACAAGAGAGATTCGGATTTGGAAATTGGTGCTAGTTCATTATTTCGGGTTGCACAAATGGCTTCTTCACATGACTCTGAGTCTAGCAGTCTAGTTTCCAAATCTTGAATGTTCTTGGATGTCTTTGTTACTTCAAACGACAAGCGAGATGCAGATTTGGGAATTGGTGCTAGTTCATTATTTCGTGTTGCACAAATGGCCTTTTCACATGACTCTAAGTCTAACAGTCTAGTTTCTAGATCTTGAAAGTCTTTAGATGTCTTAGTGACTTTAAACGACAAGAGAGATTCGGATTTGGAAATTGGTGCTAGTTCATTATTTCGGGTTGCACAAATGGCTTTTTCACATGACTCTGAGTCTAACAGTCTAGTTTCTAGATCTTGAAAGTCTTTGGATGTCTTAGTGACTTCAAACGGCAAGAGAGATTCGGATTTGGAAATTGGTGCTAGTTCATTATTTCGGGTTGCACAAATGGCTTCGTCACATGACTCTGAGTCTAGCAGTCTAGTTTCCAAATCTTGAATGTTCTTGGATGTCTTAGTTACTTCAAACGACAAGCGAGATGCAGATTTGGGAATTGGTGCTAGTTCAGTATTTCGTGTCGCACAAATGGCTTTTTCACATGACTCTGAGTCTAACAGTCTAGCGTCTAGATCTTGAAAGTCTTTGGATGTCTTAGTGACTTCAAACGACAAGCGAGATTCAGATTTGGAAATTGGTGCTAGTTCATTATTTCGGGTTGCACAAATGGCCTTTTCACATGACTCTGAGTCTAACGGTCTTGTTTCTAGATCTTGAAAGTCTTTGGATGTCTTAGTGACTTCAAACGACAAGAGAGATTCTAATTTGGAAATTAGTGCTAGTTCATTTTTTCGGGTTGCAAAAATGGCTTCTTCACATGACTCTGATTGCCAGATTTATGTTGATATTTTGGCCATCGGGATACCTGAAATATATATATATATATATATGTAATCTTATATACAACTGGATGATTCTGTTTAGTCCCATGATAACCAGTATTTCTTTCTTAAATATTCAATCAAATGCCATTCAATATTTTATTGGAAAGAGCACAATAGAGGTGATCCAAATAAAGATATAGTTGAGACGTTTTTCCTCCGTTCACACACATGCACTTTTTCATCACATTGAAATGCTTCAAATGTCTTCTCTACTTTATTAGTTAATAATACTCCATTTCACTAGCATCTTTTTACTACAAATATTTGGAAAGTATCTTAATTTTAAAGCAACATGATTATTGAACAAGAGGCTCCTATTAGTCATCTGGCATTTTTAGTTAAATATAAGGCGAAAATGCAACAAGAAAATGTGTGTGAAATGGAAACTTTTGGGCCTTCTGATCATATTGGCTGGACCAAGTTTCTGTATATTCGTTATGGTTTTCAAGATAATAAGCAAAGGTAAAAAATGTGTTTTAGGGCTCATAGATTTCATGTCTATTAGATTTATTTGTAGGTTTTTTATGCAATTCAAAAATAGTCTATCTATAATTTTAGTTTTCAAAATGTTTGGTAAAACACTAATATTGACAAAAAAACATTATTCTAGGGAAATAACTCTTGAAACGAGTCGGCTGACTTTTGGTATTTTACAGTTTCTGTATGAGAAACCCAACACGATTGGTATAAAAGAACAGAGTTCCTATGTCCCAAACTCCTATGAGAAGTCGTCTGACAGATTTGACTTAAATGGACAGTAGGTATATCTCAGCTTTCTGAACAATTTCTGCCCCTGCCAGATCTTCTGTTTAATAGCCCTTTTCAAGATAACAGACAAAAATTTCATCTTACTCCTATGTTTTATTTTTAGCAATGTCCGCCGACATGGTTTTCAGGCAAGATCATCGGACACATTTCTAAAACTAGATAGCCTAATGATGATTGTGGCCATGTTTGGTTAAATTTGGCTAAGTAGTTAGAAGAGAAGATTTTTGTAAAATTTAACGGAAGACAGACGCTAAGTGATTTGAAAAGCTCACTTGGTCCCTTGGGTTGATCATTTTATGGAAAAGAAATATGTTTATAACACTATGGATGTCCATAACACAGATTCTGATAAAGTTTCTCGAGCAGAAAACATAACTATTAAGTAAACCTAATATCAAGGAATATTGTCGTACTTAATTAAAGAGCAGTTAAATATCATGGGTATACTACAATGGGCTCTCAAGTATGGGTATACATTCAAATAATTCAAAAAGTCCCTCATGCATAAAATGAAACACAAAAAATTACAACTATGTGTGATAGGTTTACTGATAAGACCATAACTGCATTGTAAGCTTGAAAATGTTTTTCATTTCAATTCTGCTATTCAAATACCTTTATCTTTAAAATTGAGAATGGAATTGGGGAATGTGTCAAAGAGACAACAACCCGACCAAAGAGCGGAAAACAGCCGAAGGCCACCAATGGGTCTTCAACACAGCGAGTTGAACCATTGAACTTTAACCATTCCTAGGAGAATCCTAAGACAATCTTTTTGACCAAACAGTGAAGCCAAAAAAACAGGTGTTAGTTCCTGACCAGCACAAATGTCAAGTCGAGCACCATGTCTTACTAAATAGGCATGGACAGTAGCATGACCGTTCACTGCAGCAGTGTATAGAGCAGTGTATCCTGAGAAGATCTGGTGGTTTATGTGGGCTCCATTTTCCAGTAGCACTTTAAATAAAGGCAACAGTAGTATATCGCTGTTCAAAAGTCATAAATCTATTGAGAGAAAACAAATCCGGGTTACAAACTAGAACCGAGGGAAACATTAAACGCATCAACTATAAGAGGTAAACAATGGAACAACAGAAACACTGAAGTGCAACAAAAACAAACGGCCAGCATACATAGAAACGAACTATTTGATAACAACTGCCATATTCCTGACTTGGTACAGGACATTTTAAGAAAAATGGTGGGTTGAACCTGGTTTTATGGCTAGCCAAACCTCCCGCTTATATGGTAATGTTAAACAATATCGCTAAAATGACAACACTACGTGACAGAAATAAAGCACAAAAAACGCAAGAACAATCAGCATAGAGAAACGCACAAATAAATAATATAATAGTCGTTACAACATGTAAACCGCAGAATAACAACGAACATCTGCCATTAACGACAGCACAGGACATCACAAACAGTGACGTATTTTTGTAACGAATATATAATCTTGAAATTCATACAATTATTTTCACAATACTAGTCCAAACAACTATCATGACTATGACGGTATTGAAAGGCTATTTTAAATAAATGCTGTGATGACGTCATATAATTATTTGTACTAACACAATACTTTATCCATGGAAAATGGAAATTAATTCGACTATACTGACAAATAATTTTCACACATTCCATGCTGTCCACATTTAAAGCTGAAATTACAATATAAAATTGAGAATGGAAATGGGGAATGTGTCAAAGAGACAACAACCCGACCATAGAGCAGACAACAGCCGAAGGCCACCAAAGGGTCTTCAATGCAGCGAGAAACTCCCGCACCCGGAGGCGTCCTTCAGCTGGCCCCTAAACAAAAATGTATACTAGTTCAGTGATAATGGACGTCATACTAAACTCCAAATTATACACAAGAAACTAAAATTAAAAACGATACAAGACTAACAAAGGTCAGAGGCTCCTGACTTGGGACATGCGCAAAAATGCGGCGGGGTTAAACATGTTTTTTGAGATCTCAACCCCCCCCCCCCCTATACTTCTAGCCAATGTAGAAAAACAAACGTACAACAGTACGCACAGTAAAACTCAGTTTAAGAGAAGTTCGAGTCCGATGTCAAACATCAACTTTACAAATCCGGAAAAAATTTGAAGGATTTCAATTTTGAGATTTTTCCTTATTTCTAACACATTTATAAATACAAACGATACTTTGTTGGCCTCAGTAATGTTTGTTTTTATACATAAACCTTTATTTCAGATATTTTTTCACCAAAAAAAATCCTCAAATTGACTTTTTTTAAACAAAACTTAAAAAAAATCCAGTTTTCAACCAATAAAATGTTTATATCACCTTAACCTTCCAAATCGTATAAAACTTACGTAACAATCAAGTGTCATGATGGACGATAGTTCAAAAATATTTTTAAATTAGCTTTAGTGTGCGAGATATCAAGCCAGAAGCAACAGTACACTACGGTCAAATATGACTTCATATTGAATTTGCGATACTGTTTTTATACTTTATTTAAAGAGGACTTGTTGCTACTATTATTTATCGATCAATACCACTGCTCTATAACATAGTCTCCTTTTGAGTAGTTTACACTGGTTAATGTCTATAACATGATCGGTTTTACTCTCATCATCCCTATGCCTTTTCCCCTTGCAATGTACCACAGACTTTAAAAGGTATTCAAGCCTGATCTCCAGCTTCATGATTTCTGTCACCTATCAGAAGACCTGCATTAATGTTTCCACACATTTCACTTGATTACATGGACACAGGTATGTACATGACAGTTTCTGCTCAAAGCAAACACATTCTTTTGAGCGAACATATTTTCTTTTACAAGTACAGACAATGTCTAATAGGAAGTCCGAAGACATTTGACCCTCGCAAAATACCGGCTTCAATCAATCATTATCAATCCATCAAACTTTAGCGGAGATCTAAGAGGTGGTTTAGGAAGGTGTAATGTCATCCATATACTTGTCTGCAAAAATGCTCGAATCAAATTTTGAACAAATGTTGATTCGCAAGGGGGAAGCTTGGTCAGAGACGCCTCTTTTGTAACAAAATATTTTACACGTAATGTACGTATTGATTATACTGTGTGCGCTTTTGAATTTACCCTTTTTGATCATAAACCAATGGAACTTCCAACTGAAATAGATTCATCAACATCACAGATTGGCAGGTTTACTCAATCGGACGCAGCACAACATACCTGTTATTGTTTACTTATGCCAAACATTGCTTATGTAGACTCACACCCTTAAATTGAAAGCATGGCAGGCACGCATTACTTTGGCTGACGATGGAATTCAAAAAATTGCATAGTTCATGTATAAGTATAAAGCGTCTTTCATCCTTGGTCTTGTTTCAAACTTTTGTGTTTTTCAGGGAAGAAAAATAGTGGACATAAAGAGCTAAAACGTCCGTGTCCTATGATCCTTCTTTTACAGGTACGACTTCTAACTTGTCTATCGGCATCCATGACATGCAAAATCATACGTGTGGATAAGCTTCTTCGTGGGTTCTATAAATCTCCACGCGATCAATGACAGTTTTTGCACAAAAGAGTTTCACCATTTGAGGATCGGAAAAAGTTCCAGCTAAAGTTAGTTTATCATTATTTGCTAGTGCATTAGGTTTGTTTTGGCGGTAACAAACAATAAAATTCCCAAGAAACTCTTGTTTATTTTTTTTGGAATATGAACACTTTTTACACATGTTACAGTCAAGATCCTTCGTGTAAAGTTTGATCTTTAATAACGTTCGGCTACCTTGATAGAAATTTTGAAACCCATATCTGTCAAAGACATCAACAACAGAGGTAGCCCTTGAAAAACAGCGGAGCTGAAATTGAATGAGCTCTATTCCCAGATCACTAAATGCCATACCTTCCCTAATCAAAATGATGAGCTATTTATCGAACTCGGAGAAAAGTAACAATACAATGTTTCTTTCTCGAGTTGATGACAAAGATCGGCTTTACATGATTATCTCATAGTTTCATCATAAAAAAGGGTTGTAGGGATCGAACTAATCGGAAATGTCGAAATTGTTTCAACAATGATGTCATCTCGACTATTCGCTAACATCAATGCTCTCGGAACACCAGTTTAGTATTGATATGAAGATTCAAAATTTCTCCTGTTTTAAACATTAAATTTGTTTTCTTCGTTAGGTCCTCAAATGTTTTAACATTGACCGAGGGATATTATCAAAAAAACTACGAGTCTCCCTCGTGCAAAGCAGTGATTCCTTGTCTGGATTTGGCTATACTTTGGGTCCTTTTTTGTTTGATCTGCTCTTCAACATTTTTATTTCATTTTGGATATTCAAATATTTTGGCCTCGAGCATCACCGAAGAGACATTAATTGCCGAAATGCGCATCTGGTGCATTAAAATTGGTACCGTTTAGGCCCTTCGATAAATTATTTTGAAAGTTTATCAACATCATCAAAGCCGACATTAACAGAGGTCTGCATTTCTTTCGATGCGTGCATTCCAGTTGACGTGCACCTCATTCAACCATTTATTCATTGCAAATACAAAAGTCGACTTCCCTATACTAGTTAATTGACTTTCAGTGGATGTTTTCATTTTTCAAAGGACTTGACGAGTCGTACATTTCGAGGAATTTTAGCTGAAAATATCCGTCAAAATATTTTTCTGACCACTAATGAATTTAATGTTATTCCAGGTGAGCGATTCACGGTAGCCTTTAGTTTCGTTTGGTTACGGAGTTAAAAAGCTTATTTCGACTTATTATTTTATTGCCGCTTATTTACTTTATTTCCATTTTTCAATTGTTTCATCAAATTGAAAATTCTGTCAACACGTATTCATGTTATGACCGTAATTTAAATATAGTTACAGGTATATCTAAAAATAGACTTCACATCAGGGAAGTTTGATAATACACAATATGGCGACTTCGGCGGTTATGAAGGTGGAATCTCTTAAAGACAACTTTGATGATTTATTAACATGCACTATTTGTCTTGAGACTTTCAAAGAGCCCAAGTATTTGCCCTGTCTTCATACGTTTTGTGAGTCATGTATTAACACTTATATCAATTCGACTGATAATGAGGAGAAACCAACAGGGTTCAAATGTCCTTTATGTAAACGCCTTGTTTCAATTGTTGACAATGTTGAAAACCCCAAAACATGGGCTAGACAATTACCTTTGAATCATTTGATAATGTCGATGATAGATAGAAAAGCAATGAAAACATCCGAGAAGCTTTGTGATGCTTGCAGTTTCAGAAATTTATCTCAGAATGCCGTGTCCTTTTGCACGGTATGCGAGGAGGCATATTGCGAAAACTGTGAGGTTCATCACAAAACATACAAAATAACGCGAAACCACAAAATCGTTCCAATCAAAGAAATAAATGCTGATAATTCTGCCTTAAATTTGTTGGGAGTTTTCACTTGTGACGAACATCCAGACGAGAGAATAAAGATATATTGCAAAGACCATACAAAGCCATGTTGTACAGTTTGTGCTACGGTCCATCATAGAAGGTGTGCACAAGTCGTTACCATAGATAAAGCTGTATCCGGTGTAAAAGATTCTACAAAGGCACATGATCTTATGAATAAGTTGAAAGAAAAAAGCGATCAGTTATGCAAAGTTCTTCAAAATCGCAAGCAAAACATATCAACATTTGAAAAAGAAATAGAAGCTATTGAGACAGGAATAAGTAACTTGCGGGAAAAGTTAAATAGACATTTAGATAAACTTGAACAAAAGTTAAAAGACGAAGTTAGGAACACACGGAAATCTAACGTCCTAAAACTGAACGATGAAACTATAGTATTATCCACACTAAAGAGCACCATTGATAATTGGAAGAATATTTTTGAGGCTTGTTTATTTCAAGGATCGGAATTACAATGTTTGGTTACAATGGAAGATATATTTAGTAAACTACCACAGTTCGAAGAGGATTTGTCTAAAGTAGTGCGTGAAATCCGAGAACTATCAGTAGAAATAGAAGTTACAGATGTTATTAAAAAAGTAGACACTCTTGGTAGTGTTAGTCTGAAAGAACGAAGACCTTCGATCTCTGGAATAAAGACCATAAATTTCCTCACAGGAAAATTTAAAGTTGTATTTACAATAGATATTAGTGGACACTATATAAGTGGAATATTCTTTAATGATGATATAGTTATAACAGATTATAGTAGTAAGAAGATAGTTAGCTATGACCCCAACGGACAAAAGAAGAAAGAACTAAAAATTTATGATAAACCGTCTGACATCACTAAAGTGAATGGTGAAACTGTTGCTGTGTCGTCATACCCACACAAGATCTTTGAGATTAATATTGAAGCAATGACATTACTGAGAACGCTGACCGTTAATGTAAATGTATGGGGATTGTGTTTTGTAGGAGATGAATATATTACCTCTCAATGTAAAACTATTTCATGGTTGAACTCTGAAACCGGTGCAAAACTTAGATGTTGTACTACGGGTTCAAATACACCATTTGTTACTTGTTACAAGTCGAATAAGTACATCTATACAAATAGCAATAATTCTATCAGACAAGAATCGACCACAGAAAAATGTTTCGATTACAATAGTAAAGCTTTAGTAACTCCGCTTAGCCAGGCTATTGATTATGATGGGAATGTTTACGCTGTTGGGCATGAATCTAAAAACATTCATCAGCTAACCTCTACTGGAGAATTCGTCCGAATAATTCCTTTATCCGATATAGATAATACATTGAATGCTAATCCGTGGGTAATGCGATTTAAAGAGGATAGTAACAGGTTTCTGTTGACGTTTCATTATCAAGGAAAAGTACGTATATGCGAAATTGAATAGAAAAGTACGTATATTCGAAATTGAATAGAAAAGTACGTATATGCGAAATTGAATAGAAAAGTACGTACATGCGAAATTGAATAGAAAAGTACGTATATGCGAAATTGAATAGAAAAGTACGTATATGCGAAATTGGATAGACAGGCCTTACTGGCTAAATTTGAAAAATAAAAATGTCACTAATATGTTAAAATGGATTACACAAAATGATTTGCTCTCATTTAATCTGTTGTTATATCACTAAAAATAAAATTAATCTGTTTAAACCAAATATTCCCTTAGTGGCCATTTGATATTAAAAAAGTGAAAGGAACAACAAACAATGAACGAGTAATTGCATTTAGGGAATTTTAGGTAATAAAAGACGGGAAATTGTTTTATTTTTGTCTTTTTGTCATGGGATTGCCAGTTTACTTTGGTATATGTCGCCTCTCTTTTAAACCTGTATGCACAGTAAAATTTTAATTTGATCACTGAAGGTGAAATCTTCGATATGACTGTTTCCACTACTTATTATCCTAGGCATGTATATGTATGACAATCAGTAAATCAATATATCCGTTGCTTAGATGGCCGCAGAAATAAAAGAGGGACGAAAGATACCAGAGGGACAGTCAAACTCATAGATCGAAAACTAACTGACAACGCCATGGCCAAAAATAAAAAGACAAATAGACAAATAATAGTACAGATGACACAACATAGAAAACTAAAGACTAAGCAACACGAACCCCACCAAAAACTGGGGGTGATCTCAGGTGCTCCAGAAGGGTAAGCAGATCCTGCTCCACATGTGGCACCCGTCGTGTTGCTTATGTTATTACAAATCCGGAAATAGTCTAATTCGGTAAGTCACATTCGTGAAAAGGGAATAATATATTACGTTTTAACGATTCACTCAGTTTTTGTTTGTTACTATAAAAATAAGGAGATGTGGTATGATTGCCAATAAGACAACTATCCACCAAAGTTCAAATGAAGTTGATGTTAGCAATTATAGGCAACCGTACGGCCTTCTAAAATGAGAAAACCCATACCGTATGGTCGGCTATAAAAGGTCACGACATGACAATTGTGAACCAATTCAACTGAGAAAACTAACGGCCTTATTTATAACAAAACAATTTACGAAAAACCAATATGACAGACATGAACCAACGACAACCACTGAACTACAGGCTCCTGACTTGGGACAGGCACATAGAGAATGTGGCGGGGTAAAACATGTTTGTGAGCGCTCAACCTCCCCCTAACCTGGGACAGTGGTGTAGCAGTACAACATAAGAACAAACTATAACAATCAGTTAAAAAAGGCTTGACTCAACAGATGGATACAAATAGAGATACATCTAGCAAAAACACAGAGTGGACGAGGACGGGTACTTATACATCCCCACAAAAAAAGACACTAAGTACAGATCTGAGAGTACTCGCAGTTACTGACAGCTAGTCCAAAGCCAATAACAACTAATAAAAAAAATCATGTATCTAAGACTAAAACCTATATTTGTAATTTCTAAATTGATTACAATTTATTATTCGATTTTTACCTGTAGAAAACTTTAAATTTTAAACAGGACAGCATATCCTAATTTGTACGGTGATGTTGTTTACCGAGCCCGGAAATTTAGATACGACTCGGGTAAACTTATCGATCCTTTTAAATAAACATATTCTAAAAGGTTACCGATTCAACAATGTAAATAAATCTTTGAATAAATGTTTTTTATAGGTACAAATATTGATTTTGTTATCAGTAATTTAAAACCATGCTAGATAATATTGTTACACATACATGCACTTTCATGGTTCTACAATCTATCGATACTATATTTTTGCATTGCACAAGGTCATGTTTTCTCTGACTGTTAATGACATCTTTACAATAAATCTATGAGATGTCGGATGTCAACTGATTGATATTTTGATCTAAGATACATGATTTTTTATTAGTTGTTATAGGCTTTGAATTAGCTGTCAGAAATTGCGAGTACTCTCAGAAGATCTTTACTTTGTGTCTTTTTTGTTGTATAAATTCCCTGCAACGTCCGGTCTGTGTTTTTGTCGTTGTTTTTTCTACTTTGTATCGATCTGTTGAGTTAAGCCCGTTCCAACAGATTTTTATAGTTTGTTTTTATATTGTACTGTTACACCACTATTCTAATGTAGGTGAGGGGTTGGTGCCAGTAAACATGTTGAACCACATTCTTGTGCCTGTCCCAAGTTAGCAGCCTGCAGTTTAGTAGTTGTCGTTGGTTCGTGTCTGTCATATTTGTTTTTTTCCGTAATTTTTTTTTGTTATAAAAAGTAAAATAACAAAAATACCGAACTCCAAGGAAAATTCAAAACGGAATGGAAAACAACTGTCATATTTCTGACTTTGTACAGGCATTTCCTTATGTAGATAATGGTGGATTAAATCTGGCTTTATAGCTAGATAAACCTCTCACTTGTATGACAGTCGCATAGAATTCCATTATATTGACAACAATGTGTGAGCAAAACCAAAAACAGACATTATAATTAAAATTATCAAAAATTGGGGTACAGCAGTCAACGTAGTGTAAAAAAATAGAATATGATTTTGTTTTTGTTCAATCATTAATGAAAGTGAAATAGTTTATAATAATTTGCTTTTAGCAGCCAATTTGGTTCAATTTTGTCAAAATAAGCTAAGAAACTTCGTTGAAGAATTATTCACTTGCAAGTGAATTATTCGACCTCATTCAATCCGTATTCATGTGACCTTCAATTCAACCCTTTAGCTAGATTTTGGTACGCATGAATTAGGCGTGCTAAGCTATCAAAAGGAAAAGAATGTCAACAATGAAAGTGAAACAAGGGTAAACCATTTAGCTGACTGATTTGATTCACGAAAACTCATTCTTATACAGGTAAAAACGATGATTGACATCTTTTATTAACCTATAGTATTAAATCAAACAGACCTAGAAAAATCCGATTGCACATGTTCGCTATCTATTTATATCTATATTTATGTTTATATCAGGTAATATGACCGTCGGCAGTCTTCGGAGGTCGCCCCGATGATTAATTAGATGGCGTCTAGACTAAAATACACACGAAATGCCGATACATATTATCGAGTTTAATAGTTTATTTAGCACTTTTTATAATTTGGATATACGTTTTAGTATGTTATAAATCAAATATGAGAAATTGAGTCAAATCGTTGAACATGAATTTGACAGCTAATGTCCCTTTAATCACTATAAAAACAAATAAGTATTTCAATAAAGAAAAACAAAATGGCATATAGACACTCTATAGACAAAGTACATAAGAAAAAATGAAGGACAAGAATACAAAAATGACCATAGCACAATAACACAATGGCGGTATGTATAAATATCGAGCCACGCTAAAAGTATATTACCAAAAATGGACTAAACGATAAAGGTTAAAATTAAACAAAGACAAATAAAAGGAATACTATAGATTAGGCAGAATAAAAGGAATACTATAGATTAGGCAGTTAGTTCTCCCAATTGAATAGTTTCACATTTTTCATGTCGGGGCTTTTTATAGCCGACTATACGATATGAGTTGTTCTTATTGTTGAAGGCCGTACGATAGCCTATAATTGCTTACATCCACTTCATTTGAATTTTGATTAATAGTTGTCTTATTGACAATCATACCACATCTCTTTTTTTGTAATATAAGATTTTAAGATCGGTAAACTTATATTGGCCAATTTGCCTATAAACGTGAATTTATATATAAATAGCGAAAAACAAACAGGAAAACTGAATTATTAATTTCAATATTAATTATATGAAAAATTGCATTGTAAGGGCTCTCATGTGTACAATTTTTGCCAGATTTTATCAAAGGTTTGTATTATCAATGTCTCAGACAAGCTCGGAAATCCCTTTTGATCCACCTTTTTATGCCCTTGAAAATATTAATTATATTGAAAATTGCATTATAAGCTTTCTCAAGCCTACATTTCTGCATAAAGATATTTATAAAAGTTTTGAAGAACCAAAACGTAAGTTTTTTTAAGTTATTGCCCTTGGACAGAAAAATATGTGCAACGCGGGGGACATTGGAACTCTGTTCTCTTATTAAAGTTGTATCTCGCGCACATGACATTTTCTAAGATCCGCCTAGTTTTCACACAGGCTAATTAAGTAAATGCAGGGGGTGGATCCAGAATTTTTGTAAAGGGAGGCGTAATTCCTTTTTGAACAGTGCAATTTTCAATAAAATTAATATTTCCGAGGGACATAACTCTTCTAAAAATAGTTGATCGACATTGATTCTCGTATTTGTCCTAGACATTGCTGATATAAACCTTTCATATAAATTTGATAAAAATCTGGCAAGAATTGTATACATAAGAGCGCTTTTTTCATATAAATTCATATTTCCAAGGGGCATAACTCTTCTTCAAATAATTGATCGAAACTGATTTTCGTACTTGTGCGAGAAATTGATGATATAAACCTATGATACAAGTTTTATAAAAATCTGGCAAGAATTACACACGTGAGAGCGCTAACAAGACCCGACTGACAAGCGCACGGACGCCCAGTTTTTCTTTGTCCCCGCAACGCTTTGCGCGGTGGGCCATAATCATTTTACTAACCTAAAGGGAAATGATTTGTATAATCTTCAAAAATCGTCTTTCGTCCATATGACATTGTGTTCTATTACAACAAGTATAAGAGTTGCAATAAAGATGAAATCTTATATTTTTATCAATTGTAGAATCACATTATTAAATGCAGGCGTTTTCTTCTGAATATATACTTAGTAGTAAATTTTGAAGGTGGGAGTTTCGGAATTCATTTTTATAGATTTACCTTATAGCATTATGGTAAATCAATTTAATAGTGAAACCTTTGATGAACTAATCACTCATAGGATCAATGTTGAACTGTGCTCACGATACCCCCCCCCCCCCCTTTTCCCTTTCTAATAAATATTTTGTAAGCAAGGAGTTTATGAGCAATGGATGTCAAAATGCATCAAACAGTTTAGCATGAAATCTGAAGCTTTAGTCCAAATTTCAGAAAGCACGGATTTGTACTTCATGAGGAAAATAAGAAAACATTTTCATAAATGGCATTAACGTGTAAGAATATAAATGTATTTAGTAAACAGAAAGTGGATGAGAGATGAATCTGAAAATGACACACGCAGCATAGCATGCTCACATGAAGCTTGATAGCTCAGTATAATTTGTAGCGTTCTGCAACTTTCAAAATGGCCACTTCTGGCTACCAATAACAATGGCGTATCTCCTCTCTTTAATGTTTTACACTCAACATTAACATCTGAAAAAAATCACTTATACATTACAAGTGTGTTAACAGATCAGTGTGGATATATATGCAGTAATTGTTTTATTTATATTAGTAGGTTTGACAGTGTTTTCTCCACCAAGTTTATGATTTGGTGGTGCCACAACCAGAAATTTCCTGAACTATATCTATGTCTTTCTCATAGGGTTCTATGTTAAACTGTGTTCCATTTGGGAATATTGCTTTTTCAGATAAGTAGCAAAAGCTTAAAATTACCACAGCGCAGGGTTCGGTATTAACTTTTTGATATACCATATAACGGTAAATACCTTGTTTATTATAAGCAGGCACACGGTAACGAGTTGAATACTTAATATATATTAATTACAAGAGCATATGTCCACTACAGTGATTTTATCAAGAGGTCAAAATCACTATCATATAGAATAGAGAATGGAAACGGAATGTGTAAAAAAAAAAACCAACCAAACCAAAGAGCAGTAAATAGCCCAAGGCCACCAAGGGGTCTTCAACGCAGCGAGAACATCACGCACCCTGAGGTGGGCTTTGATAAAGTCAGGGTTGTAGTTTCCACATAAACTGATTTCACTACAAAAGTTAAATGGTCATTATCATAAATTGGTCATTTATTATCAGGTGAATGGTATGCTTAAATCCTTGAATGAGTCGTTCATCTCCATTGAATGGTCATCATCATAAATTGGTCATTCATTATCAGGTGAATGGTATGCTTAAATCCTTGAATGAGTCGTCCATCTCCATTGAATGGTCATCATCATAAATTGGTCATTCATTATCAGGTGAATGGTATGCTTAAATCCTTGAATGAGTCGTCCATCTCCATTGAATGGTCATCATCATAAATTGGTCATTCATTATCAGGTGAATGGTATGCTTAAATCTTTGAATGAGTCGTCCATCTCCATTGAATGGTCATCATCATAAATTGGTCATTCATTATCAGGTGAATGGTATGCTTAAATCCTTGAATGAGTCGTCCATCTCCATTGAATGGTCATCATCATAAATTGGTCATTCATTATCAGGTGAATGGTATGCTTAAAGTCCTTGAATGAGTCGTCCATCTCCATTGAATGGTCATCATCATAAATTGGTCATTCATTATCAGGTGAATGGTATGCTTAAATCCTTGAATGAGTCGTCCATCTCCATTGAATGGTCATCATCATAAATTGGTCATTCATTATCAGGTGAATGGTATGCTTAAATCCTTGAATGAGTCGTCCATCTCCATTGAATGGTCATCATCATAAATTGGTCATTCATTATCAGGTGAATGGTATGCTTAAAGTCCTTGAATGAGTCGTCCATCTCCATTGAATGGTCATCATCATAAATTGGTCATTCATTATCAGGTGAATGGTATGCTTAAATCCTTGAATGAGTCGTCCATCTCCATTGAATGGTCATCATCATAAATTGGTCATTCATTATCAGGTGAATGGTATGCTTAAATCCTTGAATGAGTCGTCCATCTCCATTGAATGGTCATCATCATAAATTGGTCATTCATTATCAGGTGAATGGTATGCTTAAATCCTTGAATGAGTCGTCCATCTCCATTGAATGGTCATCATCATAAATTGGTCATTCATTATCAGGTGAATGGTATGCTTAAATCTTTGAATGAGTCGTCCATCTCCATTGAATGGTCATCATCATAAATTGGTCATTCATTATCAGGTGAATGGTATGCTTAAATCCTTGAATGAGTCGTCCATCTCCATTGAATGGTCATCATCATAAATTGGTCATTCATTATCAGGTGAATGGTATGCTTAACGTCCTTGAATGAGTCGTCCATCTCCATTGAATGGTCATCATCATAAATTGGTCATTCATTATCAGGTGAATGGTATGCTTAAATCCTTGAATGAGTCGTCCATCTCCATTGAATGGTCATCATCATAAATTGGTCATTCATTATCAGGTGAATGGTATGCTTAAAGTCCTTGAATGAGTCGTCCATCTCCATTGAATGGTCATCATCATAAATTGGTCATTCATTATCAGGTGAATGGTATGCTTAAATCCTTGAATGAGTCGTCCATCTCCATTGAATGGTCATCATCATAAATTGGTCATTCATTATCAGGTGAATGGTACGCTTAAAGTCCTTGAATGAGTCGTCCATCTCCATTAAATGGTCATCATCATAAATGGTCATTCATTATCAGGTGAATGGTATGCTTAAATCCTTGAATGAGTCGTCCATCTCCATTGAATGGTCATCATCATAAATTGGTCATTCATTATCAGGTGAATGGTATGCTTAAAGTCCTTGAATGAGTAGTCTATCTACATTGAATGGTCATGATCACCTAAAACTTACATTTTCCCGCGTTTCAAAGAATAGCGGGCAACATTTGTATTAACGATGCGTATGAATTTTCTAATTTAGTCACGTGAAAATTTTCATGTGTGGGAAAATATTTTGAAAGCCTTCACTTTCTATCCAACAGTCGTAGTGTCAAGTTTATTTTTACATATTTCAGATATGTAATAATTTTTGGTTTTAATTCATGTTTTTGCTCATGATTCGTTGTGTTTTGTTTCGAATAATTATATATATATATCTTTTTTTTATACTGTCCAAGTATACCTCTTGAGACGGTCTTCCGAGCATTGGGTTTTTGGACACAGGTTTCCAACTTTTTTTCACTACATATTTAGTTATTAATGTAGTTTGAACGAGTTAACTCGTTTTAGTTGGTTGTTCCTGGCCGGCGGGATCGTCGATGATAGAGACTTTATCATTATTTGTTATTTAACTTAAAAATACAGCATACCAGCATTCAGTCATCATTTATAATTGTAATGATTTATTTATGTATTTATGCTTATGAGTTATATTCGTGAATTTATTGAAATCCGGTGTCCTTCAAGCTGTCTGGGTTATCGGCAATATGAATATATTGTTTTGTTTTATTTAAGCCTATTTATTTATGGGAAAGAAGTTAAGGTAATACACTTATTGCATCTGTAACGTGAACATTTAAGGGCAAGGCAGAATACCAACAAACACATAAAATAGCTAAAATGTTCTATTACGAAATCAAATAATTTAATTTGGGATGTAACGCGTCTTCTGATTGGCTGACGTTGTTTTGTTTATCAGCTCATAGACATAATTTTGTCATGTGACCGTGACGTCGACAACGTTTTTCATGGTTTACTCCGGTTTAAAATGGAATTTAGAATTAAATTATAAGAAATGACTGTAATATTTTTTTCTGTCTATTCGAAATAACATAAAAAATGTGGTGCACACTTTAAAATAACCCGCTACGCGAGTTATTCAGTGTGCACCATATTTTTGATGTTATTTCTTCATAGACAGAAAAAATATTACAGTCATTCCTTAAATAAATCACAGTTTACATCAAATGATTTTAATGTTAATAAGGCACCTATTCCCAACTGGAATATTATATCAATTTTAACCATTAAATGTCACTAATCAGTGGCGGATCCAGAGGGGGGCGTAGAGGGCGTACGTCCCCCTTGGCTTGCACTTTTTTTTTGTAAAATGATTAATCAGACTAGACTTCGTGAACTTTGCCATTTCCCGTGTATTTAATTTTTATGCGACAATTCTTTACTCATAAAGATATTTTTCGCTCGTATTTACTGTAATATATTATTGATTATGTCAAAGTCATGTGATTCGCTACGGTGGAGTTGACCAGTGCGTCGAAAAAACGTCACTCAGTCATTTTGAAACAAGAGGCTCTAAAGCGCATGTTTGGCTCATCTGGATCCAATTTTGTGCATTATCATTGATCAAAATTGCAGTCTAGAATATAATTCATGACTATCAATAACTCCTAAAAGGAGTCGACTGACAATTTTTGACAATTTGATGTCTTGCTGATCATTTTTCTGTTTGCAGTTTTTCTTGATCTTCTTTAGTTTTGGTCAAAAATGCCAAGAATATGTTATAATCATCATTTAGGAGAAGGAGAAAAAACTCCTATAAGGAGTCAATCATCAATTTTGACTGTGTTGACTTGTTTGTAAATCTGTATTGCTTATCATTTTTACTATTAAAACTTCCTATCTATCTATAATAATTACCAAGATAAAACGCAAACAATTGGTAAAAATCGTTACTTTAGTACAATAACTCCTATCAAAGTCGATTAAAGATTCGAATTTAGCCATCATGACTTACATGAAGATCTTGTACTGCTGATATTTTTTGCTATCGATGATTGTTTTCAAATAATAGTTAAAACTGAAAAAAATGGTAAAAATAATCATTTCATAGCAATAACTCCCAAATCAAGTTTTCGGGTAAATAGACAGTAGATAGACCTCAACAGTCAAACATTTCTACCCTGTATCTATCTAAAGCAGTTGGCAAAAATAAAAGACAAAAACCCTATATGCCCTTTTTTAACCATGCATGTAGAATACATGTGCCAAGCACCTGTGCAACGACGGCGCCAAGTGATCCCAATTTAGTTTTCTGGATGAACTGTCCCGGTTGACCTATGGTCTTTTGATGACGCTTCATATGATATTTCTTGTGGTGTAAAGATATTTGCATTGTGACGTCAAAATATTCCGGAAAACCATCAGTATTCAGGCCATCTAAATCAGTTACTGTAAATTCAAAAATTATTGCGAGGTATTTATTAATGCGAATAATGCGACTGGGTGACGATCGCAATTACAAGAACACGCATTCTTAGGTATCGGAATGCAGGTTTTCCTGAAATCGCAATAATTAATCTAGCATTTTTGCCACTTCTTCAAAAATAGCAATAATAAATGCATGCAATAACATCAGAATTTACATGGGCCATGATCAAATCAGTTGCATATCGTGCCAATTTTTATGACACGTATACATGTCAACATGCAAAACCCATTTGATGTCGTGACTCTAGAAAATGATCAAAGGTAATGTTTTTCAACCGATAGTTACGTCTTAAATTTATATAAACATATAGACATTTGTGAGCTTACCTGAACTTAACAGTCAGATAGAGTAAAGGGGCGTGTCAATTCTATCGAGTTCTCTAGGCCGAATGAATTGATACGCCCCTTTTATGTCAATCAGATACAAAATAAAAAATAAAAGACGCGACAGTTTTCAAAGTGATCGCACATTTTAGAATTTTCACTTCTGATCATATTTCTTATATTTCAGATGCGGATCCAGGATTTAGAAAAGGGGCAGGGGGCCCCCAAACTATACAACGTTTAGAGTGGGACTTGTAAAACGTATATGCAATAACCATATATGTGGCTCCGTAAAGGGGGCGGACCCCCTGACCCCTAAAATCCACCTCTGTATTTGAACATGTTAGACGTTTTGTATCAAATCAGATAATGACTGGTAAACTATTCACCTAAATTGTATTGGTAAAGAAATATATGAATATTGGAATTAAGAGAATTTAAAGATAGGAAAGCATTCTGCAATGTCAGAATAAGTGCAGACACCCCAAAAATAGAGATGGATAGTTATCGATGATCCCACTGTCTGTATCACTCTGCTCAGCACTTCATAAAATTGCATATCACGGCTTTGTGACGTCAAGTACGTTAACCCGAAAAAATTCAGACATATCACCAACGTTGATAAGTTTGTATAAAATATCTAAAAATAGATAGGGTAGGTCGACTTCTCACCTATTAATTGTCCATCTGTGATATTTTTTTTTTTGTAAATAGGAGAATGTCATGTCATAGACAACTAAATGAAAGACAATAGCTCCAAAGCATAAAAAAGTCAATCTCATTATTTAATTGCAATAACTCGGGTCGTATAAGGAGTCTATCGAGGTTTTACAGTTTCCCTCTATCTGTTAAACGTTTCAAGTTCATATGTTTTAATAGCCATAACTCCCATGCTGCTTTAAAGTACATTACTGCATTACTAAGTATAGACCACTTTCAAGTGTACACTAACTTGAAAATGACTTGATAACATTAAATTAATTGAATTTTTCGGTTTTACCATTTTAAACGAATACTTCGTGTAACCTGGGAACAGTATATCTAACTGTCAATATATATGTTCCTGGTGTAACCCTATGCCACCTGTACAAAATAGGTGAAAAAATAGACACAGTTTTGGGAACGGAAATAATACAATGTGTTTCCAGATATGAAACTAACAATAGAAAAAACCGGTTAAATTTTTGTTTTTATTGAAATGAAATGAAGTATCATTCCCGTTTCCATTCTCTATTCTATCGTATTGTTGTGTTTATATCATTATAATTTAATTTTGGATGTAACACGTCTTCTGATTGGCTGAAAGTGTTTTGTCTATCAGCTCGTAGACATAATTTTGTCATGTGACCGTAACGTCACCAACGTTTTTTTCAAAATTTACTCCTTAAAATGGAATTTAGAATTAAATTATAAGGAATGACTGTAATATTTTTTCTGTCTATTCCACATAATTTAATGAACAAATAAATTATGTTTTTTTGTGTTCTTGAAATTATGTTTTATTGTGTTCTTGAAATGTGTAAGTGTATTTTGCATTCAAACTACTTTACGCATTTAAATTATTTAAGGAATGACTGTAATATTTATTCTGTCTATGAAGAAATAACCTAAAAAATGTGGTGCACACTTATAAATAACCTGCTACGCGGGTTATTCAGTGTGCACCACATTTTTTTTATGTTATTTCTTCATAGACAGAATAAATATTACAGTCATTCCTTAAATAATTTAAATGCGTAAAGTAGTTTGAATGCAAAATACACTTACACATTTCAAGAACACAATTAAACCAAACAAATAATTATGCACACCAAAATTGCTATTTGTTCATTAAAAACGATAATTCGTAAATGGTGTGCTTTGTATATAACTTGACTTTTAAAGTTTTCCGGACTTGAAATTAGGAACTGAATAAGTAAAGATGTAACGCCAACTATTTTTCAAAAGTTTTAACCATAATCTTAATACATTTGTACACACAGTGGATACGTTTTTTTTCTATTGAACGGTACGATACCGTGTATCACGGAAACAGTTTTTCAATGGTCAATATCTTAACATCCACTACAAAAAGAAGATGTGGTATGATTGCCAATAAGACAACTATTCACCATACACCAAATGACTTGAACGTTATCAATAGATCTAAGTGGTTTCTCACATTGATCATAATATAAGTGTTAAATCTCAAACCAATTGATTTCACGTCAATAAAATACTAACAACACAGTTTATTAATATGACATATTCTTAAAATTTAATATTAAAATATTATAGTTTCTAATATACATGTATACTTATACAAATAAAGAGATAAGAGGCGTTTTAGTCATAGCAATTATAAATCAATATAATAGCGATAAATAGGACCGGAATCATGGACATAATGACGGCTAAAGGTAGTATAATTATAACTTAGTTATGTCTAGCACATATTTAAAAAAAAATATATAACTTTTAAATAATGATAGACGAATAAAAAAAAATATAGTACCGAAAAAAAAAGTTGTTATAGAATTGCAAAGAATCTTTTCAATAATAAACCAATAGATGAATTAAATAGATAAATGATTTAAAAAAAAAGATATCGCAGTCAAATCATTTTAAAATAAAAATAAAAAAGTAGTGTTTTGTATATATATACTGTTTTTTGCCTTTTCCGTCTTTTTGTCATGGCGTTGTCAGTTTATTTTCGACTTTACGTTTGAATCTCTCTTTGGTACCGCCTCTCTTTTGTGGAAGCGCGACATAGCGATCCTTCATTGTGAGGGTTTGGATGGGGCGTCCTACAACTTTTTAAGCCATTTTTCTCTATTCTTTATATTTTTTATCCTTTATTCTCTACTTTGTGTCCAATAATCTCTATTCTGTCAACCCCGTTTAGACCCTCCATTACACTCGATATTATTTCCTTGGTGTAACTAATAGTATGTTTATTGTTCACATTCATTTGCTGTTAAATATTGTACTCCGTGGAAATGCTTCCGTCTTTAATTTTAAATCAACTAGGATTGCCAGTTTTCCTACCGTAGGTTCACTGTTCTCCCCAGGTGCTCCAGTTTCCTCCATCAATAAAAGCTGGTGTCCACGGTGAAGCCAAAAGTGCAAAAAAAGTGGCTAAACACCAAAACTCAAATGTAGTTTTCTCCTACTCGTTATTGTACCATGATTATGTGCTTAATAAAGACTCCAGAATTTTACTTTGCATTCAACGCAAAATATAATAAATTTTGATAACTTCCTCGATTTATAACTAACATAATTATTAAAGTCGCTTCCAATTTAACTGTAAACAGTTGAAATGAATAAAAAAAACAACATAAAAAAAAAGGTTTCGAAAATACGCAATTAATCAATTTATTTGTAAATCACGTGGTGCTGATACGCTTCCGTACTGTTAGGTTACACAATAAGAATTAAACCATTCTAATGAGGTATACACTGATGGTCTTTTCAAACACAAGGTTTTAATGTATGTGAAGTAAGCAGCCGGTTCGTTATTCGATATTCGATATTCAATATCCAACCGGCTGCTAGCAGTCAGTTGGATATTCAAAATTTAGTTGAAAATCATAAAAAAATTAAATACTTGATAACATTAAAAGCACGATTTTCATAGTTAAGAGGACTGATAAGATACGTAGGAAATCGTTTAAAAACCTCTTCAAGCTGTCGTAAATTCTCGTTGTCCTCGAATATAAACCCTTTTCTAAGTTGCATATTTGTCTTTATGTAATATAGATTTTTATCAATAAAACAACTTCAAATATGTACTTTTATATATGATATTTCTTAACACAAAAGGAAAAACCTATAACTCTAGAAACATTTAGAAATATAAATAGAAATATTTATGGAAAGCCCAAAGGTTTTATAAGTTTTATTCGCAACTGTTATTTGTTCAATCGACTAACATTACATGCATTATCAGACTTGTTATTTGTTCAATCGACTAACATTACATGCATTATCAGACTGAGAAAAATTTTAATCATTCGGAAAATTCTGCCAAATGAGATCTTCGGTTAGAAATTTTTACTCTCACCGAATAAATATGGCAAGTTAGAAAGGATGATAAATTTTGGCTTGCACCACAGTTGTGAAATTTTTAAATAATCTGACCTCTTTGAAAGATATTTAAAACAAAACTTCGTTTTTATCATGTTGGACTTAAATACTCATGTTACCCAATAACGATTCGTGAAATATTTCAATACACAAAACTGCTGTGTTAAAAAAAGGTAGATATTGCCTTCATCAAAGCTTTAGACTTGTTATAATTAGCAATTAAATCGCGGGCATAGTGCTTTCAATGGCGTTTTTAAACTACCTGTACTTTTTTGCAGGTCTGATTATAGCAACAATCTTTTTTGCTTGGATTACTCCGTCAGAAGAAAGAGGTAAATAAATTGAAATGACAATTTTAGGGGATACCCAACACTTTGACTAAAATAGATTTGGCTCGTTTAATTTTCATAAAATTTTTACAAAATATTATAAAAATATAAAAAAATAAAGAAATCAATGAGTTTCCTTTTTAGTTGTTACAACTAATGAGTTTCCTTCTTTGTTGTTACAACCATTGAGTTTTCATCTTTGTTGTTACAACCAATGAGTTTCATTTTTTTTATTTTAATGTTGCAACCAATGAGATTCCTGGTTTTTTATGTTGCAACGAATGAGATTCTTTACTCTTACAAAGCAACAAAGGAGATCCTATCACAAAATGGGTTTTATTGCACTGATAATAAAAATAGAGCAGATTAAAATACAGTGGCAAGTTCGAAATTTAAAGGAACACACACCAAAGACCAATCAGTTACAATCTTATGAATCTGTAGCGGAAGAAACAGATATTTGTGTTCACTACATTTAAGACTTTAAGGTTTACTGTAAAACGTCAAATAGTCTGATGCCGTTGAATTGTTCAAAATAGGGTTCAAGACAAAGGAAACCAAAACGTTGCCCTAATTTCGCTCTATTAATAGCTGCTGTAACCTTGACTTTTGACCTATTGACCCAAAATTGAATAGGGGTCTTTCCACACAATGAGACATTATAATCTGAGTTCGGTAATAGTAGAACATTGTGAACATACAGTGCAAAAACTAACATCCGGAAAAAAAAATTGGACTATAGCAGCCGTAACTTGACCTCTAACCGATTGAACTGAAAATCAATAGTTTTCCCAATCACATGGGGCATTATCGAACTAAATTTGGTAAACAGTGGTTAAATTTTTCTCCCGAACTAAGTTTGATAAAAGCTGGACATTTTGTTCAAAATGAAACAAATGGAAACCAAAATTTACTGAATAAACTCATCATAGATACCAGGCTTAAAATTTTGTACGCCAGATAAGCGGGTTGTCTTCAAAAGACTCATTAGTGACGCTCGAATCAGAAAAGTTAAAAAGGCCAAATAAAGTACGTAGTTGAAGAGCATTAAGGACCCAAAACCCAGAAAGGTTTTGCCAAATACATGCCAAGGTAATATATTCCTGAATAGTGATCTTCCTCCTCTTCCCAATGGACATTGGAATGCAAAATAAAGGCAAAAGTAGTATACCGCTGTTCGAAATTCATAAATCGGTTGAGAAAAAACAAATCCGGGTTACAAACTAAAACTGAGGGAAACACATCAAATAAAAGAGGAGAACTACGACACAACAGAAACACTGTTTTAAAACAAAACATGTTTAACAAAAAATGTTACTAATGGCTAAAAAGTTAACTGAAATGTTGCCTCATCGAACATCAGAACAGCTTTCATCATGTTATATGCTGCATTTCGTCATGTTTTAAGCTGCATTCATCATTCTATAAGCTGAAACTTCGCCGCAACTCTGCTAAAAATAAAAAAAGCTAGGAAACCAAGTGAGCTATCAAAACAACAGAAAAAAATATGCACCAGAAGGGTCAGCAAATATTTGCGTTTCTCCTGTTGTCGAAAATGAGTCAAAACCACTGTTTAATACAATACCGGAGTCGAAGAGTCAACAAAACGGAAAATTCCGATATCAAAATTAAAAAAGGTATGCATTATTGAAACACCTATATAACTGCACAAAATTGAAATGAACAGTACATTTTTACCATTTATCTTTTTTGTATTAACGACATCTGTTTTATTAATTATATTCCTGTTTAAATATGTCTAACACGTGTTATCATTTGCCGCAGGACTGTTCTGCTACACATGTTTTAAAGCCAAGAACCCAGACCTTTGCCATGCTGACACACAATGTGAATTAGAAAAGGTAACACATGTTATGATTGATGAAAGATCATTTGTGCTTGAAATGAATTTTACATTGCATTTCAAAATAACACCAGATTTCAGACCAGGATATTGGGTTAATTTACACGACTGTTTCCTTGCATGTGAATATTTGACGATTATGTTAAGCTTTGGACATAGTCTTACGATGCAAACAGATTTTTCATTTTGCGTTTTGGATGAAAACATACGCGTTTGAACTCTTAAGTGGTAAACTTAGTGCAGATGTTGGGATTATGCAATGTTCTCTTCAACTTTAGGAACCAGAGAGACAAAATCTTCGAAAATCTTCGTCCTTATCATATATCCAGTTGTTTTTGGACCCAACCAAGATTTAAATTGTAAACATTCTATCGAATATGGAAGATATATTTTTTAACTTGATGTTCCTATATTACATATTCGATACGTTTAAGTATATAGATATAAGAAGATGTGGTATGAGTGCCAATGAGACAACTTTCCATCCAAGTCACAATTTGTAAAAGTAAACTATTATAGGTCAAAGTACGGCCTTCAACACGGCTTGGCTCACACCGAACAGCATTCTATAAAGGGCCCCAAAATGACTAGTGTAAAACCTTTCAAACAGGAAAACCAATGTTTTCAGTTGTGTTGCTTTCCTGAAATTTCATTTATCCTTATTTTTTTTCAGAACGATCAACTTTGTGGAACTCGCAGGTATAGAGATATCCATGGGTCAACATCGTATGAAAAAGGATGCGTGCCTAAATTAGTGAGTCCAATATTCATCCGCTATGTATATTACTTAATTTATTTTACTTGGTCGTGCATTTATACGATATTTTAATACATTATAGTTATTGAAAGGGAGAAAAAGATTTTGGCCTCATTGTTTTTAAAACAAAACCTGATCTAAGATATTTAACAAGGCTTATAACTTGGAACGCCAGTTTTGTTCCTTTTTCACCACGAATGTGACCTACCGAATTAGACTATTTACCGGATTTGTAATAACATGAGCAACACGACGGGTGCCACATGTGGAGCAGGATCTGCCTACCCTTCCGGAACACCTGAGATCACCGCCAGTTTTTGGTGGGGTTCGTGTTGTTTAGTCTTTAGTTTTCTATGTTGTGTCTTGTGTACTATTTTTTGTCTGTTTGTCTTTTTATTTTTTAGCCATGGCGTTGTCAGTTTATTTTCGATCTATGAGTTTGACTGTCTTTTTGGTATCTTTCGCCCCTCTCTCGTCAAAGTAAGACTTACATTTTTGTACTAGTGGCGATACCAAAAAAGGGACAATCTTAAATTGAAAAGGGTCAGATAATGCAAACATACAAAGATTTACAAATCGAGTATTGATTAAAAGTAAAAATCATAAATAACTAAATTTGTAATTTTCTTTCATTTGAACATCTCTAATTTATTTCTTCTTCCAAATATGCTTCCATATACTAATGTTTTGTCTCTGTTGTCTGTCTGTCCTGGTTACTTTCTTCTCCTTTGTTCTTGTGCTGTTATATAGACATGCGTCTTTTCCGTGTCTGTCTGTCCTGGTTACTTTGTTCTAGTTTGTCCTTGTGCTGCCATATAGACATGTGTCTTTTCTGTTGTCTGATTGTCCTGGTTTCTATCTTCCCTTTTGTTTTTATGTTGTAATCTTGGTATTCTATATATCTCTTATATTACTTGTATTACTGCGACAAGACTAGTCGTTACATTCTTATTAACCAATTTACTTTCATATTAAGACCATATTAAAAAATGACTGGTTTAATTATCTTCGGGAATTTCCAAGTGTTATATTACTTCATTTTCTGAAAGCTCTTTCACATATGAATCTCATTTTTATTATTTTAGCGTATACGTCTTATCATCTCGAGGTAACATGTCTGTTGGATTTTGAGCATTTTTAATATTCTTAACTTAATATTCCGTTGTGGCATATGCTACTGGCTACTTACATTTCATAAGTACCCTTTGAATTACTGTTCTGTTAGTATAATTTGCACCCCCGGTTTTTGATGGGGTTCGTGTTGCTCAGTCTTTAGTTAACTATGTTGTATTTTTGCATATTGTTGTTTTTTGTTTGTCTATTGGCCTTGTTCTGTTTTTGCCCTGGTATTGTCAGTTTATTTCGACTTATGAGTTTTAATGTCCCTTCGGTATCTTTCGTCTCTCTTTTCTGTTGATTGTCCTGTCAAATGCTCTACGAATACATCTTTTCAAGTAACTGACGTTTATTCTTCCATCAATAGAAACGGGGTATAAGAGTTACTGTGACACTTTCTACTAAATGAATTCTATACATGAAAAATCCGAAAATATATTAGCGTTTATATACCATTTACGTCCATCTCTTAATACCATTTTATTAAAAACGTGTGACTTCTCACCCTCTTCACAAGTTCTTATTCTAAATTTACAGACAAACTGAAAGAAAAGTCAAACTTTGCATTGATTAAATAAATTGACCATCGTAGAATCAAATATCTTGTTTTAGGCAAAGAGAAGTCATAACTTCATAAAATCTCTTCGGCTTCAGCAAAAAGTTATCTTATACATTAGCAAAACCTTGATATGTTGATTAACAATGCATGCAGATTGTTATTTGTTCGTGGACATGTTTTTTTAATAGACTGTATTCCTATGAGAAACAACTGTGTTACTTTGATAGCAGCCTAGCTTTTTTATTCGTACTCGGAAATGTTCCACCTTTCCTTGCTACAGCTGCCTTGTTTCTTTCACCGAGTGTTTTTGGTAGAGTTCATGATATGTTTCTGCCTTTTTTTTCTCGGTTATTTTTTTCATGTTGTTTGCCTTTTCGTCTTTGTTTCTGTCTAACAGATGGTAATCTACATCGACTAAAGATTTAGGTTGACCTTTAGGGTGTCCTTAACCTCGTATTTTTAAGAACCAAACCATTTACAATATCTTATCTGTCGTGAGTGACTAATTGCATCTTACTTTATTGCATTGTTTATGTTTATAATAAATCCAATGTTGACCAAGTTTCAATTATTGTCCATTAATTATAAGACATTAGTGGTACTGATCTATTTCAATTTTTCTTAAATTCTTTTATCCACATGTGAGACGAATAGTTTAAAGTACCAAGTCATGAATACGACAGTTTTTATCACATAGTCCGTTTCTATGTATGTTGGCGTTTGTTTTTGTAGCAGTTCAGTGTTTCTGTTGTTCCGTTTTGTTTCCTCTTATAGTTGATGTGTTTCCGTCAGTTTTAGTTTGTGACCCTGATTTGTTTCAGTTAAATCGATTTATGACTATTGAGCAGCGGTATACTACTATTGCCTTTATTTAATACATTGTTTCTTGCAATTTTTATCAGATGTGTCCGAATTCAAGAACTATTGACCAGTTTAGCCCTGTCGGACGCCGTCGCCGTCGCCAGACCGAAGACGTCATACAATGTTGCGACACTGATTATTGCAATAAAGATCACTTCAAATCAGGTATGGAGCGTCAACAAATTTGAATAAGCACTGTCATACGTTTACGACCCCAAATATGGAATTTAATAACTCCGTATATATCGTATTAGGTCACACTGTGTAACGAATTTATCTTACCGACTATCTTAATATTGGGGAAAAACGTATAGCAAAAATACTGAACTTCAAGGCAAATTCAAAAATGGGAAGTCCATAAAAACTGACAAAATCAAACGCTATCAATCAACGAAACAAGTGAAAAACAACTGCCATATTCGTATTAATATTTAGACGTAGTTGTAAACCTTGATATCACAATTTTAGCACATCATTAAACAGAGCATTCAATTTTTACAATGAGAAAGTCACCGTCAATAAGACATGTTTTTGTCTAAAAAGCATAACAAATTATAATTATGCATGCTGACAATGTATATTAATTTGAGAACAACACCGGTTTTTGCTTAAAGAACGTAACTCTACTACTAACAGTGCAGTGTATTTAAGATAATCCACGCCACTGGCTGTGTATTCAACAAAATTCACGTCCACTGACTTATATCTGATATATACGGTTCCCATGTTTGCTTAGAAATGAAAAAAAGGTGAAGCAGCGGAATAGCTTGAGTCCCTCATTGTTTAGGTACTTTTTTTTTTTTGATAAAAATGATTCCGTGTCTTTGGGCAAAACATTGACATGACATAATACATATTAAGTTCGATAAAGCCTTTGCAACCATGACTGATATCGATATCTCACCGATGTATGATACAGTCATTGATTGTATTAAACTATCGACTTTTATTTTTAACTTAAAAGTATGATAAAATCCAAAATATCATATAATAGTTAAATTTAGTTTATGGAAGAATATTATTCCATGTTTAGAGAGCCAGAGACAGGAGCAAGAATGTATGGAACTAACTGTGACATTTATCGTTGACAGATAGATTTCAAAAATTGAAAACACAATTATTGTTAAAGAAAAGTATGATAAAAAACTTTCGAATATAGATAAAAGTTTAAAACTATATCTTTATATGAAATATGAAAATTAAATTAAAATGGAGGACTACATTTTCAAACATTAATATAATAGTCAACTTTTAACAAAGGTCCGTATAAATGACCACAACAAGGTAGTCAAATTAGGTCGATACAAAACAATTCGAAGAAAACATAGAACTTGTAAAATATTAGATGATGAGGAACACTTTTCCTTATCAAATTAATACAAATATTAGAATTTTTGTTAAAAATGTTTTTTTAGAAAACACCTTTTTTGGTATAGAACTTCAGAGAGTATGAAGCCACACTGTCATAATCTTAAAAATTATCTGCAAAAAGAGTGAAGAACAGTTGAATATCTAACCAACAGGGCGACGGACGACGATCGACCTATAAATTTGCAGGTGTCAGGTGTGCAATTTTGAAGCACAACATAAAATCTTTTCTTTGTTTGATACTTGTTGGTATAACGACCAAAGAATCATATAAAAGAAAATCATTCAACAGACGTTAACAATATCAAATCGATTGAAAAATAAAATAAAATAAATTCTTATCTTTTTTAATTTTTTTTTCTCTCCGCTTCGGTGATAAAAGATACACAGTGATAGTGATTGGGCTTTATAAAGCAAACCATGGCGTCCAGATTGATCAACGATCTTTCTCAATATATTTACATATAAGTAATTATTAACTTGACTTGCTTAACTTGATTTAGGGTTGAGTTGTTTGCACCTTGTGTATAGTTGTAGTTTATGTACTGTGTATTTTTTTTGTTGTGTGTTGCATAACTTGATATAGTTTTACTTTTGCCATGAAGATTATTTAAATATTTTGGAAATAACAAAATACACGAGGCTAAAAGAAAGTAACCGGTGCCCTATGAGCAACGACAAATCCATAAAAACAAAAGCAATAAACCACGATGTACCTGACTTTGGACATCCATATGTACCTCGCCGTTTGTACCATACACCACAACGAAAACTTCATTTAAACTTGAGGCATAATTTTCGACAAAACTCACATCTTTGATTTGCGACAAAAGGACAACATTGAAATACGAAAAAGGTCACACAGAAGAAAATGTCAATAAAACACAAAATGATTGTGCACGCCCAATTGAAGAATGGGGCAGAATTTTTTTGTGTTTTTTCTAAATATTTTCTGTGATCAGAAGATGTGACCGCCATGGCATGTTAACGTATATGGAGCTACGCCCCTGCTAAATCAAATAAATTTGCAAGAATAACTGTCTAAAAAATCCTTTATGTCTTCTACTATATATAAAAAAAATATAAAAACTTATGGCATTGTCTTTATTGACTTAAACTTTTAATTTATTAATGCTTGCTTACATAATGAGCATGATTCTTATTTTAGCGCCAACGACTCCTATCCCTGATGTCTCTACAGGTTCATGTCAGTCACAAGATGTAGAGCATTGCGTAGTATGGTCACAAGCTTTGAAATCGGACATTTGTAACGAACCAATAGTGGCGAATCATTTGTGTCGTCATTTTTGTGGACGCTGCGGTGTTGAAGTGACAACTGATCAACAAAAAAATTGTATAGACGAACCAATATGTCAGGCTTTAAGTCAACATTTTCCAATATGTTCAGACGAAATAACGGCAGTGAAAACATGTCCAAAAACCTGCAAAAGATGTGGTGACGTCATGCCTGCAACAAGTACAATTAGTTCAAGTAACATGCTATCCGAGGAAACGTCTACTATAAATTCTAGGCTTACATCACAAACAGCTCATCCAAATGAAAGTACTGCATGTAAATATCTATTATCACGATATAATCAGAAAATCATTTGCAGCGATAAGCTTATTTCAAAAATATGTCCACTTACTTGCAATGCTTCCGGTATAATGCAGTCATCCATCAATAGTAAAGACATAACAACTTCCGGTGGAGCCACTTATGACGGAACAACTCCTGTCTCTAGCAAGATCACACCAATTACTGCGATACCAAACTTCACCGGAAATGGTTCTCCCAATAATTCAAGTGGTGTACCAAAAATGTACAATAATACAAGTCCCACAACATCTACAACCAGTCTACCAGTGATAACCCACCCACACTGCCGTGACCTTGATCCAAATTGTCCATATTTGCAAAAAAGTGTCAACATTTGTTCTAATGCTGAAGTTGCCCTCGGTATAGGATGTCACCTGACCTGTGGATATTGCAGTAAGTTGTCTATGAAATAACACTTTTTAAAAGCTTTCTTAATAAAGGTATATTTCTCTGTTGATTTAGATTATAAATTTTTGAAAATAATTGTCCGTTTTGTTTTGTATTTTATATACAGTTAACAACATATTTTATGAAACTATCTGTTGATTTTTGATAACATTAATTTTTAGATACTATTACGTCTTGAAATTGTGACTAGTTCAATGATTGAAAACAACTCTTTATAAATTTCGTGCTTCCGAAGCGCTCAATAAATATATTGAGTATTACCTTAAACTCAAAATTAATCAAACTTCCAACAATTCTTTTTTCCATAAAATATTTGACAAGCACGAATTGTTTGTTTATAGAGACAAAATTAATAATAAAAAATATAATACGTTATGAAAATTACGTCGTCAATTCAAATATTAGCAATAAATAATGAAAAAAAAAACAAAAAAAAAAACGAGGAAGACATAAGCTTAAACTATTTTCAATGTGTCAATTATTCCCAGACATGTATGTCTGACTGATCTCTTCACTTACATATGGAAATTGACAACGATTTTCGTTTGAGAGCACAAATGTGAAACAAATGAGCTGATTTCAACTTTCTACATGGGAATTTTCCATTTCTATGTAGCAACATATCAGCAGCGCATGCATATGGAGTAGATATCTCAAAGTAAATAAGATATTCCAGAGCTTGTGTTTTCTATCGTGATTTCCTTGATAGATGAATGCTGCTTAGGTTTCCTAGTGGTAAAATTGAAGTTATCTCTTCGAAATTAAAGTTCAGTTAACTCTACCATGCTTTGGTTGACCTGGATGAAATATCTGTTACGGTTAATACTGCCATGTGTTGCTGGAATATGAATAATATTACCTCTAAACTTGAAAGTGATTGTATCAATTTGTTAATATTTTTTTTTTAATTTGTGAATAATATCCTATAGGTAACCACTTTCCATGTGCTGATTTGGATGGTTTGACACACTATTGTCAATATGAACCTAGGGATGTTGTCTGCTATGACGAACAATCAGTAATTAAATCTCAGTGCTATGCTACCTGTGGACACTGTGGTGAGTATGTGTGTAACTTAATTAACTTAAAATATGCTTTGGCCTTGAGCATCAGTGAAAAGACATTATTTGTTGAAATGTGGATCTGCTGCAGTAAAATTGGTATCGTTAATGTTATTACTACCACTGGGTCGATACCACTGCTTATAGACTGTTAGTCCCCCAGGGTATCGCCAGCCCAGTAGACAGTTTTTCGGTACTGGAAGAGTACTTCGGTACTTGCAGGAAATTCGGAGATTATTTTATTTGAATTTGCTGTTATTAAATTTAAAATTCGTCTTAAATTAAGGAATGTATCTCCCTCATGCATAGTTCTGATTTTTTGTCAGGGTTTGGCGTTACTTTTGGTCGTTTTTATTATTTAATTAGCTCTTAAACGATTGTATTAGGTTTTGCCTTGAAAGTATTTTGGCCTAGAACATCCAGAAGAGACATTGTTTGCCGATAAAGCCTGTAAAGACAATGATACACAACATTATTGCAAACAAATCAACATTGATGTGGACTGCTTCAACGAACAACACATAATTACTTCCGGTTGTTACTCAACATGTCATCGCTGTGGTGAGAGACATTTTAAATGAGAAACAAATTATTTTCGCGACTTTCGCCAGTCGAAAAATAATGAGAATATAAATCGTCGCGAAACCGTAACACTTGGATCTTCCCTTATTTAAATGCACTATGTAAATATGAAAATAGCGAAATTAAATCGCCGCGAAATGGACTAGAAAGGGCTAAACGCAAAAGTCATCAGTAGAAAAAATACTTTAAAAAGAATTTGCAAAACTTCACGACTCAAATTAGCACAGACAAGACCATGACACAAAGAAAAAGATGAAATGACATATAGCAGCCCAAAAAGCTCTATGGAAGTGAATAATAATCAAGCAACTCTTTAAATATTTTCATTGACGTCATTTTTAAAATCTATTGTCCTGTCTTCATGTTTGAAATAAGTCTTTTTTTTTAACCAGATCTGTATCCAAATTCTGATGTAACACTTCCTATGGTGACAATGGATTCAACAGTTGGCTTGGTAACCAAAGAACCGGAAATCTTTCAAACGACTCCTTTAGGTGACAAATCGTGCCTTGACCATGAAAATCAGAACATGCAATATTGCCGTCTTCTAGATAAAAATATAGTGTGTCAGAATGAATTATACATCAAAAGTTATGGCTGTTTTTCTACTTGTTCTCGTTGTGGTAAGATATATAATAGTCCATGTACCATAATTGATCATGTGATCCCTTATCATGTGATCCCTTAAAAAAGCAGGAGGTAGGTGTAACAAATAGACTTCCTCGTCAAAAACAGGGAATCGTAGTATAATTTATTTAGCAAATGTCGATAGAATTGCAGCATCTATACTCGAATGTGAACAAATAGAAATGAATTTTGGAACAACAATGTTTCTTTACTAGCTAGTTTGGTGGGGTTTGTGTTGCTCAGTCTTTTGTATGAGTTGGTAAACAGGTCGAATGGTTTTAAAAAGTGAAAGGAACATTGAAAGATTTCAGTTATGGTATGACTTATTTGTATTGAAGTGCAATTATAATCTAATCTAATTTAACGTGCGGGTTTTGTTGCATGATATGCACATTTCTTCATTTACTTTCAAGTCAGAGCCAAACGTAACTAAAATGTAGAAGAATAGAGGATGTTGAAATGCCTTAACGATAAAAAACAACAATGAAATTGATCTTCCTTTGCTTTGGCGTTTGTTAAGTGCGGATCGTGTGTCATAAATAGATACACAAATTATAACTTCTTTTCCATTATATGAAGATCAATATTTGCTGTAATTCTAAGCGAATATCCAAAATCTGAAGTATTTGAAAATTTATCTGTGGCGTTGCTGTAATATTTGTTTCACTTATGTGTCATCAACTTATATACTAGGATAATCTTTAATCATAGTTTGATTTGATTTTGATTTTTGGTGTTTTAACGCCACTTTTAAGCACCGCTTTTGGGCTATTTCGTGGCGGCCAGTTTTTATTGGTGGAGGAAGCCGGAGTGCCCGGAGAAAACCACCGACCTTCGATAGGAAAACTGACAATCCTAGTGAATTAAGATTGGAGTCGAGTGCACCCGCACGAGCGGGGTTCGAACTCACAACCTCAGTGTTGACTGGCTAGTGATTACAGTAGTAACTACTTAGACCACTCGGCCACCGAGGCCCCTTTCATAGTTTGAAAATGTAAATCTAGATGTCATTATCTAATTTACATTCATGAATTTTAAGTTAATTTGGGGTATGCATCAACGGGACAATAATACAACGACATCAATAACAAAAGATACAGAGAGCAATATCAAATCTTCAACAATAGATCGCATATTTCCTTTTTCTCATATCAACAATTGTTAAACATATGATACACGTTGATGGAATAAATGTAATTATATACTAAAGACTATTTGTCTTGTGTTCACTTGTTTTCCGTAGATCTTATTAATAAACCAACTACAACAGAAGGACAGGAGACAACAAATAGTGAATTAAATACGGAAGGGCTCACAACTAGTTTGACAACCACTACTGGCACAGACGAAGCAATATCAGAATCCTCAACGACGAATGAACTTTCAACTACGGAAGAAATGTCGACTGTAGAAGAAACTACCGAAAAGATGTCGACTACCGACACAATATCAACAACAGAGGAAATGTCAACGACAGAAGAGGTGTCTACAACGGAAGAGGTATCAACAACTGAAGAAGTGTCAACAACTGAAGAGTTGTCAACAACAGATGAAGTGTCAACAACTGAAGATGTGTCAACAACCGAAGAGGTTACTACCACAGATGAAGCCACGACTGAGTCAATCTCGACCACAGAGGAAACCACATTAGAAGCGACAACTGAACAAACCACAGAGCAAATGACGACAACAATTGAGCAGACGACAACAGTAGATCCGTTTGCAGCATGCAAAGGTCCTATTACAAAAAGTGAGGAGAATATATATATGTTTACGGTTGGCCTTATACAACAATATCTTTTTTTTAATCCAGCAAATTGATTTCACAAAAAAAAAACATCCAAAACAATGGAATCAGATTTCTTCAGCCTTTAAACTTTCAGTCTCTTTAAAAATAATGTTTTGTAATTCTGTCAACAAACAACATCTTTTTTGTGTGTAAATCACATTAATGACATAAACTGATTGATAAATGAATTAGGTATTGACAATTCACTTGGAAACTCAACATATACCCCGCGACACTTACCAAGGAGGAAACTATGGATAATCATAGGTCTTTTCTATGTTTCTTTGGAATTTCAACCAAAGATAAAAAAAAACTGGATCTACCTTCACTGTATTGGATACCTAAATTACACAAGTTTCCTGGCAAACAACGTTATATTGCTGGATCTTCCGAGTGCTATAAGAAACTTCTTTCTAATTTATTAACATCAATTTTATCAGCAATTAAAGCCGGGCTTTAAAGTTATTTTGATGTGAAACTACCTGTTCTAGAGGCGGCTTTAATCAGCTGTGGATACTCAAAAATTCGACAGATCTGTTATAATACATACAATCTAAGATTCTTTCATCTTGCAACAGTATTAAAGCATTTGACGTTTCTACACTTTACACAATTATTCCCCATTCCAAAGTAAAAGACTAATTGAAAGAGTTGGTCCTGCTTTGTTTCATAAAAAAAGAATGGCCAACGTAGATACAAGTATCTTGTCTTAGGGAGTGATAAATCGTACTTTGTAAAAACTAACTCTGATCAAACAAAATATTCTCTGAAACTGACATTATCAAGATACTTGATTTCTTGATTGACAACATATTTGTTACGTCTAGAGGACGTGTTTTTCAACAAACAATCGGAATTCCATTGGGAACCGATAGTTCCTCTTCTTGTCGACTTGTTCCTTTATTCCATGGCGTTATTAGTTTATTTTCGACTTATGAGTTTTTATGTCCCTTTAGTATCTTTTGCCTCTCTCTCAAAAATGTAATGTACTTCCTAAATGATCAAATATTTTTTACAGAGACTGGACAGTTTTACTTGATGCGTGACAAAGGTCTTCTTAGTTTCATGTCAACATTTAAATTACAATTATCCTCGCCTAAAGTTAAATGGTTAGTTATATTCAACCCAGAGATTGGACTGTGTCAGAACATTTCGATATACAATACTTCACAAGAAATAAATATTCCGACAGAATTCAAAGTCAACAGAAATGAAATTGAAAACAAAGGAATTCATATAATTACATCAAGCAAAACTGATTTAAATGCTATATACAAGGACCCAAGCACCAGTGAAGGCCTTTTTATTTTCCCATTAGAAAAGCTGTCTACAACATATATCGCTCCGTCTTTCACTCCCGCCACTGGAGAATCGTTTATTGGTATCGTTGCAACAAAACCAAACACAGAAGTGAATATAACACTGAAACTACCTAACACTGACAAAATAACTTTTAATAATACAAAGTATGGAAATGGAGAAACAATTTCCGTTCATTTAGGAGAAAGGGGGACCCTTGAACTGTCAAGCCAAACTGATCTCACTGGAACAATTATCCAGGCGAACAAAGATATAGGAGTGCAGTCTGGGGTTGACGCTGCAAAAGTACCTGTAAATAGTGGTTTGATGAATCAGTTATTAGAAATGGTACCGCCAGTTAACGAACTAGGAAAGTCATTTTTCATACCACCATTATTTGAAAACAAAGAATTTATATTACGTTTAATCGCTGCGCATCCAAATACAACAATTACTCTTCTTGGAATAAATTCTAAACAAGCCACCGTTGTGGTAGACCAAATAGGGGATCACATAGATATCCATAGCAACGCCTCTATAAAAGTACAATCTGACAAACCAGTAATGGCAGTTTATTATCAACAAGGAGAAACTAAACCAGTCGTACCTTTTATGGTTATTATTAAACCAGAAGGCAAACTTGGAGGAGTTCAAGAGTTTACCATTCCTGATGACGGGTTAAGACATCATATTCTTATTACCGCTAAGAGTACTGAATACCCCTTTCTTCAGATTGACGGGAAAGGTGTTATTTATAGAAATCCTCATGTGTACGATACACAGAGTTTAAATTCCACATATGTTGTTGCAAGGGCGGACATTGGCACAGGACATCATACCATAAGTTCGTCATACCCGATTCTTATGAAAGTCAAACCTGGAATTATCATCTATGCCGATTCCGACAAGGACATTGCTTATGGTTATCCTGTGTAAAAATTTGTCCAATAATGTAACGTAACACGAAGTTAAGTTTGTATTATATGTAGACTATAATAGTAAATCGTATGGAATACTTAATAGATTTACGTCATATCTTTGAGAAAGAAAAATATCTCTGTAGTTATCCTGCTAACAGGAACGATGCAATTTAATCACAATAATGTAAAGACGTTTATCATTATAATTATAAAGATAACAATTATATTTATGTTTGTTTATTTTCACCGAAATTGAAATGGGACTATTCTTTGAATCTGTATTATTAAGTAATAAAATTGAGAATGGAAACAGGGAATGTGACAACAACCCAACCAAAGTGCAGAAAACAATCCAAGACCACAAATGGTCTTCAACAAAGCGAGAAAATCCCGCACTCGCAGGCGGGCTTGAGCTGGCCCCTTAACAATAATGTATACTAGTTCAGCGAAAATGGACGCCACACATAACTCCAAAACATATAAATGAATCAAAATAAAAAAAAACACACAAGACTAACAGAGGCCAAAGCTTCCTGACTTGGTACAGTTGAAAAAATGCGGCGGGGTTAAACATGTTTTGTGAGATCTCAACCCTCCTCCTATATCTCTAACCAATGTAGAATAAACAAACACACAGCAATACGCACAGTAAAACTCAGTTTAAAAGATGTCCGATGTTAGAATAGATAACAGAAGAAACTAAGCAAAATGAGAGTGATGAACATAAATTAACAAAGGACTACTAGCAGTTACTGACATGCCAATTCCAGACCTCAATTTAACTGATTGAAAGATTATGTCTTTATCATATGCTTGACCTGCACTTGTGTTTTAATTTTTTTCATAAAAAATTTAAAAAAATACCAAGGTGCAACCAACATTTATTAAGGTTCATCATAACAAATGGACAAATATGGCCGTATTTTCACCTCAAAAATTACTCTGTGTACAGACTTACCTGTGCAGTTTGGAAAGTTTTACGGCCTGGCATCCACTAGATATATAAAAGTTAAATTTATTTTTTATATCAGAATCTTTGATTATGATGGGCATTTTTCCGTTCCTACAGAAGGTGTAAAAATAAACTAAGTTGGGATATAACTTTGAGATGCTCCCTCTCAGGTAACAACTGATTTGTATTGTATTGATTGTCCTTGATTGGCATGGACAATAGATATCTACACATCTATAGGTGAGTTAAAGGTACTAACTGAGTGGACAGTATCAAATGCAATTGAGGTGTTTGTTTATTTTTACACCTTCTGCAGGAAGGAAAAAATGCCCATCATATTCAAAAAAAGATTTTATATGCAAAATGAATTTAACTTTTATATATCTATTTGATGCCAGGCCTTAAAACTTTCCAAACTGCACAGGTAAGTCTGTACACAGAGAAGTTTTTGATGTGAAAATACGGCCATATCTGTCCATTTGTTATGATGAACCTTAATTGAAGAAAGACAGGCATCAGCAATGGCAAAAAAGAGGAAAGGACAAACATGTGAACAGTCCATAAAACATAGAAAATTAAAGACTGACCTCTTATGACTGGACTCGGTGCCTCGGAAAGAACGCAGTAAATTTTTACTCTCCTAGAGACATCCGCCATGTCGCTCATGACAGGCAAAAATCCGGAGATAAATCGGATTCGTATGGGAATTTACAAATGAGAAATGCACCGACTCTCTAATAGGAAAAGCAAAACGTTTGACTACTACTAGTATATAACCTAGGAGATATATATCCCATATACACGCAATGCTCGAATGTTGCTACATAAAAATGGAAAGTTCTCAATGGAAAACTGAAGCTATCCTTAGCCGTTAAGATTAATCCTCAGATAACCCTTACTGTAATTTCTGTATATCGAGATACGATCGAATATAACTGTAGATACAGAATCCTTTATTTCAAGTTCAGTGTGGTAATGGCGATGAACATATTTATCAAACTATATGTATGAATCATTTATTGAGAGCGAATCATCTATATGATACAAAATGAAGTTATTATAATGCTAGCTTACTTTCCTTCAGAAGCCCCATTATGAAGTTTTCTCCATACTAATAAATGAACAAGTCGGTAGCAAGAGGAACACATGTCCAATTGGTTCTAATTACTAAAAAATGAACAAGTCAGTAGCAAGAGGAACACATGTCCAATTGGTTCTAATTGGAATGGCTGCTGTCTGTTGATAAAGCGTCTAAAAAACGTATCAAATTTCAGGACTGTTTGGAAAGAATCATAGTGTTTTTAACAAAGTAGGATTTGATAAATAAAAGCAACAGTAGTATAAAGTTAAATCACAAAAATACTGAACTCCGAGGAAAATTCAAAACGGAAAGTCCCTAATCAAATGGCAAAATCAAAAGCACAAACACATCAAACGAATGGACAACAACTGTCATATTCCGGACTTGGTACAATAGTCATAACTCGATTAAGCTAAAACAAATCCGGGCAACAAACCAAAACCGAGGGAAACACATCAACTATAAGAGGAAAACAACGGAACAACAGAAACACTGAACTGCAACAAAAACAAACGCCAACTTACAAAGAAACGGACTATTTGATAACAACTGCCATATTCTTGACTTGGTACAGGACATTTTAAGAAAAAATGGTGGGTTGAACCTGGTTTTATGGCTAGCCAAACCTCCCGCTTATATGGTAATGTTAAAAATACCGCTAAAATGACAACATTACGTGACAGGAATACAGTACAAATAAACGCAAGAACACTCAGGACAGAGAAATACATAAATAAATGATATAATAGTACATTGACCTTAACTAAAATATGATATTGTTATCTTCGTTGGCAGTTTTTATGAATGAAGTACCTTGAAGAACACACATATAAATGGCGTAGAGCAAATTGTTGTATGCTATTGGAAGAATAAAATGTTGTGCTCTAATTAAGACCTTAACACTTTATTTGGTACTCGTCATATGTTGATGACCAGACGATATCTTTCCTTTTTATATATTCCATGGTAGCAGTCCCAATTGCGTTAATATAGATATCCTATAATGAAAATTCAATTTCAAATATGGCTACTGCAAGTTTATGTCTACCTAAAACTATGTCAAATTTATAATAGTGAGTGTTGCATCGTCATTATAACGCAGATCCTTCATGTTATGACGTCACATACCTTTATAATACCAAGTGATATATGGTACAATTGATCAAAGATATAAGCCTGTTACAGAAAAAAGTAAAATAGCAAAAATACCGAACTCCAAGGAAAATTCAAATCGGAAAGTCCCTTATCAAATGGCAAGATCAAAAGCTCAAACACATCAAACGAATGGAAAACAACTGTCTTGTTCCTGACTTGGTACAGACATTTCCTAATGTAGAAAATGGTGGTAATGGAACTTAACTTGTATATAGGTTAATTTATTTTTCATCCAGGTATGACTAAAATACATGTCTTGCCACATTAATAAATTGCAAAAAGCAGACGAATTGAATTTAAATTCATCTCAATACTTGATCACTAATGACAAAAGGTGATGGTTGATTGGTGATTTGCGTCAGTTACAAAAATAACATGCATATCATGACTAGAATGTGTAAATGCGTTTGCAATATTAAAATTGAGAAGATTCTGATGACACAAACGTGCAATTCCTCAGGAATTGACCATGCTCCTCCGACTCCGAGACAATAAATGCATACTTGAAATTTGAATATGAATATAAATGTTTTATGCAATCTGTATTACGATACCACGTTTCTTTGATTATCAAGTGTCAGTAAACCATTGCATTTTATATTCATATCATGACTGGTAAAAGTGTTTTTTTTTTAAATAACTGATCATTGTTTTGTTGATAATATTTGATATGAAATTATTTCGTAACTTGTGATAGAGGAACTTATCTTGTACGTGTTCTCAAAGGTGGAACACCTTTACGCATGTATATTTCTTAGTATTTGGCAAATGTCTTGTCCAGCGCTTTCGCGCTTTGGTTATATTTGTTCTAATGTTGTACTGTTACATCACTGTTCCAGGTTAGGGGAGGATTGAGCGCTCACAATCACGTTCTGTATGTGCCTGTCCCATGTCGTGAGCCTGTAAGTCAATGGTTGTCGTTGGTTTATACATAAATCTGTTCGTTTGTTTTTTCGTTTGATTTGTTATCTAATTTTGTAATGTCGGGCCTTTTATAGCTGACTATATGGTATGGGTTTGCTCAATGTTAATCTATTATAATTTTAAGATAATTACCATAGAATGAAAAAAAAATGTAAAATTTGTCATTTTTAAAGGGCAATAACTCCTATAAAAAGTCGTCTGACAGTTTTGATGTAAATGGACAATGGGTTGTTCTAATAATTCTCAATATTTCTGCCGTACAATTCTCTATTTGTATCGGTTTTCAAGATAATAGACAAAACTTGCATTTTCCCCTGTTTTATTTTTAGTCATGTCGGCCATGTTATTTGGCAGACTAGGTCATCTAATCGACATTTTTTAAAACTAAATACCCAAATGAAGATTGTGACCAACTTTAGTTGGCTCAGTAGTTTCAGAGAAGATTTTTGTAAGAGTTAACGATGACGGACGATGACGGACGCCAAGTGATGAGAAAGCTCACTAAAAAGTTAAAAAATTACTTAAAGTTTTTATTGTGATCTGGTTGCTATCTCGTGGACGTTTACCAAATATTTCTTTTAATACATAAACACATTGCACCTATGGTATAGTATTATTCTTATTACTCAATTTTCTGAAATTTTCTATTCCTTTTTGTTTTTCATGCAAACAGAGTTAAAAGGTATGGATCAAGTACTCAAAACTAGTTTAACCCGGTCATATGTGAGATTGCCTGGCCTAATTTCATGGTTTTTTTCACTGAATATTTAAGTGCTTTGCACTTTAATAACTTAAAAGATGAGTGGTCTCTATCGAATTCAGAACCTCTGTTTAGAATGTGGTGTTGAAAATGGTCTACTTATGGAAATTTAATGCACGTTTTTTATTTCGTTTTCCGTAATTTAATTACATCCGTTTAACAATTATTAACAGCACTGACGTTGGAAACAGAATGCTTTGACGACTTTTCTCCCAGCAAGACAAAATGATAGAATAGAATACGAAACGGGGAATGTGTCAAAAGGACAACAACCCGACCAAAGAGTAACAAAAGTGCACACGCTGAAATGTCTCGCCTGTTTTACTAACCATTGATTTTATGTTGAAAGTCTTAAAGATAAAGGTTTTACTACAAGTATCACATAAACTTAACTTTAATAAAGATCCATGACAATGAGGTCAAGGTCAGATAAAAACTGTCACACAGACAGGTACACCTTTCAATTATTCCATACACCAAATATAGTTGACCTATTGCTTATGGCGATTGAAAAACAGATCAAAACACAAAAATTTAGCGTTGTCCAATGAACCATGGAAATGAGGTCATGGTCAGATGATACTGGCTAGATAGACATGTACACCTTACCATCATTCAATACACCAATTATAGTTGACCTATTGATATTAGTCTTTGATAAACAGACCAAAACACAAAAATTAACATTGACCAATGAACCATGAAAATGAGGTCAGGGTCAGATGAAACCTGCTAGACAGACATGTACACCTTACAATCATTCCATACACCAATTATAGTTGACCTATTGCTATTAGTATTTGAAAAACAGACCAAAACAAAAAAACTTAACATTGACCAATGAACCATGAAAATGAGGTCAAGGTCAGATGACACCCACAAGACAGACATGTACACCTTACAATCATTCCATACACCAATTATAGTTGACCTATTGCTATTATTATTTGAAAAACAGACCAAAACAAAAAAACTTAACATTGACCAATTAACCATGAAAATGAGGTCAGGGTTAGATGACACCCGCCAGACAGACATGTACACCTTACAATCATTCCATACACCAAATATAGTTGACCTATTGCTTACAAGATTTGAAAAACAGACCAAAACACCAACGAGAGGCTGTCAGAGCGACATCAAACAGGATTTTTTTTAATTTATTTGTGTCCTAACAATCATCAATATTGAACTTGACCTCCATTTTGTCATCAGTAACAACATATTAAAATTTGAAAAGCTTTGGTTGAAAGGTTCATGAGTTAAAGCACGGACACGACTGGAAAGACCATTTTTCAATCTTTCAAGAACCATAACTCCTGAACGGTGAAAGTGAAAATCGTCAATATTGAACTTGACCTCCATTTTGTCATTAGTAACAACATATTAAAATTTAAAAAGCTTTGGTTTAACGGTTCATGAGTAAATGCACGGACACAACTTGAAAGACAATTTTTCAATCTTTCAAGAACCATAACTCCTGAACGGTGAAAGTGAAAATCGTCAATATTGAACTTGACCTCCAATATGTCATCAGTAACAAGATATTAAAATCTGAAAAGCTTCGGTTGAACGGTTCATGAGTAAATGCACGGACACTGTTTGGCAGCCGCCCGCCGTACATCTCCAAATCAATAATCGATTTTTCCTTCGGAAATCCGGTTTAAAATTAACAAAGACCAATGAACCATGAAAATGAGGTCAAGAAAAGGCAACAGTAGTATACCGCTGTTCGAAATTCATAAATCGATTGAGAAAAAAAACCAAATCCGGGTTACAAACTAAAACTGAGGAAAACACATCAAATATAAGAGAACTACGACACAACAGAATCACAACATTAAAATGTAAAACACACAGAAACGAACTATTATATAACAATGGCCATTTTCCTGACTTGGAACAGAACATTTTAAGAAAAAAATGGTGGGTTGAACCTGGTTTTGTGCCTAGCCAAACCTCCAAAGCTCAGATGAAACCTGCCATTCTGACATGTACCCCTTACAATCATTCCATACACCACATATAGTTGACCTGCTGCTTGTAGTATCTGAGAACCGGACCTAATCATGTAACTTTAACCTTAATCACTGATCCATGATGAATTGAGGTCAAGGTCAGGTTAACCCTGTCTGATGGACATGTAGATGTTGCAAGGAACCCATATACCAAATACAGTTATCCTATTACTCATAATAAGTGAGAAATTAACATGACAAAAAAACTAATTTTTTTTCTAGTCACTGAACCATGAAAATTAGGTCAAGGACAATGGGCATATAACAGACGGAAACTTCGTAACACAAGGTATGAAGCATCCAGGTCTTCTACCTTCTGAAATATAAGGCTTTATACAAATAGTTTATGCCACCGCCGGATAGTAATACCTATGTCTCGCATACTGCAACTTTTGTCGCAGGCAAGACATAAAAAAAAACAGCCCAGGGCCATCAATGGTTCTTCAACGCAGTGAGAAAATCCCTATCACTCAAATAAACCCAAACTTTCAATATAAACATGTATCGTATCATTTTTCAGTAGGACAACCCTACTAGTTTTGAAATAAACTATCTCGCTGCGTTGAAGACCCATTGGTGGCCTTGGGCTGTTTTCTGCTCTTTTGTCAGGTTGTCGTCTCTTTGACACATTTCCCGTTTAGATTCTCAATTCTAATTGTTAGGTTTGTATTTGGATGTACCAATATTTAAAACTCTATGTTTGCTCTTACAACTTGCAACTGTCATACAAGCGAGAGGTTTAGCTAGCTATAAAACCAGGTTTAATCCACCATTTTCTACATAAGGAAATGCCTGTACCAAGTCAGGAATATGACAGTTGTTTTCAATTCGTTTGATGTGTTTGAGATTTTGATTTTGCCAATTTGATAATGGAATTTCCGATTTGAATTTTCCTTGGAGTTCAGTAATTTTGTTATTTTACTTTTTCACCTAATACAGAATTGGTTTGACCTGGCATTGAAACAAAGTCTGTATAATTTTTCTGATTTTTGTGTCATTGGATTGCTGTCTCATTGATTATACCCACAGCTTATATTCATATCTCAAATCGCTTCAGTTCAAAAAGACAGATGTATCTAATGCATATGAATGATAACAAGCATTCTGTGAGTATTGCATGGCAATACATAGTCCCCTACCAGTAAAAAATTCATTGTATTGGAACAAAAGTCTAACTTGATCTATTACTTGTCATGGTGTAAACTATATAACAAATATCAAGTCAATATCTTCAAGCATGACTTAAAAAAAGTGTTGAAACTGATTTTTTAAGTGAATTTTCTAAGTCCAAGGACCATAACCTTGCACAAAATCATCAGACGGGAACAAAATTCAAACTTCAACTGTAACTTGTCATGATAAACTATATACCAATTATCAAATCAATATCTTCAAGAATGACAAAAAAAAGTGCAGAAAACTGATTATTTTAGTGAATTTTCTAGGTCAAAGGACCATAACTCTGCACAAAATCATCAAACCGGAACAAAATTCAAACTTGATCTGTAACTTGTCATGATAAAACAATACACCAAATATCAAATCAATATCTTCAAGCATGAAGAAAAGAGTGTGGAAAACTGATTTGAAGGACTGACAGACAGACAGACAGACAGACAGATGGACGGAGTGCAAACCTAAAGTCCCCTTCGACCTCTTCGATAGGGGACTAGTAACATTAAATGTACCAATTTCTATATTGCACCAGTTGGGCTTTTCAACAAATATGTCTCTTCAGTGATGCTCTAGACCAAATGATTTGAAAATCCAAAATTTATTAAAAATTTGAAGACCTGATTAAACCAAAAACTACAAAAAATATAGCCAAAGCTGGGCAAGGAATCGGAGCATTGCATGAGGGAGATGTATCATATAGATAATATAAGCTATCTTTTGTACTGCCTAGGTAGTCAAAACTATCAACAATGGTCAAAATAGGCTAAAAAAGACAATAGATATAAGAAGATGTGGTATGAGTGCCAATGAGACAACTTTCCATCCAAGTAACAATTTATAAAAGTAAACCATTATAGGTCAAGGTACGGCCTTCAACACGAAGCATTGGCTCACACTGAACAGCAAGCTATAAAGGGCCCAAAAAATGACTAGTGTAAAACCATTCAAACGGGAAAACCAACGGTCTAATCTATATAAAAATGAGAAACGAGAAACACATATGAACTATTTGCAGCGGGATTAAACGTTTTAATGGTACCAAATATTCACCCTTTTCTGAAACAATAGTACAACATCACAACATAGAAAGACACACTATAAAATATTAAAGTTTGATATTTTAATGTAATTATATCAACAATGCAACACAAACTGGATTAACAATGAAATTCAACTAATAGTAAGGTAATTATGAGTGAATACAAATTTCAAAAGTCAATTTATCCTTCCGTCTTTTTTCCATTCATGTATTTAAAACAATGAAACAATTGACGTCTTTTCTAAGAACTTTCATTATAACAACAAATTACCTTTTATTTCTTACATTAAAAATATAAAGTATGCAATGAACACCATTTAAAAAAAATGCAAATACTGAATCATACAATTTGTTTCAAAATCAAATTTAACAAATATAATATAATGGTTTAATTTGGAAAATGAAGGAAAAACAGATAAAACTTTTTATTTTTCACTCTATTCGGTCCTGACTTTTTTTTTTTACATAAATTGTCATCCTGCCTTTTTTTTTGCAAAGTGTCTCATCCTGCCTTTTTTTTTTATTCAAAACTCCTGTCCTGCCTATTTTTTTCAAATTTCATCCTAGCCCTCCCCCCCCCCCCCCCCCCCCCCCATAAAAATCAAATGGTATCTCCCTTACTTGAAACTTTCACCATTGACAGCTACATAATCATTCAAAAATACTGATATCAAAAATCTTTTAGAATATAGCTATTCATTAGCTCTCGATACACAAAGGTTCAAATATATCAAGCAAGAATTTGTCATAGTTGTCAAAACTCAAGTCAAAGGACTGGTGTACCAATAAAGTTTTTTTTTCTATTCAATTCAAAACATCCTGACTTTAAACAAAACTACCAAGTGCTTACTGAACATCACATATACAAATATACCATCTACTTTTCATAGAAAAAGAAGGCATTGTTAGAAAAATAGCCCGAATATCCAAGAATATAAAGAATGAAATTGATTTTATAATAACTTTTCTTCATAAAAATAATTATGCATATTACATACATAAATATTTCAACATGTACAGTACATACGCATAATATATACAAAATTTTAAAATGCAAACCGTTAACTCAACAAAGAAAAACAGCTTTCACTGTATAACTTACATAACCGACCGTGGGAGACTCACGTGGGTAGTCAAGGTCATTTGTAGAAGTCACTCACATAAAACGTAAGTCATATGTATAATCACAATAAAACTTGATACAACTACCAACATGACCAACAAAAACGCTTATTATGTAAAATTCTCATAAAAAATTACTTTGCGATTAAATTTATCTGTGATTACATGATTTCTGATTATGTATTGACTAGAAGCCAAAAATATGCTGAGGAAACATGATTTTCATTATTTACGTTTAAAAGTTCAAGGGGGAGTTGGGAGAATTTCTTGTGGATAATAAAAAATTTTTAAAACATGAAAACATATTTGAGTGTATCCTAAATACTAAAAATAGATCGTTATATCAGTCGTTTCCTAAATAAGGAATTCATTAAATTTCACATCAAAATTGAAGAACTTGTGTTTTGTAAATACATGTAAAAATATTTATTTATGTCATTAAAGTTGCTCTTTTTCAAAATTACTTTAAATGCTAAAATGAGCACGATACTATTTTCGTAAAAATTTATATAACAATCCCATTTCAGTATTGCTATTTATAAATATACAATGTTATCTTTGTACAATACAAACCAGGTGATTTATCTCCTGCTAGTGTTCAATGAACTATTCTTTAAAAAGTGGTCACTCCTGACATACTGCGACAACACTCTAATTTAACATCTTATAGTAAGGGAGCTACCATTTGATTTTTATGGGCGGGGGGCAAGGATGAAATTTGAAAAAAATAGGCAGGACAGGAGTTTTGACAATTAATGTAAAAAAAAAAAAAGGCAGGACCGAATAGAGTGAAAAATAAAAACGCAGGACAGAGACTAAAAATTAAAAAAAATGCAGGACAAAAATTTTTCATCCTAGCCCCCCCATAAATATCAAATGGTAGCTCCCATTATTACATATCAACTAACCGGAATTATTCAATGCACTACTATATATACCAATAAAAAAATTAAGGTAGACATTTTGAGGCATTGAAAATAGGGTTGTATTGGCAACCCTAAACACTAGTAGTTTTGTTTTTGGCCTTACACAAAGCTTTATTTCAGTTTAAAACAAAATGTCTATAAAGTCTAATTCTTTCAAGTATCCCTAATAAATGCTGTAAAAACTTCATATCAGTTTTATGGCAAGTAAACAGTCTAATTATCTTCTGGTATCACCACATACACTACTTCCTTCATATCAGTTTTATGAAAGGATAACAGTCTGATTATCTTCTGGTATCACCACATACACCACTTCCTCACCATTCTCCATTCCTTCATAAATGATCCCTTCTGGCAAGTTAATAGTAGTAGTTCCATCAAACAGAGTTGTTCCCCCTGAGGCAGTGATTTCTCCCGACTCTGAATCAAACTGAATATGCTGAACAGCATTAGAAGAGTCTCCTTCTGATGTCTGTATCTCGTATGACCCTGGGACATTCTGTGTTGTTTCTATGACTTCCTCGTTAGCTGCTGGCTGGGACATGCTGTTAACTGCGATTTCACTGAAGTTACGAAGCGTATCATCTTCAACAATGACATGAGTTGTAGTAGCTTCATCATCTGGATGCAACTCAACGATCTGAAACTTTGGAGTTTGAGGCTCTGGCCGTTGTATAATTCGGATGTTATTCTCAATATAACTATCTGTATCTGGATTTGACGGGTCGTCATGAATTTGTTTAATGTGACGATTGAGTTTTGTCTTCTCTAAGAACCCTTTATTGCAGATTTTACACTGGTATCTATACACGCCCTCATGAGAATCAAGATGACTTTGAAGTTTGAACTTTAACCTGAAACCTTTACCACAAATGTGACAGATATGGGGCGTGATACCTGTATGAATATAGGTGTGAAATTTCATCCTCTCCTTCGACACAAATCCCTGTCCGCAATAACTGCACTTAAATGGCCGTTCTCCAGTATGTAACCTCCGATGTGTCTGCAGCGCCCCCATCTGAATAAATGCTCGATTACAAATGTCACAGACGTACGGTTTCTCACCCGTGTGTCTCCTCCTGTGGCATTTCAATATGTTTGGCTGTGAGAATCCGATGCCACAGAATTCACACTTGTATGGTTTGTCCTTTGAGTGGATTCTCTGATGTTTCTGCAGGTCAGCATTCTCAAAGAATTTTTTACCACATTCATCACACTCAAAGTTACGTATCTGAGTATGGAGGAACGTGTGACGATTTAGATGTGACAGCTGGATAAAGGCCTTCCCACATATCTTGCAAGAGTAAGGTCTTTCACCTGAAACATATATGTATAATTTTGAAAAGTAAATTGATGGATTTTTTCATTTTCAAAACTAGCATATCTTTGATGTAAACTGAAAAAAAAATCAAATATATAAAAAAAAAAAAAAAAAAAAACTTTTTTATAATATAGAAGAAAAACATTTAAAATTCTGTAAAAACGAATTTAAGTACCTAAGTTAAGTGAGTAAACTCTCATTCCCCATTCCAAGCCACCATATAAAAGGAAAATCTATGGCATAGTTTTTTTCTGTATTCTTTAAGGTATAATTCTTTTCAGGTATGATTTCATATGGTAAAATTGTCTTACACAAATTTATTTAAGTAACTTTGACCTTGACCTTAGACCCAGTGAGAGATCTTCTACTTAACATATGTGACCATATATAAAAGTAAAGAAGCAATCCCACATGTAGCATTTGATTTTGCATCTGAATCATTTTTTTCTGCACATATTTCAGTCTTTATTTAGTAACAACAACCTTGACCTTTAATTTGGAGACCTGAAAATAATTAGGGATATTCATCTCAATATATGCGACCATGTATCCAAGTAAAGGTTGCAATCTGATATAAACAACTGATGGACTGACTGATAGGTAAATAAATGGGGAATGTGTATGCCCCTGCTTGCATATAACGTTATAAAGGGCCATAACTCAAGAACTGTAAAAGTGACACTACCCAAATTTGAACTTGATCTGAGTTTTGTGGTAGTTAACATTGTTTATAAGTTTCAAAACATTAAGTTGACGTAAACTTAAAATTAGAGAACGGAAACAAAAAATTCAGCAATTTTTCCATTTTTAAAGGGGTATAACTCTAGAACAGTAAAAGTGACGCCAACAAAATTCAATCTTTATCTGTGTTTTGTGGTAATTAGCATTGTGCATAAGTTTCATAAAATTTGGTTGAGGCAAACTAAAGTTAGAGAACAGAAACAAATATTTCAGCAATTTTGAGATTTGTAAAGGGCATAACTCTAGAATGGTAAATGTGACACCAACAAAATTCATACTTAATCTGTGTTTTGTGGTAATAAACATTGTGGATAAGTTTCGTAAAATTTGGTTGAGGCAAACTAAAGTTAGAGAACAAAAACTAATATTTCAGCAATTTTTCCATTTGTAAAGGAGCATAACTCTAAAACAGTAAAAGTGACGTCACCAAAATTCAAACTTGATCTGTGTTTTGTGGTAATAAACATTGTGGATAAGTTTTATAAGATTTGATTGAGGCAAACTAAAGTTAGAGAACGGAAACGAAAAATTCAGCAATTTTTCCTTTGGTACAGGGGCATAACTCTCGAACGGTAAAAGTGATGCCACCAAAATTCAAACTCAATCTGTGTTTTGTGGTAATAAGCATTGTGGATAAGTTTCATATAAGGGTAAAACTTAATGCCCCCTCCGTTACGGCTGGGGCATAAAAATATACCTTGCTACAGGGAATATTTATAGCCCTGCTCCCTGGAAATTTTATCAAGATATTATACATGTATGATTAATATTGAAATTGTTAATGTGTAAATCATTGTAGATTATATTTGTTTTTTCAGGGGTTCAAATTAGCGGTGGTCTGAGGTCTGTGACCTTCCACTGTTGCAATCGGACTTTCGTTTTGGTAACTATCTACGCCCGACGGACCTTCGATTTGAAAGGAAATAAAAATTAACTTTGCCGACCTTTTTAACCATCAGTATCGTCATTTCAAAGCCATATTATTATCGAGATGATAAAATGTTTCATCCCTGACCTATACCGAGTCGACGAGAGATAAAAGTTATTTTTACCTTGTATTTCTTGGAAACACTAGGTTATAAATAGTTGCGATAAGTCACGTGACAAATCATTTAGACATTTTCGAACAAAATGAGTGTTTCTCTTTGGTGTCACGTCTTCCAAGAGAAAGCCTGATGATGAATGGTCTTCTGCGTCTTCATTGGGAACAAAACAAAAGAAATCAAATAAAGATCTCACTGAAGACCGAAAATACGATCATGAAAAACGGGAACGGAAATTTAAGCCCCACTGGAAAATCGATCGACCGTGGCTATATTTAATGAATCAACTGGTCTAATCGGTCGTATTCATACTGCCAGAAGTTCCCAACACATTCAGAAAAAGAAAGTGCACTTGTAAGAGGAACATAAAATCTTAAAATAGACCAATAAAAATACACGAAGTGACACCCCAGCATTTATCTTGTTTAAAGCAGTGGATCTATGAAAGAGATCCAAATTTTAAGTCTAAAGATTTATTGTCAGACACTAAACTTGGACAATGTATTCTCAAGCAGCAATGTAAGCCTGATCAGTTAAATAGATATAAGGTTCTCTTCAACACTGCATACAGTGTTGCAAAAAAAGGGAAACCCTACAGTGACTATGAATTTGTTCTTGAAGTCCAGAGCAAAAATGGTGTTGATGTTGGTAAGCAGTCCTTCAATATTGAAGGTTGTAAACTGTTTATTCGCTGGATAGCCAATTATATTAGAAACGAGATGATATGTTATATAGATATAAGAAGATGTGGTATGAGTGGCAATATACCACAGTGACACTGACAGTTTGGTGCTATATGGTTGCCTGGCAATATATTTGTAAACTTAACAAAACATTACATGCAGTTCAAATATGATGAAACAAGCTAACCTAACACCAAAAGCACATTAATTTTGTATCTTAATGATTTATGAAATATTTCATGTAAAAATAGGACCTGGGATTTAGGTTGTGGACCTTTCAGTTTGGAGTGTCAAAGGTCCTGGACCTTCCAGTACCAAATGTTAATTTGAACCCCTGTTTTTTGTTTATTGTTTTTTTTTAATTTTATATAAATAATGCCGTTTATTTTTCTCGTTTGAATTGTTTTACAATTGTCATGTCTGGGTTTTGTATAGCTTGCTATGCAGTATGGGTTTTTGCTCATTGATGAAGCCACTATGGTAAACTATAGTTGCTAATTTCTACTTCATTTTATCTCTGATGGAAAGTTGTCTCATTGGCAATCATACCACATTTCTTATTTTCATATTACATGACTTAAAGGACATCTGAACTTATTTAATGAATTTCAAATCCTTTGAAGGATTTTAATAGACTATGCAAACCATGTTAAATCATTGATCACATTTAAATGTATTTTTTGGACTTTAAGGCATCACTCAATCCTGTGACCCCTCCCCCTAATTCTGTCCTGTTACCCCTTCCCTCTCTCCATCCTGTAACCATCTATCTAATTCTGTCCTGTAACCCCCTAACCTCAATCCTGTAACCCCTATCCCTCTCTCCATCCTGACACCCCTCCTCCTATCTCAATCCTGACACCCATCCCCTATTTCTGTCCTGCAATCTGTATACTCATCACTATGTATCTCTGATAATTCTGAAGACTTCTTTTCTCTGTAAACCCTCCCCCTAATTCTGTCCTGTAACCCCTCCCCTTAATTCTGTCCTGTTACCTGTTTACTCACCACTATGTATTCTCTGATGATTCTGGAGACTTCTTTTCTCTGTAAACCCTCCCCCTTATTCTGTCCTGTAACCCCTCCCCCTATTTCTGTCCTGTTATCTGTTTACTCACCACTATGTATCTCTGATGATTCTGAAGACTTCTTTTCTCTGTAAACCCTTTCCTTTATTCTGTCCATTACCCCCTCCCCCTTATTCTGTCCTGTAACCCCCCCCCCCCTTTAATTCTGTCCTGTTATCTGTTTACTCACCACTATGTATTCTCTGATGATTCTGAAGACTTCTTTTCTCTGTAAACCCTTTCCCACATTCCTCACACTTAAATGGTCTTTCACCTGTTGAACAAAAAAACAATGATTAAATTCACCAGAGCTGCATTTTTATCATTTTATTGTCCCTGAATCTTCCTTAAACATGTTAAAAATCAAACGATTCTATCTTCATAGTAAAATAAGCAAAAACAACCCCCTAGCAAAAATGTTCTACTAATAACAAAATTCTTGAAGTATTGCTGAGTACAACACAGCTTTTGAATCATAGGTTTCACGAGGTAAAGTTGAAGTCATCTCTTCAAGAGTAACACAACCGGTGCAATATGTGGAGCAGGAACTGCTTTCCCTTCTAGAGCACCAGAGTTAACCTTTTATTTTCGGTGTAGTTTGTGTTGCTCAGTCTTTAGTTTTCTATGTTGTGTTTTGTGTACTATTGTTTGTCTGTTGGTCATTTTCTTGTTTAGCCATGGCATTGTTAGTTTATTTTTGACTTATGAGTTTGAATGTCCCTCTGGTATCTTTCATATCTCTTTTTCAGTCTTTACATTCCTACAGTGTTTTGTCTTTTCATTTTTTTTTGTCATTATGTTTTTTTCTTCGACTTATGATGTGAAATATCAACAAGCAGTGGTATATACCCAGTGGTTGTATAATCTCTTAAAAATACCAGACTTTTAATTCTGTAGGCAAGACATGCATATCTTCTATCCAATACTTATACATGATCCTAGAATAAGGATAATGCTCAGTTTAAGAATAAACATTATAATTCCTAATGAATTGTAAATTGTTTTGTTTTAAATTAGACTGTTCGTTTTCTCAATTGAATTGTTTCATATTTTCATGTCTGGGCCTTTTATAGTCAACTATACGGTATAGGTTTTTCTCATTGTTGAAGGCCGTACGATTGCCTATAATTGCTTACATCCACTTCATTTGAACTTTGGCGGCTAGTTGTCTCATAATCATACCAAATTGTCTTATTTTTATATAATAAAAATTTATCTTGTTAATTTATGTTGAGTTTATACAAACCTGTGTGCTTGATCAAATGTCTCTTACGATGACCATTACTATAGAACACCTTGTCACAGAATGGACATGGGTACTCCTTCCTGTTGCCGTCCTCCTCGGCTGTCTTGTGGATAAACCTGATGTGTTTCCGTAGTGTGTCAGGATCCTTGTAGGCCTTGGCACAATACGAGCACTGATAACATCTAACAGTCGAATGAGTCATGATGTGTCTTTTCAAATGAGCCTGTGAAAAATAGTACAAGTCAATAAAAATCAAAGTCCATTAATAAAGTGGATAATGGGATTCAGTAGCTAAAATTGCTCACCAGTCAAAAATGTATCATGTAATGCTGATCATTTTTATTGTTTACAGTTTCAAGTTTCTACCTATGATCTATAATAGTTTTCTAAATTAACATGATTAAAGGTAACTCCAATTTTTAAGTAAAGTTGTCATTAGTGCAACATCACTTGTCACATGATAACAAAATAGTAATTTAGGGCAATAACTCCTATTAAAGTCAGTACATGTATATCCTTTCAGTCATATTTGCATTGTAGATCTTTTTATTGATGATCATTTATGCTGTTTTAATTCAAGTTCTGTCTATTATAGTTTTCAATATATTGGCAAAAATATAGCGGACTGTACGGTATGGAACTTGCTCCTTGTTAAAAGCTGTCAGTGGCCTATAGTTTCTTACGTCCACATCATTTGGACTCTGGTTGAAAGTGGTCTCCTTAATTTTATAAAATGCAAAAAATCATCATCTAAGAACAATAACTGTGCTAACAATTTAATCTAAAACTCAAAATTTTCTAATATAATGATGGATAAAATCCAGGAAATATTTGTAATTTGACAATGACTGAAATGTTTATAACAATTATCAACAGTTATCTTTAACATGTTTTTTTAAGTTTTTCAATGAAACTGACAGGCGAAGAAAATAACTTTTTCTTCCAATGTAAAACTCTCGGAAAATTTATTGCATATTTTCTATGTTTTTTTTTAAACCTTTGTGATCTTTGTTTCATTTAAAAGAGCTGATGGTTTGTTCTTTATGATATCTATGATTAAAGTAATTTCCTTAATTCTAAAACTTCATTGCTGGCCAATAAAATAACTTAAGTAAAATCTCCCATTGTTCACTTACAAGTCAGTCAGGGGTACTACTTGTACAAGTAATCTTTATTTATTGAAGAAGTAAATAAAATATACTTATATAATCTTTCAATCAGTTTAATTGAGGTCTGGAGCTGGCATGTCAGTAACTGCTAGTAGTCTGTTGTTATTTATGTATTATTGTCATTTTGTTTATTTTCTTTTGTTTCCTATTCTGACATCGGACTCGGACTTCTCTCATACTGAGTTTTACTGTGCGTACTGTTGTGCGTTTGTTTTTTCTACATTGGCTAGAGGTATAGGGGGAGGGTTGAGATCTCAAAAAACATGTTTTAAACCCCGCCGCATTTTTGCGCCTGTCCCAAGTCAGGAGCCTCTGGCCTTTGTTAGTCTTGTATCATTTTTAATTTTAGTTTCCTGTGTATAATTTGGAGTTTAGTATGACGTCCATTATCACTGAACTAGTATACTTATTTGTTTAGGGGCCAGCTGAAGGACACCTCAGGGTGCGGGAGTTTCTCGCTGCATTGAAGACCCATTGGTGGCCTTCGGCTGTTGTCTGCTCTATGGTCGGGTTGTTGTCTCTTTGACACATTCCCCATTTCCATTCTCAATTTTATTATGTAGTTAATTATAATGTTTGAATAATCTCTCCTTAATTTTCTCAAAAATTTACTTGTACAAGTAATTTTTTTTTACAATCCCACTAAAATTCTCAAGTTTTGAGATGTAAAATCATGCCTTTAACAATTTTTCTCAGGTTAGCTCATAATTTTTTATAAGAGTTCAATGTTTCATCTCATTAATTCAACAAAGAAACTGATTGCGCAAAGATCTTAAGTATTTGCTCAAGGCCGTCAAAAATTGGTCCTTGGGGGCTTGTAAACGAGCAGTGTTCTGAAGATAACAGACAAATGAGATTTGCATTGTCCATGAAATTACACTTAAATGATACGTAAAGACATCTGCAAAGGACAGACAATTCAAAATTCTGTTAGAGCAAAGAAGTTCTACATGTTCTAAGAATTCAAGAAAAGAGGATAGGATGACTTTTTTACTTGTATAAGTAAAAAATCTGAATGTCTAAGGGACATAACTAGGCCTAAAAATTATTTACCTCTACAAGTAAATAAAATACACTTGTATAAGTATCCTACAAATTTACTTATATAAATATATTAATATTTACTTCTTCAAGTAAATAAAAATTACTTGTACAAGTAGTATCCCTGACTGCAAGTATGTTGTCTAATACTGGTACTGCTTTTCAATTGTTGCCAGTGAGCTAATAAGAGACTGGATATTGATTAGATTAGAAAATACTAGTTCATGAATGCTTTTTTAAATCCCTTTGTATATGTACATGTTATCATATGTATGAATTCTGTTTTTTTCCTGAATTATTACAACTGAAATCCGCACCACCAAATGAAATCATTTTTCTTTTGGAACAAAACGTATGAATTGAGACACATCTATGAGGGTGTGGATGGGGTTACAGAATAGAGAATAGGACAAAATGTGCAGAATATAAGGCAAAAATAGAATAGAGAATATTGGGGTGCTAAAATATAAAAAATACAGATTAACAGGCAAAATTTATAAAGAATAGAGAAAATGGCTTATAAAATTAAAGAATACAGAATTGAAGGACCCCCCCCCCCCCTCCCCATCCCTCCAGACCCTCAGCGACATGTACACAGCATTACCTGTTTGAAGAATCGTTTTGGACACTGGTCACATTGGAATATTCTATCCTCAGCATCTGTATGGGTCCTTATATGCTGTTGGTATTCATGCAGATTGTCAAATGTTTTATCGCAATATCTACAATTATAAACCTTGTCCATGACTTCTGGAGCAGTGTGGCGCTGTTTATGCTTCTGCAGGTATTTAGCTAAGGCAAAACCTTTTCCACAGTCGTCGCACAAAAATGGCTTGGCCTCGTTGTGGGTCTTTTCATGTTCTTTCAAGGCATATAGAAACCTGAACGATTTCTCGCAATGCTCACACTGGTGTTGTCGTTCAGAGTGGACCGAGTCCTTGTGACGGACAAGCTTCTTCTGTGTTGGAAACTTTGACTGGCAAGTAGGGCATTCGAATGGACGCTCTTCCGAATGTTTCTCTTCCAAATGAGCATCCAGCATGAACTGAGTAGTGAAATGAGTTTGACAAAACTTACACGTCTTCAAGTCTGCTTCATTGTTACTGGCTAGAAGTTCTTCTTCCGAAGAAATAATTTTCCCACGAGCAGCCTTGATGAAAGAATGGACTCTCATCATGTGCTGTTGGAGGTCATATTTTCTCATGAATCTTTTAGAGCAGACCTCACAAGTGAATTTTTTATTTCCTGTATGGGTGACAAGGTGGTTTCTCATGTATTTAGAATTTTTGAATTTCATGAAGCAAATGCCACATTCAGCTGATTCTAAATCGACCATGGACTCAATAACTGAAATATCTACCAGTGCTTCTTCATCATCGTTGTAAATAACAGCTGCCACTTCACCATCTTCATCTAGGTCAATACCTTCAGCCGATTCTTCTTGTTTAATCACTCTTACCTCCATCATCTCGTCCTCCTCCTCATCAATTTCCTCATCTTTCACGGCGACGGAAACTAGACTTTCAAATATCTTCAGCTGAACTGGATCCAATTCAACGTTCTCCTCTTTTGCTTTCTCCATTGTTTTCTTAGCAGCTTCAGATAACAGGGATAAAGCATTCTTTGGCGGCTTTTTCGGTCTGTACGAACTCTTGGACTTTGTACCAGATGCAGCTGGTGTACCTATTGATCTTCTGATCCTCTTTGCCAGAGGAGTCCATGTTTCATCATCAGAAATCTTACGTTTACCATCCAAAGCTCCGTCATCTAAAATCTCCTCATCTTCCTCATGTTCCTCATCATCATCTGCTTCTTTCACCTAAAACAAAATTATCAAAATACACTACAGATTCAAATAAATTTTTGCACCTGTCCCAAGTCAGGAGCCTCTGGCCTTTGTTGAGGGGCCTGATGGGGGGGGTCTCATCACGATTCACGAGTTGATTTTTTTGTCAATCACGATTCACAGAAAATAAATTTCCATGATCACGATTCACAGAAAATAAATTTCCATGATCACGGATCACGAAAATATAAAAAAAAAAAAAATCTGTAGAAAAACGGATCACGATAGCGAAAATGCGCCGATCACGAAGAACCAAAATAACCCATCAGGCTCCTCTTTGTTGGTCTTGTATGTTTTTTTTAATTTTAGTTCATTTATATGTTTTGGAGTTTAGTGTGACGTCCATTTTTTACTGAACTAGCACACAATTTTATTTAGGGGCCAGCTGAGGACCACCTTCGGGTGCGGGATTTTCTCGCTGCATTGAAGATCTATTGGTGGCCTTCGGCTGTTGTCTGCTCTTTGGCTGGGTTGTTGTCTCTTTGACATATTCCCCATTTCCATTCTCAATTTTATTAGAAAGCCATAGGGTGACCTATAGTTTATGTCATTTGGTCTCTTCTGGAGAGTTGTCTCATTGGCAATCATACCACATCTTCTTATTTCTATATTTGTCATTTCCATCTGTCCACAGTTGGAATGGACACAGACTGGACAAAACTTCTATTCACTGTGTTCATTGCAATTTCTTTTGTTTTCTTTATAAAACTTTCACATGCAACAACATGGAAAAATTATAATGAAGTACAAGCTTTTGTGTTAAAAAATTCTGCGAAATACTGTAAATTCTGATATATATCTAATTTGCAACATTTTTTATTAGTGCAAAAATTAAAGTGGCATTTCAAAATTTCATAGTATTATCTGTATGCAGCATTTCCTGAAATAAATTTTCTCTAATTTTCATGCTATTTTCACATTTCTCAATCAGTGTGAGAAAAATATTTCTCATCTCTAGAGAAAACTTTGTTCTAAGCACATGATTGTTCGAAATTCAATTATGACATCAAATTGTCTTGGTTTCTCCTGAATTTCCTATTGTGACGTCATGAAAAGAGGCAACCATGCCTAATGATGTCACATAAAAAAAACACAACTTTCTGCAAATTTTTTAAATGGAAGGATAAACATTGCTAAGATATTGTCACATTTATTCACAACTTTATTCAAGAATTGATGATATAAACTTTGACATACATGTAATTAGACAATGTGAGCGAAAGTTTGACGACTTCTAGATGTTTTTTTTTTTAAATTTTTTAGTGTCGTTTGGTATCTGTCTCGTCAAATATATACCATGTATACCTAATCATGCTAATACCTTCTTTTATTTATAATAAAAAAATGTTAAATTTTACCATGAGAGCAAAATTGTATAATGCATTTTCAATATCTATTTATACTACTTGTAAAAGAACTAACCTCGCCTTCCTCTTTCTCCTCCTGATTCTTATGTTCTTCAGTCTCCGCCCCTTCATCACTCTGATCAACATCCATTTTTTCTTCAGTTGCATTTACTACAGAGCTACTTCGCTCAGCAGTATCCTCCACTTGCTCTTGTGGCAAGTCCATTATCCCTAAGCTCTCCTGTAACACTGCTATCTTCTCTGCACTTGCCTCTAATTCTACTACCTGTTCAGCATTTTCACTATTCTCCACTTTTTGCAGACTCTCCTGTACCACTATTACCTGTCCAGTTACAGCATCTACCTCCACTATTTGTGCTCCTTGTTGCACAGGCTGTGCATCTCCATCATTTTCAACATCTGTTTCTCCCACTTTTATTTCTTCCGTCTCTTCTCCAGTCGTCTCAACATTGGAAGATTGTTCTTCTGTTTCTTTGACGTGTTCTTGTTGACTCTCTTCTATTGCCACTGCTTGATACGTTACTGTTTCTAATTCTTCTTCCTCTCTATCATCATTAGCTGCATCAATGCTCACTTCTGTTTCTTTCGTTCCCATGAGAACTACAACTTTCTTTTCTGCAGATTTTGGCTTCGGCATTACCATGACTCTAGTTGATGGTGTTACAGGCTTCTTTTCTACTTTTAAAACTGCAGGTTGGGGAACACTTTGTCTTTTCAGTCCTTCTGGTGTAACAACAAGAATCTTCTTAACCTCAGTTGCCTTACTACGAGAAACTGGAGTAGATATTTCCTTGGAAACACCAGGAGGTCTGACTAATATGGTTTCCATTGGAGTAGCTATGTTATTTTCCTCAGCTTTATTTTGATTGTCATTATCATTTATTTCCTTTACAGAGCTTTCAACTGTTTCAGCCAAATCTTTTACTGATTCAATAATCTCAGATTTTTTATGATCATTGCTAGATTCTGTTTCTGCTTTGTCATTTCCACTTTTTGGATTCAAATTTGCTTTTAACTCTGGTTTTCTTCTTGGTGTCTCTCTAGACTTTTCTTTTGGTGTCTCTCTAGTCTTCTCTTTTGGTGTCACTTTAGGCTTTTCTTTTGGAGTGTCCTTAACCTTTTCCTTGGGAGTCTCTTTAGCTTTTTCTTTATCTCTGTTCATTCTGCCCTTAGGTGTAGAAGCTGCTGATCCTGGCTCTTTCTTAATAGTTTTTACTATACCTTTATCTAGTTTTGGAGTACCTGTGTCTGCCTTCTTACATCTGCGCTGATGGTCCTCTAGAAGATATTCTACAGAGAAAGATTGCCCACATTCACAACTAAAACCGGTCTTTCTTCGAGTTGACATGTGAAAGGTATCGTCTGGCTCGGACTTGATTACCACTGTCCCTCGCCCTGGTAAAGTGACCTCAATTCTCTCTTTGTCTATTCCACTGTTTTTTTCAGACTCTGTTGTATCTGCATCATTTGAATCTTTTTTAGGTCGACCACGGCCTCTTTTTTCATCACCAGGAGAACTGATTTCATCCTCATTTTTCTTTGGTCTACTACCTCTTCCTCCTTTTTTTGACTCTTCACTATCTTTTACAGTAGGTGTCCCAGGTGTATCTTTTCTCGATCGCCCTCGACCTCTCCTTTCAGGTGTTTCTGTTGTCTCTGGTATTGGTGTGTCTTTTCTTGTCCTCCCATGGCTCTTCCTTGTAGAATCCATACTGGTTTCTTCTTCCTCTACTATTGCATCCCTTTTAGGAGTTGATGGGTCTTTCTTTGGTCGTCCGCGCCCTCTCGAATTTCCATCAGACACTTCTTCAACTGTTGTGTCCTTTTTATGAGTTGGTGTTTCTTTTCTCTGTTCGTCCTTTGAATCTCCATCCGATTCTTCTACTTTTTTGCTAACTGCTGCAGCTCTTCTGGGTGTAATAGGCATGTTGACCTGTTGATCTTATTTCTGTGCAGCCATTACCGGTAACTAAAAACCTAAAATGAAAAAGAAAAGGTTAAAGGTCAATTACTAATTTATATGTACATTGCATTTGAATATTAATTTTACTAAATGGTTCTATTCATTTTTCTGTAAAATTTACTCTACCATCTCACCAGATCATGCAGATTATGCCATCCTGTACTTTTTATGACGTTGCCTCTGAGATGAAATCTGGAGTACAAACATTGATGTGAAAGTGTATGATCATGAATATACATCCATTGGTCATTGGTGGATTGTTGTCTCATTGGCAATCATATCACATCTTTCAATTATTTAAAAGACAGCTTGATTCTATATCAGGAGTGTTGTTTATAATTGTTGTACTTTCACCTTTGTTATCTTTTTTCATCTTGATGGATGACTGCTTTAAATCCAGTGGCAAATCAAATAGGAGAATATGTTAATGCTTAGTACGAATACTGCTTAGCCTTTGTACTAAAACCACACACAAAGCCAAACTTTAATGTCTAATTCTCAATGTACATGTAACAGTCTGCAGAAAAACATGTCACTCCACTGGGACAAATTATTCTGACTACGTTCTGACCTGATCTTACAATTGGCAGATCCATGGGGGGGTTCAAGGAGTTAAAAAAAAAACTTTTTTTTCCTCCATATTTTTTTTTATTATGTGAAAGTTTCATGGTGTTCCAGGGTTGGAACCCCATTTTCCATGTTTTTTAAATTGGCTGGATCCGCGTCTGCTTACCATGCTTACTCTTAATGCTGCAAGCTAAACAGAGGATAAAAAAATACAAATTGGAATGTCTTCAGAATGACGAGGCTGAGGGACAAACCCACTTGAGGCAAAACTGCTAGGATGGTACCACCAGACAACAGAGGCCGTTGAATATTCCAAAAGACAAGAGGACATGTAATTTGTGCTTAAATGCTATTGGTAATGAATACCATTATTTATTTGAATGCAATTTTGTATTAGTAAAAAGTATCAGAAATCAGCACATTCCAGAATACTATGTTAAACATCCCAGTGCAGCAAAAATGAAAGGACTACTATCATTGGTTAATATTAATGTACTTAAGAATGTATCTTTATTCATTTCAAAGTTAACGAAAATATTATAAAGTAAAGTAATTATTAATATATTTCATTTCTAAGTTGGTCTATTTATTTCTATGATTGTATGTGATTGTATTTTATATATATTTACCTCTTGTTTCACATGTCAATGTGACGGAGTGTTTTTAAATAAAGCATATTGTATTGATTAATATACTACAACAAATGAACCAATTTAAAACTGTAACTGTGCATTTTTTTCTTTAAATCTATACATCTTTCTTGACGCTGAATTTGTCATTTGATTGCTTCTACTCACTTTATGATGTTTCTTGTCACCAATATTCATGTTGAAATTTAAAGATACATGAGGGTCTAGATGGGGGTCCTTCATTTCTGTATTCTTTAATTTTTTAGGCAATTTTTCTCTATTGTTTATAATTTTTGCCCATAATTCTCTATTCTTTATCTGGTTATATTTTAACACAAGTCTCATTATTCTCTTTTCTTGATGTTTTTGGTCCATTTTTCAGTATTCTTTTTATATTTTGCCAATTATTCTGTAACACCCCCCCTCCATCCACAAGATTAAATTTTAATGTTGATTTTGTGGATACTTTAATTTTAGTAAAAAAATTATTTTTTATTTTATGTTTATGTTTATCATGAAAACTTGAACTCTGATCTGAACTTTATGATGCTAATTGAGGTCTTTGACTTTAAGCTGGTACATTTGTATTTGTTTTTGAATGACACAGAGGATAAAACTTTGGGAATATAGAAATTTCTCCGACCTTTAATCACTCTTCACGATTAAACTTTTGAATCTACAGGCCCGAAGCTGAATTTTACGAAAACTTTTAGTTAGATTCTATTGGCCTGTAGATATGATTTTTACAGGCCCGGCAGGATTTTTAAAAGCCTGGGCTGTTGGGCCTGTGGTTGAGTGCAAAGACTGTTTAATTACTTTTAGAAAAGAGAATGGATTTTTGTAACAGTTAATAACGAAAACGGACAACAGAAGACAGACACTTTATGGGCCCTTTGGGCCAGGTGAGCTAAAAATCAAGGTTTTATTGGCCATGTTTTGAACATTTTTCCTTCAAATTTATTTAAAAATGATTTTGAAAATAACAAATGAACCTCATTGTTGTATATCACTGTTTAACATGGTAATTTGGCTGAACATAGTTTATAGATTATGCTGTTGTCGAATGTTGGGACAAGGGTAACATACAACATTTCTGATTTTCTTAGCTTATATGGCCAAAAGGCTTAAAGGGTTATCTGAGATTTAATCCTGCTCCTGATCATCAATCTGTCTGTATGGGTTAAATTCTATGCAGGTTCATCTCTGCAAACTTGGGCCAATAATAACCAACTAGCAAGAATTCATCAGCATGATCATGACATGCAATTTCCTTTCATCATGTTCATTTCAAACTTTTGAAAAACATGCATGAACGATCAACAGATGTACTTTTTAATTCTTTAATTGGTCAGTTCCAACTTTTCTTCCTCTGAAACCACACAGCAGATGTAAACTGAATTTTACAGAAAGTAGTAATTCTTGGAAGATCATATTAACAAACATGATTCTCAATCAGTTCGAATTGTATGAAAACTATGGCCCGACAATCAGATGTGTTCTTGTATGGCAGTGTCTGCCCAACCCCCATGCGGGGATGAGTAGCCAAATTGGCATTCGTAGGCTACGCGTACCTGCTTCCAGTTTTATAATTGAATGTCATCGGATCGGGAATAAAACGTGAAATAAACTAGTAAATTATCGCAATTTGTGAATAATTTGATTACTCGCAGAGATGAGAAACGTCCCTGGTTAGTTTTTAAATATTTTTACCTTTATTTACTATAATTTTTTATGTAATTTTAACCTATAAGATATGCATGTCAGCCATGAACACCTTATATTTCAGGTGCAACAGTAGAAGAAGTAAAAGATGAATCCAGAGTTCTGAATGGATGTATAATTATCAAATGCATCTATTTTTATACATATGGAATTTGGTCTTATTACTTGCTTCTTTAATTTATGAATACACTCAAGCTTTATTTGAAATCGTTTAAGATATTTTAAAAGTTTGGTTTCTGTTTTGAATCTTACAAGAAAATTATTTTCACACAGTCACTCGAGTTTTTACAATTTTTTTTTCAAATTCAGTATAATTTTATTCTTTTAAAATGTTCATTTACATTTAATTTCTAATTTTATCCTGTTTTCTTACATTTTTATTCCTGTAATGTGCGTCTAATCGGCCATGTTAATTATGCATTTTCAACTATTAAATACAAATTAAAAAATATTATTATCTTCACTGAATTCACAAAATCTGTGAATTACCGATAATTTCCGAGTATATTTCACGTTTTATTCCGGACCCAATGACATTTAACTATAAAACCAGATGTGGATACGCTTAGCCTATGGATGCCAATTTGGCTACTCATCCCCGCAGACACTGCCTTCTGGTGGCAATGCCTCTAAGTGATTGAGCCAAAGAAGATCTTCCCTAACTCAACCAGTTAGATTACTTTTATATCTCCAAGTATACAACAATGACAATCAAATGAAACTTCATTCAAGTTTAAACTCTGAAGAGCATAGATAACTTTTTTGGTTGATTTTTGTTAAGGAGAACAAATGTCAAACACAAAAATTCCACCTGGATACTTTTAGGCCATTTTAGAGTTTGTTTGAGGTTAGGGTAAGGTTTTAAGGATATAACAGATGTTAGGATTAATTAGTGTAGTCCAAATAATTATGACCTCTTGAAAGGCTATTGAAGGTGTCACAGCAAATAAAAAATACCCTTTCAAGACGTCATTATTATTTGGACTAGATTTGGTGTAGCTCTGGTTTATATATATGGACTTTCGGACACACAAGCAAGAGAATTTTGGCAGAGATCCACCGCAAGTATTGTCCATGAAAACGGAGTGGCATCATTTTAATAAATCGAAGATAAGAAAACTTGAAAAGTCGTGATTAAATATTGATAAACATCAAAAGTGCGGATTTTGTTTTGCCTTCGAATATTACTTTTTGGGTCAAATAAGTTTCCTGTCCGGATACGGGTTCGACCACGCACCATTTTATCGTTCAGCCACCTTACGGAGCTTTATCTGTTGGAGACATATTTGCCTTGAAACAATGTTTGAATTCAACACAGTAAATTATAGTTTACCTTTCTTACACTTATAAAACAAAAATATGAATGCATGTATTTATATCAGCCTTCTTTCAAAAAAGTTCAAACGGGAACAAAATGGCGGAAAATCCAGCGCGTCCGTCATCCACCCAAAAATGTATTACGTCATGGTCAATGGAACGTTTGAACGCACGTAACTTAACATGGGATGAAAGAATACAAAGAACATTGACTTTCTAAGCGCCCCCTATGGTCATGTGGTCAGTGCTAAAAATAATTCAAAGGTTATTTACTTGATTATTAAATAAATAGAACATAAAATCTTTTGCAACAATAATATTGCACAACTCATCATTTTAAAAAAGAAAAAAAATCCGCAAAATACAATGAATTGGCGGCAATATCTTTTTGTATCGATACCTAGTTATTCATAGGTGACAAATGTGTTGACTGAGAATTTTAACCACGCTATGTGGGTTTATAATATGAGAAAATATTATATGCCTAATTAAGAAAATTATGACATAAATTGAAATCAAGGATTTGTATAGTAAGACAAATCCTTGTAGAAATTATTTTTCAACTTGATCAGTTTTGGCGCGTTTAACATAGTAAAAAATCGATTATCTCCCTTAGACCAAGGATGTAGAAACTGGAAGACTTGAAATACAATAATAATACTTTCGAAAAATCAGAACCAATATCCTGATGTGCACGGTTCGTCAGTTTTTTAATTAAAACCTACAAAATGACGGCTTACATGTTTTTCTCCAGTGCCCTCTATATAACCAGTGATTTATGGCATGGTATTGGTTTGCAAAAATTTGATATTTTTCATTTAAATGCAATATTTCTTATTTAATTGGTATATTTCTTCATTTAAATGCAATATTTTTTTTATTTGAATGGTATATTTTTTCATTTAAATGCAATATTTTTATATGTATACTGTTCCCAGTTCAAATGGAATAATTTTTCATTCAAATGGTATAATTTTTCATTTAAATGGTATAATTTTCATTCAAATGCAATAGTTTTTATTCAATTTGTATAAAATGTCATTTGAATGCAATAATTTTTATTCAATTGGTATAGTAGTTTTTTATTTATATGCAATAATTGCATTATGGAAATTTTTTGACGTCATAAGCTCAAATTTGCAACAACGTTTGTGATTGGTCGGAAATTGTTTGGATTTCTCCCCTTTCTTTCTAAACATGGGTGACCAAGAATAAAAAAAACGCGTCAGAATATCGCCCCTCTAACTAAATCTAACGTTCGTGCGAGTCCTGCACTGGCTGTTACAAGCTTGTGGTCATAACTAGTATTTCTATTGCAAAATTTCAATGGTCAAAACGTTCGGTCCACTTTTCAAAAACCGTTTCATTGTATATGGATTTATATGCAAGTTTATCGTTTTTTTTTAAATAGATTAGACACCGTTGGTTTTCCCGTTTGAATGGTTTTACACTACTAATTTTTTGGGGGCCCTTTATAGCTTGCTGTTCGGTTTGAGCCAAGGCTCCGTGTTGAAGACCGTACGTTGACCTTTAATGGTTTACATTTACAAATTATGACTTGGATGGAGAGTTGTCTCATCGGCACTCATACCACATCTTCTTATATCTATATACAACGTAAACCAGACGTTTCTCAGACTGTTTTCTTTTTTGAATAAATCCTTTGCAGCGCGTTGTGTACTGATTGATAACTCAGTCTGGGAGAACAAGATTTATTTCAGTACCAGTTGTAATTAGGTTTGAGCAAACTTCCAGTAATTGCAAATACTCTTATGTCGGTGCTTTGTGTCTATTGTCTTAATGTTAGTTTTTTGTGTGTGTCTCGTACCGATAATTTGAGTTAGTTTGCTGATTTGTGCAGGTTGTTATTTTTAATTGTTCTGTTACACCACTGTCCCAGCTTCGGGATGGGTTGCTCACAAACATGTTGTTGTACTGCTACACCGCTGTCCCAGATTAGGGGGAGGATTGGGATCCCGCTAACATGTTTAACCCCGCCACATTCTGTATGTATGTGCTTGTCCCAAGTCAGGAGCCTGTAATTCAGTGGTTGCCGTTTGTTGCTTTGTTATACATATTTGTGTTTCGTTCATTTTTTTGTACATTAATTCGGCCGTTATTATAGTTTTCTCGATTGAATTGTTTTACATTTTTGATTTCGGGGCCTTTTATAGCTGACTATGCGGTGTAGGCTTTGCTTATTGTCGAAGGCCGTACGGTGACTTATAGCTGTTGATTTCTGTGTCATTTGATCTCTTGTGGAGAGTTGTCTCATTTGCAATCATACCACATCTTCGTTTTTATATCCACCCTGCCATATTCTTTATTTGCCTGTCCCAGGGATGGAGCCTGTAGTTTAGTGGTTGTCGTTGGTTCCTGTCTCGACTCATATTTGATATTTCGTAAATTGTTAGTATGTATAATTAGGCTGTTAGTTTTTTCGTTTGAATTGTTCACACTTTTCATGTCGGGCCTTTTATAGACGACATTACAGTATCAGGTTTTTGTCATTGTTGAAGGCCTTACGATTGTCTACAAAAAGCATTTGTCTACATGACGGCAAAAAGCTCTACAGAGCTTATGTTTTGTAGTATTTCATGTAACCCGACGTAAAATAAATTTTTCTTATCTTATCTTATCTATAATTGCTTACATCCACTTCATATTTGAACTCCGGTGGAAAGTTGCCTTATTAGCAATCATATTCCATCTCTTCATTTTTATATTATATACGTGACCAATGTTTTCCTGAACAAGCATGAAATAATTTTCACTGGGCGTTAAAATTAGCAACAAACAATCAATCAATTTAAACTTGTGTTAAATAAGAGGAAAACCATTTGATATTTATTTATTTGTTGGGGTGGGGGACAGAAGGATTTCATATATGAATATAGTTGCCTGGTAAGAGCTGAAAAATAGGCATGATTAGCGACAGATTGAAATGAATAATAATGCCCTCTCTTCCCTTCCCCATCCTTCATCTATAAACTTAAACTGACCACCACGGAATAGCCCAATAGTGTTGAAAGTAGCGTTAAACACCAATCAATCAAAACCCCTTCCCTAGAATATCAAATAATCGTCCCTTAACTGTTATTGTCCGTGTAGTTCTTATATTTATCCAGCTTATCGTCCTACTAAGGCTGTCATACCATAAAAACGTTTATAAAACAGCTCACATTCTAATATATCTGCATTCATAAATTTATTAATTTCATTTAGACTAAACGACGCAATGTTTGTTATGTGCCTCTGCCGTCAACCTATCAAAAAAGAAGAGGTGGAAGAGAGCCAGAAGATCTTCCCAATGCAAAAAAAAAAACAGAAATGGACTTCTTCTGGCTCACTTCCGAAGAACAAAAAAAAAACGCGCCCCATTGATATGTTTTAAAAACGCCTTGCCCCTACTCTTTTTTCCAACAAAATGGCATTATTAAATATATAAACATATATATAATCATAAAAATTAAAATGCTATTGTATTTTTATAAGACCTACTTTATTACATGACCTGGGACTAATGACATCTATCTATAAGTCCTAGCATACATTAATTATTATAATATGAATATGTTTCTTGTTTTAATAACCACATATGATGCTATGCATGAGTCACCATTTATCAGGACATGAATTGGGTTTACATAGAGAGGATAAGGGACGACATCAGAAAATCAATGCAGGATAAAAAACTTAATTGAAATAGTTTTTTTTTTTTTGGGGGGGGGGGGGGTCAAAATTGCTGCAAGTTTTGTTTAATTAACATCGATTTTATATATATCCTTATTGGTCAATCAATTTTTCTCAAATTAAGTAAAGAATGGGGGGGGGGGGGGGGGGGGTCAGTGAAAAAAACTATATGAATTAAGTTTTTTTTATCCTACATTGAACTTTTGATGTCGTCCCTAATGTGCAAAAAAAATAGCTAAGGGGCGGGACCAAACCTATAGATAACATAATAAAGAAATGATGAAATATACAGAATACGTTGATTGACTTTTGGTTGCTTTATGTCCAGTGGCAAATATGTCACGCATATTGATAGAGATCAAAGGATAAAGAATAGAGTGAAATGGTTAAAACTAAAAGATATAGAATTATAGAAACGATCTTTGATCTGAAACCCCTACCCTCACACACACACCATAACCATTACTGCCAATACTCGCATATATACATCTCTATACAAATATCTAAATTTGAACCTACTCCCCCCCCCCCCCCCCCCCCTCCTCTAGACACCGAGGTTTTGGATCCGCCCCTTTTAAATGTGTCTAATTATATACATTTTGTACGGGTCTAGATAATAGCTAAACGTACAATCATATATTTTGTTGGATACCTAATTATATTATATAATGTGTCACAAAATAAACTTGTATACCCCCCTTCCCAATGCAGTATTGAAAAGTAAATCATTTAAAAGTCCTGAAAATAAAATATGTTTTGAAATATGCCCTGCATACTTATTTATGCAAAGACATATAGTAATTATTGAACTACTGTGGGGCTTGAAAAAAATCTATTTAAGGGATTCGGAGACGAGAACAGTAAAAAAAAAGCTCAGCAACGAATCTTAAATGTAAAATGATTTGCAGCATAAGACATGAGAGCTCATATATATATATATAGATAGTATTAAATATGAAGTTCACGCCTCATATAGTGAAGTCCTATGTCATAGGACTATTTTTGTAACATGGGTTAGTAACTGGTTCCAATTTATCCTGAATTGTCTTTATTAAAGAATTAGTTCCGGAGTATAACAGCTTATGTCTCTACTTGTGGGTTTCTGGTTCTGCTGTCGTAATTAGGTGATTTTTTTTCTACATGTAGTAAAAAAGAGGGGGCTTAGTCCAAATAATTGTAACGTCCTGGATGCTTTTTATTCTTTTTTCATGTGTGCCTTCCTGCAACGTCTCTGAGGATCAAGAAAAGTAAAAAATGATATAGCACTAAAGAACGTCATAATTACATGTATCTAGACTTGGAAGGGGGAGGGGGTAGCTATGTATTTTTTTTTATTTCAATGTGTAGACTGTAGGAGAGTTTCTTCAGAAAAGGTTTTCATTGGAGGTGTTTTTGCCATGCACGCAGTCATCTGTTTCTATCCATGAACATGTTGTGTGTCAAATTAATTATTATTACTTGTCACTCGCATTTTTTGCTCGTCCTGGCCATTATTGGCATTAACAGCCAGTGCACGAACTCGCACGAACGCCAAATTTAGTTAGAGGGGCGATATTCTGACGCGTTTTTTAATTCTTGGTCACTCAAGTTAAGAAAGAAAGGGGAGAAATCCAAACAATTACCGACCAAACACAAACGTTGTTGCAAATTTGACCTTATGACGTCAAAGAATTTCCCATAATGCATTATTGCATATAAATAAAAAACTACTATACCAATTGAATAAAAAATATTGCATTCAAATGACATTTTATACCAATTGAATAAAAAATATTGCATTTGAACGAAAGATATACCATTTGAATGAAAAATTATACCATTTAAATGAAAACTTATACCATCTGAATAAAAAATATTGCATTTAAATGAAAAAATATACCATTCAAATAAAAAAATATTGCATTTAAATGAAGAAATATACCAATTAAATAAGAAATATTGCATTTAAATGAAAATATCAAATTTTTGCAACCAATACCATGCCAAAGTGATTTGCGGAAATTGGGTTGATACAGAGAATACTATCTATGCGATATATAAAAATAAGAAGATGCGATTGATATGATTGCCAATGAGACAACTCTCCACCAAAGACCAAATCAGCTATTCAGCTATAGGGACTGTACGGCCTTCAAGTTAACAATGAGCAAAATCCAATATATAGCATAGTAAGCTATAAAAGAACACTAAATGACAAACGTAATAAATTCAAACGAGAATACTAACGCAGGGGCGGATCCAGCCATTTTTAAACTGAGGGGGGTTCCAACCATGGGCGGATCCAGCCATTTTTAAAAGGGGGGTTCCAACCATATGTCCCCATTCAAAAGCATTGATCGTCAAAAAAAGGGGGTTCCAACCCCCGGAACCCCCACCCCACTGGATCCGCCACTGCTAACGGCCTGATTTATATACAAAACAATAAACGAAAAACAAACATGATATACAGCAACAAACAACAACCATCTTACTTAAGAGTGGCACATACAGACTGTGGCGAGGTTAACATGTTTGCTGGCGCCAAACCCTCCCCCTAACCTGGGACAGTGATTATGGTACGTGGTGTAACAGTAAAACATAAGAAAAAAACTATAAAAATCATTTTAACATTTTTAGTATAGTCTCAGGTTTATACATAGGATTAAATTTAAACGAATTAGTAAAGGTGACGATGAACAAGGGTCATCTCATAATACATGTAATAGACTGAAAAACGGAGGACTCAAAGTGCCAGATTCATATTCAAAATAATTTGCAAAAGACTACCGGATAACAGAAATGATTGTGAGACTTCCTCGTCTTTCAATGTCAATAACATTTTAGGGCTAACAATTAGAAATATGAAAATGTATTTTGATGGCCAAATTGAATTCTTAACAAGTAGCAAACAATATTTTATAATATACCTTTAGATTTAACTTACAAAGTAATATAATTATAAGATGCTGTACCATATGATACGCCTGTCTTGCACGTTCATGTTAAAATTGTTGCCAGAATAAAATGGAATGTTTAGAAGGCATCTTCTCAGAAGTTAGTTAAATGGCTCTGTAGAAAAACTTGCAAGAGAATATCCTTTGGTGTATGCATGTTGTCGTAAATGTTACGGTTAAAAAGTTCTAAAATTCTGGAACAATGAATAAACAATTTTCAAAATCAAAACCAATGCATCAAGTTCTGATTCACCAATCCTAACAACAGTGTAAAGTTTGTAGTAATTTGATTTGATTTATTGATTGGTGTATTAACACCACTTTCAGCACTTTTTCGCTATTTCGTCGCGGTCAATTTTTATTGGTGGAGGAAGCCGGGGTGCACGGAGAGAACAATTTAACAGACCTTCGGTAGGAAAACTAACAATCCTAGTCAATTAAGATTGGAGTCGAATGCACCTGCCACGTGCGGGATTCGAACTCACAACCTCAGTGTTGACAGGCTAGTGATACAGTAGTTGGACTACTTTTTTCTTCTTGAATAAAATTTAATGCACATATTATTATCTACAACATTCTACAATCTATTGTGGAAAACATATCTATATTCCTGATACAATCAGGCTACCTCATTTACACAACTACCATTCAGCGCATTCTACCAGTATTCATTTGAAACTTACACAGAATACAAAAAGAGAAGAGTGGCCGAGTGGTCTAAGTAGTTACTACTGTAATCACTAGCCAGTCAACACTGAGGTTGTGAGTTCGAAACCCGCTCGTGCTGGTGCACTCGACTCCAATCTTAATTGACTAGGATTGTCAGTTTTCCTATCGAAGGTCGGTGGTTTTCTCCGGGCACTCCGGCTTCCTCCACCAATAAAAACTGGCCGCCACGAAATAGCACAAAAGCGGTGCTTAAAAGTGGCGTTAAAACACCAAAAATCAAAATCAAATCAATCAAAAAGAGAAGATTGGTTATATGAAAAAGTCAAAAACAGTTGGACTACTTAGACCTCTCGGCAACCGATGCCCCCAATTTGATCAACGCATACTAGGGCTACTGCGTGACATGTACAAAATTGTCTGCTGATTTTCAACAATAATCCATAACACAGGTGGCCCTCTCATTATTCTAAGTAATTCAATCGTAAAACGATGGTCAATCTGACCTGATTATAGTTAGACCTCAGATTACCACCAAATATTTGTCTATCCTTTACATTTTTCATTTTGATATCGTTATCAAAAACATGTCTTTTGATGTCTTACATTTTATAAATCTTCAGCATAAACTGTGATCCATTATTATCTGTCTTTCGAAATAGTATTCATATATTATTGTTAAAATTGAAACATTCATACTTGTTTCTGTGCTTTATTACAAATGTCTATTATATGAATTTGCAAAATACTTGTCTGAAATTAAAAAAAAATCAATGTGCATAACTTATTTCATCGTCACAAAGTTGTTTCATGCCAATACAATATCTATATATTTTCCCCTTTTCTTTTCCCCGGGCGCTTTTTCTTTTCCCCGGGCGCTTTTTCTTCACCCGGGCGCTCCCGGGCGCATTTTAGTAGGACCCTACCAGGGTCTACACATTATCCCAGATACATATATATACATATATATACAACTATAAATGTGAGCTCACTGAAGGAGACCGCGTCTTTCTCAAATCTGATAATGACAACTTGCAGATATAAGAATAGAGTATCCTTTCATCATGAACGTCTAGACTACATTTGACGAGATATATCTGGCTGAAATTTCATTTAAATGCACTGTACCGCTGAGATAATTCACATATCTCAATTTTCAAATGGCAGAAAAAAGTATACTCCTTTATGCACATCTATGTATAAAGTACTACATGAACCTTTAGGTTATAACGTTTTTATACAATCTATTGAATGGTTTAAGAAGAGTTAATTGAGCTTATTTACCAATCTACTTAAAAAACGATCTCTCATCGCTCCCGTTTTAAATTAGATTGGCTTAATTACATGATTCATCATCAGACAGACAGGGTGGTTACTCTCGCCCTCTCAGAATTGTTTGCGAGGGTTCATACATGGTTATTCATATCTCTGGTGACGGTTGTTCCATTTACAATCATAACAAATCTCATGCTCAAGCAGAAAATGTAGGTCAAAGTGACCTATTTAATAATGACCTCTTCTGTATTGCCCAAGACCTATATATTCAATGGTCGTGTTTACTATCTTAGAATTGATTAAACACAAAAAGCTAACCAATACCACGCAGTATCTTTACAAAAAGCACATAGGGAGAAGTTGAATCTATAGAACCCCTCACACTTCGAAGTCGGGCCATAAACGTACAAATATCGCCGAAAAAAACCTCAGATATTGAGTATCGATCAGTACCACACAGCTTAATAAAAATACTAATCACACTGAAAAATATAATAACAGATGTTGAATTTCAGCAAGAAACAATTAATCCAAAAAACTCAAATTTCACTGAAAAGGGAAATCACAAAACTTTGGTTTCAGGAACAATTTCTAACCAGCTAAATGAAAGTTCATAGGTGCGTGAGGACAGGACCTGTATTGAGCCCTCCATAGTCACTCCCCTTCATTATCATACATCTCCAATTTTCCAGTATATAACAATTATTTGTACCATATATGTATTTATCTTACCTCCTATAGATTTCTTGGGATATGATTGGTTAAAGGACTACACGTGGTGACTACATATATTTGATATAGGGTGTCCTAAAAAATATGGGATTAGTTACCATATGGGGTTAGTAAGGAGTGACTTCCCTTTCAAAACAAAAAAGAAATCTGAAAGGTTTGAACAGACGAAGAAATTGACAATGAACGATTGAAATAAATTCATAAAACAAATTTAAAGCTAACAAGTTGTTATTGTTGGCATTTGTTTTTTTGTATAGACAAATGGAAGTAGGTTCTTAATACGTATTGAAGACTTAATCACTTTGATAGGCCGCTAGTCTAAATACCACATGTGAAGATAGTCGGTAAGATAAATTCGTTACACGGTGTGCTAGTGATCTAATGCGATATATATGGGGTCAGTAAATTCCATATGGGGATTCGAGCTTCGCTCTCACCCCATATGGAATTTACTGACCCCATATATATATCGTATTAGGTCACTAACACACCATGTAACTAATAATATATACCAATATGCCATATTTTTACTCTGAATATACACACTGTTTACTATCAACGGCATACAGTTGGTATACATATGTACGTAAAGTAATCGAACGTTTTGTCAAACGCTGCATTTGAGCAATTAAGAATTTTAAAGAATAAACCAAATCGTTTAGGTAACACACATCAACAGCTAAATCATACCATGTGACTGTGTGGTCTTTTTGACCTATCAGTATATTTTATAATAGCACATATATATATACATATCTCTGTGCATGCAAACTGCAAAAGAAACAAAAAACTGTAACAAACATAGGGGCAATCCAGCTATTGATTAAACACATTGTGATAATGTGTATATAATTATGTAATGTGCATCACCCATACGATAATATTTAAAATACTGTCTGATTCAGGAAGATTGTAAATATTTCTTTTTAATATCAGAACTCATTCAAATGTATGTTCAACTGGTCGTCGTATGCAAAAAAAAAACGTTCAATATAATCAACAGATTGGCTTGTCGTTTCTGTCAAAATCTTATTCAGCTCCTTTGCAGACCCTTAACAAAATGTTTAACATTACTTTGCCGGAAGATAATTATAATGATATCTCTCTCTCTCTTGGGTTTTTTTGCAGTTCGTGTCGATCTGATGTGTCAAGTCCTTTTCAACTGATTTTTTAAACTGTCCAAAATTAATGGAAGGACTGACCGCTCACAATCATGTTAGAACCGCCACATTCTTTTAGCGCATGTTGCAAGTCAAGAGCATGCACTTCAGTAGTTGTCGTAGGGTGATGTCTTTCATGCTTTTTTTAGTTTTATTGTTTTGAGCAGTGATAAGGCCGTTTGTTTTCTCTTTTAAATATTTTTATATTTTTTTTTATACCGGGGGATTTTATAGCTTACTTTACCGTATGACTTTTGCTCATTGTTGAAGGCAATAAGGTGATATGTAGAACACGTGAAAGTATTGCCAATGAGATAACCAAACACCAAAGATGACAAGGAAGTTAACATTTTAAAAGAATGTATTAACTTGATCATTAAGGATTAACTATTTGACAAAGTAGTTTAATAGGCCGGTATTATGTTACTGCACTGTAAATATACCTGACGCCTGACGAGTCCGGACGCGTTCATAATTTGTACACCGAATTGTCAATATTTTAACGTCATATGTTCATGCTTAGAGACGTGTTCAAAGTTTTAACGTTTGTGTCAAAAATATTAACATGTGTGTTCAGACGCAGTGAACACCGGTGTTCAAATTCTGATCTAAAAAAGAAGATAGTCGTTTGTCCGATTTTCTATCCTTCCAATTGGCAAATCCAAAAAGAAATTCTTTAAAAAATATGAATGTATACGCAGGATGATGATCTTGTGAATTTTTGGCTAATATTTTAGTAATTGTGAAATATTAAACTTCCAAGCTGGCATATATGTATAGTTTATGAATTTATTTTATTATTTATTTATATATACTAGTTTTACTTATAAGTGACATAATTATGCATATCAATGAGGCCTGTTATGATAATATCGTAATAAAAATATGTCGATGTTTATCTTATTTCATGATCCGTTCATTTTATTAACATTACATGTTCAATCAGTGTTCAAATCGCTCGAAATTTTGAACAAAAAAAATATACCAGGATACCAAATACCGGAAACAGATATCGGCTGGCGATTTAGGCGGTTAAACGAAGAATGGATACACATAAGAAAGAGAACTGGAGAAGGGACTTCTATCCCATATGAACACGAAAGAAGTAAGTAACAAGTTAGAATAATCTCCATAGGTAGTTCGATGGTTTCCTTGTTATTTTCTCATGCCAGATATATATTTGTCAAATATTCATAACTGTTATATCCAAATTTTCAATATTCAACATAAAAGACGAATTAAAAAACGGGCTTTAGATATAAATGTAAATAACTGTCAGCTTTGTTCTGATGATTTCATAAACTGATGAATAAACAGTCTGTCTGTTATACAGAATAAATGATGATTTTCGACATCCACATACATTAGCTGAACACTAAGTGTCAAGAACTCTAACATCAAGTGTTAAAAAATGAAACACAAAGGCATTAAAAACTGAACACCACACATTCAATTGATGAACACTAAGTGTTAAGAACTCTAACATCAAGTGTTCAAAAATGAAACACAAAGGCATTAAAACTGAACACCACACATTCAATGGATGAACACTAAGTGTTAAGAACTCTAACATCAAGTGTTCAAAAATGAAACACAAAGGCATTAAAAACTGAACACCACAAATTCAATTGATGAACACTAGTGCAAACATTTGGAACACCATTTTTGACTTAGAAAATGCATTTGTTTTTTTATTTGCAGGAATCGTTAGATTAAAATGTTTGAATTAGGAACCGGTAGCCAATAATCCCAAAAAGGTCATTTCTGCATGCTATAAAGTGGTGGAAAAAAGAAAGATGTCGAAAAAAGGTATGACAATATATGTATATTAATAGCTTATGTGGGTGTATCATTTCTATCTGTTCACCTTAGGTCAAGAAATCGACTTTTGTAATTTATAATGTCAAAACCTGCATTTCATTGCTATAGAATATCAATTTGTACACTAGTATATATCGACATTAAAGCATAACAAGCATTGCATAATTTGATGCTTTATGAAAAACTCTCTTCTATTAATTTTTAATTTTATTTTGCAGGATATATAGGCTCATAGACATTCCTTGTTGTGGAGGATTTTGACATTGGAAGTTGATAACAACACATAAAATGCCACCCAGTTGATAGCTTTAAGTGAAGATGCACTGAAAAGTGGAGCGTACATTGTATGTGATCGTACAAGAACTGTTGGAATTTGCAAACTTTTAAACTTTCATTGTGACAAATACCTATATCATAAACTATCTAATTATCACATTGACATGCTTTTTTGGTAAGGATACAAATGATGTTGCAACTATCTAGTCATGTAGGGGAAAATCATTATTTGTGATATATATTAAGTCAGTTAAAAAACATTATGTATGTGATTTCACTGACTGTTACTTGTGATATCATAAGGTATCTGGTGTACTTTTCTTACACATAATATGCTCATTTGATTACATAAAGAATTACTTGTTAAAATATGTTTTATTGTTATATTTTGCCTGATTGAATATAGTTTTTATAACAGTTTATTTAAGTTGGGTACTTGTGGAAAATTATGTACGCTTGAAAATAGAACATGTTCCACATTTGAACACCATCACTTTGAACACTTATGTCAACTGTTCTGAAAGTTAACGTCTGGTGTTCTGAATCTTAACACTTTGGCTTTAAACATGTTCTATGTGTTCAAAAAGTGTTACATGGCTGTTGAACGCGTCGACGTATTAAGATTTTGAACATCCGGACACGTTAAATCGTTGAACACTAAGTGTTAAGAACTCTAACATCAAGTGTTCAAAAATGAAACACAAAGGCATTAAATCTGAACACCACACATTCAATTGATGAACACTAGTGTAAACATTTGGAAATCCATTACACGTTCAAAAAGTGTTACAAAAAAGCGTTCAAGCAGTGTTCTATTTATTAACACTTAGATTTACAGTGTGTATACACATCTTACACGGAGGTTACACTAATTCGAGTTGAACAAAACAAATACTTTCAAGTGTTGAGCTCGATTTGGTGTGAAATCACACCTTGGTGATTTATAACACGAATTATGGTGTAAAACACTCAAACATCGAATTTCTGGAATAGTTGTTTTAGATATGGTGTAACTTTTAGTTTTTTCATCTTTTTTTTTTAGTGTACGGATGTGAAGTCTAGAGAATGGGTAACACTTCTGTTATAGAACGTTTTCATCATGATCTTGTACACTATTGCTTGGTCTAAACAAATCCCCACATGACGTCATGATAAATGTGGAACTTGGTCGATACCCACTGGATACTTTTATCAAATTAGGGAGCTACCATTTGATTTTTATTGGGGGGGGGGGGGGGGGGGGCTAGGATGAAATTTGAAAAAAATAGGCAGGACAGAAGTTTTGAGAAAAAAAAGGCAGGATGAGACACTTGCAAAAAAAAAAGTCAGGATGACAATTTAGGTAAAAAAAAGTCAGGATAAACTTTAAAAAAAAAGGCAGGACCGAATAGAGTGAAAAATAAAAAGGCAGGACAGAGATTACAGTTCGTAAGGGAGCTACCATTTGATTTTTATGGGGAGGCTAGGATGGAAAATGTTGTCCTGCATTTTTTTTTAGTTGTAATCTCTGTCCTGCCTTTTTATTTTTGTGGCCTATCAAATAAATGGAACACTAAATATTTTACTTGTAATAACTGGTTACATATAGTTCTGTTAAATCAAGCTAGATTACCTGACCACTTTAAGACAGCCTTGGTATATGCTACGCTACAGAACAGTTCAAAAACTCTGAATTATAGATAATTCCAAAAAAGTATAGGTTTTGAAACCTACTTCAATATTTTAAATAACAAAAATATTGCCTTTTTGTAAGTTTAGAACTTTGAACACAAAATTCATATTGAACTTGGTAGATGGCAAAATGTTCAGATGGAAAACCGTATTTGTTCTTTATGATATTCAGGTGATATTGGAGACGAGTGTCATTATATTTTGGAATGTTCGACAATGTTCGAAAGAAGACAGACGCCTTAAAAGCAACATTTTGCAGTCTCGTTTCCCTTTGTATTAAAAACGTTTCAATTTCAAAATTTCACATTCGGTCAAGTTTCAAGGTTAGACAATTTTACATGCCGATGGATTAGAATTTGGTGATGTCTCAGGGTTATATAAGAGTCTATTGCCAACCCGCTATTGCGTGATGTGTAATCACTTGATATAACTTATCAACGACTTACGTATTTTATGAGAGCAACACGACGGGTGTCGCATGTGGAACAGGATCTGCTTTTGTCTGTTTGTCTTTTTCTTTTTTAGCCATGGCGAAGTCAGTTTAATTTTTCGACTTATGAGTTTGAGTGTCCCTTCGGTATCTTTCGCCTCTCTTTCGTAAACAGACCAAATATCTTTAAATTTCAAGATCGATCTTATGAATATAGCAACAACCCTTGTGAAGTAAGCAAGTTGTGTAAATTTATACAAATAATTATTGAATGCATAGAATCTCCTTGGTAACCAATGTATGTCTCTACTTTACATTTGTATTTATTTTATACAAAGCATGCTAATTTATCAGTACTTGTATATGTCTCTATATCATTGTACTTTGGTTTACGAGAATAAAGATATATAAAATGTAAAAATAAATTCCATTTATTCAGGATATATGTAACATAACTGTTTTTATAACATGAAGTATGACACAGGGGTTGTAATTTCTCTTCGGTGTCGTAAATTGTACTGTGTATTAGTATTTCGAAGGGGATCAGGGGCGGATCCAGCCATTTTAAAAGGGGGGATTCCCAACCCATGATAAAGGGGGGTTCCAACCATATGTCCCCATTCAAAAGCATTGATCGTCAAAAAAGGGGGTTTCGGAAGGAGGGCAGGAGTATTTTGTAGTTGAACATCCTTGCCTGATAATAGCTGTAAATAACTAAACTTGTATAAGACAGGATGAACATGAATATTCTGCAACACAAAATGCAGGAAACAATTGTGTACAAAACATAAGCCTGCGTAGCAACAGATGTTAATGAATAGTCAATCCTCAACCCTACAGAATATCAAATGGTCGTCCCCTCAAAGGTTGCATGAATACGGATTCAAATGAGTTGAATTATTGACTTGCAAGCCAATAATACATCTGCGATGTTTTCTAGATTATATAGACGAAATTGAACCAAATTGACTGATCAATACATAGAGTTCTGACTACTAATAGTGTAATATTCCGCTTTTGTAAATGTTTGAAACAAAAACAAACATCATATATGTTTGTTGTTGTCTTATTCGTAACCAATTCACCTTTAACATGTTTAAGATAACATGATATAAACTACATTTTGGCAAAGTATACAAAAATTCTATCGTTTTTGATTCAACCCTCATTTATTTGATATTTTTCAAATGTCTAGTGTGTTGAAGACTGTATAGTTTTCCTGTTTGTTTCTTTGACATTTTTCAATAGACAGACTAAACATCAAGTAGAAAAACAGTAGGACTCAGAATTGCGCCTTAACGACATATTTGTTTCCCCTGGATTAGTCCTCAATTGGTCTAGGTATTCTTCTGGATCTGGTGGATAGATTTTAAATCAAAGTTTGTGAGTGAGTGACCAAGTTTAAACATCAATAACCCCTAGCTCCAAACCCCTAGAAAAAATGCGTTTATAATCCTTATAATTCTAAGCCCAGACATTTTCCTATTTTTACCACTGATTATTTGACTGGTTACTATTTACCGTCAAATCTACAGCTGACATATCGTAACCACCGCCATATATTGACTTGATCAAATTTATAAATGTGGGTTTGGGTTATGGTCCCTTAATTTCCACCATTTTCTTCATAAGGAAATGCCTGTGCCAAGTCAGGAATATGACAGTTGTTTTCCATTCGTTTGATGTGTTTGAGCTTTTGATTTTGTCATTTGATAAGGGACTTTCCGTTTTAAATTCTCCTTAGAGTTCGGTATTTTTGTCATTTTATTTTTTTCTTTATTCTTTAATGTGAGTCTGGATGGGGGGCCCGGGGGGGGGGGGGGGGGGGTTCTTCATTTATGTATTCCTTCATTTTTGGGGATATTTTTCTTTATCTTTAAAAATAACGCTTATTCTGTAAAATTCCAATGAAAATAATTTTACTATTAGATTTATTTGTTTTTACATGATTTCTTTATTCTGTAGTCAGTATTTTATATTACCATGATTACCTAATTCTTTATTTTTTCACAGTTATTCTAATCTTGATTCTTTTGCATCCAATTATTCACTATTCCTTATTTCGTTTTACTCATTTCTTTTAGAACAAACATAACGTTTAGTTTTTGTGTGCCTCATAAATGACGGAAAAGGTTTTACATAGATTAAATTTATTCCTTCTTCTCTGAGACGGTTCTACCAATATTTTCATATTAAGTCCGGGTCCTGAAGTCGGGTCCGGTCTAGGTTTCAGTTTATATACGCTTCCGGTAACAACATGCCGTTTGTTTTGATTTGTGGCTTTCCTTCGAGTGGTAAATCTACCCGAGCAGAGCAACTCAAGAAACATTATAAAGACAAAACTGTTCATGTTATAAGTGACCATGATATTGGTGTTGACAGAAATTCAGTCTATGCAGGTTAAAAAAGCCTATTTTACATTTACTCGTCTCCAATTTCTTCTTCACTTCAGTTAAGGTTCATGACTCATGAAAAAGTCACTAAGTGTACCATCATTTAAACATACAATCTATATGTCCAATCATTCCTTATAAAATTTCAATATGCATATATATGTGACACCTTTAATAAATTTAAAGATTAATTACCTATATGTATTGTTTATTTAAAAAAAGCACAATACTGGAATACAATACTGGTACAAAATTTTTCTACCAGTATTGTGCACAATACTGGTATACCAGTATTGCGATCACCAACTACAGGAGATCTGCACTTTTTTTCATTCCTCCAGAAGATGCCAAAATAAACTAAGTTGTTAAAGAGGTTTGAGAACCTCCCCACAGGTAATGATTGAAGTGAACTGTATTGATTGTCATGGACAATAGAAGGACAAATGATACCTGACAATAATTGGTGATTTAAACTGTGTACCTGAGTGGACCATATCAAGTGAAACACAACTGTTTATTAATTTTATCACCTTCTGCAGGGACGAAAAAAAGTGCACTGCAAAATCCAGTTAAGTTTTAAATTTTCTAAAACATAAAATGCATTTGATTTTTATTTATTTTTTCAGATGCACAGGTTTTTCTGTACTGAGTAAATTTTGAGGTGAAAACACAGCCATTTTAGCCAAAGGGTCCACATGAACCTTATTTTAATAGGCACTTGTTTCTATCCATGGGAAGGTCAAGCGCTATCCATATGTAATCTATTACATATGGATAGTTGACCTTCGGAATTCCCATGGATAGAAACAAGTGCCTGTGCTTCAGTTACAAAAAAACATCAACTGATCAACGTACTGAATTTATAACTATTGTACTGAATAGTGTATAGAAGTTAATGTAAAAAAGACAAAGGTTATCATTTTTAACAAAACTGGAAGGCCAATGACTGACATGTTTCATATTGGAACTGATACTCTAGAATGTGTCAGTATTGTTTCATATTTACTGCTAATCCTCAATCTTAATGTCTTACTTACTTACTTACTGCCCTTGTACGCCATTGGCGTGAAGGGCAGTAACGAAGATTTTCCACTTTTGTCGGTCTTTGGTAGTTTTCTGTAGTGTGCCCCATGTCTGTTGATGTTTACTAGCCTCTGCCTCTACAGTTCTCCTCCATTTCATTTTGGGTCTTCCTCTCTTACTTTTACCTTCTGGGGTCCAGAGGAGTGCTGTCTTTGTGATATCCTCCTGGTCTTTCCGAAGGACATGTCCAATCCACCTCCAGCATCTTCTCATTATAGATGACTATCAAAGGCAAGGTCAGCTCTTAACAACCTGCAGGCTGTATGGAGATCTGGTCAATATATATACCATCCGGACCAAACTCAAACTTTACAGCAGCTGTGTCTTGCCTGTACTTTTGTATGGTTCAGAATGTTGGAGGATGACAGACCACGGCCAAAACAAGCTGTCTGTATTCCATACCAAAAGTCTCAGAAGGATTCTGCGAATCTTTTGGCCACAAATAATTTCAAACGAGAACCTTCTTATCAGATGCCAACAACAAGATATAGCCACAACTATAATAATCTTAATGTCTGTTGGCACAAATATATTTGTATATACAATATCTCTGTGCTTTTAAAAGATATGCATGATTAAGAAATAAAGATATGTAATTTAGGTTACTAGTTGATATTCTTTTTGTAATAAGAACTACAGTTATAAACTTTCATACTGTATCCCTGATTCTTTAACTTAAGTACATGTATGTGTTGTGAAATTGTCAAGACTTGCATGACCAAAATTATATGCATGGCTTTCTAGCTGAACAAAAGCATTAGTGTGAAATATCTTTACGATCTGACATGTTAATTTATACCAAGCAAAGCTACTAGAACCATGGCTCATAATTGTACAAAACTGTTTAGGCTAATGATTCATGATGATAAAATGAATGGCTGACAGCAAAAAATCTTGAAATATAATTGTCTCAAAACTGAATTTCACAGCAACAATTAAAATTCATGTACAGGTATTAGTCCACTGATAATTCTAGTTTACAATACATTTTATTATGTTTCAGACTCTAAAAAGGAGAAGGAAATAAGAGGAACTTTAAAATCATCTGTACAAAGGTAAACTTTTATATACCTTATTACTTATTCTGGATTCTATGACACTTGACCTATTAACGTCATTCAACTATCACTTTTAGATATTTTAAAGACATGTAGCATCATCACGCCATCCTAGCAGAAGAAATTTTCAAATAGTATCTTGTTCTGAAATTTAAAGCCTCAGGCATGTCAGGGTGGGTGTAAACCAAATACTGCTATAATTACCCTGAGAAATTCATTTTAGATAGGATCAGAGTAAAAAATTTATTAGGTATTAAACCTTGGGAAGGGATCAAGAAAGAAGATGGTGCATGAATGATCATTTTTTTTGAGCCTTTGACTTTTGTCGAAAAAGCGAGACATAGCGATCCTATATTCCGTCGGCGCCGTCGTCGGCGGTGTCCACAAATATTCACTCTGTGGTTAAAGTTTTTGAAATTTTAATAACTTTCTTAAAATAAAATTAAAATACTTTCTTAAACTATCCTGGATTTCTACCAAACTTGGACAGAAGCTTGTTTATGATCATAAGATAATATTCAAAAGTAAATTTTGCAATAAAAAAATTCCATTTTTTCCGTATTTTACTTATAAATGGACTTAGTTTTTCTGCCAAGAAGCATTACATTCACTCTGTGGTTAAAGTTTTTGAAATTTTAATATCTTTCTTAAACTATCCTGGATTTCTACCAAACTTGGGAAGAAGCTTGTTTATGATCATAAGATAGTATCCAGAAGTAAATTTTGTAAAAAAAAAAATCCATTTTTTCCTTATTTTACTTATAAATGGACTTAGTTTTTCTGCCAGTTAACATTACATTCACTCGGTGGTTAAAGTTTTAAAAATTTTAACAACTTTCTTAAACTATCCTGGATTTGTACCAAAGTTGGACAGAAGCTTGTTTATGATTAAAAGCTAGTATCTAGAAGTAAATTTTAGTTTTTCTTCCAGTTTACATTACATACAGTCTGCAGTTTAAGTTTTTAAAACATTTATTAGATTCATAAACTATCCTGGATTTTTACCAAACTTGGACGGAAGCTACTTACAATCAAAAGATAGTATAGAGAGGAATATTTTTATTTATTTTTTTCCTCATTTTTGTTGAGCCTGCGATTAACAGCAAAAGTAGGCGAGACACTGGGTTCCGCGGAACCCTTACGAATTTTTTCAAATACGTAACAAATTATGTACCAGTATATATACTTAACAACACAACTAGTGCACCACATCTCACCATATATAAAAGTTTCAAAAGTTAGTGATATGTCAATTTCAAATTGGTCATTAAACATGAGTTTGATAAAGAAATAGAAAATCTAATTATTAATTTTCGTTGTTTTCAGGTGAACAGATTCACACGACTTTTGTTTTTACAAATTTGGCAACATTCATTTTTTATGTTCAAAACGTGCTTTATTCAATTAGATTTTTTTTTCATATTTCCAGAATTTGGTAACTTCAGAAGCGTTGTATGCAATAGAAATTTTAACTTTAAAGAATTAATGGAGGTGTCACTTGTCTTTTGTTAATGAGTAAAGTTCCATTGTATGATGTGTGATCTTTTGTCAGTCAATTTATTATACACTAGTATTATCAACTATTTTAGAAAAATTGGACAGAAGCTTGTTTATGACCAAAATACAATATCCAGAACAAAATTTTGAAAATATCTATTTTTATTTTATCCGTATTCATGGTATTTAACTGATAAATGGACTTAGTTTTTTTACATTTAACAAGTAGATACAGTCTTGGGTTAAAGTTTGTTACACATCAATTACTTTGTCAAACTTCATAGAATTTTATGAAAGTTTGGCAGAAGCCTTTTATGATTAAGAGATTATGTCTGAGAGCAAACTTTTGAAATATTTTTTTTTCATTTTCAGTATTCTTCTGATAGATGGACTTAGTTTTTTACAGTTAACATTTACAGACAGTATGGGATTAAATTTTTTTGACATGATAAATTTGTAAACCCTCATGGATTGTTATGAAACTTGGACAAAAGCTAATTTTCAAGACCATGAAATAGCATCTAAAGAAAATGTTCGGATATTTTTTTTAAATTGTGTACTTTACTTATAAATGGACTCAATGTTTCAGTCAACATTACACTTTTACAGCAGTAATTTCAGGCGAGACACTGAGCTCTTCAGAACCCCTTACAAATTTTTGATGTTATAATAAGGCTAAAATTGTATGTTGACTTTTTATTATGAAGTTTGATGAAAAAATCACTGTTATAATACAATATACAATATGCTTTATTTAAAAACACTGTCACATTCACATGTGAAACAAGAGGTAAACATGTCACATTCACGTGTGAAACAAGAGGTAAACATGTCACATTCACGTGTGAAACAAGAGGTAAACACGTCACATTCACATGTGAAACAAGAGGTAAACATGTCACATTCACGTGTGAAACAAGAGGTAAACGTCACATTCACATGTGAAACAAGAGGTAAACATGTCACATTCACGTGTGAAACAAGAGGTAAACATGTCACATTCGCGTGTGAAACAAGAGGTAAACATGTCACATTCACGTGTGAAACAAGAGGTAAACATGTCACATTCACATGTGAAACAAGAGGTAAACATGTCACATTCACGTGTGAAACAAGAGGTAAACATGTCGCATTCACATGTGAAACAAAAGGTAAACATATACAAAATACAATCACATACAATCATGAAAAGAAATAAAACTCTAAAATGGAATATATTAATAATTACTATACTTTATAATACTTTAATTAAATTTGAAACAAATAAAGATACATTTTTCAGTACCTTTATATTACCCAACGATAGTAATCCTTTCATTTTTGCTGCGCTGGGATATTTAACATAATACTGAGGAATGTGTTGATGTCTGATATTTTTTACTGAGATGGAATTGCATTCGAATAAGTAATGGTATTCCTTAACAATAGCATTCAAACACATATTACATACATGTAGGTTTGATGCATTTCATCTTAATAACTAAATTTTGACTTTTTTCTTTTTGATCAGGTTACTTAATACAGATGACATTATTATCTTGGATTCTCTGAATTATATTAAAGGTAAGTAGTGTTAATATTGTTGCCTTAAAGAATTCAACTTTTAAATTTTAATGTTTGATAACTATAAATAGATGTTAATTTCTTTTAAATTCAATTTTTTTTTTAGGCCAAAAAAAATATGTCTGTTTACGGTTACCTGACCGACATGACCGACCCACCTTTTGAGCGCCGACCCTAAGTCATTTTATTTCCGTCTTAAAGTGAAAAATGCACTGAACTCGTGTCAAAAGCGAAGTTAGTGTTGCAAATAATATAAATCAATTGCCTGATACATCCCAATGTTCACAATCGTGAATATGACAGCTGTCTTAAGGAAATTCGCAACTCATGTGATGAAATAAACAATTTGCCGCCATTTTTTTCCAACCAATTACCAAGGGAAATAATCCAATCATAAAAAATACGGGTAAACTTGGCCCATGATTAACTCGGACCACGACAAGACGAAACGGCGTGACTCAAAATCATGTCACAAAAAATTTAAAAAAATGGTAATACCGACCTACCTACCCTATTTTTTTTAAAGTATGTAACCTTAAACAGACATATATTTTTTTTGGCCTTATGAGAATGAGAAATTGGAAATGTAAAAAATAAGAATTAGAAACTTAAGAAAATCTGCTTTGCTGGCTTTAATTTGTTTATAAGATACTGTCTCATTGATATATACAAGCATTTTATTTTATTTTTAGGATACCGATATGAATTATACTGTATAACAAAGTCATGTAAAACTCCACATTGTGTTGTAAGTACAAACAGTATACTATAAAAGTAAGGAGATGTGGTATTATTGCCAATGAGACAAATATCCACCATGAGTTCAATTGAAGTGGATGTAAGCAATTATAGACAATTGTACAGTCTTCAACAATGAGAAAAACCCATACCGTATAGTCTGCTATAAAAGCTCAGACAGAAAAAATTCAATGGAGAAAACTAACAGCCTAATTAATAACAAAACAATTTACGAAACACAAACATGACAGACATGAACCAATGACAACCACTGAACTACAGGCTCCTGACTTAGGACAGACACATAAAGAGTGAGTCAGGAATAAAATATAAGTATACTATATAAAAATAAGGAGATGTGGTATGATTGCCAATGAGACAACTTTCCACCAAAGTTAAAATAAAGTGGATGTAGATAGATCATTTCATTCTGTGACACTTGACCCTAGATTTTATGACACTTGAACTATAGACGTCATACAACAACCACTTTTGTATTTTTGCGTCAGACATTTTCTCTTATGACATCAAAATGTTACCTGAACCTCTGTGATGGTCAGTAATGGCGGACAAAAAGTGTATTGAAACATTGTCATCAAATGTCATCTGTAGTCTTAGGCTGTGATCTCATTGAGCTAAACTGAGCGTTGAGCTGGTGTCCTCAGCATGTAAACTTAACTCTTCTGCGTTCCCATTGATAAAAAACAATAAAATTGAGAATGGAAATGGGGAATGTGTCAAAGAGACAACAACCCGACCATAGAACAGACAACAGCAGAAGGTCACCAACAGGTCTTCAATGCAGCGAGAAATTCCCGCACCCGGAGGCGTCCTTCAGCTGGCCCCTAAACAAATATATATACTAGTTCAGTGATAATGAACGCCATACTAAACTCCAAATTGTACACAAGAAACTAAAATTAAAAATAATACAAGACTGACAAAGGCTAGAGGCTCCTGACTTGGGACAGGCGCAAAAATGCGGCGGGGTTAAACATGTTTATGAGATCTCAACCCTCCAATGTTTACATGTATTTGAAATTATTTTATTTACATACAGTCGATATGGAGTGTAGTCAGTGTGCTGTTACAGTACACAAAACTAAATATTCAGAAGGTGTATTTTGTTATGAATATTTAAGAAAGAAACAACTATTGTATAAAATTGATTTTTATATTATTAAGAATTAAGTTGTACACCAATTTATTTGTCAAAAGATCAAAATATTGCTCTGTTATTAAAAAAAATTAAGTTAACTACTTAGACAACTTGGCCACCAAGGCCCTTGTAGACATAAATGTAATCCTTTGCAATCCATTGCTTAGTTTAAAGTCATGTTGCATAAATGGAAGCAATCTTTACTTTTCAAAGCTCACAAGCACTTCTATAATATAAATAAGAAGATGTGGTATGAGTGCCAATGAGACAACTCTCCATCCAAGTCACAATGTAAAAAAAGTTAACAATTATAGGTCAAAGTACTGCCTTCAACACAGAGCCTTGGCTCACACCGAACAGCAATCTATAAGTTAAGGGCCCCAAAATTACTAGTGTAAAGCAATTCAAACAGGAAAACCAACGGTCTAATCTATATAAAGAACGAGAAACGAGAAATACTTATGAAACTGTCTTATTTCTTATTTTCAGTTGATTTGAGATAAGCCATTTTTTTGTGTCTCTACACAAAAATGTGATATTCTTTTATTTCTATTTTTTTTTGGTGATTTGAGATAAGTCATTTTTGTGTGTCCACATCCATTAAAATGTCATATTCCTTGATTTTTAGTTGTTTAGTGATATAAGTAAAGACAAGGCTAAAGAATGGAACAGTATAAGACCAGAGGAGGACAAATACTCTGATGAAATGTAAGGCAGTGTTCAGGTATTTCAGTGATTAAGGATGAAATGTAAGGCAGTGTTCAGTTATTTCAGTGATTACTAAGGATGAAATGTAAGGCAGTGTTCAGGTATTTCAGTGATTACTAAGGATGAAATGTAAGGCAGTGTTCAGGTATTTCAGTGATTACTAAGGATGAAATGTAAGGCAGTGTTCAGGTATTTCAGTGATTACTAAGGATGAAATGTAAGGCAGTGTTCAGGTATTTCAGTGATTACTAAGGGTGAAATGTAAGGCAGTGTTCAGGTATTTCAGTGATTACTAAGGATGAAATGTAAGGCAGTGTTCAGGTATTTCAGTGATTAAGGATGAAATGTAAGGCAGTGTTCAGTTATTTCAGTGATTACTAAGGATGAAATGTAAGGCAGTGTTCAGGTATTTCAGTGATTACTAAGGATGAAATGTAAGGCAGTGTTCAGGTATTTCAGTGATTACTAAGGATGAAATGTAAGGCAGTGTTCAGGTATTTCAGTGATTAAGGATGAAATGTAAGGCAGTGTTCAGGTATTTCAGTGATTACTAAGGATGAAATGTAAGGCAGTGTTCAGGTATTTCAGTGATTAAGGATGAAATGTAAGGCAGTGTTCAGTTATTTCAGTGATTACTAAGGATGAAATGTAAGGCAGTGTTCAGGTATTTCAGTGATTAAGGGTGAAATGTAAGGCAGTGTTCAGGTATTTCAGTGATTAAGGATGAAATGTAAGGCAGTGTTCAGGTATTTCAGTGATTACTAAGGATGAAATGTAAGGCAGTGTTCAGGTATTTCAGTGATTAAGGATGAAATGTAAGGCAGTGTTCAGGTATTTCAGTGATTACTAAGGATGAAATGTAAGGCAGTGTTCAGGTATTTCAGTGATTACTAAGGATGAAATGTAAGGCAGTGTTCAGGTATTTCAGTGATTACTAAGGATGAAATGTAAGGCAGTGTTCAGGTATTTCAGTGATTACTAAGGGTGAAATGTAAGGCAGTGTTCAGGTATTTCAGTGATTAAGGATGAAATGTAAGGCAGTGTTCAGGTATTTCAGTGATTACTAAGGATGAAATGTAAGGCAGTGTTCAGGTATTTCAGTGATTACTAAGGATGAAATGTAAGGCAGTGTTCAGGTATTTCAGTGATTACTAAGGATGAAATGTAAGGCAGTGTTCAGGTATTTCAGTGATTACTAAGGGTGAAATGTAAGGCAGTGTTCAGGTATTTTAGTGATTACTAAGGATGAAATGTAAGGCAGTGTTCAGGTATTTCAGTGATTACTAAGGATGAAATGTAAGGCAGTGTTTAGGTATTTCAGTGATTACTAAGGGTGAAATGTAAGGCAGTGTTCAGGTATTTCAGTGATTAAGGATGAAATGTAAGGCAGTGTTCAGGTATTTCAGTGATTACTAAGGATGAAATGTAAGGCAGTGTTCAGGTATTTCAGTGATTACTAAGGATGAAATGTAAGGCAGTGTTCAGGTATTTTAATGATTACTAAGGGTGAAATGTAAGGCAGTGTTCAGGTATTTTAGTGATTAAGGATGAAATGTAAGGCAGTGTTCAGGTATTTCAGTGATTACTAAGGATGAAATGTAAGGCAGTGTTCAGGTATTTTAGTGATTACTAAGGATGAAATGTAAGGCAGTGTTCAGGTATTTCAGTGATTACTAAGGGTGAAATGTAAGGCAGTGTTCAGATATTTCAGTGATTACTAAGGATGAAATGTAAGGCAGTGTTCAGGTATTTCAGTGATTAAGGATGAAATGTAAGGCAGTGTTCAGGTATTTCAGTGATTACTAAGGATGAAATGTAAGGCAGTGTTCAGGTATTTCAGTGATTACTAAGGATGAAATGTAAGGCAGTGTTCAGGTATTTCAGTGATTAAGGATGAAATGTAAGGCAGTGTTCAGGTATTTCAGTGATTACTAAGGGTGAAATGTAAGGCAGTGTTCAGGTATTTCAGTGATTACTAAGGATGAAATGTAAGGCAGTGTTCAGGTATTTCAGTGATTACTAAGGATGAAATGTAAGGCAGTGTTCAGGTATTTCAGTGATTACTAAGGATGAAATGTAAGGCAGTGTTCAGGTATTTCAGTGATTAAGGGTGAAATGTAAGGCAGTGTTCAGGTATTTCAGTGATTAAGGATGAAATGTAAGGCAGTGTTCAGGTATTTCAGTGATTACTAAGGATGAAATGTAAGGCAGTGTTCAGGTATTTCAGTGATTACTAAGGATGAAATGTAAGGCAGTGTTCAGGTATTTCAGTGATTAAGGATGAAATGTAAGGCAGTGTTCAGGTATTTCAGTGATTACTAAGGGTGAAATGTAAGGCAGTGTTCAGGTATTTCAGTGATTACTAAGGATGAAATGTAAGGCAGTGTTCAGGTATTTCAGTGATTACTAAGGATGAAATGTAAGGCAGTGTTCAGGTATTTCAGTGATTACTAAGGATGAAATGTAAGGCAGTGTTCAGGTATTTCAGTGATTACTAAGGGTGAAATGTAAGGCAGTGTTCAGGTATTTCAGTGATTACTAAGGATGAAATGTAAGGCAGTGTTCAGGTATTTCAGTGATTACTAAGGGTGAAATGTAAGGCAGTGTTCAGGTATTTCAGTGATTAAGGATGAAATGTAAGGCAGTGTTCAGGTATTTCAGTGATTACTAAGGATGAAATGTAAGGCAGTGTTCAGGTATTTCAGTGATTACTAAGGATGAAATGTAAGGCAGTGTTCAGGTATTTTAATGATTACTAAGGGTGAAATGTAAGGCAGTGTTCAGGTATTTTAGTGATTAAGGATGAAATGTAAGGCAGTGTTCAGGTATTTCAGTGATTACTAAGGATGAAATGTAAGGCAGTGTTCAGGTATTTCAGTGATTACTAAGGATGAAATGTAAGGCAGTGTTCAGGTATTTTAGTGATTACTAAGGATGAAATGTAAGGCAGTGTTCAGGTATTCTAGTGATTACTAAGGGTGAAATGTAAGGCAGTGTTCAGGTATTTTAGTGATTACTAAGGATGAAATGTAAGGCAGCTGTGTTCATACCTTTAATGGTTTTTATCTCTTTCGTGTACTGTACTATCAATTTCGGCATGAACCTCAATAATTTTTTGCTGAACTTGCTTTTTATAGGAAAGAAAATACAAATTAAGATGTTGGGCCAAAAAAAAAAAAATTTCTGGTTACCCAATTCATTTTGCATTTTCTTGGAACTACTTTTAAACATTATGTTGTGTAATTTATGTCTGTTTGACTGTTTGACTGTATAGCCATATCATTGGCATGCTAAGCTGGCATTACAAAACCATCAATCAATTAATCTTTTAAATCCATTACAGTATTTTAATAGATTACTCAACTGTTTCTTCAGATAAGACCAATAAAAAGTGAATATTTGTAATTCTCTATCAAGGTTGAAGGCATTTTGATTCCATTACTAAATTTTCAAAAGCAATGCTAAATAAGCAAGATGATGTTGTCTGTAAGATAGAGAAAAAAACACGAAGCAAAATATACCTTTAATTCTTACATATATCATTGTATATCAAAGTATGATAAATGTATGCATGGACAATATTTTACAATTATGACAAAAGATAAGTTGCTCTGGTACTTTACAAATAGTAGTTTCAACTTTGTATTCATGAAGTTGACCATTAATCAATGGGAGAGAACTCTTGACAAAATGAGATGGAAATTATGAAAACTTTTATGATCACTGAGTCAATAAAGTTGTATAAAAAAATATATATTCTGCTTACATTATCAGTGACAATTATTTAAAAAAATTCAAACTTTTTAAAAGTGGGGGAAGCTTTTAAGGCTAAAGTGCAGAGGATAGTTAAGTAATTTTTGTTACAATTTCAACCCCAAAATTAAAAAAAAGGTATCTTTCCTAAAAGTGTAACAATCAGCAAAAATATTGTAAGATTCCTTAATATATGTTGAAGAACAATGAAAATCTCCTTATGAAAAAAAAAATTGCTCATCACAATGGTTATAAAGTAGGGAATGATTACAAAATATGACACTACTACGAGCTATGATGACATTTTAAATTGGCCCTTAACATGGACATTACAATATGCATGCCCATTGGTGGCCTTGGGCTGTTTTCTGCTCTTTGGTCGGGTTGTTGTCTCTCTGACATATTCCCCATTTCCATTCTCAATTTTATTAGAAATACATATTCTCCTGTTATGTACTGCCACTTTTGTATGTCTTCTATCAATAAGCCCTATCTTGGTTTATGAATTGAATATTCCATTTTTTGTTTGTTTGTGAGTTTTAGGTTGTAATCTATTGCTTTCTTGTTCTCCTTTTTTTTCTGCATCACATTTCTGGTGAATGACCAAATCTTATTCCCTCTTTAAGATTTGCAGGTTTATTCATCAGACATTAACTTTTCAGTGTCATAGCCTTTGGGAGTCCATGACAGGTTTACTTTGATTCAGATTCATGAAACTAGTAAATGATAAATAATTCAATAATTGTTTATTTGTCTATTTTTAGATTAGAGGCTTTATTTATGAGATTTGAGGAACCTAATCCAAACCAACGATGGGATAGTCCTTTATTTGTAATTCAGGCTGATGATACATTACCATTTCAGCAGATAGAAGATGCTTTATTTAACAGAAAACCACCTCCTCCGAATATGGCTACTCAAAATGTAATACTTTTAAAAAATAATTGTTTTATCCAATATATAATTTACAGCAGTACAGACATCGAAAATTTAAAAGATGAATAAGCAAAGTTAAATTAAAAAAAAACAAACAAACAAACAAAAACAAAATTGGTGTTTCTGAGAAAAAAAACTATCAAGAAAATTAAAGAGCAGAATAAGCTCAAAATATTGTTTTTAAAGAGTTAGTGACAATTTTCCCTGTACATGTATTGGTTTCACTCACAGGGTAAATCTATTACATTGTAATAAGAAATGTTGTTCATCTTAAATTTCCCCATTTTTACAGACGGGACAGTATCTTTCCTCTCTAGGAATGTTAACATGTCTTCCCCTTTCAATCATCAAAGAATGTGCACTTACATGTATGTGTATTTTGCATATTACTGCTCTATCATTTAAATTGTTTAGTGAGGTGGTTAATACTAACTGGTATTTGAATATTACAAAGTTTATATAAAACTCTCAAATTATCAACAATTTTACATATTTCAATTACAGTACTATTTAAACGGATCGATTCGGGATCTTTTTTTTCCGATTTCCGTGTTTTTCGGAGTCACACCGAGTACCGCGAATTATACTCCCAATTTCCTCCAAAGATTTTCTCCCAACACCGCGTGGCTGTTAATTGGTTTATTGCCCATCGGATGTCCTAAAAATTAACGAAGCGTGACAACATAATCGGATTAGCCAGATTATTTACCTATGTACATTTAATCGATCTTGATTGCACCTGTGTGCTTTAAAAACACGGTATTAAAATTTTAACAAATGATTTCCTTTCTTTGACAGATAAAGATGTGACATTATCATTCAGCATAAGATAATTATTCTTATATGTTTTTACCCCGTGTCATTGTCATTTGAAATAAAACGTACAAACGAATAAAACTACGAAGAAAAAACTTATTTTGTTTTTCTATTATAGTCCGATCAGGTCATACTTTGTGTTCTTTCAACAAAGACGATTTTACCACAATTAGAATCTTTTATGACTTACTCAGTAAGCAATTTCCGGTGCATATTTATTTTGCAATGTAAAATGTTATGTTTCACTACCTCGGTACATGACCAACTTCAATTATTTGAATTCCGAAAAGAAACTGTAAAGTGACAACTCTGTTGAACAAAGGGAATAAGTTTTGTATGCATGTCCTTTATTCATAAAAACAAAACACTGAGAGAAATTCCCCGCCCAGGCACAACACAACATTCTCAACTTAATTAATTATATGGAAAAAAATCATGCGTTTATCTCTGTTATTGATCTTTAATTATTTAAAATAAAATTGGATGAGCGCAATCAGTATTTTGCTGCTCGTTCAAAGTCCTTGGCGAAATGAAAAAAATGAATTATTTCAACAATTACTATAGAAAAAAATCAAATATATATACGAAAAATATTAAAATGAAATTAAATCGTGTACCCAGATCGATGCTACAAGAAAAAAATATGTGAAAAAATAAGTGGACAGGATTTTAACGATCTGCACATTTTCACAGAATTCTACCAACGCCCAACTTAACGACATGGATCGTGTTTTCATCTACAATAAATTTATATTGTTGACCATGGACGTATAACTAATGTTCAGGTCTACGTCCTGTTTTGACTGATAAAACATAAAAAATAAAATATTTAAAGAAGATGTGTGTTAGTTTATTCGGAAAAGGATTATATTTTAGATTCCGGTTAATCAATTGTTAAAGGACCATCTAGAGCCTCAATACTAACGCACAAAAATGTCAATCATTAATACAAAGCAACTTTAAAAACCTGAGTGAATTTCCCCACGGTCGTTCAGAGAGGTCACCTGAGTTTACTGATACGTGATATTATTTCCCGCCATATGAAAATCTCGTGCTGTGGATAAAATTGATGTCAGCTATTTTTAGCATTTAATATTGTGAGCGAAGTCAAGTTCAAGTTCAACCACACACTGTTGATCACTGAGATGTGTATCGTGGAATTGTCTTCCCACGGTAAATTAATTTCTTTTAAAATCTTTTAAGATCACTGTCCAAAATACAACACACAAGTTTACATTCATTGTGCCTAAATAAATATTATGCAACGACGAGTTAATGCAGCTGTGGAAGTATTCCTGTTGTAGCCGAAATGTATTATTATCCTAAAGTAATGCCAACAAATCGTAAAAAGAAAATGCCGTAGACTTATTAAGCATAACGAATGATGAATAATATTTTCTTTTTTACTTGCATATACAAAACTTTGAGACACGTAATTTTCTTTAAACTGCTCACATTTAATCAGCAGTAGTTTATGGTAGATCAATGATATTTGGTATGCAGTTGTATTAGCATTGGCACATCTCATTACCATGGAGATTATTTGGCCCCGCCCCTTCAGTCATGGTTACTGTAAATTCAGAAATTATTGCGATGTTTTTATTATTGCGAAAAATGAGACAGGGTTATAATCGCAATAATTCAAACTCGCATTTTGAAATTTTTTATATGAATTAAACATGATTTTTCTCAATATCGCAAAAATTTAAATCGCATTTTAGTCTAAAATGACAAAATCGCAATAATAAATGCACACAATAATTTCTGAATTTACAGACTTTGAAAATTTTGCTTAGTTTTCATGTATTAGTTTGTGATTAGGTCAGTTTATGGGGAACCACTAGTGGTAAGTCAATGGTAGATCAATGATATTTGGTATGCAGTTGTATTAGCATTGGCACATCTTATTTCCATGGAGATTGTTAGCCCTGTACCTTTAGTCATGGTTCATCGACTTGAATATTTGCATAACTTACATGTTAACAGTTTATTTTATTTGAAGACAAATTTAAGAATTTGTTTGCTGATTTTATGTGCTTTCTATACAAATGTTCACCTATTTTAAAGAATTCACACTTATATTTCAGAAAATTAAGTTAAATGCATAATTTTTTTCAATTTTCAATTATTGTTCAATGAGCTTTAAAAGTTGTATGCAAAATATTATCAAAATCTGTGACTGTGACCCATTTACTGTAACCTTAAGTGTGTTTTATTATATCATATTGATATGCTGTTTTTATACCCTCTCACTGTTCAACAAGTTTGGATTTGAGTTTTCTCATGCTTTGCAATATTAACTTGACATATTATTGGTTATACCATATGTCCAATCAATTCCCATGACTGTCTGCAAGTGTTACTTTTAAGGATGTTCGCTCCTCTTGTTTTTGAATTTTTGTCAGATATTCCGAATCCTCTGGTTTTATCCATGTATTGCCATTATAAAATTTGCCCACTAAGCCCTACTTTTCTTTTCATAATTTCATAACATATAGTTTAAAAAGCCATATTTGAAAATCTTGTAAAATCCTTGTTATTTTCTCATACTTTTTGAAAGAAAAAAGGTGCCAATGTTAATGGTATGGAAAATCTAGAGAGAATCATTTCCTGCTAAATTTTCAATGGCTTATATCTCAAAAACAAGCACACGGACCCTTCATTTTTATCTGCTTTTAAAAAGCTTGTTATTTTGAAACAGAGGGGCGAACACCCTTAACAGTAAAACTTGAACAAACTTGTCAAAACAAACAAACCAAACTTTTATAGAACAGTTCTGATACATTGTTTGCAAAGAATTTCAACTATTTTTTATTGATGTTTTTCAGCAACCCTTGTCATCAACAAATTTTCTTTATGAGCTAGACAGAATTACACAAGAAACTAATAGTGTAAGTATATATTATTTTTATTTAACAAACACTGAATAGAAAAGAGAATGGAAATGGGGAATGTGTCAAAGAACCAACAACCAACCAAAGAGCAGAAAACACTTCCCAAGGCCACCAATGGGTCTTTAGGGCAATGAGAAAATCCCACACCCGGAGGCAGTCTTCCGCTTGCCCATAAACAATAATGTAAACCAATTCAGCAAAATGGAAGCCACACTTAACTCTGAAACATACAAGTGACGCAAAGTTAAAAAAAACACTTAAGACTTACAGAGGCTAGAGGTTCCTGACTTGGGACAGGTGTAAAATGCAGGGGGTTAAACATGTTATGTGAGATCTCAACCTTCCCCAATACCTCTAGCCAATGTGGAATAAACAAACACATACTGAAGACCTGGCGTCCGTCGTCGTTGTCGTCGTTAGCTATTTACAAAAATTTTCTCCTCTGAAACCACTGGGCCAAATTTAACCAAACTTGGCCACAATCATCATTAGGGTATCTAGTTTAAAAAATGTGTCCGATGACCCCGCCAACCTACCATGATGGCCGCCATGGCTAAAAATAGAACATAGGGGTAAAATGTAGATTTTGGCTTATATCTCTGAAACCAAAGCATTTAGGGTAAATCTGACAGAGGATAAAACTGATTATCAGGCCAAGATCTATCTGCCATGAAATTTTCAGACAAATCTGACAACCTTTTGTTCGGTTGCTGCCCCTGAATTTGTAATTTTAAGGAAATTTTGCAGTTTTGGGTTATTATCTTGAATATTATTATAGATAGAGATAAAGTGTAAACAGCAATAATGTTCAGCAAAGTAAGATCTACAAATAAGTCAGTCGACCCCTTTAGGAGTTATTGCCCTTTATAGTCAATTTTTAACAATTTTTCGTAAATTTTTGTTATCTTTTACAAAAATCTTCTTCTCTACAACTACTGAGACAAATTTAACCATACGTGGCCATAATCATTATTAGGGTATCTAGTTTAAAAAATTTGTCCGATGACCCCGCCTACCAACCATCATGGCCGACTTGGTTAAAAATAGAACATAAGGGTAAAATGGAGTTTTTGGTTTATATCTCTGAAACTAAAGCATTTAGAGCAAATCTGACAGGTGACAAAAATGTTCATCAGATTGAGATTTATCTGCTGTGAAATTTTCAGAGGAATCCGACAACCCGTTGTTGGGTTGCTGCCCTGAGTTAGTAATTTTACAGAAATTTTGCAGTTTTTGTTATTATCTTAGATATCAATATAATATCTAATATCTAATACTATTAATTATGATTTTAACCTTATTTTACATGATTTCCAAAGCATCAGTAAATACAGGTGAGCGACACAGGCTCTTGAGAGCCTCTAGTTTTAGTCCCCTACCGACGAAGTCTGTCTGTCTGTCAGTCTGGCAAATCAATTTTCCACACTTTTTTTCTTTGTGCTTGAAGATATATATTGATTTGATATGTGGTATATAGTTTCATCATGGCAAGTTACAGATCAAGTTTGAATTTTGTTCCGGTCTGATGATTTTGTGCAGAGTTATGGTCCTTGGACTTAGAAAATTCACTCAAATAATCAGTTTTCCACTTTTTTTTGTCATGCTTGAAGGTTTTGATTTAATAATTTGTATATAGTTTTATCATGACAAGTTACAGATCAAGTTTGATTTTGTGCAGAGTTATGGTCCTTGGACTTAGAAAATTCACTCAAATAATCAGTTTTCCACACTTTTTTTCGTCATGCATGAAGATATTGATTTGATAATTTGATATATATTTTACACCATGACAAGTTATAGATCAAGTTAGCATTTTGTTCCAGTACAATGAATTCTCAACAGGTAGGGGACTATGTATTGCTATGCAATACTCTCAGAATGCTTGTTTATACTGATATACTGTGCATTCAGTTATTTTCATCAGTACCAATTTTTTATACGACCGCAAAAAAATTTTTGTGGTCGTATATTGGTATGACGTTGGCGTTGGCATCTACGTCGTCGTCGTCGTCGTCCGGCGTCGTCCGAAGACACATTGGTTTTCGCACTCTAACTTTAGTTTAAGTGAATGGATCTCTATGAAATTTTACCACAAGGTTCAATACCACAAAAGGAAGGTTGGGATTGATTTGGGGGGTTATGGTACCAACAGTAAAGGAATTAGGGGCCAAAAAGGGGCCAAAAATAAGCATTTTTGTAACTTCCAGACATAACTTGTGTGTTAGTGTATGGATCTCTCTGACATTGTACCACAAGGTTCCATATCACAAAAGGAATGCTGGGATTGATTTTGGGGGTAATTGCCTCAAAATTTTAGGAATTAGGGGCCAAAAAAGGGGCAAAAAACAAGCATTTTTCTAGTTTCATGACAATAACTTGTGTGTAAGTGTATGGATCTTTCTGAAATTGTACTACAAGGTTCCATATCACAAAGGGAAAGCTGGAATTGAGTTTGGGGGTAATTGCTGAAACGTTTAGGAATTGGGGGCCAAAAAGGGGCCAAAAATAAGCATTTTTCTAGTTTCCAGACAATTACTTGTGTTCAAGTGTATGGATCTCTCTGAAATTGTACTGCAAGGTACCATACCACAAAGGGAAAGCTGGGATTGATGATGGGGGTAATTGCCTCAATATTTTAGGAATTTGGGGCCAAAAAGGGGCCAAAAAACACATTTTTCTAGTTTCCAGACAATAACTTGTGTGTAAGTGTATGGATCTCTCTGAAATTGTACTGCAAGGTACCATACCACAAAGGGAAGGCTGGGATTGAGCTTGGGTGTGATGAATCATAAGGGGGTTCAAAAAATTTGAGGAGGGGGGGATTTTTTTTTTTCCTTTTTTTTCTTTTTTTCCTATATTTTCTTTTAAAATTTTCCATTTTAAGTTGGTTATTTCTAATTCTTATTTAAAAGCAAATAATAATGATATGGTAGGAGATACACACCAAACAGGATGTGTAAATTATTATATAATAAGTATTGTGCAATAGCAAGAAATTTTCAATTGCACAGTATTGCACAATAGCAAGTAATCTTCAATTGCACAGTATTGCGCAATAGCAAGAAATCTTCAATTGCACAGTATTGCGCAATAGCAAGAAATATCCAATAGCACAATATTGCGCAATAGCAAGAAATTGTCAATTGTACAGTATTGCGCAATAGCAAGAAATATTAAATTGCACAGTATTGTGCAAATGAAGATACTTCGTATAAATTGCTTATTTATTGACCAATTTCAATGGGGTTTTATTCTTGAATTCTTGGGGTTCTTTAATATGCTGAATCTAACCGTGTATTTAGTTTTTGGATTTTGGGCCAAGTTTTTAAATTGGTCCACATTGAGGTCCAAAGGGTCCAAAATTAAACTTTGTTTGATTTCATCAAAAATTGAATTATTGGGGTTCTTTGATATGCCGAATCTAACCGTGTATTTAGATTCTTAATTTTTGGTTCCGTTTTCAAATAAGTCTACATTAAGGTCCAAAGGGTCCAAAATTAAACTTGGTTTGATTTTAACAAAAAATGAATTCGTAGGGTTCTTTGATATACTGAATTTAAACATGTATTTAGATTTTTGATTATGGGCCCAGTTTTCAAGTTGGTCCAAATCGGGGTCCAAAATTAAACTTTGTTTGATTTCATCAAAAATTGAATATATGGGGTTCTTTGATATGCTGAATCTAACCATGTATTTAGATTTTTGATTTTTGGGCCCCGTTATTAACTTTGTCCACATTGAGGTCGAAAGGGTCCAAAATTAAACTTTGTTTGATTTCATCAAAAATTGAATTCTTGGGGTTCTTTGATATGCTGATTCTAACCATGTATTTAGATTTTGGATATTGGACCATAATAGGTGAATGTCCAATTTAAAAATTTTTAAGTTCTTAGACCACATTCATTCTGTGTCAGAAACCTATGCTGTGTCAAATATTTAATCACAATCCAAATGCAAAGCTGTATCAAGCTTGAATGTTGTGTCCATACTTGCCCCAACTGTTCAGGGTTTGACCTCTGCGGTCGTATCAAGCTGTGCCCTGCGGAGCATTTTATTTAAATTGAGGGAAAATTGTATTTTTGTGGCTACATACAAGCCTATAGAAAACTAAAATATATGGAAACTATACCCTACAAACAATATCTTAGCATAGGATATTCAGGATCTTCCATATTTTATCTTTAAATATCTTTGACAGATATGGAATATTTTGACAAAGAGTACAGAAGTAAAATGGTACTTTAAAGATACATCAGATAGAAACTTAAGGATGTTTGCTCCTCTGTTTCAAAATAACATACTTTTTAAATGACAGTTATAAATTTATGGTATATAAAAAACAGAACTTAAAATTCCGAAAAAAATGTGGTCTGTATTCTTAATTTTGAGAAATAATCAATTGAAAATTTGGCGGGAAATTATTATCCCTCTAGATTTTTCATACATTTACATTGGTACTTTTTTCTTTTAAAAACTATGCAAAAATAACAAGAATTTTATAGGATTTTCAAAAATGGCATTTTAAACTATGTAATAAGAAAAGAAAAGTATATTAAAAGTTATCGGGCAAAATTTTTATCAGCACTACATGGATAAAACTAGAGGATTTCGAATGCCTGACAAAAAGTAAAAAGATAAGAGTAGCAAACATCCTTAATTATAACAATGATGACAATTTTAAACATTGAAGTTTGTTTTGACAGGTTATAATGGAAACACAGAAGACAGGTGTACCAGGGGACTTGATATCAATACCTGGAACTCAAGAAAAAGTATCCTTTTCTGTCAGAAATAACTGAAGGTGATGAGGCATGTTTCTTTTCTAACATTTATATATGTGTCTTCATCAATTTTAACTAGTTATAGTAGTGTTTAGTTTTGTTTTCTTATCACTTGGCATGCGGTGTCGTCCTTCAACTTTATAAATATAAAATTCTTCTCCCCTGAAAACTACATTTTTGTCTATTATCTTGAAAACAATAATAGATGGAGAGAAACTAAATAGCAAAATTGAAGAGCAAGGCAAGTTCTACAAACAATTCATATAGCTGAAACGGCCAGACAAATGTTTATTGGAGTTCTTGACATTTAATAACAACTTTTACCAATTTTTTGGTATTTTGCATACATCTTAAAAACTTTAATAGATAGAAACTTTAAAAAGCAAAAATGGTCAGCAAGACAAGATCTATAAATAAGTCTAATTGCAGAAATGGTCATTCAACTCCATATTCAAGTTATTGCTTCTTAATGACTATTAATACCAATTTTTAGTATTTTTGCCTATTAACAGAATAGATAGACACTTTAAATAGCCAAAAATTATCAGCAAGACAAGATCTACAAATGCTATTAAAGTTAAATTTTGCCGAAATTGTTAGTAGACCTTTATAGGAGTGATTGTCCTTAAATGAAGATGGTTTTGCCTGATTTTGTGGAAAAAGTAAAGAAGATAGAAAGAAACTGTCGACAGATAAAAAGATCAGCAATACAAGATCCACAAAAAAAGTCAACATGGCCCAAATTGAGAGTCGCTCATTATTGAAGTCCTTGCTCTTTAATAACTATTTTTTCCATTTTTTTGTGTTTTTGCCTACCATCTTGAAAACTGTAAAAGATAGACTCTTTAATAACAAAAATTATCAGCAAGACAGGATCCACCAATTCTAGATATTTGTCATGAATTCTATTCTAGTCTACAATAATGAAGAGTGTCTATTGTTGAAGTTGCACATAAACAGGCCATAATCTTGCTTGCGAAATTACATTTAAAGTTGTCAAAGAATTTTGAAAATCGCTAAAACTCGCCAGCCAACTGACTTCTTAGCGAAGTCAAAGTCGCTATCAAAATTGGTATTAGGGAGACAACTTGTGATTTACAAGTAGAACAGGTATACAAAAATGGGGACTGACAACGAAAAGCGAGATTTTCATAGCGACCAAAGACTAATACTGCCGACGATTAAATGAATTAAGTACAACGACGAATTTGAACATCCTTGGATTTAACATTGAAAACTATTAAAACGAGAAACTGGGTGACTGTTTGAGTTATCATTTTACTATCATTTTCGTCATGAGGATGTTGTGTAATCATTCAGCACTTCAGTATTTTTATTCCAGTTGTACTATTCGGTACCAACTCGTTAATAAAAGAGATTTCTTTTATAGCAGAAATAATAAAAATTAGCTCTTTGTGTGATTGACAGATCATTTAAAAACACTGCAAGTATATTTTTTAATGCATATATAAAACCATTTCCGTAATAAGCAAGAAAACACTACACAACCAAAATGGTAATGGAATTTCACTTCTCCCTCTCCAAAATCCTAGATTCAGGCCCTAATAGACCTAGGTGAGTGACACAGGCCCTTTAGTGCCTCTAGTTTTTCTACATAGAATTCAACAGACTTGTTGCAAAAATACTGATAAAAAGATCTGATTGCAGTGTGTCCACTCTACTGTATGAAAACATTTGTAGGAATAGAATAAAAATGGACAGAATATGGGTGGTATTAGTTTTTGAAAAAAATACCCTGGAATTCATCTGTACAAACACACATATTTAAAGTTTGGAGCGTATTGGAATAAGCACATCAGTATTACTTAGGAAGAAAGGAGTAGGGGCATTAAGGGTTGGTTTTGGCCAAAGAAAAAAAGTTTTTGAGAGCTATTTCAAATATGCATATAATGTTTGGAAATGCATAAAATCAAGAAATACAAATGAACTACATAAGATTTTTTATGTTATTACGTCACAGTTACGTCATAATATGCATCGTTTTCATGAAAATGAAGAAAACTGCTGAATTTATGCAGTTTTCAATTGTTATTTCCTTTTTAGAAACATTGTGTGCAGCCGAGAAACAATATTTAAGAGAAGCTCGATTATAACACATACTTTGCCAAACTAATATATACTTAAAAGTACGAGGAAATTACAAAATGTTTACATTATATACAAGTTTCGTCATGTTTTGTTGCCATAGTAACTCGTTAAATGTGAAATTTATTTTTATTTTCTGAACACCTAGTACCTTAGTGGTAGTTAGGACAAATTTAAGATTTTGTATGGAAACTTTATAATTTGCACTAATATTTGGGCCAAATAAGGGCCTTATTGTTGCCCCTACTCCTTTTGTGTGTAGTAGTTTTTTTAAATATTTTCCTTAACTTTCTGTAGATACAAATGATCCGTGTTTATACTTTAGCAGAGTTACAAAGACACAAGAGACAGTTTATAACTTATACAAAAATGCATCCAGTTGAAGACACTTCAAAAATAACAAGCATGTTCGTTCAATATCTAAACAACTGTCTAAGATGATATCTGAATAAATGTCTTAGATGATATCTAAACAAATGTCTAAGATGATATCTAAACAAATGTGTAAAGTTTTATATTTAAGATATTCATGGCATTACAGAGTCTTTCAAGTTTATACTGTTTGAAAAAACTATTGAAATTGATAGTGAACGGAACATCTGTCAATCAACAATTGAACAGGAATGAGTGCTTAAAAGTACATGTACTGGTCTGTAATAAGATAATACATTTTCAATGCTATTTTTTAAAGTGATGTAAAATGCTTGTAAGTTGTTTGTGCAATATTGAACTACGGTCATAGATAATAAAATTTTTAAATCAATTCAATTTTATTATTTTATTGAGATGTGTCCACACAATTTGTTCAAGAGGTGTGAATATGTAATTAATGTTCAGCAATTTTTAGCTCACCTGGCCTGAAAGGCCAAGTAAGCTTTTCTCATCACTTGTCGTCCATCGTCATCCGTTAACTTTTACAAAAGTCTTCTCCTCTGAAACTACTCAGCCAAATTTAACCAAACTTGGCCACAATCATTATTGGGGTATCTTATTTTAATAAAATGCTCCGCTGGGCGCAGCTTGATAGACCGCAAATTTTTTTGCAGTCGTATAAAAATGTGTCCGACAACCCCGCCTGCCAACCAACATGGCCGCCATGGCTAAAAATAGAACATAGGGGTAAAATGCAGTTTTTGGCTTATATCTCTGAAATTAAAACATTAAGAGTAAATCTGGCGGGATAAAAATGTTCATCAGGTTTAGATCTATCTGCCCTGAAATTTTCATTCAACCTGTAAACTGTAAGCAGCAATGAAAATCAGCAAAGTAAGATCTACAAATAAGTCAGCAGGACTAAAATTGTCAATTGACCCCTTAAGGAGCCTCATCTCTAGTACAAAATCTAGAGAATGTTTTGATACCACCACATTTAGTATATGCCTGCCCTAAGTCAAGTAATTTAGTGTTGTCAATTGTTGCTGTATTTCATATTTCTTTTCCTTTATTGTTTATTATAAATATTAATCAGGGCGTAAGTTTTCTCGTTTGAATTGTTTAAATTGGTCTGTTTTGGGCTTTTTATAGTTTGCTGTGTGATATGGGTTTTGCTCATTGTTGAAGGCAGTATGGTGACTTATAGTTGCTAACTTCTATGTCATTTGGTCTCTGGTGGAAAGTTGTCTCATTGGCAATCATACCATGTCTTTTAAGTTTTTTTTTGATAACATATCATAAAACGGGCGTATAAAAACTGGTATAGAATATTTTAATTGGTGGTAGAAAGCTCCTTTTCATTTAAATTATTGTTGTTGTTCAAGAGTTCGAGAATTTTAAACCATCAGATTTAAGGCAGTTATTGACATCTCACTATCATGAATTCCTTGATAAAGGGTTGCTGCTCACAAGGAAGCTATTAAACCAAGAGTTCTAAGTTGTGAAGTTGAAATCATCCCTTCGTAAATTTTAAGGACACATCAGGAGTTGGTTGACTGATATGGAATATCTGTTTCCAAGATGACGACAGGTATGTTCCAATTGTCGTAACCACAATAACATACTCTTTTCCCAGAACGTGACCTACTGAATTAAACTTATCACCAAGTTTGTACTTACATGAGCAATATGATGGGTGCCATATGTGGAGCAGGATCTGCTTACCCTTCAAGAGCACCTGAAATCACCCCCATTTTTTGGTGGAGTTTGTGTTGCTGTCTTTAGTTTTCTATCTTGTTTTGTATTCTGTTGTTTGTCTTTTGGTCTTTTTCTTTTTTATCAATGAGTGCCAATGAGACAACCCTCCATCCAAGTCAAGATTTATAAAAGTAAACCATTATAGGTCAAAGTACGGTCTTCAACACAGAGCCTTGGCTGACACCGAACAGTAAGCTATAAAGGGCCCCAAAAATTACTAGTGTAAAACCATTCAAACGGGAAAATCAACGGTCTAATCTATATAAAGAACGAGAAACACTTATGAACCACATCAACAAACGACAACTACTGAACATCAGATTCCTATGATAAGACTACATTTCATAGTAAATTCAACAAAATACAGAAAACAAATTTAATCCCTATCAAAGGTCATCTCCAGTGGTTTCCATGACAGCACCACTGTAAGCTAAGTCCCAGTAATGTTCAACACCAAATCTTTTGAATTGTTCTCTAGCGAAAGCTTCTGTCGGACACACTTTGAATTTAATTTCTGAGAATGCTCGGTTCTTTGTGGTACCCTGTAAAAAATAAAATTTTTAACACAAGCAGACACAGTTAAAGTCAAGTTACATCTAAATATTTTCATGCTGATAAAATCTATTTCCTTCAGATTCATTATTATTCATGGAATAACAATTTTGTGGATTACGTGGGTCAAGGTGAACTATGAATGTAAATGTTTAACGAAGTACAAATTTCTATAAGTTTATATGCAGAACTTGGTAAACAGTCAGGGGCGTTACTTAAACAAGTAACATTTTTTAGTTACTTATATAGGTAATTTTTGTTTTTAAAAATTATTAAATTACTCAATGGAGTTATTTTAATTTTCAATAGAAATATGGACTTAATGTAGTTTTAATGAATTTTTACATCATTTTAATACATGAAATTAAGAATTTATCAAATTTTAGAGGATTATAGAGATTATGGGTTACTTTAAAAATAATGACAAAAATATTACTTGTATCAGTTATTTTATACATCTTTGAAAGAATTAATGATTTCAATTATTCAAGGAATATATATTATTGTTTTGGGTTGCAAATTATAAATAACTTCAAGCTTGATTAAATCACAAGTTTCCATCTAATTATCTCTGTCTACCTTAAAATTTTTCAAGGAAAATTATATTTTAATAGTCCCAAAAGACCAATCTTTGACCCATAAGCGTCAATATGAAATGTAAGTGCATCAGAAAGGTAGCTAGTGTTTCAGGAGGATTAATTTCTATTTTTTATGGGAAAAATAACCAGATTTCTGTGAAATTTTTTTAAATCTAGTAAAATCTGTATGAATGGACACCTATAAATTTTTTTTCTCCAAAAGTTACTTATATAAGTAATTTCCAAAAATAGCCACGTTTTCAGCATTACTTGTATAGGTTATTTTGAAAGTTACTTGTTTAAGTAATGACCCTGACAGGTAAAACCACAAAATCAAATATTCGTGAATTTTTTTTTTTTCTCAATCCACAAAAATGAATTAATCCACAGAAGATTAAAATACTGTAAACCAACTTATTTTCACGGATACTTTATTTCTCGTTTAGCCCTTTCTAGCCCATTTCGCGATTATCAAAATTAAATTTACTTGATGTAGTTAAGTTGTGAACATATATTTGTTCCGCATAATACTTGTTCCCCCCGGAACAAACATATGGAAAATAAAAGTTCTTGGGAACTAACATTACCGTAGATACTCGCCTAATAGTCGATCCTACTATAAGTCGGGGTCCCTTTTCAGCTCCAAATTCTAAGGATTTAGTCTTGACCCTCGTATAAGTCGGACAAAATTTGGGCATTTTTTTTTTCAGCTGACAGTAACTGAACGCCGGTAAAACCAATGCAAATCCAGGAATAATATTCATTTCTGCATTAATGTTTGTTTGGTTTGAATTTAGTTGATGCTCATCATGATAATTTATATTGCTGTTAATAATAAAGATGTATTCATTTCTCTTGTTTTGTTCACTGTTCAAATGTCAGATTAGCCATGTGTTGTTTACGTAATGCATCAATGATTTTGTAGGGTATGACTAACAACCTACTGTTTGAGAAAAGCGAATATAAACCAATATGAACCTGAAAAATTTAAAGTCAATCAACACTTGATGAAAATATTTTTCACAGCATACATAACTCGGTGTTAAATGAGCATGAACACTTCATAATTCTTATTATATTGTGATGATTAAAGGATTAAAAAAATTAAGTGAAGCTAATCAATATATTAAAATAACTAACTCCAACTCATTAGTGTCATCTGTTTACCTATCACTGATAGTTTTCACACCTTTAGTGAATACAACTCTTTGTCTCTTAATTGGGGTTATCAATGGATTATATTGGCTTGTCAATCAATTTTGTAATTTTTGTTTACCTGAGACACTATAATGAATAATATTTTGATTTTGGGAATGAATCTTAAAATTATTTTTTGATTATTATATGATTTATAAGCATTGAATTGATATCATGATATCACAATAATGACACAATAACTCCGCTGAAAACATCCTTTCACATATTTGGTACATTGTTATCTCCTTTTCATTTTTGGTTCTTGGCTCTTCTTTTGGGTTTATAGGAAAACCATGTGACCATGAAAATCAATACACAAACCGGAAACAGTAGAATTTCAACACGAATTTGCAGAAAATGTTTACCCTGGGAACAGTATATCTAACGGGAAATGAATCTGATACGCTTTTCAGTATAAAATTGATAAAATCTCGGACTCCCCGAGACTTCCCGAGATTTACGGATTTTGGTAGCGTCTGACTGAAAAACTATCAGAACTGCTCAACAAATAAACCACATAACTCTAATTGTAAATAAATACAAGTTTTATCATTTAGTAGATATATTTTGTCATATAAAATTACCAAAATAAGTTTGATTTATTTGATGTGAAGTGTTTTATAATAGTTTGGGAATTTGTAAATCATCGCGGCAATGGCCGCCATTTTTTTATTACCTGGTTTGCATTCTGCACAATTCTGTGATGAAATGCTTGCGATTTTAACAAATTTGAAGTGACAGAATACAAGTTTGATACACTAGCATCACTATAAAACTAGTTTGAATGACATTTTGTTGATAATATCAGAAATTATTAGGATAATAGCGAGTCCGTTTTTAACACATGTCTGTTTCTGTATCGTATCTTTATTAATTATGGCACGACGATAAAATCGACTACAATCAGGTAGTGTCAAGTCCCGTCAATATATATGTTCCTGGTTTACCAAAGAACAAATAAAACACAAAGACAGTATTGAAGTCATTTATTTTCAACAAAAACTTTTTATTTATTGATTTATGTAGGTTTGGCAATCAAAAACGTAGTTTTGACCAGGAAATTCACTCCTGACCACTTTTCTCAAGCTTGGATTTTTCCTCTGGTCGCTAGATCTCGTCTATTAGTCGGCCCCCCTCTCTGGATTATGAATTTTACTCCCAATTTTCCGACTAATAAGCGAGTAGGAACGGTACATAATATTATTTCCACCTTTATAAGATATTTTCCTGGAACTAAAACATATGGTTTCATAATATTTGTTCCTTTAAAGAAAGAGCGTCATGTAATTTTGTTTTTACACCGGATTGCATCTTAATTACTGCTCACCTCACCAGTGTATGGCATTTACCTGTACAAATATTCCTGGAACTTTTATAATATAACAAATTTTCCACAAGAGCAATTAATGGGCGACCAAAACAAACAGCGCCCTAACAGTATTGGTGAATATTTTCCTCTCATAAAAAGCTGTAAATGAACAGTCAATGCATTCTCGAGATTTTGTTCTAAACAGTGTTTTGTATATACATGTACAATGTATATGTTGAAAAATGCTTTTGCCTCATTTGTTGTTACTTATTTGCTACTGTGATAGAAATCAGTATATTTGTTACAGGGAACTTAAAACAAAAGTTCCAAGTCGAAGTTTCATATGATACTAGTGGAAAATATCACAACATATATTGTCCATAATATTTATTCCATAGAACTTTCAGCATATAACAAAAGTTCCATTGGGAACTTTCATTATGTAATATCCTTTGTGAAGGAAATTTTCTTATATCATTGGATAAAATATTACATAAGGAAAGTTCCCAATGGAACTTTTGTTATATGATAAAAGTTCTTTGGAACAAATATAATGGGGAAACTTATATTCTGTCACAAAGTAAGGAAAAATCCAAGTTTTACATATTCGTAAAGATTTATATTCGCGATATTTTTCTACTCGCGAAAAGTCACGAAAAATAAATCACTCACGAAAATTAGTTGGTTTACAGTACATGTGATGTATTTGTTTGTAGTCTTCAATGTCTTGATTAATGTAAGTCCCCAAAACAGTTTAAATTTAATCTTGTGAGAATAAATCATTCTCAATATACATGGGATGGTGGTATACCGGTATTCATACAATGAAATCAGTATTTCTTCCTTTCAGACTCAATGATTGATTTATTAATTGCTGTTTAACACCACTTTCAGCACTATTGTCTTTATCAAGGCAGTCAGTTTTTATTGGTGGAGGTGTCCAGAGAGAGCCACTGATCTTGGGCCTGAAAACTGACAATCCAAGTCAATTAAGATTTGAGTCAAACTACCTATATATATCTAGCACGTGCGACATTCAAACTCACAACCTCAGTGTTGACTGGCTAGTGATACAGTAGACGAACTACTTAGACCACTTGGCCACCAAAGAACCTCTAAGAGATTTAATGAAAAGAAGAATTAATTTGTTAAAAAGTGAAACTCACCTCCCAGACTAAAGAACATTTATTGCTCTTATCTGTTTCTTCTTCTGAGTCACTGTCTTCTACAAAACACATATTTATAATGTACAGTAAAAAACACATATTTATAATGTACAGTACAAAACACATATTTATAAATAGGGAAGTCCATCCATGCCTATTTTTATTCTAAGAATAACCCTTGATATTTAATACAAAACTGTTGATTGCATCTTTAGGTGTGTTTTCCATGTTTGGTTGATGGACACACTATGAACTATGGATCAATCTTTTTTTTTGCAAGAAATCAGTAATTTTTATTGCATAAAGGGAGAAAACTCTTTTTATACACTACATGCTTTTTGTCCTGCAATGTTTTTGTACATCTACCATCGTGACCATGTTCACATACCAAATAAAATACACATACACTCTACCATGTATAAATATCTCAACACACAAATGTTAGCTCTTACACCTGTACAATATCATTATATGGTTCTCATTCTATAAATGATCATGAATACTTTAATATTATATAAATCTAAAACATAAAAAAAATAAACATGAATGTACCTTAAGGATGTACTTAGGTGAAATTAAAAAAATCTAGAATTCAAAATTGATACTATAAGTCAAGAGAGCATTAGTTAAGGAAAAAAATAAGCTAAAATATTGATAGGTTATGGGGTTCCTTTTTGAGATATTCAATTTTTAAAATATGGCGGGAAAAGGTGACTCTGACTTTTACCGTATATTTGCATTGGTATTATTTGGATCTTAAATCGAAAGAAAAGAAATCTAGAATCTGCTTAAATTTTGGTAAATGACCTTTAATGAGCTATTGAAGTCTTATATGAAAAGAAAAAAATGGGTGTTATGGGGCAAAATATTTTACCCTGTATCGTAGGAAAAAAATCAAGGAGACCAGACATCTGACAAAAATTCCTAAACCTGACCTAAGTACATCCTTAATTCTAGTTTACAAAGCACTTAAAATATTTGCAACACTGCAAAGAATATATAGTTTAACCTGCAGTTTACACTCCATTTCAAATATTTCTTGAAATTTTGATTTGAAAATGCAAAAATGCATAAAATGTGGATCAATCATGAGATGTCTGGTTTGAATAGGTTTAGTAGTTTCGTCAGAGAAGATTTGAATTTTTTTTTTTTAAAGACAATTAGACGCCAAGTGATGCCAAAAGCTCATTAAGCCCTTTCAGTCAGATAAGATTAAAAGTCTTATACATCATTTAGTCTCTGGTGGATAGTTGTCTCATTGGCAATCCTACCACATCTCCTTATCTTATATAGGGAAATTCAGGGAATAAATGATGCCACATATAAAATACATCATTAGTTGAAGCCAAAAGATTGTATTACTACTGACCATCATCCTTTGATCTTTTCTGTGTATCTTCATTCCACTTTATTCTGTGCATCATTAATCTGCGGAATTTTCTTTGCTGTTTCGGACCTAGAAGAAAGTTCACAAAAGTTACCATTCCATGATAGTATGTTTAATATTGTTTTATCTATACTTTTATTATGCCCCCCCCCCCCCCAAGGTAGTTTTTGATGAAGTTGAAGTCCAATCAACTTGAAACTTAGTACACATGTTCCCTATGATATGATCTTTCTAATTTTAATGCTAAATTAGAGTTTTGAAACCCAATTTCACAGTCCACTGAACATAGAAAATGATAGTGCGAGTGGGCCATCTGTGTACTATGGATACATTCTTGTTTTATCTATTATTTCATTTACTCTAAATTCATTAGTTTATTGTAGATTGTATGTTGATTTCTTTTGGTTTTTGGTTATGTCATTAGGTTTGTGCCTTGTTGACGTATAACACATCTCCATTTATTCATACATAAAAGGATCCACAAATTACATTGCAATCTTTATGACACACAGCCAGCCTAACTGACAGATGTAGGAGGAGTTACAAAAGTGGGTTGGACCAGTAGTGTATACATACCTCCCTCCACCACAACAACATTACAATCTTTATGACACACAGCCAGCCTGACAGATGTAGGAGGAGTTACAAAAGTGGGTTGGACCAGTAGTGTATACATACCTCCCTCCACCACAACAACATTAAAATCTTTATGACACACAGCCAGCCTAACTGACAGATGTAGGAGGAGTTACAAAAGTGGGTTGGACCAGTAGTGTATACATACCTCCCTCCACCACAACAACATTACAATCTTTATGACACACAGCCAGCCTGACAGATGTAGGAGGAGTTACAAAAGTGGGTTGGACCAGTAGTGTATACATACCTCCCTCCACCACAACAACATTAAAATCTTTATGACACACAGACAGCCTAACTGACAGATGTAGGAGGAGTTACAAAAGTGGGTTGGGTCAGTAGTGTATACATACCTCCCTCAACCACAACAACATTACAATTTTTATGACACACAGACAGCCTAACCGACAGATGTAGGAGGAGTTACAAAAGTGGGTTGGGTCAGTAGTGTATACATACCTCCCTCCACCACCACAACATTACAATCTTTATGACACACAGCAATTCCTGTCATAAATAGCTGATTCGAGTTGGCTTCTACTTTAAATTTCTTTGCTGGATTTTTCAAATCTTTCAATCTGAAAAATAAATAATTTTTAATCAATTTGATGAGATACTAATATTAATCACTGTGCTTTTTGTTTTTCACAACTTACTAAGAACAACTTTGCCTGAAGCAGTTAACATTTCAGTTTTTGTACTATCATACATTTAAACTGACATGTCAGCAAAGTCCCCACAAATATTTGTGTGAAGCACAAAAACAAATAACAACAACTGATATAAACAAAGCAGTACACGGGGTATAATTTCAAAAATTTGACACCATAAAGTAATTACAGATATGATCTATCTAGATTCAAAGTTTTGTTTTAAACCTGAGCACTATGATTTTTTGGGGTATTTTGACAGCTATTTCGAGAATATTGACTATATGAATGATATTATGAATTGATATTATGAATCAACTTTGGAATTATTGCGAACCCTATGAAAGTTTTCCACAGTGCCATCTCTATCTTGACCAGGTATTTAAACTTTTGCAAGTTCACCTGTCCTATTGAATAAATACAATAGCTATTGTTCTCTGTGTAGTTTATTCTCTGGGACCTTTAAATTTCTTCTAAGAGAAATCTATCATTCATTGATTAAATTACCTGAGTAAAAAAATGATCTTATACATAGACAAAAATACTTTTTTTATACTCATTAACTGCGTGTGATGATGTAGTTATTCAATATTAATAATATATTTTCATTCAGTTTAATATAAACATTGATTCAATCATAAAAAGTTGATTTCTGACAAAACTTTCAACATTGTTCCTTTTAAAAACAAAATTTGTTTGACATGAATAAGAACTTGAAAATAATGATGTTTCAAATTAAGATCTTCTTAAATGTATTCTATAACTAAACAAAAAAAAATCAAATTTCAATAGGAACATTGATAAACATGATAAAACTATTGAGAATAAACTACACAGAGAACAATAGCTATTGTATTTATTCAATAGGACAGGTGAACTTGCAAAAGTTTAAATACCTGGTCAAGATAGAGATGGCACTGTGGAAAACTTTCATTGGGTTCGCAATAATAGCGTATTCCTGTATAACAATTTTCCTTGAAAACCTAGCACACATAGATGTCTTCTAAATTTGCGATTTTAAAAAAAAACATAAAAACCCTAAATTTGATACATGGAATCAATTTGGAAGAGCATGTTATACATTTTTGATCAATTATCCTTGAAAGCATAGCACAAAAAGAAGTTTCTCAAAACTTGTGCTCTTTTTAACAAAAGCAGTTTTTATCACACTTTTTTTTCTTTTTTTGGCAGTGGGAGTAAATTTAGAATAGCATATTATACCTATATAGGTGTCAGACCACCAATTAAAAATTCTATTCAACCAAATTTGCAATTTTCACAGCTTTCTAAATATTTTACCTTAAGATTAACTTCATAGAAACCAGGTATATCATGAATTGTACATGTATCACCTTTCTACATGCCAATTTTCAACCCATGTTTAAAGTCTTGTAAAGAAGAACTGCCTTTCGGAAGCCAAGTACTACTAAAATTAACCCCTGGTTTTCTGGAAATCTTAAATAAGTATACTATGGAGCACATTAATCCTCAATTTTTAATGCAAACTCATAGACAAGTAAATTTTGGCTCAAAATGGTCTAAATATATTTCTCTTTCACCAAAAGTTTCATTTCTGCAAATTTGTTGGTTAGTTTAAGTAAACTATGACATCAAAAGCACTATTTTTTGTAAGTGTAGGGCTACTTTTACATAAGTTCTAAATTGGAGGGAGTAATTGGTGGTCTGACACCTACATCAATTTTTGGTAAAATTCCAGCACAAACCGATGGTTCTCAAAATTGATTTTTTTAAACACAAACTAAGTTACACTATTTATACTTACTCCATCAGGTATTCAACACTTCAAAAAAATAAAATTAACATAAAGAACTTACGGGTAACTTTTTAATTATGGACCCAAAATTATGGCATAAATAGTCAGAGTTTGTATATATCATATATTAACATACATCAAGGGAAAAAAATATTGATTTGAAAAAACAGATTTTTAGGAATTTTTTCCTTCAAATATATAGAAGTCAAATAGACATATACCTATATACAGAAACATGAACACCAAGGGTAGTATCTTCTTTTATTTTTCTCATTTTCTTTTCTCTTCGCTGCTCTGTTGTCAATTTTCTGGCTGCATTGGCCTCCTCGTGAGCTCTGTAAATTAAAATAAACTTATTAACAACTTGTTCAAATTTGCCATTACCGAATCTAAATGATTATGAGTAATTAAGTAGTTATAAGAAGATGTGGTATAAGTCTAATGAGACAACTCTCCATCCAAGTCAAAATTTGTAAAAATAAACCATTATAGGTCAAAGTACTGTCTTCAACACGGAGCCTTGGCTCACACCAAACAGCAAGCTATAAAGGGCCCCAAAAATTACTAGTGTAAAACCATTCAAACGGGAAAACAAACACTCTAATCTATATAAAAAATAAAATGCTCCGCAGGGCGCAGCTTGATACGACCGCAGATGTCAAACTCTGAACAGTTGGGGCAAGTATGGACACAACATTCTAGCTTGATACAGCTCTGAATTTGGATTGTGATAAAATATTTGACACAGCATAGGTTTCTGACACAGAATGAATGTGGTCTAAGAACTTAAAAATTTTAAATTAGACATTCACCTATTATGGTCCAATATCCAAAATCTAAATACATGGTTAGATTCAGCATATCAAAGAACCCCAAGAATTCAATTTTTGATGAAATCAAACAAAGTTTAATTTTGGACCCTTTTGACCTCAATGTGGACAAAGTTGATAACGGGGCCCAAAAATCAAAATCTAAATACATGGTTAGATTCAGCATATCAAAGAACCCCATATATTCAATTTTTGTTGAAATCAAACAAAGTTTAATTTTGGACCCCGATTTGGACCAACTTGAAAACTGGGCCAATAATCAAAAATCTAAATACATGTTTAGATTCAGCATATCAAAGAACCCTAAAAATTCAATTTTTGTTAAAATCAAACTAAGTTTAATTTTGGACCCTTTGGACCTTAATGTAGACCAATTTGAAAACGGAACCAAAAATTAAGAATCTAAATACACAGTTAGATTCGGCATATCAAAGAACCCCAATAATTCAATTTTTGATGAAATCAAACAATGTTAAATTTTGGACCCTTTGGACCTCAATGTGGACCAATTTAAAAACGGGGCCCAAAATCCAAAAACTTAATACACAGTTAGATTCGGCATATTACAGAACCCCAAGAATTCAAGAATAAAACCCCATTGAAATTGGTCAAGAAATAAGCAATTTATACGAAGTATCTTCTTTTGCACAATACTGTGCAATTAAATATTTCTTGCTATTGCGCAATACTGTACAATTGACAATTTCTTGCTATTGCGCAATATTGTGCTATTGGATATTTCTTGCTATAGCGCAATACTGTGCAATTGAAGATTTCTTGCTATTGCGCAATACTTTGCAATTGAAGATTTCTTGCTATTGTGCAATACTGTGCAATAGAAAATTTCTTGCTATTGCACAATACTTATTATATAATAATTTACACATCCTGTTTGGTGTGTATCTCCTACCATATCATTATTATTTGCTTTTAAATATAAATCAGAAATAACCAACTTGAAATGGAAAATTTTAAAAGAAAAAAAAAAGGAAAAAAAGAAAAAAAAAGAAAGAAAAAAAAATCCCCCCCCCCAAATTTTTAGAACCCCCTAATGATTCATCACCCCCAAACTCAATCCCAGCCTTCCCTTTGTGGTATGGTACCTTGCAGTACAATTTCAGAGAGATCCATACACTTGAACACAAGTTATTGTCTGGAAACTAGAAAAATGCTTATTTTTGGCCCCTTTTTGGCCCCCAATTCCTAAACGTTTCGGGCAATTACCCCCAAACTCAATTCCAGCTTTCCCTTTGTGATATGGAACCTTGTAGTACAATTTCAGAAATATCCAAACACTTACACACAAGTTATTGTCATGAAACTAGAAAAATGCTTGTTTTTTGCCCCTTTTTTGGCCCCTAATTCCTAAAATTTTGAGGCAATTACCCCCAAAATCAATTACAGCCTTCCCTTTGTGATATGGAACCTTGTGGTACAATGTCAGAGAGATCCATACACTTAAACACAAGTTATTGTCTGGAAGTTACAAAAATGCTTATTTTTGGCCCCTTTTTGGCCCCTAATTCCTTAACTGTTGGTACCATAACCCCCAAAATCAATCCCAACCTTCCTTTCGTGGTATTGAACCTTATGGTGAAATTTCATGGAGATCCATTCACTTAAACTAAAGTTAGAGTGCGAAAACCAATGTGTCTTTGGACGACGACGACAACGCCAACGTCATACCAATATACGACCAAAAATTTTTTAATTTTTGCGGTCGTATAATGAGAAACGAGAAACACTTATGAACCACATCAACAAACGACAACTACTGAACTTCAGATTCCTGACTTAGGACAGGTGCAAACAATTGCAGCGGGTTTAAACGTTTTAATGGTACCAAACCTTCACCCTTATCTGAAACAGGTCTTTTTTTGTTCTATTTGTATTCTCAGACAACCTTCAGGTTGACATTTACTCAACAAACAGTCACTGTATTAATAATTTGACTTTTACTAGTACATTTACTACAATAAAATGCTCCGCAGGGCGCAGCTTGATACGACCGCAGAGGTCGAACCCTGAACAGTTGGGGCAAGTATGGACACAACATTCAAGCTTGATACAGCTCTGAATTTGGTTTGTGATTAAATATTTGACACAGCATAGGTTTCTGACACAGAATGAATGTGGTCTAAGAACTTAAAAATTTTAAATTGGACATTCACCTATTATGGTCCAATATCCAAAATCTAAATACATGGTTAGATTCAGCATATCAAAGAACCCCAAGAATTCAATTTTTGATGAAATCAAACAAAGTTTAATTTTGGACCCTTTTGACCTCAATGTGGACAAAGTTGATAACGGGGCCCAACAATCAAAAATCTAAATACATGGTTAGATTCAGCATATCAAAGAACCCCATATATTCAATTTTTGTTGAAATCAAACAAAGTTTAATTTTGGACCCCGATTTGGACCAACTTGAAAACTGGGCCCATAATCAAAAATCTAAATACATGTTTAGATTCAGCATATCAAAGAACCCTAAAAATTCAATTTTTGTTAAAATCAAACTAAGTTTAATTTTGGACCCTTTGGACCTTAATGTAGACCAATTTGAAAACGGAACCAAAAATTAAGAATCTAAATACACGGTTAGATTCGGCATATCAAAGAACCCCAATAATTCAATTTTTGATGAAATCAAACAAAGTTAAATTTTGGACCCTTTGGACCTCAATGTGGACCAATTTAAAAACGGGGCCCAAAATCCAAAAACTTAATACACGGTTAGATTCAGAATATTAAAGAACCCCAAGAATTCAAGAATAAAACCCCATTGAAATTGATCAAGAAATAAGCAATTTATACGAAGTATCTTCTTTTGCACAATACTGTGCAATTGAATATTTCTTGCTATTGTACAATACTGTACAATTGACAATTTCTTGCTATTGCGCAATATTGTGCTATTGGATATTTCTTGCTATTGCGCAATACTGTGCAATTGAAGATTTCTTGCTATTGCGCAATACTGTGCAATTGAAGATTTCTTGCTATTGTGCAATACTGTGCAATTGAAAATTTCTTGCTATTGCACAATACTTATTATATAATAATTTCGGACGACGCCGGACGACGCCAGACGATGACGATGACGACGACGACAACGCCAAGGTCATACCAAATACGACCAAAAAATTTTTAATTTTTGCGGTCGTATAAAAACTACTGACCCTTCAAGATCTGGAGAATCAGAGCTCACCCCTAGTTTTTGTGGAGATCCATGTTGCTCAATTTTAAGTTCTCTTTGTAGTATTTTGTGAACCTATACATTTTGATTGCCCCTTTCTCCTTTTTTTTCTGATGATTTAAACATTTGCTTTTAAGTATTTTATTTCTTTGCAGAGTTATATTTTTTTTGGCTATAACATTTTCAATTTTTTTACCCAAAAAGTACAAAATTTGCATATTTTTCTCACATATTTGTTATTGTGAAATTTTGAGCGCATTCAAATACCACAAAAATAAATATTTATGACATGAGAGATGTTATCCACATAGACAAACGTAGTGGTAAATTATTTTGTTGGTACAATGTACATGCGCTCTGTATTTGCGGGTCTAAAAACTATGCAAAAGATGACCAAAATCATTACATTTTTTACGAAGTCTTGGATTTCAGTTTTGCCACATCTCAACTTTAAATCAGACATAATTAGAAATCTTAAAATAAAGTTAATATTTCTGTAAAACTTAAGGCCAAATAAGGCCCTTATCACACTCTGCCCTATGATTTTTTTTTTTAATATTCGATAGAAAAGTTCATATTTGGACAGTCTAATATAAGAAAATGTGGTCTGATTGCCAATGAGACAACTCTCCACTAGAAACCTAATAATGTAGAAGTCAGCAATTATAGGTCACAGTACTGCCTTCAACAACGAGCAAAACCCATACCCCATAGCAAGCTATAAAAGGCCCTGACATAACAAATGTAAAAAAACTTCAAACAAGACCATTCCTTTTGAATTTTGGAAAGACAATCCATTTTTTTTTTAATTACTGCAAATTTACAAAACTTGACTAATACATAAATTTATCAATTTTACTCAGATACCTCTGTCATTAATAAATAATCAAAGTGCTTGTAAGCACTGAAGGATAAAGATTGTTTTCATTTAGCAGTGGGAACTTAAAATTAAAGATTGCATAGTATTAAAGATTGGAAGGCAATATCATGAATTTGAGATAATATTGTAGATGGTTCAACTACAGTTATGGACAAGGGAAGATAACTCCAATTTTAAATATTACTCTAACAATGACATTATTGATATTTTTTAAAAAGATACTTGATTCATGCACCTTGCACAATCTATTTAATTTTGTAATGTAATGGTTATACACAAACACCAACTCTAACTGTAACTTGAATATCTAAGCATACATTTGCTTAATAAATTTCTTGAAATGTTCATGGATATGATGTATAGAATCATTGTGAGAATGTCGTGTTCAATGCACTATGTTTTGTTTATCTCAAAAGTAGTGACAAAGTTTGGAAAATTATCAAGCCAGACACATTAGGGTTTGATTGCATGAATACAATCTTTACCCCAATAAAAATTCAGTAATTCCTCTACTTAGAACTAAAAAGTATACAAACTTCTGTCTTTTCTCCATCTGTGCTCTCACATGAGCTTCTATCTTTGTAGGGTCCTGTACTGCTTCTGTTCCTAACACCCTCATCAAGTTAGCCATCCGTACTGTAAAAAAAACCATAAAATATCAATAATTAGGCTACAGACATGTCTATCTAGGTGAAGACTTGAAAAAGTCTGTTCCTAAAACCCTCATCAAGTTAGCCATCCGTACTGAAAAAAACCCCATAAAATATCAATAATTAGGCTACAGACATGTCTATCTAGTTGGAGACTTGAACAACCTGTTCCTAAAACCCTCATCAAGTTAGCCATCCATACTGGAAAAAGACATGAAATATCAATAATTAGGCTACTGACATGTCTATTTAGGTAAAGACTTGAACAGCCTGTTCCTAAAACCCTCATCAAGTTAGCCATCCATACTGGAAAAAACATGAAATATCAATAATTAGGCTACAGACAATTCTATCTACGTGGAGACTTGAACAGCCTGTCCCTAAAACCTTCATCAAGTTAGCCATCTGTACTGAAAAAAATAAATGTGGATTGTGTCCACATGTGGACACAGATGATGCCCTCGCTTGCATATCATATAGTTATAAAGGGACATAACTGAAGAACGGTAAAAGTGACACTACCCAAATTTGAACTTGATCGGAGTTTTGTGGTAATAAGCATTGTGTGTAAGTCTCATAACATTTGGTTGAGGCTAACTTAAGTAGAGAACAGAAATGAAAAATTCAGCAATTTTTATGTTTATAAAGGGACATAACTCAAGAATGGTAAAAGTGACGCACTGAATTTCGTACTTAATCTGTATTATGTAGTACATTTAATAAGCATTGTGTATAAGTTTCATAACATTTGGTTGAGGCAAACTAAAGTTAGAGAACGGAAACAATATTTGTACTTGATCTTAGTTTTGTGGTAATGAGTATTGTGTATAGGTTTCATAATGTTTGGTTGGGGCAAACTTACGTTACAGAATGAAACTAAAAATTTTGCAATTTTTGATTTATAAAGGGGCATAACTCAATAATGGTTAAAGTGACACTACCCAAATTCAACTTGACCTGTGTTTTATCAGTGGAAGGCAAAATTAAACATTGCATTGTATAAAAAATTGATTGTAGTTGATTTAACTATAATCATGGACAAAGGAAGATAACTCCAATTTTAAAAATTACTGGAATAAAGACATTGATATTTTTCGAAAAAAAATGAAAAATTTAGCAATTTTTCCATTTGTAAAGGGCATAACTCTAGAACAGTAAAAGTGACGTCACCAAAATTCAAATTTGATCTGTGTATTGTGGTAATAAGCATTGTGCATAAGTTTCATAACATTTGGATGAGGCAAACTTAAGTTAGAGAACGGAAATGAAAAATTTTGCAATTTTTTCCATTTATAAAGGGGCATAACTCTAGAATGGTTAAAGTTACGCCAACAAAATTCAAACTTGATCTGTGTTTTGTGGTAATAAGCATTGTGTATAAGTTTCATAACATTTGGTTAAGGCAAACAAAAGAAAGAGAACGGAAACCAATTTTGGGACGTACGTACGTCGTACGGACGGACAAGGGTAAAACTTAATGCCCCCTCCGCTTTGACGGGGGCATAAAAATGTCATGCAATCATTGGATAAGTTGGAAAAATTATTTTGAGAATTTAAAAAAATTTCAATTCTGAAGGATGTACATACACAAAGCCTGGTTTCTCCTTACCTTTTGGCTCTGGTGGAGGCAATAAACCAAGTCTTATTTTCTCTTGTTCCTCTTTTTGAGCTTCCTGTCTGTTTTGGCGACGTAATTTCTTTCTCTCCTTCTTTGTGAGGTAGACAGGAATTTCTGGTTCCTTATCAGGCTCAGCTGAAGAAATGATAGAATAAATATCAAAATTAAATCTACGGATAATTTCTCCTGGATCTAGGCCCAAATTTATCAAAGAGCTTTACAGAGCTTAATAGAGCATGGGGAAAAGGTGTTCATTAATATCATACAGTAAAGAGCTTTACAGAGCTTAAAAGAGCATGGGAAAAAGTTGACCATTAATATCATGCAGTAAAGGGCTTTACAGAGCTTAAAAGAGCATGGGAAAAAGTTGGCCATTAATATCATGCAGGAAAGAGCTTTACGGCACTAATAGAGCATGGGGAAAAGGTGGTCATTAATATCATGCAGGAAAGAGCTTTACCGACCTTAATAGAGCATGCTTAAGAGAACATGGGGAAAAGATGCCCAATAATACCATGCAGTAAAGGGCTTTACAGAGCTTAATAGAGCATGGGGAAAAGGTAGCCATTAGTAGCATGCAGTAAAGAGCTTTACAGAGCTTAAAAGAGCATGGGAAAAAGTTGGCCATTAATATCATGCAGTAAAGAGCTTTACCGACCTTAATAGAGCATGCTTAAGAGAACATGGGGAAAAGATGCCCAATAATACCATGCAGTAAAGGGCTTTACAGAGCTTAATAGAGCATGGGGAAAAGGTAGCTATTAGTATCATGCAGTCTTCACTCTGAGGTGTAGTTGAATTGAGACTCTCAAAAATAATTCAACTACCACACCTAATAAATCTTTAAGTCATGTAAAATAAATTGCTTCTTTTTCAGAGATTATATAAACACTCATATGTCATTGCCAGATTGCTATCATACCCAATTTATGCTACAACCTGAGATGAGTGTTTAAATATTAAGAAATAATCATTTTACTGAGTTTTTTTACAGTATGTCCCTTAACATGTAAAATTGGGTACCTGTAAACTGTTATGATACCAGAAACTGTGTTTCTATGATTTGAAAAGGTTACTTCAAGAGGGGTTTTATTGTTATATTATTGTTTTTTATTGTTATTTACATCCTTGGTTTCTGGTGTTCAGTTGGTCTCATTGGTAATCATACCACATCTCCTTATTTTCATAATGTTGAAAAATCACAAAAAAGTTACCGTGGTAAACATATTTACATCTGAAGTTCAGCATCTTATTTTACATAGATTTGATAAACTAACTTCAAGAGTTTGTTTTGATTTCTTGAACCCTTCCCAAAAACTGTTAAGGAAGAAAGAAACCCCACTTAAATATTCAGCTTTTGTTGCCACCATTTTTTCTTGTACATTGATTCAAATGCATCTTTAATAGGGTACAATGTTAACTAGGCCACTCTACAAGAGAGACAATTTTAACTGTCTATAAGAACATGAAGAAAGTAGTGTCTTTAAATTTACAAACAAGAATGTGTCCATAGTACATGGATGCCCCACTCACACTATCATTTTCTATGTTCAGTGGGCCGTAAAATTGGGGTCAAAAATATAATTTGGCATTAAAATTAGAAAGATCATATCATATCTAAATCATTGTACCCCCCCCCTAACCCCAACCCCCACTTCTCCACTCCTCACACATAGATACCTGGAGGTTTCATCTGTATGGGATGTTCTACAAGGTTTGTGATACCAGTTAATGATTCTGTCAGATCATCTAAATTATTGTACCTGCAAAAAAGGTTAAAAATATAATTATATTAGCTTCCCAAACCCGACCAATCATTAAAAATATTTTTTATTGGTATTTTCCTGTTTTTGAAAACCAGCACAGAAAATAGGAGGAAGTTTCCCATACTGTTCTTGACTTGAAACAAAAAAGAGAGAAAGACATTCAAAACTTAAGTTTGAGCTACACGACAGGTGCCACATGTGGAGCAGGATCTGCTTACCCTTCTGGGGCATCTGAGATCACCCCCAATTTTTTGGTGGGGTTCATGTTGCTCAGTCTTTAAGTTTTCTATGTTGTGTTTTGTGTACTGTTGTTTGTTGGTATTTTTCTTTTTTAGCCATGGCGTTGTAAGTTTATTTTCGACTTATGAGTTTGAATGTCCCTTTGATATCTTTCGCCTTTCTTTGACAAATCACCCTTTGCCGTCTTTTGCCTTACATAACACAAAAATGTTGATTTAGAAAAAGTTTGTCAATATATTTGTTCCTGGTTATTAGTAATTGGTGTTTAATGAGTTTTTTTGGGGTAAGATTTCAAATTGTTGCCAAGGAAAAAGTTTATTTGCAGTTGGCATCTACATTTCTGTATCTGCTCAATACTGTAAGTAAAGCCTAATGTAAAGTTTGAAAAAACAATACTTTTGAAGATAGCTTAATCTATTAAAACATGTAAAAATTATGATGATTTAATGAAACAAGATGCTTTCAAGAGCCTGAATCACTCACCTGTAATTTTTTGCTTAAATCTTTCATCAATGATTATTTTTGCTTTTCAATACATGTATATATTAATGAGTGGCTTAAAAATGCCATTTAAATGTTCTTTGTATCTGTCATATTTTCTTCAAAATTTATACTAGATACTCTGAAATTTATTCAGCCAAAGTTTGGCTGAAATTGATTCAGCAATTTCAAAGAAGTAGATTTTTTAAAGTAAGCAAACTATATGAACAAATTGTGCAAAATTGTTTTTAAAGAGTAATAACTCCTTAAGGGGTAAAATTGACAATTTTGGTCATGAAAAACTTATTTTTAGATCTTACTTTGCTGAACATGTTTGCTGTTTACAGTTTATCTTTATCTTTAATAATAATCAAGATAATAACCAAAAAACTGCAAAATTTCCATAAAATTACCAATTTAGTATCAGCAACCCAACAATGGGTTGTTAGATTCATCTAAAAATTTGAGGGCTGATAGAACTTGACCTAATGAATGTTTTTACCATAGTCAGATTTGCTCTAAATGCTTTAGTTTTTGAGATATAAGCCAAAACAGCATTTTACCCGCATGTTCTAATTTTAGCCATGACGGCCATGTTTTTGGACGAAACAGAAAATAAAACACAAACTTTATTCTAGATACCATAAGGATCATTCAGCTTAAGTTTGGTTGGAATTGGTTCAGTAGTTTCAGAGAAGAAGATCTTTGAAATAGTTTACACCAGACGGACAACGGACGACAAAAGACGACGGACGCCAAGTAATGGCAAAAGCTCACATTTCCTTTTAGGAAAGGTGAGCTAGAATGTAACTGAATTATATTCCCCAATGTATAATCAAACTTATGTACATTGATTATGACTGTAAAATGTACGTGTTATTTAACTTACAATTGTGATGGTAAAATGTATGTGTAATTAAACTTACGATTGTGACGATAAAATGTATGTGTAATTAAACTTACGATAATGATGGTAAAATGTATGTGTAATTAAACTTACATTTGTGACGGTCAAACGTATTTGAATTAAACTTATGTTTGTAACAGTAAAATGTATGTGTAATTAAACTTACATTTGTGAAGGTCAAATGTACTTGAATTAAACTTATGTTTGTAACAGTAAAATGTATGTGTAATTAAACTTACATTTGTGACGGTAAAATGTATGTGTAATTAAACTTACATTTGTGAAGGTCAAATGTACTTGAATTAAACTTACGTTTGTAACAGTAAAATGTATGTGTAATTAAACTTACATTTGTGACGGTAAAATGTATTTGTAATCAAACTTACATTTGTGACGGTAAAATGTATTTGTAATCAAACTTACGATTGTGATGGTAAAATATATGTATAATTAAACTTATGTTTGTGACGTTAAAATGTATGTATAATCAAACTTACGATTGTGATGGTAAAAAGAATGTGTAATTAAACTTACGTTTGTGATGGTAAAATGTATGTGTAATTAAACTTACGTTTGTTACGGTAAAATGTATGTGTAATTAAACTTACCTTTGTGATGGTAAAATGTATGTGTTATTTAACTTACGATTGTGATGGTAAAAAGTATGTGTAATTTAACTTACCTTTGTGACGGTAAAATGTATGTGTAATTAAACTTACGTTTGTGACGGTAAAATGTATGTATAATCAAACTTACGATTGTGATGGTAAAAAGAATGTGTAATTAAACTTACACATTCGGTCAAATGTACTTGAATTAAACTTATGTTTGTAACAGTAAAATGTATGTGTAATTAAACTTACATTTGTGACGGTAAAATGTATTTGTAATCAAACTTACGATTGTGATGGTAAAATATATTTATAATTAAACTTATGTTTGTGACGTTAAAATGTATGTATAATCAAACTTACGATTGTGATGGTAAAAAGAATGTGTAATTAAACTTACGTTTGTGACGGTAAAATGTATGTGTAATTAAACTTACGTTTGTTACGGTAAAATGTATGTGTAATTAAACTTACCTTTGTGATGGTAAAATGTATGTGTTATTTAACTTACGATTGTGATGGTAAAAAGTATGTGTAATTTAACTTATGTTTGTGACGGTAAAATGTATGTGTAATTAAACTTACGTTTGTGACGGTAAAATGTAAGTGTAATTAAACTTACGTTTGTGACGGTAAAATGTAAGTGTAATTAAACTTACGTTTGTGACGGTAAAATGTAAGTGTAATTAAACTTACGTTTGTGACGGTAAAATGTAAGTGTAATTAAACTTATGTTTGTGACGGTAAAATGTATGTGTAAAAACTTACGTTTGTGACGGTAAAACGTATGCATCCCACCATTCTATGTCTGGTATTTCTCCTTCACTCTGTTATGCAAAAAAAAAGTCTATCAAAACACAGTGAATTTTAAACAAGAGTGCACACGCTGAAATGTCTCGCCTTCTTTACAAACCATTGATTTTATGTTGATAGTCCTAAATATAAAGCTTTTCTACAAGTAACACATGAACTTAACATGATCCAAGAAACTGAGGTCAAGATCAGATAAACCAAACGAGAAATACATGTACACCTTACAATCATTCAATAAACCAAACATAGTTGACCTATTGCTTATAGTTTTTAAGAAACAGTCTTAACCAAGAAAACTTAACATTGACCAATGAACCATGAAAATGAGGTCAAGGTCAGATGAACCATGCCAGACAGACATGTACACCTTACAATCAATTTATGCATTAAATATAGTTGACCTATTGCTTATACAATGTAGTACCTTAGAAACAAACTTAACCATGAAAACTTAACACTGACCAATGAACCATAAAAATGAGGTCAAGGTCAGATGACACCTGCCAGACAGACATATACACCTTACAATCCTTCCATACAACACATATAGTTGATCTTTTGCTTATAGTTTAAGAAAAACAGACCAAAACACAAAAACTTAACACTGAGAAATGAATGGTGAAAATGAGATCAAATAAAACCTGCGAGACTGACATGTACATCATAAAATATTTCCATACACCAAATATAGTTCACCTATTGCATATAGTATTAGAAAAAAAGACCAAAACTCAAAAACTTAACTTTGACCACTGAATCATGGAAATGAGGTCAAGGTCAGATGACACCTACCAGTTGGACATGTACACTTTACAATCATTCCATATACCAAATATAGTAGACCTACTGCTTATAGTACCTGATATATGGACTTGACCATGAAAACTTAACCTTGTTCACTGATCCATAAAATGAGGTCTAGGTCAAATGAAAATTGCAAGGTACGCGCACATACCAAATATAGTTATCCTATTACTCATTATAAGAAAGAAATTAACATTAAAAAAAATTTTGACTTTTTTTTTCAAGTAGTCACTGAACCATGAAAATGAGGTCAAGGACAATGGATATATGACGGACGGAAATTTCGTAACATAAGGCATCTATATAAAAAGTATGAAGCGTCTAGGTCTTCTAGCTTCTGAAATATAAAGCTTTTAAGAAGTTAGCTAACGCCGCCGCCACCGCCGCTGGATCACTATCTCTATGTCGAGCTTTCTGCGACAAAAGTCGCAGGCTCAACAAAAATGTAAACAAATCCAAGGTAACTCAAGCATGGCTAAAGAAGGCGGAGTCTCATATTTTCCATAAAAGTTTATGCTAATGCAACAATACACCATACATCAATGATAAATCATTAATACTTCTTCACAAGTCACAGACGCATTACCAAGGGTCTCCTATACATCATACTATTGAGATGCATGGATGCTGGTGCACTTGTCTACTTTAAAAATATCAAAGTAAAAAGTGCTTTTTCTGTAATGATTTGAGTCAAAATAAAAGAAAAATGTGTCCATGAGACACAGATGCCCCAGCTTGTATATGTGTAAGAGTAAATGCACTAATTCAAACCTATTGACTTTTTGTTTTCTTTGAAACTTGATGACATTTGTTTCTGTATCTTGTCAATCATTAGAGATTTTTCAGGGTTTGAGTGCTCTCAATGTTCAATAACGAACAGGCAAAATTTGCTCACGTGAATTTTACATGAATCTCACATGACATTCACGTGAAAATTTTTACCTCAAACGAGCTTATACATGAAACTTCATGTGAATTTCACGTGAATTAAGATTCACATGAATCTCACGTGAACTTTCCAAAAAAAAAAGTTGGTATTTTTCATGATTTTAATTAAATTTGAAAATTTAGATGTTATTTGAATTACTTTATTTTAAAAATTCACGTGATTTTCACGTGAATCACATGAGATTCACGTGAAACTCACATGAACTGATTTCACGTGAGTTTCAAGTATAAGCTCGTTTTAGGGGAAATTCACGTGAATTTAAATTCACGTGAAATTGATGTGAACTTATTGTATTGATGTATTGTGTACACTAGTGAAATTTCCATTATAATGGGGAAATTAAGAACAATGAAAGTGACGTCACCCTTATTCGAACTTGATTTGTGTTTGGTGGTAATAAGCATTGTGTATAACATTTGGTCATGGCAAACTAAAGTTAGAGAACATCAAACCAAAATTGTGACTACTGTGGTGGCATAAAAATAATTTCTGATACTGATGAAAAAGAGAAAAAGCAAACAAGTCAATAAATTTTGACAACACCTCTAAAACACAGTTGCATAGATTCTACCACAAAATCATGTTGGATTTCCGTTTTTATCCACTTGAGATAGTATTTAACTTTCAATCTTTTAAATGTGTGCTTTACGAAGCAATTTAAAAAATTTAACAATTGAGAATTAATAAATATTGTAGTCAACGGGATAAAGTGGTTTCTCATAGGATATTATGGAAAATGCTGAGGGCAATGTTCCGAATGGATATGACAGGAATGTACACTCTGGAAGGCTTATCAACATGTGGTTTAGCAAAATTTATCAAACTGTTGAAAACCGATTTAAATAAATACAATAGATTATACACAAATATAGACTTTAAATTCAAAACCTAATTCATACATTATGTTTAAGTATAAATTGTATGTCAAACATTGACTGATTTTCATGGTCGGGTTATTGTCTCTTTGACACATTCCCCATTTCCATTCTCAATTTTATTGACTGATTTTCATATCAAACAGGAAGCTATGTTTGTATTTGCACTGGTTAGGAAAACAAATCCTTTTTTCATGAGAATAAGATGAGGGCTGCAAACACCAAACTAGTAATTATGATGTGTAATATTGAGAAGAACTGTAAAATCTCTGTTCCTTTGCTCTTGGATTTTCATGTGTGGGTAGTGATTTTGTGTCATAAATGATTCTTCAAATCCTTTCTTTTTAATTATATTACAGCTATTATCCTAATGCTAGCAAGTTAAAGGTTTGGTTTGCTTGCTTGCTTTGTTTGACTTAATGTTTGCTCAAGCATTGTAATTAGATTGACATCTGAAAACAATATAAAAAGGCGGAGTTAAACTTAAATACATTATATCTAAATTTGATTGGACATTATCAAATAATCAAATTTACCTATATACAAGTTTAACTCTGCCTACTTATATTGTTTGCAGATGTCAATCTTAACTAAAATGCTTGATCAAACTTTAATACAAACAAAGCAAGCATGCAAACCAAACCTTTAACTTGCTAGCATTAGGATAACAGCTGTAATAGTTTTTCTCTCATGCTATGCAGAGGATATTAAAAGCTTCCCCTGGGTTAAAGATGCATGTCCATATATTTCTACAGCTACATCATATTCTTGAGTCAACTTCAAATTTTAATTTCAAATTAATCATGTTAATTTTCTTCTATGAATTTCCTAAAATCACCACTCCCAATAAAAATTTCCCAATAAAAGCTCTTTTGAGAATTCTTACTTATACTCAAAGAGATCACTTGTTTTAGGTCAAACAGTGTTGAAAGTTGACCTCTACATGACTTTTGTGGTTTTTGAGCACTTTTTTTTCTTTTCTCATTAAATCTTACCAATTCTTTCTTTGGAGCTATTGTGGCTAATTTTGCTGCTGATGCAATACCAGTCCTTTTAGCAGTATAAGCAATTTCATTCTGCAATCTTTCTAGCTGTGCCTGAAATATAATTATCAAGGTCATGTGTCTGTTCATTACATTTATAAATATATGGATATAAATTAAAATCTTTTTTTTTTCAAATTTTTTTTGTATCAACTTGAACAATCGAAAAATTCTATTTTTAGAAGCAGTGAAAAAATTAATGTTTTTTTTTTATATACTGCATTGGTCATACAAAAGTATAAATTGGCCGGAACACAAACTTTCTCTTATTGATTACTGAATTATACTTTTCATGTCAAGTCTCATGGAATTAGAATTGCTCTAACACTAGATAACTTGTGGCTATTTTCAATAATTAATATAAAAAAGAAGATGTGGTATGATTGCCAATGAGACAACTCTCCACAAGAGACCAAATGACAAAGAAATTAACAACTATAGGTCACCGTACGGCCTTCAACAATGAGCACAGCCCATAACACTAGTATCCCAAGCTATTTTCCCTCAAAGTTATTTGATAAGAAATATTAACCACAAATGCTAATTCAATGTGTTTTACTTGTAGGTCTTTCAATAAAACAAAAGAAAACTTTAGAAGTTATGCCCTCCCTGACCTGTGTCCACTTCTAGTATGGAGAAAATGGTAGAGGCCAAATAGACCTGTAGTTTTAATACAAGTCTACTTTGTTGTGTCTCTGCTGAACATTTTTAACAAAATTTTATCGATAAATTGAAGATATTTAAGATTACAAGTCTAGACGAATTACTTCACTATTTAATAAATTTCAGGCAAAGTTTTTTTGTCAATTTGGATTTAAAGATTAAGACTTTCTTTTAAAATTTCTCAAATTTTCACAAGTACTTCATATTCTTGTATTATCAAGGCAATATGCATGCATGGAAGTAACTCCCCATCCTTTTTCAACAATTCCTTAACACTTAAAATACACAATACTTTCATGTTTAATTACAAGAGTAAAACAGCACTTTTATATATATATATGAATCTGTCAGAACTGTATCATAAATTGAAATTCATTCGGAAATTATAATCAACTTGAAATTTCTGGTTTCTATTTTTCAATTCTTAAAATTGAAAGGAGCTGGATTGATTCCTAAAGAGTTTGAAATTTTAAGTCTTTAAAATTATTTTAATTTTAAGTGTTGCATGCCACATTTCTGAAGATTTTGCATTGTTGATCATTTTCAATGTTAAAGTTTCTGTTAATTGGTTTATACGAATTTCAAGTTAATAGGCATAATTATTCATGATATTATATATATGGTTGGTCAACAAGTGTCAAGGGCAACAACTCTTATAATGATAATTTTGGCACAAATAGAAATTATGTAAGGTACTGTTTGAAATCTTGACATTCTGAGTACTTTCACCCTATTAGATTTTCTTTATCATGTTTTTTTAAAAATATTAGAAAACTACTTGCATTTTACCCCTAAGTTGTATATTAAGCTATGGTGGGCATGTTGGTTAATTCAATTTTAGACACCTTACAGATTACTCATGTGAAGTTTGGTTTGAATTGGTTCAATCATTTAAAAAAAAAAGATTAAAAAAAAGTTAATGACAGGCAGCAATGGACACCAAGTGATGACAACAGCTCATCGTGGCCATAATAGCCAGAGGAGCTAAAAAGGTCAAACACAATGTTCCTTGGAAAATTCCTAATAATAAAGAAATATATGATTAATAGGAAAGGAACCCACAATCATCTGTGTCTTTGTACTGTTTGAAATTTCCAGATTTTATTCCATTTTTTGTTTTTTAGTTGTATATTACAGAAAAAGAAGGCAAGAAAATAGTTCTTTATATGTGACGTCATCCGGCATGGTCGCCTTTTTTCATGACGTCACAATAGGACATTCAGAAGAAACCAAGAAAATTTGATGTCATAATTGACTTTCGACCAATCACAAAGTTTTTACTAGAGATGACAAATATTTTTATCACACCGATTGAGAAATGTGAAAAAAGCATGAAAACTAGAGAAACATCATACATACTTTTGTCCTTAATCTCTGTGCAACTTGCTCAAACTTTCCTTTTTCATGGAATTTAAATCCTCTTTTGGGTCTCTGTGGAGCTTTCACACTGTAAATAAAGTTTAAAATATATTTGTATCCTCTTTGCATTTTTACAAACTGGTAAAAAAAAGAATAAGATTCCCCCTCCCTACATGTTAATGTGCATGTCACTGGTCATCTTCGCTAGCCAAGGGTTACAATCCACTTCCCTCCTCTCCACCCTTGGCGAATTGAGATAGAATTTCGGAGACACAAGGTAATGATTTTCATTGGTTGCAGTCGAAACTCTCTGCATCCAATCAAAAAGCGCCTATAACATGATCATGTGTAAATGTAGAAAGTGTATGTAAACAATTGCCACGTGCTTATTGTGCAACAAGTCTTTACATCCCTAAACATACGACTATATTTAGTGACAATTTGAATGTTTTTAATCAACTAATAGAAGTTCCTGTGTATGTTTCTTGCACAAATGCATGAATGTCAACGTATATTTTCGTTTCCTGCTTTACCAAGTGTGTAAAATCTAGACGCTACCGTGTTTTTACCTCCAAATTGAAGAGTTCAAGTGCTACCATTGGTCAAGAATAATGTATTCAGAATGGGCGTGACTTTAATCTACCGATAGATGGCACAACATTGTTATCACAAATGTTGGCTTAAATCTGCAAAGGGTGGAGAGGAGGGAAGTGGATCGTAACCCTTGGCTAGCGAAGATGGTCACTGGTAGTATATTGTAATACTTTTTTGTGTTTTTTATCTTTTAAAAATTTGTTGTTTCAACCAATGTCATTTCTTTGGTAGTAACTGTTCTATCCACAGTTTGTCTACAGTGATTAAAGCTTGTTACTGTTCTAGCAACAGTTTTACTCCAGTGATTAATGTTCCCATTGTTACATACACTAAATCTCCTTTTATTTTATTCTGCAAAGCTTTTAGATATTTCTTAACAAGTTATCTCCTTTGAAAAAGAAATATAGCCAATAAAATATTTGAGCATTATGTTATTTCTGGTACAGATTAACCAGTCATATCAGTTGAGAATACATTACACCTTTTTTATTTCAATCAGCATGTGGGCCATTTGTGCCAATTCAAATTTAATCAAAACAGTTTTTCATGGTATTGCAGATGTGGAATTTTTTTATCAGAGAAATTATTTGGTCCACTTAATGTTATACTGATTAAAAAAAAAAACATCTAGAAGATTGATCCATTCTTGATAGTTGATATTTATCATTATGAAGACTAAAATAATGCTTTCATTTAACAGACTTGATATTATATTTCAGCAAATCATAAGCCAAAACATCAAGACTTCCATGACTACCATAAAAAAATTCGTAAGGGTTCCAAGGAACCCAGTGTCTTGCCTACTTTTGATGTTAGTCGCAGGCTCAACAAAATGGGGAAAAAAATTATTAAAATACTTCCTCTAGATACTATCTTTTGATTGTAAGAAGCTTCTATCCAAGTTTGGTAAAAATCTAGGATGGTTTATGAATCTAATAAATGTTTTTAAAACTGCAGACTGTATGAAAAACGAAGTCTATTGATAAGTAATATACGGAAAAACAGGAAATAAATTTTTACAAATTTCTTTCTAGATACTAGCTTTTGATTATAAACAAGCTTCTGTCCAAGTTTGGTACAAATCCAGGATAGTTTAAGAAAGTTGTTAAAATTTTAAAAACTTTAACCACAGAGTGAATGTAATGTTAACTGGCAGAAAAACTAAGTCCATTTATAAGTAAAATACAGATAAACAGGATTTTTTTTTTACAAAATTTACTACTGGATACTATCTTATGATCATAAACAAGCTTCTGTCCAAGTTTGGTAGAAATCCAGGATAGTTTAAGAAAGTTATTAAAATTTTAAAAGATTTAACTACAGAGTGAATATTTGTGGACGCCGCCGTCGCTGCCCGAATGTCGGATCACTATGTCTCACTTTTGCGACAAAAGTCGCAGGCAAGACAATAACTTTTTTTCAGGGCCATTTAGAGCATGGTATATTGTGTAGAACTTGTCTATTGTTGAAGACTGTGTTGAACTCTTTGTTATTGGGTTGCTGTCTCATTTAAATACTCAACATCTCCTTTTATTGATACATACTCAACTCTAGGATCAAAGAAGTTCCCCTCAGTAATTTCCTCTGGTGGTTTCTCAAGAATTCCTTTAAAATCTTTGATTTTCTTTGCCCTGATGTTTGCCTGTGAAAATAGAATACATTGTATTACAATAAATTGGTTTTATGGTCACAAATTTTAAGGATGATCGCCCCTCTGTTTCAAAATAACAAATTTTTTAAAAGACTGTTATTAATTGATGGAATATAAATAAAGAAACTAAAAAAGCAGAAAAAAATGAAGGGTCCGTGTGCTTGTTTTCGAGATAGAAGTCATTGAAAATTTTGCGGGAAATAATTCTCTCTAGATTTTACATTCATTTAACATTGGCACGTTTTTTCTTTCAAAAACGATGAAAAAATAACAAGGATTTTATAAGATTTTCAAAGATGACATTTTAAACTATATGTAATCAAATTATGGAAAGAAAAGTAGGGGTTAGTGGGCAAAATTTTTAAAGGCACTACATGGATAAAACCAGAGGATTCCGAATATCTGGCAAAATTCAAAAACAAGAGGAGCGAACATCCTTAAATCTTCAGAAATCAAATAACGTCTCACATTTTTGACTTGCTCAGTGGATTTTGTAGTTTTCACTCATCCATGGTTGGAGTGGCCAAAGAGTGGTCAAAGCTTCTACTTGGTCCCCATCAGCCACCCAATGGAGTTAACATGGTATTTTTTTTTTTTAAATTTGACACATACAAAATCTTACAAAAATGAATAAAGCTTTTGTATTTCATATTCTATAATATGTAAGTTTTAATTATGAATTGGAAGGGTCAGGCTGCCCACTGTGTGCAGTTTGAAAGCTGAGCTGTAGTATACTTCATCTACAAAGTGGATTATTGTCAATTCTATAAACAACGAACCTTTGGACTATTTCTGGAAAAGTGGTTCAAAATGAGGTGTTTTTTTGGGATAACTTTTTAAAAATGTATATAATAAATGTAATAAATAGGCAATTGATTAGGCTGCTGGAGTTCTCTCACTTTATAACCAATTTGATTTACTATTCAAATTGTTAAACGAATGGGTCATGATAAATGTGCTTTACAGCCTGTGCTTCTAAAATCATACTCCTAAGATGTAAATGGTTGTCAACTTATCAGTGCAATGTTCCAAGTAATTAAACTAACCCTGTGTTGGTGTGTGTTGGGTAAGCTGAATAACTTCCTATGAGAATGGGCGTGTTTTGGGTAAGTGGGATAACTTCAAAACGTTTTATTTATGTATTCAGAAACTTTATGAAATATTTGCATATTGTCCTCGTCAGACTTTAAACTGTCCCCATATAAGATAATCTTAAGATTAAAACAAGAGACCGTCCCGATAGTATCCCTTCGAATTGCATTATATTTTGGACATTTGAGGAAGTAATGAGAGGTAGTTTCTACACGACCACAGGAACAAAGTGCGTTTTCGATAAGATTTTTTTTAAATAGATGGTCCCTTAGAACACTACTCTGGAGTCTGAGTCTTGCTAAAAATATCTTTTCTCTTCTACAGCCTAAGTGAAAATACAAAGGTATTTTATTAATATTTTGAGAGAGATACGTCTTAAAACCCGATTTTGATTGATTTAAACGAATGTCGTCTGGAATATCATTCCAAAGGTTTATAACGGCTGGTAGAAATGACTTTTGGTAATAGCTTGTTCTGCATAATATAGTTTGTAAATTTGAAGACCCCCTAGTCCTGTGGTCGTGTATATCTAGCCTCTGATTTGGAACTAATACAGAAAGATAATCAGGACAATCTCCGTGAAACATTTGGTGAAATTTTAATAACTTATGTTTATTACGCCGAAACTGGAGAGTTTCCCAACCGGTTTCATCGTACAGCAACTGTCTCAATGTTATCTTAGTACCACCTGTAACAATTCTTGCTGCTTCTATTTGTAAGTTTTCCAGAGATGTTTTTAAATAATCAGGTATGTTATCCCAGACAATGTCCCCATATTTTAAGACTGGGCGTATAAAAGATAAATAAATAGTTTCTAAATTTTTCCTTTTAAGTTCAAACTTCAGCTTTCCGAATAATGCTAATCTTGGAATAGCTTTATCAATAATCATTTTTACATGTTGATCTTGTATATATATATATATAAAAAAAAACGATGTAAAATCGAGTGGATTGTCCGTCGTAAATGACTATAATCGGACATGTGTGTTGGTTTCAGTAACTATCTATCAAGAAAGTAAAGCAGAGTTGACTGTTTCATTATTTTTGTTCATTTTTTGTTTGTTTCACATTTTCTTTCTTTTAATTTATTTTATTTGTTAGTTGTATTTTTTTTTTTTTCTTTGTGTGTGTGTATTTATTCAATTTATCATATGCTACCTTAAACTGAATGTACTGTTGGCACGTAATATTGTTTGTTAAATAGATATTTTTTTTATTTTTTTTGGGGGAGACGGATTTATATAAGTTTTTCCAAACTTGTTTCCGAATCCCATATTTGAACTTTATCTAACATTGTATTGTAATATTTTATTCTTGTAAAATTTTTCATTAATAAATACTGTTTAAACTAAGTTGGTATAACTTACCCTAAGTGTGGGTGTGTGTTGGGTAAGTGGGATAACTTACCCTGAGTGTGGGTGTGTGTTGGATAAGTGGGATAACTTACCCTAAGTGTTGGTGTGTGTTGTGTAAGCTGGATAACTTACCCTAAGTGTGGGCTTGTTTTGGGTAAGCTGGATAACTTACCCTGAGTGTGGGCGTGTTTTGGGTAAGCTGGATAACTGACCCTGAGTGTGGGCGTGTTTTGGGTAAGCTGGATAACTTACCCTAAGTGTGGGCATGTTTTGGGTAAGCTGGATAACTTACCCTGAGTGTGGGCGTGTTTTGGGTAAGTGGGATAACTTACCTTGAGTGTTGGTGTGTATTAGGTAAGCTGGATAATTTTCCCTGAGTGTGGGTGTGTGTTGGGTAATCTGGATTACTTACCCTAAGTGTTGGCGTGTGTTGTGTAAGCTGGATAACTTGTCCTGTTGCGGGGTCAATGGTTCTGCCTTCTCTGTCTAAGATTAGTGGTGGTGGACTGAAGAACATAGACAAACATAAATAGAATTTTTAGAATATTGATGGTATATTTAATAATCAGTATTAAAGGATTTTTATAAAATATTTGGTAAATGTCAGCAATTGATTTTCATCACAGTCAAAAGAAAATGTATTGTATTAGTACCATTTGAGATCTGACATTTAAAGAATTTTTAGTGAGCAAGCGAAGCCAGGCGTCCGACCATAAAATAATCTTTACTAAAAGTAAACAGACAACACTGTAAGATTCCTCCATTATATGTGACCAATTATCCATGTAAGGTTGCAATCAGATAAAAGTATTTTATTCAGCATATAGAAACCACTTTCCTACATACAAAAGTGTGATAAAAAATATTTGGATTATCTCCCTTTGACTAGTAACTTGTGCAAATTTTGTCATATGCCATGTAGCATTATATGTATATTTATAGATTATCGTTGGTTATTTCAAATGAGAGGGTGATTCTCAGCAACACTCTCATCGAAGGGTGACAGAAACATCCTTCAGTTTGAAAGACCATTGATAATCTGTTTTGCATATGACTTCGTTGATGTTTATATTGACAATGGCACGTGTGCTCTTAGTTTCTAGCAATAATTTTCTCTCTAAAGCAATACACAAAATAGCGATCATATACTTTATCACACAGCTAGACATATCAAATGTCGAGTGTTAAGAAAAGTAATATAAAAGAGAAGACCATACATTCACTTTGTAGTAGAGACGGGTGACTTGAACTTCACTAAAACATCAAAGCTTAACAAGACAAGCTGCATGGTTATTTTATATACTAAAGAGGGACAAAAGATACCAAAGGGACAGTCAACCTCATAAGTCGAAAATAAACAGACATGGCTAAAAAAGGAAAAGACCAACAGACAAACAGACAAACAACAGTACACAAAACACAACATAGAAAACTAAAGACTGAGCAACATGAACCCCACCAAAAACTGGGGGTGATCTCAGGTGCTGCAGAAGGGAAAGCAAATCCTGCTCCACATGTGGCACCCGTCATGTTGCACTAAAATGCTACAATTCAGTAGGAATAATATTGTCAGGAGCATGTCTACCTCAAGTCAAGTCCAGGCAGCTACAGACTATACTCTACTTAACCAGATTAGGTCACAAAAAACAAACAAGATAAAAGAATTTTTACAATTAAGTAACCATGACAAAATACTGAGGTTAATACATGAAGCACGCTCATATACCACACGCCCCCACATTGTCACTGGACAAACAAAATCTCACCAGATTCCCAAGTTTAAAGACTCATTTACTCTACAAAAGTAAACTGATAAAAATTTCTTGTGGAAATTCACATCTACATATTATGTCCTCATTAACTACAAAGTTTCATAAAATTCTATAGTGTGGTTTTAGAGGAGTTGTGATGGCAAACTGTTGCAGTAGTAAATTTAGGCCAAAATATTAAGTTCAAAGGAGCATAACTCCTAGAAAATAAATTGAATCATAATTTCCTGTACATATGCACATCTACATAGTATGTCCTTATTATCTACAAAGTTTCATGAAATTCTGTTGTGTGGTTTCAGAGGAGTTGCAATGAAAAAAAAAAGGACTGACAAATGGATGGACGGATGGACAAACAGATGCATATGAGAACAAGAAGTTGTATAACACTAATTATAGAATGAAAACTGCTTTCCTCTTTCTTACAGGAATAACCTATAGATTTAAACTGAAGCAGCAATTGTGATTTAATTACTGTAAATTCAGAAATTATTGCGTGCATTTATTATTGCGATTTTGTCATTTTAGACTAAAATGTGATTTTAATTTTTGCGATATTGAGAAAAATCCTGTTCAATTCATATAAAAAATTTCAAAATGCGAGTTTAAATTATTGCGATTATAACCCTGTCGCATTTTTCCTAATAATAAAAACATCGCAATAATTTCTGAATTTACAGTAAAATAAAAATTAATTACTTACTTTGATAAACCACCAGGCACACTTTTTCTAAAATGATAAGCAAAGAAAAAATATAGCAATCGTCAAAACAAACTAGATTTTACCTTTTTTTATATTGAATTCAAAATGTTTACTCAATTTTCCAAGGTATGTTGAATTCTTATGATGAATAAAAAGAACGGACTTTTCAAATCTATAGGTTGGGTACAAGAGTTACTCAATCAATGTAAAAAGACAAAATTTACAAGGGCTATAGTGCATTTTTAAAAGATTATGGTTTAACCTGAATGTCCTTAGAACTCACAGCTTTGGTAGCAGTTATGTTGCCTTTTAGGCAAGAGGTTGCTTTTTTGTTTGCTAAATAACATAGTGCCTCATATGTATTACTGAGATCTTGTAAATACTATTGAGAAATGTGCAATGGTCTTACCAAAAAAGAGATATTTTGTTACAAGATGTCTTACTCAAAGATGTAAACATGGGTAAAATATCTTTCTTGGTAAGGACGATGGCTCATATTAATTTTGTCCAAAAAATATGTAAAAATTAGTGTTTTAGGTCAATTTCAACATCCAAATGACATTTCTGCACTAAAATGTGTAGGTATTATCATCCATTGCATTTATTTATAAATGATCACAAGTTTGAAAGGCTAGTTGAATTTACCAAAAATTTGCAAAATCAAGGGCAAAATAATTTTGTTTCTTTTGCATACTGCCTCTTTTCAAGGATATACATATACATGTCAGATACATTGTAAGGTTCTGAGAACTAAGGGCTGATATAGATACTTACATTCCAGGTACAGCTGTTCCTAGGCCAGATATTTGTTTCTGAATCCTTGACTGTAGTTCTTGTGTCTTCCTAACCTTTTCCATGGCTTCATTCATCAATATTTCATCACGGGACAACTGAGGCTGAAAACAATAAAAATACATCATATAGGAGTTACAAAATCGATTACTGTAAATTCTGAAATTTATTCTTGCATTTATTATTGCGATTTTTGAAGAATGGACATAATGCTGTTCGGTGTGAGCCAATGCTCCGTGTTGAAGGCCGTACCTTGACCTATTATGGTTTACTTTTATAAATTGTAACTTGGATGGAGCGTTGTCTCATTGGCACTCATACCACATATTCCTATATCTATTAACAACAAAAAATAGTAGGTGGCATTTTATGGTATTGATTCCGAGAAATTTTCATTAAAGGACGATGGATGAGTGGATACAAATGTTTACATAGTATGCAGACATGATGAAGTCTATGTCATCCGAAAATTAACCCCAATCATTCAGATGAAGAAATAAAATTGGTCCAAAAGTTCATCATGTGAATGAGATTCTGTGAAAGTTTCAAACAACAGGAGCAGTTGTAGATTCAAAAGTGTGACAAAAGGATGAAGGAATGAACAGATGAACAGACTTCCCATCACTGTATAACCCTGCTTTAGAAAGCATGGGTCATTACAATCAAGATTTTGTGAAAGTTTCAAACAACTCTAACAAGTGGTTCAGGAGCAGTTGTGGATACAAAAATGGGACAGAAAGATGAAGGGACTGACTCCTCATCACTGTATAACCCAGCTTTAAAAAGCATAGGTTTTCAAAAACAACATTTCAGATGCATCGGATAGAAATCAACCTTATGCAAGTGCTTGTATACATGTATAAGACTTTGATTGATTTTGGAACATTCAAATAAGAAATAAATGAAGAATGTTGGTCTGTTTTGTAGGGTTCTTATATCAACACAATTTTCAAACAGTTACAGACTTTGCGTAGAAACTTTTCAACCCAAAATAGGTTAACAGATGTATTGATGTTCATTTGCATAAGATGGATTTCTATCCGACGCAGCTCTTTTTGTGTTATACAAACCATTTGTTGTTTAACTGGCATGGTGACAGCTAATTGGGCTTTTCTTTCTTCTATCATTTTTGTGGCATTCGTCATCATCTTCTTTATCTGTTAACAATAGATTGAGAAATATGTGAAACTGTTAACAATAGATTGAGAAATATGTGAAACTGTTAACAATAGATTGAGAAATATGTGAAACTGTTAACAATAGATTGAGAAAAACTGTTAACAATAGATTGAGAAATATGTGAAACTGTTAACAATAGATTGAGAAATATGTGAAACTGTTAACAATAGATTGAGAAAAACTGTTAACAATAGATTGAGAAATATGTGAAACTGTTAACAATAGATTGAGAAATATGTAAAACTCTGTTTATAGTATCAAGGACCTTATTAACAAAAACATGATGAAATTTACAGTAGATGTTCATTTCATAGATATTGGTATTTGATTGGCTGAAAACCAAATTCTAATTCTGTCATTTGTTTCCAATTTGTGTGAAAGCAATCCAAGAATACAATTATTGGCTTTGTCCAGTTAATTAATCAACATTATTTACTCTTCCTGAGCACCTGAGATCACCCCCGATTTTTGGTGTTGTTCATGTTGCTAAGTCTTTAGTTTTCTATGTTGTGTTTTGTGTACTGTTGTTTGTCTTTCTGTCCTTTTTCGTATTTTGCCATTTTGCCATGGCATTATCAGTTTGTTTGCGACTTATGAGTTTGAATATCCCTTTGGTATCTTTCGTGGCACTTTTAAACACTTTAATCATGTACTTGAGGCGAAGGGAAAACAATTGCAAGTTTTATTTATTTGAGTTATATATTTTTGTGAATATGAATAATCAATAGATATAACAAATTGCAGTTATTTCCCATAAACTATTTTAATCATTTTAAAAAGCCATTGGTGAATGGGCCCCTGCTAAATTTAAAACCCTGGCTTAAATATTTCTAAAATCACCAAATTCACTGGCTGACTGACTCCATAGGGAATTCATGTTGCCATAAAAATTGGTATAAGGGAGACAACTTGTGAAGGATGATATTTATTACCTGAACTGTTGTCAACTGGTATGGGTCATTGTTAAAGGCAGTACAGTGACCTATAGTTGCTTACTTTATTTAGTCCAGGTGGATAGTGTCTCATTGGCAATCATACCACATTTTCTTGTTTTTATTTTTATTTTTTGGTGTTTAATGCCACTTTCAGCACTTATGTGCTTATGTGCTATTTTGTAACAGATAGTTTTTAATGGTGGAGGAAGCTGGAGTGCCCGGAGAGAACTAGACCTTTGGTAGGAAAACTTTTAATCCTAGTCGATAAAGATTGGAGTAGAGAGCACCTGTCAGGTGCAGGATTAGAACTATCAACCTCAGTGTTGTGATAAAAGTTGTTACATCCCAGCTCCTTTGTTCTACCAGGGGTGATCTGAGCCGGATCACTCCTACCAGATCACCCTATCTTCAGTTTCTTTGTTCTGCATGCTTTCCTTTGTTTTGTAACATTCTGGCAGGAATGTCAAATCCACAATAAAACTTAGAAATATTTATACATAAAAGACCAACTATCAAAATTTAATGTAGAAAAAATCCAAGGTCTATGGAGAGGATCGAACTCAAGACCTTTAACATATAGACTCACGATTCATACCCCTACACCAGAACGACTGGTCATGAACTCAATGTTTATTTAACATATTTAAACATTGTGTCTGGGGCTCATAAAGGGTATATACTATATAGTAATATGTAAAGTATATTATAATGATTGTGTGGCGATCTTAACTAGATGTTATGAAGCTTAAATGTTTTTTTTTTATCTAATCTAGAACAGCTTGGATGTAAAATAGTTATCCCATTCGGACTTGGTGTGTCAGTGTAAGATCACCCTCTGGCCTCTGGCTGCGTCCTCATGGGATAACTATTACTTGCCTGATCTGTGGTCAGCTGACCAGGACTTGGGTTTGCTGCCTCTGTAGTATCATCTACAAACTTTCTTTTCTTCTTTGTTTCCTCTGAGTTACTTTCATTTTCCTATAAAATAAGATCATTATGAAACTTCTGAGCCAGATTTTTACTTACTATTCAACAAGGTAAAAGTGCACTGAATCCACAGGAAGTAATCAGAAGGTCACGGACTTTGTTTTTTGGTTTATTATCCAATCTGTTACCTAGTTGGAACTAAAAACCGTCACAAATTGATGTTTTACATCTTACAACACAATGATGTTACACTTATTTTTTACATTTGTGATATTTTACACACTTTTATTAAAGGTTTGCTCCTCTAGTTTTTGAATCTTTGCCAGATTTTCGGAATCCTCTGGTTTTATCCATGTAATGCCATTCAAAAATTTTGCCCACTAACCCCTACTTTTCTATTCATAATTTTTTTACATATAGTTTAAAAAGCCATATTTGAAAATCTTATAAAATCCTTGTTATTTTTCATAGTTTTTGAAACAAAAAAGCGTCCAATGTCAAAAGTATGAAAAATCTAGAGAGAATCATTTCCCGCCAAATTTTCAATGGCTTATATCTCGAAAACAAGCACACGGACCCTTCATTTTTTTCTGCTTTTTTAGTTTCTTTATTTATATACTATCAATTTATAACTTTATATAATTTACAGCTTTTAAAAGGCTTGTTATTTTGACACAGGGCAGCGAACATCCTTAAGGATGTATATTCTCTGACCCTAGTATTATTTTACATCATTAAAGCTGAAATAAATGTTTCAACAACAAATAGATTTTGAAGAAAAATCTATGGATTTGTAATTGGAATTTACATATCTGTTTCAAGCACCTCGTTTGACCGTTTTCAAGTCAACATCCAGTATTAGGAAAATGTGTTTTTGAAAACAAAAGTTCAGTATCTGACTGTGTTTTTTGCATTAATAAAGGCAGTTATTAGTATGTGGTAGAGCTATATTTTTATGTTTTACATTAATTAAGGTTTTATGTTATTAGAATATATACTTGATATATTCTATTTACATTTATTATAATTTGTAGTCTGCTAGTTTATTCAGGTAGAACATTACCTATTGATTAATTTCTTTTCTATTGGTCAGTATGATTTAGGCGGGAATCTTTTGTTTAATTTTTCTTTGTTTTGGACAGTTGGCTAAAGTCTTTATATGAAGTGGTAGCCATTTTCTTCAGCTTATTTGGAAGTTGTTATATCTTTACTTTTGAAATAGTCTAGGACTATCATATTCTTATATAAGGTATTACATATATTGTAAAGAATGTAAACTGATTCAAACCAATCAGTTGGTGAAGCAAAGACCTTTGCACTAAATGTGAGGGTCATTTTTCACTTAGAATATTTACATCAATTCTGATGAAATAAAAGAACCATAGACCCATACAACGTGTTTGTATTTTATTTGAATACAAGGGAAACACGACTACAAGTACACTGTTGTTGCACAACTTGAATGATACACTGTCAGAACATCAATTCTAATATGACGTCCTTCTTTCGCTTTGGAAACAAAGCCATGTTCTAATTACAATAAAACATGGGCTGCATGTGATTGACGTTACAATTGAAATTGCAACGTCAGTCGTATTTTGAATAACGCCGTAGGACGAAATGGATAGTTTTGTCAGTGTTGCTGGCTAGGAAATTAAATAAAATCATTCTAAAAGTAAGTTTACTTTTATATATTAATTTTTTGATCGTTCAACTGTTGATTTTCTATAACGTTTTTTGTTCATCAAATCAAAGTGGCTGTTTTTTAGATGTGTATTATAGGTCCGCTTCGAAGTACAAAAGTTCTAAATATTCCTATCAGAATCGAAATAATTCTATCATGCCATGCTTTATGCTAATTTTAACATGGGTAGGCATCATATTTGTCAATATCTTTATACCGAGCGTTAAAGCCTACCCATGTTAAAATGAGCATAAAACATGGCATGAAAGAATTATTTCTTAAATTTAAATCATTAGTCTGAAAATTAATATCGTATTTATGTCAATCATTGTAATGATGTCTGAATTATTACCATGATTGACTTTTGTTACTTAGTATGAAGGGATTAATATTTTTTGGAACCCCATCTGTTACCTTAAGTTATCTCCCTTCTAAGTGTTTATACTTAGCTTAGTTATCTCCCTTCAGTTTCCCTTTGTTTATACTTAGCTTAGTTATCTCCCTTCATTTTACCTTTGTTTATACTTAGCTTAGTTATCTCCCGTCATTTTACCTTTGTTTATACTTAGCTAAGTTATCTTCCTTCATTTTACCTTTGTTTAAACTTAGCCCAGTTATCTCCCTTAATTTTACCTTTGTTTATACTTAGCCCAGTTATCTCCCTTAATTTTACCTTTGTTTATACATAGCTAAGTTATCTCCCTTCATTTTACCTTTGTTTATACTTAGCTAAGTTATCTCCCTTCATTTTACCTGTGTTTATACCTAGCCCATTTATCTCCTTTCATTTTACCTTTGTTTATACCTAGCTTAGTTATCTCCCTTCATTTTACCTTTGTTTATACTTAGCTTACAAGCTCAGTTATCTCCCTTCATTTTACCTTTGTTTATACTTAGCTTACAAGCTCAGTTATCTCCCTTCATTTTACCTTTGTTTATACTTAGCTTACAAGCCCAGTTATCTCCCTTCATTTTACCTTTGTTTATACTTAGTTTACAAGCCCAGTTATCTCCCTTCATTTTACCTTTGTTTATACTTAGCCTACCTTCCTTTTTTGTCTTTTTCTACTACTAGCTTTGAATTCATCCCACACTCGGAACAGTTTATCTGCAAATTTTTCTGATTGTGAGTCGTCCAGAATTTCTGATAATTTCCCTAAAAATAACAACAGAATATTGATGCATATTATATATATATCTAGTTTTTATATGTCGTATTTTGTGTACTATTGTTTGTCTTTTGGTTTTTTTCTGGGATGGCGTTGTCACTTAAATTCAACTTATGAGTTTGAATGTCCCTTTGGTATCTTTGTCCTCTCTTATGTTTCCTTTTTTCTTTTCAAATATATATAGCTTTTTGAATTCATTCAAGTGAAATTATGCTGTTCTTCAGTACCAGGATGATATTATACAGTGGTCTCGTTAGCCCAAAATAGAAGGGCGCCGCGCCCTGGGTGCCCTCAGCCACGCCCTGGATGCCCTTTTCCGCGCCCTGGGTGCCTTCATCCGCGCCCTTCTGCCCTGACGCCTTTTTCCCAAAAAACCTTGTGCCGTTTTGGTAGAATTGCCTTTTGTTTCATCGATTTCTTATCACAAAGTTAAATTACATATATGACACCAGGTGATTGCCCCCAGGTTAATCATGTCATTACAATCAATTACAGTGGATAAGACTTCAAAGGTGTTAATAACTAGATAATTTAATTAAGACAATGTACCTTTTTGTCATAATTTTGATGAATGTGTCAGCGAGTGTTTTTAGCTTGGGTCGGCATTTTTGATCTCCAAGAAGAGTGTATAAATGAAGACTTTCATGACTTTAGAATAGAATTAAAGTCATCAAAATACAACTATGCCTTCACAGAAACGCCGTCCATCTCAACTTGTGAGCAACAATCAAACAGTAAACGTGTTAGAAATTAATTTTAGAGTTACTTCCCCTGTTTTAGCTTATTACAAATTTGTGCTCCTAAAATATTATCTAGTAATAAAAATAGGAATAAATTACAAATTGAATACAAAATTATATAAGAATGTTACCTTAAGGATATTAACTGTCTTTGAACATACCAAAAAAAATATATTGCAACTTATTTTGGATAATCATACTTTTAGCAATCCATGTTCTATACATTGTCAATTAAGAAATTTATAAGTTCAATTGTTGTGATGATGTTAAGCTGCAATCCTCCATAAATGGGTAGTGTGAAGTTAAACTATCATGACATCAACTTGATGAAGCTTTAATAAATAATTCCTGAACACAAACAATGAAAAAAAGTTTTGAGGGCCAAACTCTAGCTGAAAATTTTGAAATAAGACAACTCTGTCACATGTATGCTAAACTATGAGATGTTTAGTTTATGTTGTTTTTTTTTGGAAAGGGGGGGGGATGTGATGTATGAATGTGTATTGACATGTGTTATGAACATGTCGTATGAATTACATTTTCTAATGCAAATTTTATAGAATAAATAACAACAACTTATGCATCTTTATTAACAACATATACAGTAAAAAAAAGAATGTGAACTCGTGATACACACAGAAACGTAGACAAAAGAAATGAGCAGTGCCTTTTCCTTTCATAAAAAAGTGCCCTGCCCTCCACTGGCACCCTGCCCTTTTTGATTTCTAGCTGGAGCACTGTTATATTTACATAAAAACAGGTTATGTTTAAATTAATATCTTCTACCTCATCCGGTCTCTGGTGGTGAGTTGTCTCACTGACACCTTTATTATGCAGTCTTTGGAACGAAGAAAATTCTAAAATACAAGCATGGGAATAAAGTTATTCCAACTTATTTTGCAGCAGAGAATTTCCTACCATCAGAGTCAGTTAAGGTTTATGATTTGGAATGTGAATCTGATAGTTCCTTTGATGGTTAAATTTCACCCACTAAATGTCAAAGGAATTGGGTAACAATCACCTCTCCCCATTAAAGAATGATTGTAACATGGAATAAACCTTGGGTTGGGCAAAGCTTAACATATTTCACCCTGCCACATTCTGTAGGTGCCTGTCCCAAGTCAGGAGCCTGTAATTCAGTGGTTGTCATTTGTTGTTTGTTCATTATTTTGTACATATATTAGGCCGCTAGTTTTCTTGTTTGAAACATTTTACATTTGTCACTTTGGGGCCTTTTATACATTTGTAGCTGACTATGCAGTATGGGCTTTGCTCATTGTTGAAGGCCGTACGGTGACCTATAGTTGTTAATTTCTGTGTCATTGGGTCTCTTGTGGAGAGTTTTCTCATTCATGTCATTGGAAATCATACCACATCTTCTTTATTAGAAACAGAAGACCAATCTTTTCCAACACCCATTGTCGAGTCAACTTCAGAGATTCAAGAGTATTATGTTAATGCACTTGAGTTGCTAGGGTAAGGCTCAACCAAGCATAAAAAAATTAAGAAATCTGATTGGTTTGACGTTTAACCCTGGCTCAGTCGGGGTTGGGAAAGATGGGTTATCTCAAGAGGTTCAAGTAAACTTGGATGGATGAAACTCGAGAGTTTCAAGTGAATTTGGCCCTATATACTTACGAATAGCTTTGTCTCTTTCATAGCCTTTGTCTATACAATTCAATGCTGCTGTGACAAGACTTGGCTCTGAAAATCCCAGGAATTTGTTGACAGTCCCCTCCAACTGGGCTTTCATTTCATCCCATTCTCTACGTGATAAAGACATTTTTTTTCTCTGCAAAATAACAAAAAGACAATTACACTATGGCTCAAGTTAGTTGTGTCAGTCCCAACTTCCCACCATGGGTTATCTTTTCCTCCCTCCCCAACTTCCCACCATGGGTTATCTTTTCCTCCCTCCCCAACTTCCCACCATGGGTTATCTTTTCCTTCCTCCCCAACTTCCCACCATGGGTTATCTTTTCCTCCCTCAACAACAACCAATGATTATAATAAACAAAACATAAAAAGGGGTTGATTAAATGTATCAAAAACATGATAGTCTGTAGGAAATTCATATGTACAAAATACAATGAAATATATCATGTATATGCTATGTCTTATAATGTTTCCAGATGTACAGGTTTGACTTCATTCAGAGTAAGTATTGTGGTGTCATTTTAGCCAAAGGGTCCACATGAACCAAATTCTTGTCTCTTCGGCACTTGGTTAGATTGGCATCTGGTATAGTCAATTCCCCAACTAGTCAAATCTGAACATAGTTAACTTTTATTTTCAAATGGACGTCAAGTTACAAGAGACTTTGCGGCCTCGAGACAGAAGTATGCAAATTTTTATGCTAATTTCAGCAATAAACTTTCAGTAGCAACCATGATAACAATCCGAATACCCTCGGCCATTCAGCTTATTTGCATCGTAGAGGGTCACTGTCCTAGGTGGTAAAGGGGTTATTTTAGTGCAACGTGTTTTGCCATTTTTATTTCACATGCAGCCGTGAAAAAGGTTCGTTATTCACAGTGTTTCATGAAATCGGTAAAAAGATCAATGTGCAAGAAATTTTTAATTGTTTGTTCATCATGAAATGGCAATTTTATTTTGCATTCTTCCATGCAGATACCCCCCCTTTAGGCCCCTCATCGTAAATGAACGAGGTGTTAGATTATGTATTCATATCGACCCAGGGTTAATGCATTGAGACTTACTTTTTTCTCGTTGTCACGTGATAATTTTTCAAAATGAAAGTTTAAATACAGGAATTGATCATGTCGATGGGTCACTGTGAAAACTTTCCAAATATGACAAAATTAAGGGTGGCCGGTAGGTGAAACTTGCATAAATGAAGAGATAAATGAAAAAATGAACAAACTGAGGCCCGATTTATATGGATCTAAGGGCAGGCCATCAGTCGGCTCCAGAAGCAACAAAGTGGCGCATCCATTTTGGATGGACAAATATCCACTTTTTTATATGGGACGAGCTCTGACATCCCATGGCCCCAGCTTGTCTGGCAAAACAGCTCAGAGTAATCTGGGACTATCAGGGGTTTCATGATTTTTTTAGACTGGAGGTACCTTTGAGATTGTAGGGGGAACCAAACCTAAACGGCGAGGGGTCTGGGGGCCGCTTAAGGCTAGCCCTGGTAGGGGGACCAGGGGGCAAAGCTCATGGATTTTAGGGATTTCAGCCTTAATTTTTTACTTAAAAAAATAGGGTAAAGTCTGTAATATTTGCCTCAATTTGGGGTAAGTTAACATTGAATTGTTTTTTTTCTAGACATGCTAGAGTAATCATCTGAAAATACATTGCTTATAATTATTTTGTAATCAGTTATAAAATATGTATGACCATGGAAGTATTATATTGTCAATATAATACTTCCATGGTATGACCTATAATGCAGGGGTTTCATGTGAAATGTTGTTTAAATGTTTTGTTTGTTTTTATACTTTTATTAAATGTTTTGCATTTGTTCAATTTTATGAATGAAATTTCATAAGTTACATACGGTATATTATTAAAAAAAATTGATAATAAAACTTGTTGTAACTTTTTTTTATTGCTTTGTTATAATCATAACTGTGTCAATTGTTTGTGTAATTAATTTAACAGTGTCATGCAAACAATTAAACAACATGAACAATAAACATGCTCTCATGCAAAACAGCAAACAAACAATTTTGATATATGCTAAGTGATGTGAAGGTTGTTCTTGTCAGAAAAAAAAACATGTATTCAACTTTCACTTAACTTTAATATTTATAAAAAGGGGTGATTGTGAAAAAGGGGGGGGGGGGCAAATTAATCATAGGATTCTTGACTATAGTAAGTAAAAATGTTTTTTTTCACTTCTTCAGAGCCGTCTTTTTTTTTTAATTTAGAAGTCTTAAATCTCGTCAGATATTATATTTTGTAAACGTAACAGTTATGTTAGTTCAGATTGTTTCATGAATTCTTACACTAAAAAATTCAATAACAACATAGAACACATATCAAGAAAACGGAGATCAGTGACAACGTCCAACGGGAAACGAACTGATTTGATACGATTAACGATTTTCTGAATTTCATAGAATGTTCACCTTTAGTAAACCTTTTATTCATAAAATAATCTGTGATACAAGCTGCTTTCCTTTTATTAGACATAATATTGCTGTTGTTGTTTAACTTCAACAACAATTTGCCGCTTGAAAATATACTGCTAAATCGTCGCATTTTAAAGCGCTCTTACGATACAGATACAGACACATGGTTTATAATTATCACTTCTCCTACTTTGGAGGTGTGCCTAAATTGGCAGAAGATAGATCTATACTTTAACGCGGACCTCAACGAAGACACCTTTAAACATACACATGAACGGCGTAGAACGGAGATGATTAAGGAATGAAAGAAATTAGATTTGAACGATCTTCAAAAGGAATTTTTCACATTTTTTTTTTGAAATTTTATTTTTTCTGCCGCTACCAGACGCTTCGGTAGGCGGGTAAAAGTACCGGGTCTTAATGAATGCACTGGACTATGTTTATTTCTGCATGTTAAAGGTACTGAAAATTCCTCAGAGGAAAATTCATTTGTTGACAGTTCTGTGTTGGGCATTGGAAAGTGTGAGAGTATAAACTTGAAAATATCACTCAAAAAGCCTTTTTTCAATTTTAGACAAAAACTATATGCAGGGACATAGTGAATTACATGTACAGTACCATTTAAACGAATCGATTCGGGATCGTTTTTTTCCGATTTCCGTGTTTTTCGGAGTCACACCGCATACCGCGGATTATACTCCCAATTTCCTCCAAAGATTCTCTCCCAACACCATGTGGCTGTTTATTGATTTATCGCCCATCGGATGTACAAAAATTAACGACGCATGACAACATAATCGGATAACCCAGATTATTTACCTATGTACATTTAATCGATCTTGATTGCACCTGTGTGCTTTAAAACACGGTATTAAAATTTTAACAAATGTTTTCCTTTCTTTGACAGATAAAGATGTGACATTATCATTCAGCATAAGATAATTATTCTTATATGTTTTTGCCCCATGTCATTGTCATTTGAAATAAAACGTACAAACGAATAAAAATACGAAGAAAAAACTTATTTTGTATTTCTATTATAGTCTGGTCAGTTCTTTCAACAAAGATGATTTTACCACAATTAGAATCTTTTAAGACTTACTCAGTAAGCAATTTCAGGTGCACATTTATTTTGCAATGTAAAATATTATGTTTCACTACCTCGGTACATGACCGACTTGAATTATTTGAATGAGCCTAATCCGTATTTTACTGCTCGTTAAAAGTCTTTGGTGAAATGAAAAAAATGTTATATATACAAAAATATTAAAATGAAATTATATCGTGTACCCAGATGCTACAAGAAAAAATAAGTGGACAGGATTTTAACAATCTACACATTTTCACAGAGGTTCTCTACCAACGCCCAACTTAACGACATGCATCATGTTTTCATCTACAATAAATTTATATTGTTGACCATGGACGCATAACTAATGTTCAGGTCTACATCCTGTTTTGACTGAAAAAACATAAAAAAATAAAATAGTTAAAGAAGACATGTGTTTATTTTTTCTGAAAAGGATTATATTTTAGATTCCCGTTAATCAATTGTAAAAGGACCTTCTAGAGCCTCAAAACTAACGTACAAAAATGTCAATCATTAATGCAAAGCAACTTTAAAAACATGAGAGGTCACCTGAGTTTACTGGTACGTGATATTATTTCCTGCCATATCAAGATCTCGTGCTGTGGATAAAATTGATGTCAGCTATTTTTTAGCATTTAGTTAATATTGTGAGCGAAGTTAAGTTCAACCACACACTGTTGATCACTGAGATGTTTATCGTGGAATTGTCTTCCCACGGCAAATTAATTTCTTTTAAAATCTTTTAAGATCAAGTGCTGTCCAAAATAAAACACACAAGTTTACATTCATTGTGCGTAAATAAATATTATGCAAAGACGAGTCAATGCAGTGTGGAAGTGTTCCTGCTGTAGCCGAAATATATTATTATCCTAAAGGAATGCCAACAAATCGTAAAAAGAAAATGCCGTAGACTTATTAAGCATAACGAATGGTGAATAATATTTTCTTTTTTACTTGCATATACGAAACTTGGGGACAAATAATTTTCTTTAAACTGCTCACATTTAATTAGCGGTAGTTTCCGTTTATTTTTACACAAGTATGTCCCTTTTCGTAAATGTTTTTTTTTTATAAAACTTTAATGCAATTGAAAGAATTAACAACAACATTTTGCTTTTAAATTTTTTGTTTCAAGCAATTAGATAATCGTAAAAAGAAAATGCTGTAGACTTATTAAGCATAACAAATGGTGAATAATATTTTCTTTTTTACTTGTATACAAAACTTTAAGACACGTGATTTTCTTTAAACTGCTCACATTTATTCAGCTTTGACGTAGAATTTCACGTTTTTTTCCACATTTTCCACAAAATTTTATATATACCTTTTTCGGTAATGTCTGTTTTTTTTTTTTTTAAAAAGCAAGTCCATTTAGGTAAAGATTTTTTTAGATTAGCAAGCAAGAAATACGAAAATATTTTAACTTATTTTTAACACAAAAATTAAACTTAACCAATGTAGAAAGACATTTAAAATTATACACTTGTTTGACACTTAAACTGGTACAGTAGACAGGAAATATAATTGTTTGTGACATCAGGTAATCAAATTACCCTATCAGTCGTGTGCCGGCATAGATTAAAGTAGGATTAGGGCAATTAATTCCTCGGTGTTGGGAGTGAGCTCGCTATCACAATTAGTCCGAGATTACTCTGACGTCCAACAGCTGTTTTGCCAGACAAGCTGGGGCCGTGGGACGTCAGAGCTCGTCCCATATCAAAAAGTGGATATTTGCCCGTCGAAAATAGATGCGCTGCTTCGTCGCTTCTGGTCCCAACGGACGGCCTTGGAATTATATAAATCGGGTATCAATTTGTTCATTTTTCATTTATCTCTTCATTTATGTAAGTTTCACCTACCTGCCACGCTTTACTTTCTCATATTTAGACAGTTTTCACAGTGTCCCACCGATTCTGGCATTTTGACTTTCATTTTGAAAGATTGTCATGTGATCACGAGAAAAAAGTAAGGCACAATGGACTATGGGAAATGATGTATGCATATGACCCTAGGTCAATATGAATATATAATCTAACACCTCGCTCATTTACGATGCAAGCAATGTAAATATCCGAGATCTTCCGAATGTTATCACGGTTGGCACTAAATGCTTAATACCGATCTCCTGTAAAGGAGGTGAAAAATCGTGGTTGGCTACTAAATGTTAAATATCGATCTCCTATAAAGGAGGTGAAAAAAGTATAAATATTTGCATATTTGAGTCTCGAGGTCGCAAAATCTCTCGTAACTTGACGTCCATTTGAAAATAAAAGTAAAAATGTCTGAATCGATGGGTCACTGTGAAAACTGTCTAAATATGAGAAAATAAAGGGTGGCAGGTAGGTGAAACTTACATAAATGAAGAGATAAATGAAAAATGAACAAATTGATACCCGATTTATATAATTCCAAGGCCGTCCGTTGGCACCAGAAGCAACGAAGCAGCGCATCTATTTTGGACGGGCAAATATCCACTTTTTGATATGGGACGAACTCTGACGTCCCACGGCCCCAGCTTGTCTGGCAAAACAGCCATTGGACGTCAGAGTAATCTCGGACTATATCACAATTAACATTTACACTATTTTGGGAGAGATTACTCCTAAATAAAGGCAACAGTAGTATACTGCTGTTCGAAATTCATAAATCGATTGAGAAAAAAAACAAATCCGGGTTACAAACTAAAACTGAGGGAAACACATCAAATATAAGAGGAGAACTACGTCACAACAGAAACATAACATTAAAATCCTCCCAACATTTTGGGAGGAATATCGGAGTTTCTCGGAGTGACTCCAAATTTTCCTTGGTGTAGGAGATCTGTTTCGTTTGAATGGTACTGTATTGGCTTGTTTAGTTGGCATTTAAGGTAGCACCTTCCTCATATTAATTACAAGAGTTATAGTTTTTACTTTTACTTTTAGTCTAAATTATTTACTGAAATTTTTAACCAGCAAATTTTTAAATATAATTCCTGTATTAGTGCTTCATATATATGTTTTAGTGTTAGCAAGATACATGTAGGCTAGTATATGCTAGACATGCTAGAGTTAAATGTGGTGCTGTTTTATTACTATTTATTTGCATGCTGCATACATTGTTTTATTTGTTATTGCATATGTTTTAATATTCGGTGAAAAGCTCATTAGAGCTGATGTTGTTGTATGTTTGTCAATATGCCCAATCAAAATAAAGTTTTATTTACTTACTTATTTTGGAAATAAAGATCGTGTTATTGTCGAAATGCTAGCCGATCTTACTTAAAACGGATACTTTGATTGGTTGTTTAGTATATTTCGACCAATTAAAATTAGTTACACATCGACAAACTATATAATTAATAAATAAAGACGGAGAAAGCAAGTTCCGGGATTTGCGCAAATCTATAGGGATAATCGCCAAAGAAAATTGATGAAAAACTTTATGAATTCAATATACACAGAAATTGTATTTATTTTATTTTTTAGAGATTATTTAAGCATATAGAAATTAGTAAATAATCTAATTTAATCAATTATAATGAAAAATTTTGGAAAAATAAAACTGTCTATCAAAATGGTCAGTATCCGAGAAAAATAAAGTTTTAAAAGTACAGAGACTGTCAGTTTTAAAAAAAACTACAAGAGGTAGATTAGTCTTCAAAATTTCAGAGAAATAGAAATGTAAGCAAACATGTTTTTTTTTTCTTTAAATTTCTAATGAATAAACTACGCTTCTCTTTCAAATACCGTTCAATGTTACTGTTTAAAAAAGTTCTTAACGTTATTTTGTTTTTAGTTCAATCAGGAACTTTGCAAAAATATCGGGTCACGCATTTTGATGATCGTGATCAGGATCATATAGTTTATGAGATATCTTATATAGTTTATAAGTTTTTCTTATATAGTTTATAAGATATCTCATATAATTTTCTTTCATACCCAACTATATCAGTCCTATTCAGGACCAATAACTCTGTCGATAAATATTGTCGGGTATACAATGTTGTTGAAATCAGTGCAATTGTATTACATGTCTCTGTTGAAATGTATACAATAATAAATTTTTTTACACAAGTTTAACTTTATATCGATTTATTGAATGCCTGGATTTTGCTTAAAATATTGAATTAAAAAAATAAATAATAAAATCATATTCAATGAAATCTCGTTTAATTTTTTACGAAATAATACAAAATCCATTTAAATTAAAATTTGAATCATAATATTTCTTTTAAATAATTTTAGAAACATAAATATTAGTTTGATTATCTTTTAAAGCAAAAATTTTTTTTTTTGAAGATTTTTTTTTATAATATTCATATTTTCTTAAAGTTTATTTTGATACATACTTCTTCTGGTTTGACACGGGGAAGAGAAGATATTTATTTGTACAGTTATGAAAACTTTTGTATATCACAAAATTTAAACTCTGGTAATACATGTATACACAGGATGTATAATGTCACCTGGTTGCTTTTGGTTTGCACGTCTACCTGACAATATACTGTTATGTAACATTACATCCAAAGTCAGAGTTCACCTGTTCGTCAAGTGATGGGATTTTGAAGGTATGGAATATTTATCTATAATAATTGTTGGGATTTTTTACTCTCTTGGGACGTAAATATTTTTTTGTTCCAAAAGGAATGTATAAATATATTTCTAAAGAAAGATAAATTATACAGAAAACAGGAAAAAAACCTTTAAAAAAAAAAAGAGAAAAATTTTTATCATATATTTTATTGTTAACTATTTTCTGGTAACAGAATATCCTGGATATCTGTCAAAATAAAATGTTCCCGTGTCACACTTAAAATAATATTTTTTTTTATCAAGAAATTTTGAAATCAATCATATCGAAATATCACCAAAGAAAATAACAGAAACATCAGAGATTCTACATGAAAAATTAAATTTAATCAAGGAAAGTCTTACTATACAAATCCTCGATTTGATGCAACATTTCCATATACATCATCCGCCGTTTTGAAAAATCCCGAAATATTCACTTTTTTAAATCGATTTTTGACAGAAATTGCCCAGAAATTAAACTGTTTTAAATAGTATTTTTCGCCAGATATATGTTTGAATATACTTAATCGATTTGCAAAGTTTTATTTTTATTAACGGAATTTCTTTATTTGTTATACAAGTAGACATGGGTATCGGTACATTTAGCATTGAGTCAACGGAGAAATAACGAGAAAAAGTACATGTTTTTACGATTCTCCAGTGACAGAATTTAATCAAAAATTAAACTGTTAGGACCAACATTGTTTGATAGAAATATGTTTGAATATCAAGGATTGATTTGCAAAAGTTAGAAAACGGGTCAGGTTAATGAGAATACTAAACTTTATTGAAGCACCTATGCATTTTATATGGGGCAATATAATACAAAATGGCGGCTAGTGTACGTCACAAAAGTCACGTGATGTCTGACTTAGTTGGATATGATAAGATATCTTATAAACTATATGAGATATCTTATAAACTATATAAGATATCTTATAAACTATATGAGATATCTTATAAAGTATATAAGATATCTTATATAAAGAATATTTATAAGGTATCTTATAAACTTTTGGAGATATCTTATAAAGTATATAAGATATTTTATAAACTATATAAGATATCTTATATATTATATAAGATAACTTATAAAAAAAGATTTTATAAGATATCTATAAAGTATATAAGATATCTTATATAGTTTATAAGATATCTCATATAATTTATAAGATATATTATAAAATTTTCTTTATAGGATATCTAATAAACTATATGAGATATCTTATACTCTATATGAGATATCTTATAAACTATATAAGATATCTTATAAACTAGTTAAGATATCTAATAAAGTATTTATGAATTCAATATACACAGAAATTGTATTTATTTTATTTTTTAGAGATTATTTAAGCATATAGAAATTAGTAAATAATCTAATTTAATCAATTATAATGACAAATTTTGGAAAAATAAAACTGTCTATCAAAATGGTCAGTATCCGAGAAAAATAAAGTTTTAAAAGTACACAGACTGTCAGTTTTAAAAAAAACTACAAGAGGTAGATTAGTCTTCGAAATTTCAGAGAAAAAGAAATGTAAGCAAACATGTGTTTTTTCTTTAAATTTCTAATGAATAAACTACGGTTCTCTTTAAAATACCGTTCAATGTTACTGTTTAAAACAGTTCTTAAAAGTTATTTTGTTTTTAGTTCAATATCGGGTCACGCGTTTTGATGATCGTGATCAGGATCATATAGTTTATGAGATATCTTATATAATTTATAAGATATCTCATATAATTATTTTCTTAATAAGATACTTATTAAATATATGAGATATCCTATAAACAATATGAGATATCTTATAAACTATATAAGATATCTTAAAAACTATATGAGATATCTTATGAAGTATATAAGATATCTAATATAAAAAAAATATTTATAAGGTATCTTATAAACTTTAGGAGATATCTTATAAAGTATATAAGATATTTTATAAACTATGTAAGATATCTTATATATTATATAAGATAACTTATAAAACAAATTATATATAGTTTATAAGATATCTTATATAGTGTATATGATATCATATAACGTTTATAAGATATCTTAAATAGTTTATAAGATATCTTATATAGTTTATAAGATATCTTGTATAATTTATAAGATATATCTCATATAATTTTCTTTATACATGTTATATGATATCTCATAAACTATATGAGATATCTTATACTCTATATGAGATATCTTATAAACTATATAAGATATCTTATAAACTATATAAGATATCTTATAAACTATATAAGATATCTAATAAAGTTATAAGACATCTTATAAACTTTAGAAGATATCTTATAAAGTATATAAGATATCTTATAAACTATATGAGATATCTTATATACTATATAAGATATCTTATATAGTATACAAGATATCTGATATAATATACGAAGCAAAGTGGTAAATAGGGTAGAAAAATCAAAACTGTGAACAGATTCGAAATCACCAATATAAGTATGCAATTTATCAAGTACTTATATTATCTGCTCTTTGATCGGGTTGTTGTCTCTTTGACACATTCCCCATTTCCATTCTCAATTTTAATTGGTTAATATGACAATTACTGGGACCCAGCAGCCAAACGTGTGTTAACACACATCGCGTTCAAACACACTTACAATTAAATCAAACAAAGACTCCAACAAAAAAAAGATTTTGCAGCTGACAATACAGTCAGTATAGTAAAGCATAATTACTGCACAAGCCCTTTAACTGCCATGTAAATATATTTTTTTTTATTGCCGGAGATTTAATCTAGTGCGCACCAGTTTAGAAAAATCTGCGCACGAATACGAAACTCGTTCGCACGACTTTACAACTCTTGCGCACGACTTTCAAACTTGTGTACTGGACTTTCAAACTGGTCGCACGTCCATTAAAATATGATGCGGATGATTTTTAAACTCGTGTGCACGACCTTTAAACTTGTGCGCACGATCTTCAAAATGGTGCAATCAACTTTCTAAAACTGGTGAGCACGACTTTGAAATGCATGTACACCAGTTCGAATGTTGTGCGCACCAGTTTTTTTTAGAGTCATGCACACCTATTTGAAAGATCGTGTGCACCATTTTGAAAAGTCGATTAACCGTTTAACTCGTGTGCACGTCTTTTGAAACTCGTGCGCATCAGTTTGAAAGTCGTACGTACCAGTTTGAAAGTCGTGCGCACCATTTTTTAAATGAAGTGTTCACCATTTTTTAATGTCATGCACACGATATTTCAAACCAGTGCGCACCAGATTAAATCTCCGGCAAACGAAAATGATATTCCTAGAAATGTATAGGAGGTAAGATAAAAACACATAGGTATACATAATGATCGTTTTATGGAATAAGACAGAGACGACAAGCATGTACAATTATGTATGCTTTAAATTAACGCAACCAAATAATATTGCATGAAAGGTCACATATGGGCCTATATAATCCAATAAGAAAACAGTCATGCAATAACCAACAACACTGAAACCAATATTGCATGGGTAAACTCCGCCTCCTTAGGAACAAATTACGCCTGCAAAAAAGCACACATAACGTAACTTCTCTAAAATTAACGAAGAGGGAATATTCCTGCCATGCTTCTTAAAATATTTAGACACTGCTGTTTATTATATTTTTCCGCCAGACGATGATTTTTTTATTTTTTGCTGAACGGAATGTGGGCTTGTCATTCAGGTCACAAATCATTTACAGCGTTCGAAAGTTTATTTGTTAAACTCGGAATACTATGCTAATAATATAACATCTTTCACGATCCGATTGCAATTATAAAAAAGAAGATGTGGTATGATTGCCAATGAGACAACACTTCACAAGAGACCAAATGACACAGAACTTAACCACTATAAGTCACCGTACGATGATGCAACAATGAGCAAAGCCCATACCGCATAGTCAGCGTACAAAAAAATGAACGAAAAACAAATATGTAACACATCAACAAACGACAACCACTGAATTATAGGCTCCTGACTTGGGACAGGCACTTACATACAGAATGTTGCGGGGTTAAACATGTTAGCGGGATCCCAACCCTCCCCTAACCTGAGACAGTGGTGTAACGCTGCAACATAAGAACGAACTATACAAATCAGTTGAAAAAGGCTTAACTCATCAGATGGATACAAATAGACATACATCTAACAAAAACACAGAGTGAACGTGGCCGGGTACTTGTACATCCCAACAACAAAAAGACACTAAGTACAGATCTAAGAGTACTCGCAGTTACTGACAGCTAGTTCAAAGCCAATAACAACTAATAAAAAAATCATGCATCTAAGACTAAATTATCAATCATTACACATCCAACATCTAATGGATTTAGTGTAAAGACGTCATAAACAGTCAGAGAAAAAAACATGACCTTGTGCAATGCCAAGATACAGGTAACGACAGATTGTAGATCCATGAATGTGCATATGTATATAATTACATTAGATGTAGGTTTCATTATAATACATTATTCTGATTGGCTACACTGCAATCTCGCGTTATTCCGTAATCAACTTCATTACACAATGAAATTTATCATTCATGATGACACGAGGTCCCACAATAAAGTGCACAGGTAAATTAAATAAAAAATTAATAAAAATCGTGTTTTCATGATCCTAGCTAAAATAAAATGTAATTATAAGTATTGAATGCTTCTTTTTGTAACTTCATAGGGTTGTAAAAGCGTTGACCGTGCGCACATTTTTAGAATAAAATGTACTTCGGTCAACGCTTTTACACCCCAATGAAGTTACAAAAAGAAGCATTCAATTCTTAAATAACAATAATATTAAGTCTGCTTTTAATTTACTGATAACAAAATCAATATCATTACCAATAAAAACAATATTCAAAGATCTAATTACAGTGTTGAATTGGTAACCTTTTAAAATAAGTTTATTTAAAGGATCGTTTCTAAATTTACGGGCACGGTAAACAACATCTCCGTAAAAATGAGGATGTGCTATCCCGTTTGAAATAAGTTTTCGCAGGTACAAGTAAACTTCAAAACCAAATCTTTATATCTACGGAAGAATTTAGTAAAGGTTTTAAATAATTTGTGGTAACGAAATCCCGGACTTAATAATCTACCAGTATTACATAGATTACGTTCATTAAAATCCAAAACGTCACAACAGATACGGGCATAACGAGCGAGTTGTGATATATTAACACCGTAAGATGGTGCTAAAGTAACATCACCATCCAAAAAAGGAAAATTAACAATAGGGAACGAAAAATCGTCCCTTTTGTCGTAAATTTTAGTGTGGAGTTTCCCGTGTTAAACTGAAATATCTAAATCTAGGAAAGGACAGTTATTACCGTTTACATTTGAATTATTTAGAGTAAGTTCCTTTGGGTAAATTTTGGCAGTATATTTAGAAAATTCTGGATTATTTAACGAAAAAATATCATCAAGATAACGGTATAAGTGCCATATGTATATAACAATAATATTGAGTTTTCTTTTAATCTACTGACTTGACCACCGTTAGTTACTCTTTCACGATCATTTTTCTCCGTATACTGAATGGCACCCGTGGTTTAGGATGTATTGAGTTGCGGTTTAATAAATAATGACACACGGATACACATCATGGCAAACAGACAGAAAGACTAATGGACGGACGGATATGGTGATTCCCCCAAAACTTTGTTTGCAAGGATAAAAATATACATAGGATACAAACCGTGACAAGTTGTATACTAAACACGAAAGGGGGTTTCTACCCAGGATAAAGGGGGGTTCCAACCATATTTTATCATCAAAAGCATTGATCGTCAAAAAGGGGGGTTCCAACCCCCGGAATCCCCCACCCCTTGGATCCTCCACTGTTCTTTTTAGTTTGTTTTCATGTTGATTAGAAGCTATTCCATTGACATATACTCAACAAAGAAATGTGAGGAAAAATATTAACCTTAAGTAACATTTTCATGTTTTTAACAATAAATACAATTGCACATAAATCATGAAGTCCAATCCTGTAAATGAAAATTTTTAATCGCTTTTTTGTTTTGTTGTACACATTATTCATGGATGACAACGTAATAGGATGTAGGATATAAATGTAGGCCACAACACATTTAGATTTTGGACGTGATTTTCTTTTCCAATACATTTTTAAAAGTGGACTCAGACCACATCTTCCTATATCTATCAGATGCAGACATATAATGATGTGGAACTTATTTTAGTGTACTCATTATATCGCATATCAGAAGCAGATGCAGATCCAGGATTTTGAAAGGAGGGGGAAGGGGGGGGGGGGGGGGGGGAACGAGACAACGTTTGGAGTGGGACAAGTGAAAAGTCTATGTGTTCATCATATATGTAGCAGGCCCCATTAGGGGGACGCCCCGTGCCTCGAGCCCCATAAAACAGCCTCTGCAGAAGTACCAATGTTGTTCGAGACTCTTTTAAGTCTTTTAAATGCATGGAATGATTGATATTGTAATCTCAGTCCTGCTCTTTTCACTCTATTTGGTCCTGCCTTTTTTAAATTAGTTTATCCTGACTTTTTTTACATACATTGTCATCCTGCTTTTTTTTTTTTTTTGCAAAGTTGTTCATATGCATCCTGTCTTTTTTTTTACTCAAAACTCCAGTCCTGCCTTTTTTTCAAATTTCACCCTAGCCCCCCATAAAAATCATATGGTAGCTCCATTAGTTATTAGGTGCTACCCCTTTAATTCATTACCATTTTTTTGTCTAAAACTGTTTGCGTCAAAATTTAGTACTAGGAAATCCAAAATGTAGTTGAGTCGGCCTTAATTTCATCTTTGACGTTTCATTTGACGCGCGGAATGACGATCATGCTTGTTGTGATAAATTTACCTGTTACATAAATATTAGACAGAGAATGAAAACAGTATTTTACCTGTAAACATGTTACGGAACATTATATGCATTCTATATTTGTTACTAAACATTGAGGTAAATACATATTTTTGAAATTACACTTTTTATTTGATTTGTTAACATTGTTTTACATAATTACTTACACAAATGTTACATTAACTGAAATCGAAAAAATATTCATTTCTTTCGACCCGTACTTTTACTTTTTGAGCGTACCATTATTGATAATTTTTTTTCGAATAAGAAAATTGTCTTTGTTGATACTGAGTCTGATAATACGATAAGACTAATTTATTCTGTCCATTTAACTGATAGTAAGAATTCTGTATCAATCATGTGTACAGATTTGAGATATTTTTAATCGGACTTTTACATTTCTTCATGTATTGCTGCCCTTCATCTCTAAATAACTATGTATGAGGCCTTTAACACAGAGTAAAAGTTCACATCTCACCAACGCCTTCAGGTCGATAACTCTATATTAGATTTGTATATTGAAAATGACAGGCGCTATGTAAAAGTATTATTGTTTATCTGAAGCCCGCATCCGAGTGCGGGATTTTCTCGATGCGTTGAAAACGGTGCCGGGCCTTGGGCTGTTTTCTTTTTTTTGTCGGGTTGTTGTTTCATTGACACATTAATCAATATTATAGGCTATTACAGGAAAACTTGAGTTTTTGTATTAATTGATTGAAAACGTAACTTGACATATGTAATTAGACCTAAACAAAAGTTTTGTTTTCCCATGTTATATGCCTATTTGTAAATATAATAGAAAAACAAAAGATATGGGTTATCCATTTATGTTTATATGTTTTGAAGTTTAGTGTGACGTCCATTTTCACCGAACTAGTACACAATTTTGTTAGGGGCCAGCTGAGGACCACCTCCGGGTGCGGGATTTTATCGCTGCGTTGAAGACCCATTGGTGGCTTCGGCTGTTGTCTGATCTTTGGTTGGGTTGTTGTCTCTTTGACATATTCCCCATTTCCATTCTCAATTTTATGACACTAAATTAGTACAAGCACAGCGACAAAACACACACAAAGCAAAGGAACAGCGCTTTTATCGCTGTTCTTCATTCCAAAGTCACAGTGAGTAATTCATTTTACATTTTTACATTTCAGTCAGTGTCATCTGTATCGAGTAAGTGTTATTTAAACTACGTCACAATGTATTACTTTAGTTCCGGGATACGGATTTTAGTTGAATCTGTCATGTGACTTCCATCACCACGTGATAAAAATGTAGGCATCGTCACTTCCAAATTTTCGGCACATGTTGAGCAAACGGGTGAAAAATTTGATTTTATTCTGCACAAAATATTTGGGAAATTTAAATCTAATAAGATGACCACCCTCCCTCAGTCGTACGGGGATCAAGATTACGTGGGATTTTCTTCGTAAAAGAAAATAAACACACATTAAAACAATATAATTGTTGTTTAGTTTGTTTTTGTTTCATAAATGTATGTGTTTACATGATTAGCAACTACACTCATCATTTGTACCAGGATTAAAATTTATACGTCAGACGCGCTTTTCGTCTACAAAAAACTCACCAGTAACGCTCGCATAAAAAAAGTAAAAAGGCCAAATAAAGAACGTGTATAAAGAGCATTGAGGACTCAAAATTCCGAAAGGTTTTGCGAAATACAATTAAAGTTATCTATTCCAGGGGTAGATAATCCTCAGCATTTTGAAAAATTGAAAGTTTTATAAACAGTTAATTTATAATTATGGCCAACTTTATAATTATCAGTGATAATTCTTGTCTGACTCAACACAAAAGTGCAATTAAAGAAATGACAGCATGTCAAACTCGAATCAACAGATGATGGTGGGATTTATAGATTACACTGGGGCATCAGTTTGTTTTTTTCTATTAATCCGTTGAAGAGTATTAATTCAGTAATACATGTCTACGGGTGCGGGATTTTCTCGCTGCGTTTTAGACCCATTGGTGACCTTAGGCTGTTTTCTGCTCTTTGGTCGGGTTCTTGTCTCTTTGACACATTCCCGTTTCCATTCTCTGTTTCATGTATTGATTGGTCTTCCATCAGCTTTGAAAAGTAGTACAATAATGGAAAACTTACTAAAGGAGAAATTTAATACATTAATTTTTATTCACTTTAATTTTGTAAATTTATCTCAGCACACATGTTATCCAATTGTTAATTTCAGTTAAAAGACCACCGACAGATTATATCTGCCCCGAGGTTAAATGTAGTGGCAACTGTCCACGCGGCTACACTTATGATATTCATGGCTGTAATACTTGTGAGTGTAAACCTACATGTAAGTATACACAGATACATACATGATATTCATAGATGTAATACTTGTGACTGTAAATCTTCACGTAAGTATACACGAACACACCCATGATAGTTATGGATGTAATACTTGTGACAGTAAACCTTCACGTAAGTATACACGGATACACACACGATATTCATGGATGTAATACTTGTGACTGTAAACCTTCACGTATGTATACACAGAAACACCAATAATATTCATGAATGTAATACTTGTGACTGTAAACCTTCACGTATGTTTACACGGATACGCACATGATAGTCATTGTTGTAATACTTGTGGCTGTAAACCTCCAGATATGCATACACGATACACACAGGATAAGAATAGATGTAATACTTGTGACTGTAAACCTCCAAGTATGTATGCACAGATACACACATGATAATCATGCATGGATGTAATATTTGTGACTGTAAACCTCCACGTATGTATACACAGATACAAACACGATATTCATGGATGTAATATTTGTGACTGTAAACCTTCACGTATGTATACACAGATACACACATGATATTCATTGTTGTAATACTTGTGACTGTAAACGTTCATGTATGTATACACAGATACACACATGATATACATGAATGTAATACTTGTGACTGTAAACCTTCACGTATGTATATATCAAAATAAGAAGATGCGGTATGATTGCCAATGAAAAACTCTCCACCAGAGACCGAATGACATAGAAGGTTATATCAACTTTAGTTCACCGTAGGATCTTCAACAATGAGCAAAACCCTTACAATACATGTCTGAGTTCACTGAGAATATAATTGAGAGTCTATCATTAAAAGGAGTTTATGTTAATGCCTTTTTATCAAGTCAAGTGACTCCCATACAAAAGCATTTCCAGAAGGCTAGTTTTCTTTCCTTGAAAAGCCTACTCCAAATTTTCTTCATTTGCTTCTTTTTGTAAATTGATTTCATTCCACTCTTTTGAAGATTTCTTGTGCATTTCTGCTTGTTTCATTTGGCGCTGTTTTTCATATATATATATGGCCATCTTACTTTCACCTTACAAATTTTATAGCAATTATAGAACCTATAAGTTGTGGACCTGTTTGTAAGATTGGCTGTATATATTGGAATGTATTAGATGCACATGGATGCCCAACATGTCATTGTAAGCCAAAATGTCAGTATAAAATTCTATCTGGTACTGATGTACAATGTTTGAAACAAAAAAGATAAAATTAAAGTTTGCTTCACTCTAAACCCTTTTATGAATTAATCTTCATTACACATGTTACACAAAATGAGAGCAAGAGTAAACATTTGCATGGAAAGCTTTAAAATCTGTATAAATGAATTAAACAATTTACATCGTGTTTTAAAATAGCATTGAAAGTTCATTATCTGATTACGGAGAACTTATTCTCCGAATACGTGATTGAACGAGGATCTTACATACCCCAAGTCACGACGATCTGTAAGACATAATTCACGAGGAACACCCGGTTAAACAATAACGGATAATAGAAGCTCGTTCAACATTTTCTGTAAGCGTTCGTCGATTGCGGTAATGATGAATTAACTTCCAATGGTATTGTTTACGCGCTGTGAAATCAAAGCGTGTAGATGTCAATAAGTTTGGTGCTTGTGAGAGTTAAAGTATACTTAAAAGTTGCTGAAAATTTAATAAACGGAAATATTCGGTTCATGGCATTGATATCATAATTAGTTCTGAAGTCAACTTAAAAGCTCAAAATGGATATCCCGGATGTTGGAAACAAACTTTGATGAGATGCTTTATCTGGGACATGATATAAACATATGGTACTTTTAGATAATGAACCATTCTCCATTTTGTTATAATGAATAGTGCTATCGAAATGCAGGATTCAAAATGAAACCACGAATGCACTTGATTGAAATATAGCTTTATAATTCTTATATGATTTGCATATTAGGGAATACGTTGATATGATTGGTCGAGAGGATTTCCGGTAGATGTTCTTGACGTTGTTTATTTTTCGATAGACGAGGTCGACCGAACTTCTTTTTTGTAACCAATGTAAACAAGATAGCGGCGATAATAACACAATCCGGCTCGACGTTAAAATATCTATTTTCACTTCGCGTTAATCATTAAATTAAATAATAAACACAAAAGAGTTTTTGTAGTTAATTTTAATCAGAGAGCAAATTTCATGTAGTACATATTTTTGCGTTAGCCAACAAATATATTCATGCGCCAGGCCAATTCAATGACACAAATATACAATTTACGTGTGATAGAGGTTACGAGTGTGGAAGAATAATATTTATATATATAATAATTTATTAAAGACTTAAGACAAGATTCGTTGAGAATGTATTTGCAGACCATGACATGAAGTTATTTGTTATTTTTATTTCAGCATTTCAAACTGTGGTTGGCAAATGTCCAAAAAGTTCTAAGTCAAATATAGAATGTCCCACTAAACTAAGTCATAGTTGTGATACTGACTATGATTGCAGTGGAGGAAAGAAATGTTGCACTTTCGGATGTACTAGGAAGTGTATTTATCCAAAGCACGGACCGTTGATATATCCTCCGGCTTGTGGACGAGTCTGCTTTATATCATGTCCGTACGGAAAGGTCGTAGATAGCCGTGGTTGTGAAACATGCCGCTGTAAACCTAAACCCAGACCCAGACCAATACGTAAGTGTAAACCTAAACCCAGACCAATACGTAGGTGGAAATCTAAACCCAGACCAATACGTAACTGTAAACCTAAACCCAGACCAAAACGTAAGTGTAAACCTAAACCCAGACCAATACGTAAGTGTAAACCTAAACCCAGACCAATACGTAAGTGTAAACCTACACCCAGACCAATACGTTAGTGTAAACCTAAACCCAGACCGATACGTTAGTGTAAAAAAATTCTCCGTTTCAGAATCTAAAGGATTGTGGGTAATTTCATTGTTCGTACCCCAAAATGAAAATTATGTCATGTCATTTGTTGACTACAATTGCTTAAGACACTTTAAGCCAATCACAAACGGTTTTGGTGTGCGCTTTTGAAAATATTGCCCAGAATTCATTAGATTCTGAAACGGCGAATTAATCATTACTATATGTGTACAAGACAAACAAACTTCAAATATGTTTAACCCCGCCGCATTCCGAATGTGCCTGTCCCAAGTTAGGAGCCTGTAGTTCAAGGGTTGTCGTTGGTTCATATCTCACATACTGTTTTTTGTAAATTGTTTTGTTATAAATTAGACCGATAGTTTTCTCAATTGAATGGATTAATATTTTTCATGTCGGGGACTTTTATAGCTGACTATATTGTATTGGTTTTTCTTATTGTTGAAGGCTGTACGGTTGCTTATAATTGCTTACATCCACTTCATTTTAGCTTTGTTTGATAGTTGTCTCAGTAACAACCAAACCACATCTCCTTATTTTTATATTCAAATGTAGATGCTTATCTCATTACCGACTTTTTTCATGATAACTGATACCCTTCCGGAGCATATGATAAACATATCGGTTTTGATTCGATGGTCTTGTGGAAACGAGCTCTCTACGAATGCATGAGACATAAAACAATGATTTTAAAAATGTAATTCGCTGTTATTCATACACCTATCCCGAGTCAGTTTGGAAAAGGAGGAGGGGGGGGGGGGGGGGGGGGGGGGGGCAAGAGCACATTAAGACCGATGGGCTCAAAATAAGAAGGATATATTAGGAGTTATTCATATCGCACTAACGTGCAATCTAATTAAAATATAGATCTATCGTGAAGGAGATGCAAAAGATACCAAAAGGACATTCAAACTCATAAAAAGAAAATAAACTGACAAATCCATAGAAAAAAAAGGAAAAAGATCAAAAGACAAACAAGAGTACACTAAACAAAACATAAAAAAAAACTAAAGACGGAGCAACACGAACCCCACCAAAAACCGGTGTGTGATCGCAGGTGCTCCGGAAAGGTAAGCAAATCCTGCTTCACGTGTGGCACACGCTTTCTTGCTCATGTAAGTTCAAACATGATGACACTCCTAGCTTGCGCCGAAGTATGAGTAAAATTAAATCAGATAATTATGTATTTATATTGTTATTAGATCGATTAACGTGTTACTGTCCTGATTAATATTTACCACTTGTCGTATGGTAAACAGTCCTTAATCAATCAGTCGATAGGGTGTGTGTTGTTGGTTGGCATGTAGCTGCCACATTATTATTAACTTAAAACTAGTTGGAATTGGGGCGTTTTACATTTTGGCGTTTATTTGGATTGGAATATTAAAAAAAAGGCACATCTTAGAGGGCCTAGATTAGGGGGGGGGAGTAATTAACCATTATCTTCTTTTTAAGGCATTTTTCTTTACTTCTAAAACTAAATAAAATTCTCATGAACATGATTTTTTTCTATAATTGATATGCTGTTCATCGTTCATTTCTGTAATCAGTATTTTATTAATTCATTTATTTTCAACATTTTTTCTATTATTCTTTTGCATCATCTTATTCTCTATTCTTTATATTTTTTGTCATTTTTCTGTGTTAATTATTTTTTTGGCAATTATTATCTGGTCTGTAAACACCATCCAGACACCCATCTTATGTTACCATATAACATTTGCATTTCCACTTTGTTAGATTTGCTACTCACGTACATAACGAATAAGGAAATAGGAAAACGTATCTCACTGATGATGATCTGTTCTCCAATTTTTCTGTTCATTATCTTTATATATTTCAGCTTATCCATGTCCTAGGATTATGTGTCCATTAAGACATTGTGACCATGTTGGCGCCCCTTCGATAGATAGACATGGATGTCCAACGTGCGGATGCAGGTAGGTTATTACACACAATATAAGTATACCATTGAAAGTTCATTATATCAAAGAAGATCAACATATCATGTGATTCCTAGTCACTATTTGGTCGTATCAGAATCTAAAGGACTATGGGTAATTTCATTGTTCGTACCCAAAAATGAAATAATGTCTCGTTGAATTTCCTTTGTGTATACCCTTTTAAACCAATCACGACGTTTTGGTGTACGTTTTTTTTTTCAAATATTTCCCAGAATGCATTAAATTCTGAAACAATGATTTTTTTTTCTGTATGGTTAACATATGGTTCATGTGAAATAAACCCCACCGGACACCTGTCAGGTAATTGAACAAATATATACCTCGGTTCATAATGTTTTATCTTTCAAATGAACAAACGAAACGCGCGGAGTTTTACGTTTTGATTCAATAATAAACGGTAAGTGGTAAGTACATGATATAGATGTTTGAAATTCTGAGACAACGGATTTATTTATTCTGTATAAAGAAAAAAAACTACACTGTCAAGAAATTAAACTATAATTTTTTTTCATTTACAAACATGGCGATAAATATGCATGGCAAATACGCTATGGTGGCAAACATTAACAACAAAGAAAAGATCAATCGGCAATCCTCGGGTGAATCCGCTACTCTTTTTCGGTACGGAATCGGCCGAGTTGTGACGAATGAGAAAATATGTGTATGTTAACAGCATATAAAGCACAAAAAAATACACGACCGCTTCCAAAACGAGTCTACAAAGATTCAAAGGAACAATAGTCTTGTTCTCTCCTTTGTAACATACGAAATCTGATACAAATATACTTCAGCTCATAATGAACAATGAAACATGGGATTGTGCGTTCGGATTCAATAATAAACTGTTATGCAGAGGTATTTGATACAGGTGTCAGAGCCAAACAAATAAAGGACAGGCAACCAGTATAAGGAAACAATCTGCCTTTGTAAAATATTTAATGAAAACTTCAAATATAAACTATTATTCTGTTTATTTTTCTTGTAGATAGTATGTGTGTAAAAGGTTACTTACTGTTTGAGAATCAAGAACTCTAAGAAGATTTATAAAACTTGTGCAGTGGACAGTTGTTTAACTTTCTTTTTTTCCCATTTCAGTGGTTGTATGTTACTTTATCTTCATGTTCTTTGTTGACTTTTTTTATAATACTTGTAACAACTTTGCTGTTGTTGTTATTCTTTAAATTGTTTTTCTTCTGTGTTTTACAATTAACACAGGTTTAAATGGCTGCCTTTATGTCAAATATGTTAAGTCAAGCATGTTATTACCATTAACTGTTCACCATTCGACCTGGAATAAATCGCATTTGACGAGGATCTAGATGGAGGTCCTTCATTTCTGTATTCTTCAATTGTTCAGGACATATTTTTCTTTTCTTTATATTTTTACCCATTATTCTATATTATATTTATTTTAACAAACTATTATACTCTAATGTTTCCTTTTTTGCCAATATTACTCTATTCTTTCTTTTTAAGCCTTTTTTTCTGTAGTATTGGTGCATTATTCTCTATACTATAAACCCCATCCAGACCCTCTTTGATAATGGTATAATAGTTTCATAACTGAGTGCTCCGAAAGTCAAAGAAGGAAATAATAAGCAGTCACAAAAACAACAATAATTTAGTGGCTACGACAGACCTACCCCCCCCCCCCCCCCCCCCCCAAAAAAAAAAGGTCAACCAAAATCATGTGCGTAGATGGCTTTATCTGTACTACTACAAATTTTGGGTCAAATGATTCCTTGTAAGCAGTGTCCTGGAAATAAACATCACCTGGCATTTTGTACCATCTGGCTGATATATATTTAATATGCAAGTGCTTTTTGGAGAACAAAATTTATATATGGAAAAAATTGATGTGTTCTCTTGTGGCGTGATGTTCTGTACACACACTTCCTAGGAGTATGTCAAACTACGATACTGAGGGTCTGGATATGGTTTACAGAATACAGAATAATGGGCAGAAAAAAGATAAAAAGCAGAGAAAAATAGGCAAAAAAATAGAGAATAGAGAATAATCAATGAGGTGCTAAAATATAAAATGTAGAGAATAATAGAATAATGGGCAAAATAGATAAAAAATAGAGTAAAATGATATAAAAAATAAATTAAAAAAATGAGGGACCCCCATCCAGACCCTCATATAATAGGATTCACATTCCTTATTTTCTATCGTCGGTTTTCCACGTGTCACTTGAAACACAAAAGGGGAATCACATACGGATGCAAACATCAACAAAACCGCTTCAATGATTTAGGTTATTTACCGACACAAACATGTCGATTGTCTGTGGTCATAAAAGAGGGTCTGAATGGGGGTACATCATTTCTGTGCATAAGGCTATTTTTTTTAATATATTTTAACATCTAATTATTCACTATTCTTTATTTTCTGGGCCTATTTATCTCTATTCTTTATTTACTTCATTATTCTCTACATTTTGTCTATTGTTCTCCAGAGGCAGATTAAGGGGGTGGGATGGGGTGGGGGTAGGATAGGGGCCCTGAACACTCTGGTGGAACTTCTCATAATAAATGCATATACTTTTTATCAGAATCCCTCCAAACGTTGGCTTTCAAGGCCCTCAGTCACCATCTGGTTAAAATCATGGACTCGCATCTGTAATCTCTATATTGTGGTAACCTTATCAAGACCCTAGTACAACTGTCATCAAATAAATGAACAACTTTGAACCAAAAGGATGTATTATGTTTATACTCTTTTTATATAAATACAATATCAATACAAAATACATTTTACCATACACAAAGTCTAATGCCTGCTGAACTTAAGTCACATTTTTACAAGAAGATTAATTTCTCAAATTGTTTTGATTAATTTAAGTTCATTTGTAACAACGTAACATAATTATGTAATGACGAAAAACACATGTATGAGTAGCGGATTCTGTTCGCATAAGGATGGTTCTATAGGGATACACTTCACATCAATACACTTACAAAAAGTATATATATTATATATTTCACTTATGAAATCTCTGACTCTAAGATCACATTTCTTGACACTGCTTCACAAGTGAAAGATGGCATCATATTTACAGATCTGTATTGCAAGCCCACAGACAAACATTAATATTTTTCTTCTGTAACCGGAAAGCATGATTCTTCTTACAAATCATCTTTGTCTCCACCGGGACTCGAACCCGAAACCTCTGTGTTACACGGCAGCGCATATACCGACTGAGCTAAAGACGTACTTTCTTAGCTCAACCGCTTACGGCTGACTAAGTATGTACCACATTTTATAAGGGAAGCAAACCCGTCACACTTCCCCCACCTCAAGAGTCATCATACCATTATGACTCTCACATCACATACCCTAGCTAGAATTTCTCTCTAACCACCGTGGGTTTTTTTAGTTGGGCGCCAATGTAACCGGAGAGCATGATTCTTCTTACAAAATCATCATCGTCTCCACCGGGACTCGAACCCGGGACCTCTGTGTTACAAGGCAGCGTGTTTACCGATTGAGCTAAAGAAGTACTTCCTTAACTCAACCGCTTACGGCTGACCGAGTTTCTACCACATTTTCTAAGGGAAGCAATCCAGTCACACTTCTATGAGTTGTCATCCTAAACATTGCACCTAGAACATTGCCTATAGCCAGGCCATGCGAATAAAACGAATTTGCTACACCTATGATACTGCAAAAAGGCGACTACAAGAACTTCGCGGTCACATAAAAAGTCGGGACTTCAGAAGAAAAGACATTGATAAAGGCTCCTCTCGTACCAACAACATCAGCCGAGATGAACTTTTACAATATAAAGACAAATAGGTCGACAAAAGAGTGCCGTTTGTGCTGACTTATATTACCATCCTGAATTTGACAAGTTATCACACCTTATCCGTGAAAATTGGAAAGAAATCTAAAAATATCCTACACTATCCAAGATCTTTCCCGAGCCACCTGTACTGACTTTCCGTAGGCCCAAAAGCCTTAATGAGTTGCTGTTGAGGGCTGATTTTTACTCTAAATCTGGCTCTTCGTCTGTGGACTCATGCAAGGAATGCGGAAACAGACGATGTCTGACTTGCAAGCAATTAATATTGAATACCCAGGCTTTTAGCAGTCACTCCATTGGTACGGAATACACCATATGTCGCAATGTAAATTGCAAGACTACAAATACTGTGTATCTCCTACAGTGGAAATGTGGTAAACAGTATGTTGGCGAGTCAGTACAGCCATTTCATAAACATATGAACGGCCATCGTAGCGACTATGAATGCCAGACCTTTCTCTCAGTCGACATTTAACATCCCAAGGCCCTACTAAGACATACCTTAATCGACTAACCAGTACAATCATAGACCACAACAGTACTTGGTTTAGGGATGATAGACCCGCTCAGGAAAGATTATGGATAATAAAATAAAAAAACTTTGGCACCAAATGGGATCAATGAAAATGTGTAGTTCTAATTCGCGCAGTTGTTTTTCAATTGGGTTATATTTCATGTTACTACGCAGTCTCTGTTGCTATTCATATACCTTTGTCAACTTAAAAATTCTAGAATTATACCAGTTTAAATCGCAGGGTGATATTCATTTGGGATTTACAAGTACGCAGCCACGTCCAATTACTTAACCTGTTTTAAAATTTATTTTTTTAAATCATTATCAAACTTTTGAAACTTTAGAGATGTTCATATCGCACATTACTATGCAGTCTTTGTTATAAATACCTCAACTACGTCATTTTTTGAAATTTTAGAATTGTACAAGCGTTGTTGTCAGTCTATGGAAGAAGCGAATCGATAAAAAACGTTTCTTATATGAAAAAGCGATATTGTCTAATATGAAATTGTAAATATGCAGACGACACGCCATGCGGAAAAGTTGTTTTCGGCGACGAAAAATTAAGAAAATACCAACTTTAAACATCTCCTTTTTTATATTTAAAACATATTGTTCAAATACAAACAACAATTAAGTCTAAATATATACTCAATAGTTAGTTAAAAGCAAAAGCTTATGTCCGTTTAAAATTTTAAGTGCTGTATTTTTCTTATGTACACAAATAAACAAATGTTATAAATTCTAATATGAATGCGATACTTTTAAAATATGATAGCAGTATTTTTTTAAAGTCACTACAAGTAACATCGTATGTTAATAAGCAGTCTTAAGGTCATTGCTAAACGTCAAAATGTTTTTGGTAGCATCTTTCCAATTTCTTAATTTGTTTTTGAAGCAATATCAATCAAATAAAGGTTCATAAACATCATCGTAATCAAATAGCCAAGTATCAAAATTATTGTTCAAATATGTTACACCTATTAAATTTCTTTAAACAATACTTATCCGATATTCTCCCTACATGCATGAAACAATGAAATTAACTTGAGCCAAAGATGTATCGTTCTGTCCTCGATCAATTTGATTCGACAAAATCTAACCTGTATTTTTCAATCTCGTTTTTTATATAGATTAGACCTTTGGTTTTCCTGTTGAATGGTTTTACACTAGTCATGTTTGGGGCTCTTTATAGCTTGCTTTTCGGTGTGAGCCAAGGCTCCGTATTGAAGGCCGTACTTTGACCTATAATGGCTTACTTTTAACAAATTGTTACTTGGATGGAGAGTTGTCTCATTGACACTCATACCACATATTCTTATATCTATGAATCTTAAAAATTTCCCCTCAAATAACTTCTTTCCAGTCTTCCAAAACCTGATACTACTTCATTGTATCGGATTGCACATGCATTTTCAGTAGTGAACCAGGTAACAACATCAAGAAATAACTGATACGATATGCTGTTAAAAGGGAGAAGTTTATTGGCAAGGCATCTGGAAAGAAGCGTACAAGCGACAAACTGGATAACATTTACAGAGATATCGAATTGCCAACAAGAAAAGTCTTTGATATCCAACAAGAACTGTTTTTCCTTGTCAACAAATTTTTGATGTTAATAATAAAATACATCTTCTGTTTGACAACATGTTTCATTCGTGGTATCTGAAGTTGTTTTATTTATTGTCCGAGGCTGCTCAATTGGATTTTCATAAGTTGTTTTAAGTTTTTTATTTTGATGACTAATGGTATCTTCAAAGTTCAGGACAACAGTAATTGTACATTTTTCTTTGTTTGGAATTATTATTTTTACATTTGAATATTCATTTCCAGGTGTAATTGGGAACCGTATTGGATTAAATTGTTTATAGGAATGTTCTTTTTCTTCTTTTAAGAAATTATATTTCTTTGTTTATGTGGATATTTACAGCATGACCTATGATAGAATCAAATAGGCCAGTAGAATATTCATAGTAGCCACATTAAAATTCCGCCATTGCATCATCACTGAAAATAGAATTACTCGGTACAACCATATGATCAAAAATAATAGACTTAGCCGGTTAACATTGTCAACATCGAAAGTGTCAAACAACATTTTTTGACATGATTAGTACATGTTAGTGTTAATTTTGTTACAGGTACATGTACGAAATTTTAGTGACATTTGGCTTATACCATTTAACCTGTCATGAACTATGATAGTGAATTATGTTTCCGGTTTTCTTGACATACATTGTGACTTGTTATCGTATTTATTTTATATGAGACAAATATTGCATTCATAAATTTTTCATATTAAAAACACATTGCTATTATATTAGAAAATTATCGCATCCATATTATAAAATATAACAGTATCATTGAATTATAGGTAACTTTGGTTTAGCAAACGATTGAATTCATCTAAATTGCAATCCACTAATTTTGCTACATGATATTAATTGAATGTGTACATCTACAAATGATAAATCGTGTATTTATGTTTCATTTATTCAAAATATCGATTTTCTCGTATTAATACAATTTGCTTGTTATTATATTACACAATTCATGAAATTTATACAGCAGAAGTTTGTCATGTTAAATGTTACCCTGTTTTAAAAAGAATGGTCATTACTTTATACCGAGAAATCTTTTTGTCTTCATACAAATGTAAACATTCGTCTGAAATTTCCCACAATGCAACTCGTTCATATCAGACAATATCGCCATTTCATATAAGAAACGGTGTTATTGATTCGCTTCTTAAATAGACTGGTTCTGTTCGGTTTTAACTGTATTCATTTCAGGATAGTTATAGTTAAATCAGAATGAATTTATATGATTCATTTTACATCATAATCATACTGAAGAAGGATATTTGATATCCGAAATATTTATAGATAATTACATTTAATGTTTCCTTTTTACATAGGATGTGACCTTGAAAGGTCATACTGGTGTAATGTTGCCGCAGAAATTTACTTGCGCTTTTGACTGATAACCGAACGTATTTCGTATAATTACGCGGATATTATAGAGTGGAAAATAACATTCCTTATCGCTTGTAATCAATTCATTTCTTCAATTAATACTCATTAAAATATTTGTAAAGAACATAGATAAACGATATGTAAATGTTTTCTCGTGAGAAATACATATATAAGTAACAAATCATATTCCGAAAATTTGTATTAACGCATGAAGATTGGCGATATGTCTAGTTCAAAGTATCAAACTGCAGCCTTGAACTAAAATTGAGACAGCATATATGATCAAAGATAATCCAAGGGATATGAATTCATGCTGAAATTATGCTTGTAGGCGCTTAAATCAAAGACCACCTTTTATTTTTTCTCTGTGATGTCGATACATGTGTTTATGATCTATGATTTTTCAAACGCGGCAATAAAAGTGTATGGTAGGAACATATAAACTGTTAAAAATGTACGATAGTTTAATTGGTAGCAGGAACCCGTCAAAAACAAATATATTTAAACAGTCTTTACTATGATTTAATTTTAAAACATCATTAAATATTTCACCACCATACAATTAAAATATGTTTCCTCACTATAATGTCTTAGCATCACTCTCCAATTTGACTAATAATGGACTTAACAACACATAAACAATATCACCACTAATGCAAATATTTAAAACAAGGAGATTATTCGTAAATATCAATCAACGTGAAGACATCTTATACGTTCAGGTATTTCACATCCCACCGTGTATAGTTATATATTATACAAAGCACTAAAATGTCGTCATTCACCTCAAAAGCTAACCAAACCTTTAAACAAACTTATTATGAAAGGAAATAGTTACGATACTGTCAGGTCATTAAAAATGGTATCCTTTAAATGAATATTGGTTCACTTATAGATTATTTGCATCGGAAATAAACACATTTACTCTAAATCCAATTTATTTCATGATACAGGTTATGTTCTTCTTGTATATTTTATGAAGGTATGATACTAAACCCCTAACGGGAGGAATTGTGTTTGATTTTCATATGACGGAAACGTAATATTTCGATCGGTTTAATTGATATCTGGAGCTGCCATGTCAGTAACTGCTAGTAGTCCTTTGTTAATTTATGTTGATCATTGTCATATTGCTTTGCTTCTTCTGTAACCTATTCCAGCATCGTACTCGGACATATTTTACACTGAGTTTTTATGTGCGTGTTGCTGTGTGTCTGTTTATTCCACATTGGCTAGAGGTACAAGGGAGGGTTAAGATCTGACGAAACATGTTTAACCTCTCCGCAATTTTGCGCCTAGCCCAAGTCAGGAGCCTCTGGTTTTGTCTGATTTATATATTTCGGAGTTTAGTGTTACGTCCATTTTCTCTGAGCTAGTATAAAATTATTGTTCAAAGGCAAGCTTAAGCCCGCTCTGTGGTCGGATTGTTGTCTCTTTGACACATTCCCTGTTTCCTTTCTCAATTTTATTTGTGTTATCTTCGTCAGTAGATGTTGTTTGAGCTTTGTTTCGATCTAATGAGTGAAGATCTTTTCAACTGATTGTCGCAGTTTGTTCTTATTATATCCCCGCTTTAAAAAAGTGGGGGGAATACTGTTTTACCTCTGTCTGTCCGTCCGTCCGTCCGTCTGTCCGTTCATCCTTTCATCCATCCATCCGTCAGTCCATCCATCCGTCAGTCCGTCTGTCCGTCCCATGAATATTTTTCGTCGCATCTTTCTCAAAAAACTACATCATAAGGATTTCTGAAATTTGGTTACAGGGTTTATATAAGTCAGCTATACCGTGGGATGCGTTTTCAGATTCATCACTCAACAACTTCCTGTTAACCGAACACTTGTATCATTTTACATATGATAGCCAAGTTGAATATTTTCGTCACATTTTTCTCAGAAACAACAATAAAAGGATATCTGGTTTCAGGGTTTATATAAGCCAGCTATACCATGTGATGCGTTTTCAGATTCATCACTCAACAACTTCCTGTTTACCAAACACTGTTACATTTTACACATGATAGCCAAGTTGAAAATTTTCGTCACATTTTTCTCAGGAACTACAATACAAGGATTTTTGAAATTTTGTTTCCCAGTTTATATAAGTCAGCTATACCGTGTGATGCGTTTTCATATTCTTCACTGAACAACTTCCTGTTTACCGAACACTTTCAAGTATTTACATTATTAAAATTATCCACTTGCGGCGGGGGTATCATCAGTGAACAGTAGCTCTCAGTTTCACTTGTTTTGAGCTGTTACACCACTGCATGTATGATACAAGGGGAAGTGTTGAACGCTCACGAACATTTTAAATCAAAACAAATTCTTAATTTTCCTGTCTAAAGTGACAAAATATAATGCAGTCGTTGTAGTTGGTTGATGTCTGCAATGATAATTTGTTGTCTTTTGTTTTAAAATAAATCACTGAATTAGTTATCGTGTTTAAATTTACACGCTTAGTCAAGCCGGTGTATTCTAGCGCTTACTATACGTCATTTGTTTTACTCACGGTGACTTATTTCTGCTTACATACATGTCTTTTGATCTTATGAAAGTTATCATTGGAAACTATCTCACATCTCCTTATTTGTATATTGATGCTTTCACATTTCATACTTACTTTGACGATCAAAAAGATGTTTTTATCTATTCACCGTCAAACTGGTATTATATATTAGAATAAAAGAAGAATGAGTCTGAGGACACGAATGCTTCATTCAAGCTGTGCAATTTTTCAAGTTAAAGAGGGGCATAGTTGTAGAACAGTAAATGACTCACTGCGCAAAGTCGAACTCTAGCAAACTAACGTTAGAGTGTTGAAACAAAAAAGACGGAAAGACGGAAAGATGGAAGGACGGACGGTCAAGGGTAACACTTCAATAAAAACTAACGATGCACAAATGTGGATATATTTTATGAAAAATTGCAGCTTTATTAAATTGACATTACAAGCCCTACATCCGTTCGTCCAGCATACCGTACCAGGTTAAAGTTATTGGTTACAAAAGTGTACCATGAAGGTGTGTTTATATCATCTTGACACTTAGTACACATGTCTACATTTAAAAGTAGATACCAAATAACGTTTTTAACTCTGCTTTCATGGATCATAACCGATAGTTATTTTTGCATGGAATATATATTCAACTCTATGTTTTTTTACTAACAGTAAAAGTTAAGGTTACAGCAAAATACCTGTCAACATAATATAACACAAGGCAATGCAATTTCAATATATGATAAAATTCGATACACGGTACTGATCTAAAACATGTCCAGTTTGTCTCACATTTATAGAATGTTGTTTTCTTATCAAAGCTCTTTATTCATAGAACAAAATCACCGGTAATAGAACTAAAAGAGAAAGGTCAAATTAAACATGGTTTGATTAAAATTATGAATGCATGTGCGGATATTTGAATACTACATTTTCAACTTCGAAATTAAGTGCCATTTTGTCATCATTTTCCGCAAAAAGATCTTTACAAATTAGTGTTTCATTGAATAATTTAACAGTTTTGTATGCATATTAGGAGACGCGTACCTTGTGGGAACATACTGAAAATGCCATGACAAAAAAGAAAAACGACAAAACAAAACCCAACATTATCACAACAAAATTTAATGCAACTAAATCAATATTTCATATGATATGTATTGTTTGTCATTTTGTAGTGACATGTTGCTCCATCTAATACTTCTTTTTTTTATAGTACAAATATAGATTGAACATATATGAATATATTTTAATCTGCCTCGTAGACAAAAAATCTCATATGTCATAATTTCGGCAGTTCAACAGATGTCACAATTAGTTCATTAATAAAAGTCTCTTTACAGCAGAGTTAAAAAAATTCGAACGGACATAATTTAACTGATTGTAAAAATACGTGTCTTGCAGATTCTTTATCGCCTAATAACGGTAGAGCGATTCCCAATAGATTATAAGCTCCTGCTTTCAAATTTGCTGATGACATTAAATAATCTTCATCTATAACCAGTTGTAAACATTGGAAGGAATCTTGACATTGTCTGATATCATTGAAATGAGAATAACAAAGGAAATTAAGGAAATAAGCATACGTTGTAAAGAACCACTCTGATTCAAACAAAAAATTCTCTGAAACTGACATTATCAAGATGCTTGATTTCTTGATTGACAACATATTTGTTACGTTTGGAGGACGTGTTTTTCAACAGACTGTCGGAATTCCAATGGGAACCAATTGTGCCCCTCTTCTTGCCGACTTGTTTCTTTATTATAATGAGGCTGACTTCATACAGGAGCTTCTTAGGAAGAGAGATAACAAGTTAGCAATATCCTTTAACTCTACGTTCCGCTATATAAATGATGTTCTCTCACTAAATAATACAAAATTTGGTGACTATGTTGAACGAATCTATCCCATCGAACTAGAGATAAAGGATACTACAGATATAGTTAAGTCTGCCTCATATCTTGACTTACATCTAGAAATTGACAATGAGGGTCGGTTGAAAACAAAACTTTACGACAAAAGAGATGATTTCAGCTTCCCAATTGTGAACTTTCCATTTCTATGTAGCAACATTCCAGCAGCGCCTGCATACGGTGTATATATCTCCCAATTGATACGATATTCCCGGGCTTGTATTTCCTATCATGATTTCCTTGATAGAGGATTGCTGCTCACAAGGAAGCTATTAAACCAAGAGTTCCAAATGGTGAAGTTGAAGTCATCCCTTCGTAAATTTTACGGACGCCATCACGAGTTGGTTGACCGTTATGGAATAACCGTTTCACAGATGATATCGGATATGTTCCTTATGTCGTAACTACAATACCTTTCCCTTTTCACGAATGTGACTTACCGAATTAGACTATTTACCGGATTTGTAATAACATAAGCAACTCGACGGGTGCCACATGTGGAGCAGGATCTGCTTACCCTTCCGGAGCACCTGAGATCACCCCCAGTTTTTGGTGGGGTTCGTGTTGCTTAGTCTTTAGTTTTCTTTGTTGTGTCATCTGTACTATTATTTGTCTGTTTGTCTTTTTATTTTTGGCCATGACGTTGTCAGTTTGTTTTCGATCTATGAGTTTGACTGTCCCTCTGGTATCTTTCGTCCCTCTTTTGTAGATGGAAATATACAACATTGATCAAATTGGTTCGTTTGAAGTTCATCAGGTATAATCGTAGAATTCGTACCAAAATGTATATTGTCCACAACCAATATTTTCAGCAACCATACCAAAGTCTATTTCTGAAATATTTGCAGTTTTAGCAACTGGTAATGTATATTCGATAAAGTCCTCACGTGGCAAAGTTCTTCGGGAGTACATTTCGATAAAGAATAAATGACGATGTATAATGCTTTACTGTATTATTTTGTCTTATAGAAAAAAGTAGCAACTATCAACCATCCAGATACAGTGTCATAATAGATACTATCTATGACAGTACTAAGACAGTATTTGTACTGTTTGTATTGGTATTTATTATTACTTAATGTACTAATAAGTGGTACACTCTGGACACAAAAATGAAACGACTTTGACATGTAGAATTTATATATGTCTTTAAAAGAAGATCCGAAAGACTGCTGACACAAAAATATCTGTTTCATCCTAATATTGACTATATGGCGTCAATGTTAAGCTACCATTTGACATACCCCATAACTCGGATGTAAGTATTATTTCCACTTCTTTTGAATATAGTGCATGTGGTTCGATTGGCAAACTCCAAATTGATAAATTAAAGTTCGATATTTGATCAGAAAATAAAATGCATCGCCAATTATAACTATGCAACATACATAGTTTTTCTAAAAGTATTTAACGAGCACGGCCAACAATTTTGTTTTTGAACATGTTGTTCTCTGGAATGAATTAATGTAAGCATACGGAGTGCTCAACACAATAAACCAGCCTGCTAAAACATCGCATAAAACAAGGAATAATATAATCAGGTTTCCATACGGATTGAGGCAGTTCTTCAGATATCCAGAACAAAATTGTTTTCATGAAGTAAGAACAGAGCCAATCTTCACATTCGGAAAAAGAAGCTACTACATCTTTTAATATAATTTTTAAGAGAGCATAGCACAATAATTGAGTGTGTGTAAAGTTATTAATCAGACATTTTTCACCAACTGAAAAAGATACTCACCATTCTAGATATACTTTTGGTGACCCCTTCACTTCGATCGGTACAAGAAGTACTCCGTGTTTTATAAATTTGTTTGACATTATGACTCGGCCATGAGTTATTTGATCTTGTGATCCACTGTCCTGCAGGAGATATCCACGTTTTACAGTATAAACAATGAGCATAGTCCAAAGATCCTGTCACATCAGGTATACAGGGCCCATGAATCGAAAATCTATCACCATGCTTAGTGTTCAACTTCTGTTGTTAATATAATGTACTGGAAAAAAAAATATCATTTTGTTCTTCACATTGTTTTAAGATACACTGACATCTGCAATAATCTAGTTTCAACTTAGTATAACCAGGTTTGACATGGTTGTTTTCCATTGCAAAATATGTTATATTTTGATTAAAGAAGGGTTTTACATTTTCACAAACCTCTAAGGTTCTTGAAACCAGCATTATATCTAAATCACTGCCTCGCATATCAAGTCCTTTCCCAAAGCGTCCACTTGTTATAATTGTTAATTCCTTGTTACTTGATAAAATGTTCTTGACAGCGTTTATCAATCTGATTTGTTTAACATGATCTTCTGATCCTACTATATGTTGACACAGATAACGATACAGTGCCATTGATATATTTGGTGTTACGGTGTCTTTAATAAGAAAAGAAAACAAACAATAAAAACTGTGAATAAAAAATATATTATTTTACTATTAAAGTGAATATATATGACAGTTGGTGTCCATTCGTTTGATTTGTTTGAGCTTATTATTTTGCCATTTGTTTAGGTACTTTCCGTTTTGAATTTTCCTCGGAATTCGGTATTTTTGTGATTTTACTTTCGAATAACTATGTTTATCATTTTGTTCTTTACATTGTATAATTCTTTGTTCACATAAAAACCAACGTGAATTGTGTATGTATACGATATGTAACATTTAAACAAACAAATAATGTTATGTATAAAACAGCTAAACTTTAAGCGACAAAAATATACTTATATTGACTATAACTGTTTAGTGTCTTTAAATATAAACTGTATTTGTACGAGGCTGAGAAACAGATGTAATACAAGTTTTTGCTGATATTTAAAGACACTAAATAAAGGCAACAGTAGTATACCACTGTTCGAAAACTCATAAATCGATAGAAATAAAAATAAATCCGGGTTACAAACTAAAACTGAGGGAAACGCATCAAATATAAGAGGAGAACAACGACACAACAAAAACACACCATTAAAATGTAACACACACACAGAAACGAACTATAATATAACAATGGCCGTTTTCCTGACTTGGAACAGGACATTTTAAGAAAAAAATGGTGGGTTGAACCTGGTTTTGTGGCATGCCAAATCTCCCGCTTTTATGGCAACGTCAAACACAACACCAAAACGACAACATCACATGACAGGACCACAATACAAATAAATGGGAGAACATATAGGACAAAGAAACACACGAATAATAGCTAACAAATGGTACTAGGCTTAAAATTCAATACGCCAGACGTGCGTCTCGTCCACACAAGACCAACCAGTGACGCTCAGATGAGTTATTGCAATTAATTCTGTATATTGTTTGTGCTTTGAAAGACAGAACAACTAACATTTATTGCATTTATTTTCGATTTAAAATCCTTTGAGGCCTGCATAGTAATATTAAAATGACACATTCAGTTGTAGACGGGTTCGCAGAAGAAAATCTCGAATGGCCAACACTATTACATCATGCAAAGTAAATCATTATCTATTCTATCATAACAACTAATTTCAACTGTAAAAATAAATAACAAAAAATTGTCCAATTTGAAACAAAAGTATATGATTTGCACTACGCTTCAAAATTTTTAACTAATCTTGACGTTCACTTAACATTCTGAAAATGACATTGTTACATGGTTTATTTTGTTTTACAAATATACACATTCAAGTTTGGAACTCGTAGATTGGCGCCGTAGAAAAATTAAGTTGATCATGTCTGTTAGCCGAAAATGGGTTTAACTCTTATTGCTCTTAAGACATACTTAAACACAAACAGAACGTAAATTAATGTATAGTTTGCCTAAGGTCAAGCAAAACGTCATTAGAATGCGACTGCAGTACAAATGTCACGCAGGTTCATACAACTCTCGCCAAAGTAGTGGCAGTAGGTCCGAGAACACAGTTATTTCGTAGTGCATTTCTTTTAGACAATAAAGTCATATTAAAAAAATTGCACCTTTTCTATCTCAAAAAGATTTTTACAGTGTAGCATACTACTATTGGGACAAATAATATCAAAATTATAGAAAAGTCTACCAGCTCTAACTCAAAATATTGACAATTCTATGATAAGGGGGTCTAAAATTCAGTTTGACAGCTTCAGACATACTAGTTTTTGACCTTTTTTAACTGGACCAAATCACTACTTAACATAAAGATTCAGCAACCACATTTGTTAAACATGTAATTTCATCCCCTTACTTTATAATTCATGCATAAAATATAAAGAAATAATTTGGAAAGTGTATAAAAAAAATTTGCAAGTTATACACTGTCCACACTAGGAACTATATTTGTAGACAACGAAACTCTAAGGACGATAACTGTGTTCACGGACCAGTAGGCGGAGCTTAAAGGCGATATATGAATAGTATTCAGACACAGTCTAGCAATATCTGTTGGGCTGTATATGTATGATGAGACACCCAATTGCAGGATAAAACTGTATTCAAAATTAAAAGACAACGGTGGTTAGTCGATGATTAAGTTGATAACATGTGGGTATAAATAAACTCTGAATGGAGCAAGACCGAAATACTCAACATTATAATCTTTTCCTGCTATACACTGTACACCAACTTATTTTCGCGCATACTTGATTTCGCGTTTAGTCCTTTCTACTTCGATTTGGCGTCGATTTAATAACGCAATTCTGACATCTCCTTGATGTAGATAGAAAAATCCAAGTTTAAATATTCGCGACGATTTATATTAGCGTTATTTTTCTACTCGCGAAAGTCGCGAAAATAAAGCTCTCGCGAAAATTAGTTTGTTTACAGTATGAATAAGGAGATGTGGTATAAGTGCCAATGATACAACTCTCCATCCAAGTCACAATGTGTAATAGTAAACCATTCTAGATTAATAATCGGCCTTCAACACGGAGCCTTGCTCACACTGAACAAAATGCTATATAAATGTTTCACCTGACACGCAAATCATGCTTAATTGACACTCGTACCAAATCTTCTTATTTCTATTCATTCAAAAACATATTAGAGAGAAAAAATGCATTGAAATAAAACGGTAACAAATATGGATTCACAGTAATTTTTGACAGAAATGTTAAAACATATTAATTAAATAATTAATTTCTTATGTCTTTACTATTTGCCGCAATAAATAAACGTCATGTTGATGTTTAAATTAGCTGCAAGAAAAACATATTGCGACTAAGAATGTAAACCAGAACTATAATTAATTAAAGGACTGTTATTAGTTAAATATTTTGCTGTTACCTGACCCCCAACTGGTCCATAGACATGATAGATGGTAGGTTAAATCTATAGCGATTCTATGTTTGCCCTTTTTTATAAGAATTAAAGTTCCGTAATAACGTTACCTTGGTTACTTGAGAGGGGCGGGACACATTTTATAATTTGCATGCAAGGGTCCACATACTTGTATCGTTTAAGTTTCTGTATTTTGTCAAGGCGATTTTATGTAACCCGTTTTTTAATGTTGTGTTCACAAAGAATTAAAGTACCGTAATAACATTACCATGGTTACACTCGAGATCAAAGTGAATTACCATACCCATATGTATCTTACAACGAAAACGTTTAAAAATACATTGATGAAACTTGACTTTAAAAACGCATAACTGATTTAAAGGGTTATCTACCAGAACCTCTACCCCCCCCCCCCCCCTTTGATGCAAACGTTGGTTGATTAATTTATCAACAATGTTGAATTGACTTCATTTCATTTTCCTTGTGAAAACAGAAATTTATGATACAAGGAAATAACACATTTATCAAATGACAATCAAGGGCGTCATTCAAATATTCGAGGACTCATTTCCCGTTAAACTATAACTGTAATGAATTTGATAAATGATCGATTGGTATGTAACTCGGTCAGTGTATTGGTCCTTGAGAGTTAACCAAAATTTACTGTCATCCGTTTTATATCTAACGATTATAAGGAAACATATCTTATTGTCTTAATTTGATACTTAAAGATTGTTTTTAACTTTAACAAGACAATGATATTTTAGTTCTTCAAATCAAATAATCTGCCTTATTAGGTATTTTCACATTGACCGGAACACCAAATGTTCAGAAACAATTAGGGGAATGGAACTCCTTCCGATTTCAGGAACACCAAACACGATGGAACAGTGAGAGGAATTGTATCGAACCTCTTCCGGTTTCAGGAACACCAAATACGAAGTAACAGTCAGAGGAATTGTATCGAAATTCTTTTGATTTGAGAACACCAAATGCGAAGTAACAGTAAGCGGAATTGTATCGAACTCCTTCCGGTTTCAGGAACGCTAAATTCGCTAATATCAACGATATAACGAATGTGTCATATATGTTATTATGAAAATATTTCGTTCAATATTGACGAATTTAATCACGTGACACATGAATGAAAAAGAAATTAGTAAATAAATTTGCCAAAGTTAGATGGTATCCTTCCTCAAAGGACTGCTTTTACTGTAAATTTCTCATCAACGGCAAGTTTATTTCTAGTTCTATGAAAATGTGTTCCATTTATCATTCTGTTCTTCCGTGTTAAGTGCAAAGTTCACTTTTTATTTCCGCATCTCTACATATTTTCTTTCAGTTTATTCAGAGAACTTAGACATTTGACTCTTGAAATAATCGTTGTTCATTTTGAAATGTTGAACATTTAACTACTAGTATATATATGTCGTGTACATGTTATCATTTTGTACAGGTTATTACTTGTACAAAGATTTTATACAAGCAATTACTTGTATGAAGACATCATACAAGTTATTACTTGTACAAATACAATTGTACAAGTAATTACTATTACAATTTTTACCGCGAAAAAGATAATATCTTATACAAATCATTGTTCTACATTGGTCTATTTGATGTTCACAACAAATCGTTTTCCCATAAATAAATAATTCATTACTTAGCCGTAAAGTTAAACTTTCAACATATGAGTACTTTTTATATAACAAATATATGAGCAAGATATTTCAGTTTAGTAGTCAAAACTAAAGTGTAAAGATTGGAAAAAGTAAAATTACAAAATACTGAACTCCGAGGAAAATTCAAAACGAAAAGTCCCTAATCAAATGGCGAAATCAAAAGCTCAAACACATCAAACGAATGGATAACAACTATATTATTTCTGACTTGTATGGAAAACAGCGTAGAAAAGAAATTTCAGGATGAAATAATTAAATTGTGGGATGACAATAAATCTTCTAATAATTCAGTATTCACACGTGTAAGATACAGAGAGACTATAAGTAATGTAGAGGAAGCCAAATTAAGTATCAAAAAGACAGCACAAAGTCTTCAAAGGTATATCATAAGGCAGTATATTGTTTTGAATGTAGCATGAATTAAAAAAACTCATACGCAAAGGAGACGAAATTATTTATTATTGTACAGTTGATGATATTTACCCTTTGATTAGAAAAGCACATTCTGGAGTTGGTCATGGAGGCTTTCACAAAACTTACAAGGAGTTAAAAAAAAACAATTTGCCAATATCAGCAGAGAAATTACCAGGCTTTTCAAGCAGATGTGTGAAGTGTATTTTGAAAAACAGTCGCTCTGAAACCACCAAATTAGTCGTTTGTCCTATCACTTATAAAGACTTTAATTCCCGTTGTCAAGTAAATTTTGTTGACTATCAGTCATGTCCAGATGGAGAATATATGTGGTTCATGCACAACCAGGATCACTTTACGACAATGCCAGAACAAACATTGAGACTGAAATCTACAATACTGGCACAAATGCTGAAATGACTTTCTTTGAGATGCGGCCAAGGCTAAGTTTAACGCAGCTGTTTGAGTGGCTATAAGACAGGCAAATGTAAATGCAAAAAAATGAACTTATCATGTAATTCCAGATGTCATGCTTCCTTGTCTCGTGCAACCAAATAGGTTATTTGATCTACTAGGCTTTATATTTGTTTCCAATATCCATGTATGATATTATATATGCAACTTTTTATCATGATTTATGTTTGAAAATATATGTTAGAAGGGTTTGATTTTATTTTTGCTTTTAACTACTTTGCACAAGTAGTCCCTATTTAAGTGGAGCCAAGCTCTTTAGCTAACTTTGCCCTCGGTTTCATGTTAGCTTATGTTATTACTTTGCGTCCGTCTTTCACCTGTAACCTTCTAACAGTTCACAATTAATACCAATAAACACTTGAAAAAAAGAAAGGAAAAACAAACACAATTTAAATTTTCAAAAACACATAAGCTGCCTGATATCAACTAAGCAAAACAAAATAAAACAAATAAGAGAAAATAGTATAAGAAAAACAAATACCAACAAATGACAAATATCCCAGACTAACAATCCCAAAGAAAGGAGTTTTTAAATAAAACATTTAAAACAGAAGAAGAAACAAATATAACTCAAAGTTGGTGAGTTGTAGAAGTTATTATCTTTCTCTCCACAAATATTGTACAAGTAATTACTTGTACAATTATAATTGTACATGTAATAACTTGTATGAGGGCATCATACAAGTTATTACTTTTATCCTGCAATTGGGTGTCTTATCATACAGATACAGCCCTACATATATCGCTAGGCTGTATCTGTATACTATACAGATATCGCTTTAAAGCTCCGCCCACTGCCGGACTACGTTTGTGTATTGTTGTTGTCGATTGTTGTATGAACCTGCGTCACATTCCAATGACGGATTGCTTGACCTTATGCGAACTGCGGTCTGTTTGTTTTCAAGCATTTCTTTAGAGCAATATGAATTAAATCCTTTTCTGCTAACAGACAAACATGAACAGCAGGGTTAGGACATATCATACACTTTTGTTTTAAATCGGACAATGTTTTGTTTTTTGTTTTTACTGTTGAAATTAGTTCTTATGTTATAACAAAAAATAATTTACTCTGAGCGATGTATTGTAGTTGACCATTCAAGATTCTTTTTTTTTCGCGAACCCACAGTCTTCAACGGGCCTCAAAGTATTTCAAATAGAAAATAAATGCAATAAATGTGAGTTTTTCTGTCTTTCAAAGCAAAAACAATATACAAAACTAATTGCAGGATAAAGACAATAACTGTGTAGTGTCTTTAAATATCAGCTGTTTTTGTACTCGGCTCAAAATAGGAGTTTTACACCTGGTACTTAGCCTCGTACAAATACAGCTGATATTTAAAGACACTACACAGTTATTGTCTAGTACAAAGCTATAACATGCACACGACATATATATATATATTATACTAAACATGCTGCTGGCATGTCAGTAACTGCTAGTAGTCTATTGTTATTTATGTATTATTGTCATTTTGTTTATTTTCTTTTGTTTCCTATTCTGACATCGGACTCGGACTTCTCTTGAAGTGAGTTTTACTGTGCGTACTGTTGTACGTTTGTTTTTTCTACATTGGCTAGAGGTATAGGGGGAGGGTTGAGATCTCAAAAAACATGTTTAACCCCGCCGAATTTTTGCGCCTGTCCCAAGTCAGGTGCTTCTGGCCTTTGTTAGTCTTGTATCATTTTTAATTTTAGTTTCTTGTGTATAATTTGGAGTTTAGTATGACGTCCATTATCACTGAACTAGTATACTTATTTGTTTAGGGGCCAGCTGAAGGACGCCTCCGGATGCAGGAGTTTCTCGCTGCATTGAAGACCCATTGGTGGCCTTCGGCTGTTGCCTGCTCTATGGTCGGGTTGTTGTCTCTTTGACACATTCCCCATTTCCATTCTCAATTTTATGCTAAATGCCTTTGAGAAAATTCTAACAATTCTACAAATTGTTAAGCAACATTTTACAATTTACTCCAAACTGCCCAATATCGCGCACCAAGAGCAGACTGATTTTATATAAAACTTTAAGAAAACAAAGATCAGCGTAATAAGGCATACATAAACCGATTGACGCCCTTGATATGTTAACAATAATTGTGTAAATATGTATAAACTAAAGTAATTTGTTACCTTCCATCTTGTTAGCCTGTTATGGTTTAAATGCGAAATATGTATCTACTTAAAATCTACTGTCCTTTCCTTTTCGAGGGTACTTTTCATTTACACCTACGTAATGTTATATTTGAGTCATTTTAAATGTTGTGAATATAAAAGATTCGGTCAAATATAAAACAATGTCTGTATCACCACAAGGTCGAATTAAGGTGTGAATAGTTTTTTTTTCTGTTAAACGTTGAGGCTATACAAAGGTTTCGTCAGCAGTTCACAAATATTTGTTTAAAAGTATTATACATTGGACATTGTTGTAACAGCACACCATTACAAATAACTATAAATTTAAGTAGAAAAAGGTCTTGGGTATTAGAATTTCAATGAAAGACGTTACAAAAACCAATAGACAGTTGAAGAGTATTTGCCGTTACTGAAAAATAGACCAAAGCCTAATTGCTATGAATATTTTGTATTGTGATTCATATATACAATTAATATATTATAACAACATCATGTGACTGTTCGCATGAAAGAAATATAGTCAGATCATGACCAATTGAATGCCGATAAATATCAATTAAAAATCAATTAACATATAACATATTCATACATACATACATACATACATACATACATACATACATACATACATAATGAGGATAACAAAGAAATAAAAGCAAAAAACTGTATTTCCCTATGTGGTATAAAAAGTAAAATCACAAAAATACTGAATTACGAGGAAAATTCAAAAAGGAAAGTCCCTAATCAATCTCGTCTACAAAAAAAAAAATGCTTGTGATTAAAAGCTACAGATAACACTAAACATGCAAAAACAAATGTCCACAATGGTAAGTCCATATTAATGTACTTTGCAGAAGTTATCATAGAATAAAATCAAGGAAATATAAATTGAGGAGTGAATATTGCGGTTCTGGCAGATGGATATATTCATCTGTCCTCTTGTCTAAAATGTGTTGAAGTCTTAATTTTGATATTATTTTGTCATCATTCAATAGTGTTTTTAGTATTTTACTCTTCAATCTAACGACATGTAACCGATGAATAATTCAATAAACCACCTTACATAATAAAATGCATGAACCAAGTCAGGAATATGACCTAATTTTTATATTACTTAACCGAAACTAGATTCTGAAAGCTTAAATGCTGCTTTCTTTGTGATACGTCACAGTCTATTAATAGCTAATCGTGTTTATCTGTTCTTATATGTCAAAGTTTGTTAAATTTATTTTGTACTATTAAAATAACATGTTTTATGGTTATTCAGATATTGTAAAGTGTTCATTTATAGAGATTTTCTACCACAATACACCGCAAGCAAAAATAAAACCCTGGAAAAGTGGAAAGATCTAATAATAATATTCGGTAAATGGATAGAAAATCACAGGACAAAAAATCACATGACAAAAAATCACAGGACAAAGAGTCACACATACTTACTTAACAATTGTTTGAATATATAAGAGAAAAATCTCGCAATATTTTCATTTTATTACATATATTCAAATTAAAGATTAGGAAATTTTTCATTAACATTGATGACTGACAAAAAAATGTAATCATGCAAAGAAAATTTCTTGACACCATGAAGCCTTTTAAGTACCAAGCCACTATGGCATTTTGTTTTCTCTAACATCTATTTGATCATTATTGATATTAAATAAATTAATTTGAATAAAATATTTACTTTATATGTAATAGTTCAAAAAAAATACACAAATGTTTTTCTAAATAAGTATTTTCGATTCAAAGAAAAATAATCTAAAAACTGAATTGTGACTTTTTATATTGTGACTTTGTGTCTGTGTCTTTTTTTATTCTAATAATAAGAGTAAAATTAATATATATTGCTGGCAGCAACGAAGGTCAACCATTGCTTTATAGACTCCTGACTATGGACATATTGAGTAAAACGTCGTTAATTAAATATGTTTGTAAATCGGTCACTGCTGGTGTACAAGCTAGTAACAGGAACCGACACATACAGAAATTGAGCGGCAACTGAAACTGACACATACGGAATTCGAGCAGGGTTTGTCGTGTTTTTGAAAGCTCAGTCCATAACACTATTGAGCAAACTACGACCTTTAACATGTGTTATTACGTTTCACTGCATCTTAAAACTAAGGAATACTAACAATCGTTTAACAAGAGAAAGGCAAAAAAGATACCAATTATTTTAGAACGATATAAATATTCATATGGGCAGATCATATGTTTTCGTTCGTCAAATGAATTCGTACTATGCATGCTTTTTCAATTGCACAATGCATTCCTAATAGTACGATCACCCATGAGACGAGGATATATTTTGTGAATAGAATTTCGATTATTTTGATTTTGATATAATATCATAGATAAGGACACATAACACATCAAAGCGATTAACCAATCTTTGAATAAACTAGATTTCTCATCACAACTCTAACAGAAGATACAATATGAATGCAGTTATGATTAACAATTGTGAAAATAAGTACAAAGAAATTCAGTTCGTATTCGAGAAAAGAACTAGAATTGGGAAAGGTCATTTTTAAAGATACTTTTATATAAGGAGAAGAATACATGACATAAGAGTATTATCAAGTATGCAAAACTATTAGATATTCCCCAAACTATCATACGATACTGATAGATTGTTGGGCAAAGCAATTAATTTGGTTGCGCTTATCACAATTGACTCAATTTAATCATATTTAACTAGCATTCCTTTTCGAAAAATCATTAAAACTTTAGCTCATGCTACAAACTTAGGTTTTTTTACCTCCATACATTGACATTTGACGTGAAAGTGTCGCTGCCTTATGATTTTTGTATAATTATGTCTAATTGGCCTCCGTAGTAATACACACTCGTATATTCATCAAAGCGTCATGCAAGATTATGGCTTGGTTGGCAGATGGGTAAAACTACTTCATGATCTTTGGAATTATCCGCCTTTTGGTGTTTTTTTTTATAAAACTTTGGTATCTATTTTATCATACGCCATTTTCCCAGACGTGCCTTAGTAGAAATTATTACAATTTTAAATGTATATCTATTAATGGTAAATGTAAATCACAAAAACTCCAAGGAAAATTCAAAACAGAAAGTCCCTAATCAAATAGCAAAATCAAAAGCTCAAACACATCAAACGAATGGATTACAACTGTCATATTCCTGACTTGGTACAAGCATTTTCTTCTCCCTTGTGCGACGGTCGCATAAAATTCAATTATATTGACAACAATGTGTGAACAAAACATACTGATATAGTATTTAAAAATGTCACAAATAGGGGTACAGCAGTCAACATTGTGTTATAATCTTAATCATTTTTAGACAACAAACAAATATGTAAACCAAGAAAAACAAAATGGCAAATAGACAAAGCACATTAGCAAAAACGAAAGACGGGTGCGGGATTTTTTCGCTGAGTGGAAGACCCATTGATGGCTTTGGTCTGTTTTTGCTCTTTGGTCGAGTTGTTGTCTCTTTTGACACATTCCCTGTTTTCAATTTCTAATTTATTTACAAAAAAAAAAAAAGATTTTACAAACGTAGTCTGATTGTCCAAGCTTTACCATTTAGTGTTTTCCTTGAATATTTAACAGTTTTGCATGCATATCAGGAGACACGTACCTTGTCGGAACATACTGAAAATGCCATGACAGAAAAGAAAAAAAACGATGTTCCTCCTTTAAGTTCATACTCTGCTTCATAGACAAAAAAAATCACAAATATCACAATTTTAGAAGTTCAACTGAATACACATATGTCACAATTACCATATTAACAAAAGTCTCTTTACAGCAGAATTGCGAAATTCGGAGGGGAATACTTTAACTGATTGTAGAAATACATGTTTTGCGGATTCCTTATCGCCTAATATCTGTAGAGCGATTCCCAACAGATTATAAGCTTCTGCTTTGGAATATGAAGTTGCCATTAAATAACTTTCATCTATAAAAAGTTGTAAACCTTGGAGGGAATCTTGGCACTGTATGACATCATTGAGATAATAATAACAAAGAACATTAAGAAAATAAGCATATGCTGTAGATGGAAACTCACAAATGTCATTCAATTGGTTCATTTGAAGTTCATCTGGTATTAGCGTAGAATTCTTCATAAATTGTATTTCGTCAACAACAAGTGTTTTCAGCAAATATACCAAACTTTTTTTCTGAAATGTTTGCAGTTTTAGCAACTGGTAATGAATATCCAATAAACTCATCATATAGCAGAGTTTTTCGGGAGTACATTTCGATAAAGAATAACTGACGATATATAAGGCTTTCCTATATTGTTTTGTCTTATAGAAAAGAGTAGCAACCATCAGCCATCCAGATACAGTGTCATGATATGTATTATCTATTACAGTACTAAGACATAATTTGTACTGTTTGTATTGGTATTTACTATTACTTTATGTACTAATGAGTTGTACACGCCGGGCATGAAAATGATACCACTTTGACATGTATAATTTATATACGTCTTTAACAGAAGACTTGGAAAATTTCTGACACAAAATTGTCTGTTTCATCCTCATATTACCTATATTCGATGACGTGACAGATAAGGAAACATTTGCCGTTTGCCATAACTTGGATAAAAGTATTTTTTCTACTTCTTTTGAATATAGTGCATGTGGTTCAATGGGGAAATTCCAAATTGATAAATCAAAGTAAGATATTTAATCAGAAAATAAAATGCATCGCCAATTATAACTATGCAATATTTATAGTTTTTCTAAAAGTATTTCACGATCACGGCCCACAATTTTGGTATGTTGTTCTCTGGAATGAAGTAATGTGAGCAAACTGAGTGCTCAACACAATAAACCAGCCTGTTAAAACATCTCATAAAACAAGGAATAATGTAATCAGGTTTCCATACGGATTGTGACAGTTCTTCAGATATCCAGAACACAATTGTTTTTCATGAAGTAAGAACAGAGCAAATCTTCACATTCGGAGAAAGTAGCTATTACATCTTTCAATGTAATTTTTAAGAGAGCATAGCACATTAGTTGAGTGTGTGTAAAGGTATTAATAAGAAATTTTTCACCGATTGAAAAAGATATTCGCCATTCTAGATCATCTTTTGGTGAGCCCTTAGCTCCGATCGGTACAAAAAGTACTCCGTGTTTCATAATACTTTGTTTGACATTATGACTCGGCCATGAGTTATTTGATCTTTTGATCCACTGTCCTGCAGGAGATAACCACGTGTTACAATGTAAACAACTAGCTAAGTCAAAATATCCAGTAGGGTCAGATATACAGGGTTCATGAATCGTAACTATATTATAATGATCTTTGTAGACCTTCGGTTGTTTAAATGTAATGTACTAGAGATATAATAATTACCATTTTGTTTTTCACAACGTTTTCAAATACTCCGAAATCTGCAATATTCTAGTTTCAACTGAGCAAAACCAGGTTTAACATCGTCTCTTTCCATTGCAAAATATATCATATTTGGATTAAAGAAGGGCTTTATATTTTCATAAACCTCTACGGTTCCTGATACATACATTAAATCTTAATTACTGTCTTGCATATCAAGTCCTTCCCTTAAACTTCCACATGTTATAACGGTTCCTTCCTTGTAACTGTGTAAATTGTCCCTGACAGCGTTCATCAATCTGATTCGTTTAACATGATCTTCTGATCCTACTATTTGTTGACACAGATAACGATACAGTGCTATTGATATTTTTGGTGTTAAAGTGTCTGTAATAAGACAAAATGAAATTAAAACTGTGAATAAAAAAAATATTATTTTACTATTAAAGTAAATACATTTTATATGGAACACATATTAAACATTACCGACCGTGCAGGTTTTCATCGGTAGTCAAGGTCGTTAACACCCTCCCCGCCCCACCCCTCGTCGTCGTCAAACATTATCATTGAACTATACAACATTACCGACCGTGCAGGTTTTCTTCGGTAGTCAAGGCCGTTAACCCCCTCTCCGCCCCACCCCTCGTCGTCGTCAAATATTTTTATTGAACTATACAACATTACCGACCGTGCAGGTTTTCATCAGTAGTCAATGTCGTTAACCCCCTCCCCGCCCCACCCCTCGTTGTCGTCCAACGTTAATATTGAACTATACAACATTACCGACCGTTCACGAATGGGAGGCTGAAATCGTATCCGTTGTTGAAAAGTTATGTCTCAACCGACCCTCATTGTCAATTTCTTGGTTGAAGTCAACCTGCTGTTTTTTAAAATTGATAAAAAGAGACATGTGCTGCAATTAATTCATTTACCAATATATTGAGTTATATCGAATTCATATGGAACGAGAAATTTTAATGTTATCGAAATTATTGAAATAATGCATACCTACATATACTAAACATAATCTTCCATGCACGTTTTTTTTTAGTTTATCAAAGTTATATAACGTATTATCGACAAATAATATTTCATAGTACAGTGGTTGTTGATCGCCAGCTAATCAACTGGATCGTGGCATTGATGAACAATAGGTGGAAAGCGTGATAGATTAGAACATTGAATGAGTCATGTGACATTTGTTTGTTTATTTTCTATTTGTTCCTATTTGTGAATCAAAGTTTTCCTTAACAGTTGTTATATGATTTATTGTATGACATGTGTTCTTTAAGAATCTATTATTTCTATATACCTCCAAGAGCACATGTATTTATATTCTTTCGGCACTTGCGCTGTGCGGTTGCCGAAGTAATAAAGAGAGGACTCGTAGCTAAGGTCTTTGCATACTTGAAAATATCGGCAAATTAGTGTTTAGGGAGGGGGGACATTAATTCAATGTATACATTAATGAGGAATTTGATAGTATGAAGGATTTTCTTTAACATTTAACGTTCACTTCTTTTAGAGTTAAACTTAGCCATTCATGTATGATGCATATTCAACTGTTTTTAAATCTAAAGTTTGATGACTTTCAATTCACAATAAGTGTTTGATTTTTTCTTTGCACGAACATTACAGAGATATTTGCATACGACTCAACCTATTTGGTCAGCCATTTTCAATCTCGTCGTAAAGTCATTTAAATCAAGAAAAGATAACTCAAAGAAATCCTACGAAATAGGAAAACACGTGTTGGTTTGTATACTTATTACGTATGTCGTGTGTTTTCAAGGCTTTAAAGCACTAATTAAAACAAACATTTTGAACTATCTTAATATCACAATTTCAGAAGTTCAACTGAATACAGTTCACATATGTCACAATTAACCTATTAACAAAAGTCTTTTTACAGCTTTGTCAGGGTTAAAATTCACAGATTGTAAAAATGATTGTCTTGCAGATTCCAGATAAAGAATTACTGACGATGTATAAAGCTTTACTGTATTGTTTTGTCTTATAGAAAAGAGTAGCAACCATCAGCTATCCAGATACAACGTCATGATAGATATTATCTGTGACAGTACTAAGAAGGGATTTGTACTGTTTGTATTGGTGCCATCCAGATTCAGCGTCATGATAGATATTATCTGGGACAGTACTAAGACAGAATTTGTACTTTGTATTGGTATGTATTATTACTTAATTTACTAATGAGTGGTACACGCTGGGCATGTACTTGACACCACTTTGACATGTAGAATTTATATACATAGATATAAGAAGATGTGGTATGAGTGCCAATGAGACAACTCTCCATCCAAGTCAAAATTTATAAAAGTAAACCATTATAGGTCACAGTACGGTCTTCAACACGGAGCCTTGGCTCACACCGAACAGTACGCTATAAAGGGCCCTAAAAAATTACTAGTGTAAAACCATTCAAACGGGAAAACCAACGGTCCAATCTATATAAAAAACGAGAAACGAGAAACACTTATGAACCACATCAACAAACGACAACTACTGAACATCAGATTCCTGACTTAGGACAGGTGCACACAAATGCAGCGGGTTCAAACGTTTTAATGGCACCAAACCTTCACCCTTTTTCTGAAACAATAGTGTAACATCACAACATAGAAAGACACACTATAAAATATCAACTGAAATAGCTTAACTCAATCAAAGGACATATTAACACCATTGAACATACACTGAACAAATAAATTTGACCTATGACACAAAATAAATACAAAATAAATAAACTAAGGGAAAAATAATAAAAGCAACATGTTATATCGGCAAGAAATGTTAAACAATTAAAGAAAAACAATATGCTCGAACAAAAATATCAGCCATTTGCAATAACTTTAAACACAGGTAAATGAAAATAATTTTGTTGTTAGGTATACGTGTACAGTACCAATAGAGAAAGGAAATATTTTTACAAAATAAATAATTTTGATGTTCATAGTACGAAATGAAAATTTATAGTTATACCAAACACTTATCAAAGCTGGTATATAGACCAGATATTACTCTGAATAACATTAAATAACAAAAAAGCAATACAATTAGTATCAACAGGTCAAATAAACAAGAAAGTACGATTTGAGAGTACTCGCAGTTACTGACAGCTAGTTAAAAGCCGAAACAATTAATAATAAAAAATCATGCATCAGAGACTAAAATCAACTAAAACACATCCCAGGGATTTAGTATTTTAACGTCATGGACAGTCAAAGAAGACATGACTAGTGCAATGCCAAAAATAAATGTATCGACAGACAGTAGGATAGTTAGGAGTTTAACCTCTTTATAGATCTAAACGAACGTGGGTGTGTCTTTATATATCCCACTTGAAAAAAATACAAATTTAGTTATGTTTTAATTTGCTGATGACAAAATCGATATTAGTGCCAATGTAAACTATATTCAAAGATCTAATTACAACATTGGTAAGATAACCTTTACTAATAAGTTTGTTTAAAGGTTCGATGAGTTTACACGGATCACATAGTGATTTCCGCGCTTTAAGTACAATGTTACCGTAAAATTTAGGATGTGAAATACCGTTTTTAAACAGTTTTCTACAAGTACAGCCAAATTTACTAATCAAATCTTTGTATCTATGAAAGAACTTAGCAAAATTATTACGTAATTTATGGTAACGAAATCCTTGATTTAATAATTTACCAGTGATGCATTGATTACGTTCGTTATAATCTATGACATCACTACACACACGGACATAACGAACGAGTTGGGATATATATACACCGTATGATGGAGCCAAAGGAACACCGCCGTCTAAAAAAGGAAAATTAACAATAGGGAATGAAAAATCGTCTCTTTTGTCGTAAATTTTCGTATGGAGTTTTCCTTTAGAGATTGAAATGTCCAAATCCAGAAAAGGACAACAACTGCTGTTTATGTTAGATTTAGTTAAAGTAAGTTCTATTGGGTAAACTTCGGTAGTATATTTAGAGAACTCTGGATTATTTAACGAAAAAATATCATCTAGATAACGGAAGGTATTGTTGAATGTATCAACCAAATGTAACAATGACGTGTCTTTACTGAGTTTAGTCATAAACTGAGATTCATAGCAATACAGGAATAAATCTGCCATTAAAGGGGCGCAGTTAGTGCCCATAGGAATACCTACTACTTGTCGATACACTCTATCGCCGAAACGTACATATATGTTGTCCAGGAGAAATTTTAATGCTTCAATCATATCTTCACATTTCCAGTAAGTGTATCTAGCATACTTTCCTTTTTCGTTACAGAAAAAGGCTTTAAACGAGTTACAGCAAATAAATTTGTAATGAGATTTTTCAAAAGACCATTTAATTAAATATGAAAACTTTTTCTTGATAAGATTGTGTGGAAGTGTAGTATAGAGAGTAGAAAATCATAACTGTCAACAGAATTAAAAGGACCATCAAAAGCATGTATTTTATCTAAAACCTCTAAAGAATTTTTAACACTCCAAAAATAATTAATACCATTATTTTCATAAGCTTTATTACAAAAGTTAATAACAAGTTCTTTGACAGTAGTAAGGGAGGTAGTTAGAAGCACTGATAGATTAGTAGTAGAACACTTACTAGATGCGGAGATGAAACGGAACTTAAATGGTTTTTTGTGCAATTTAGGTAACCAGTACATAGTAGGGACTTTCAAATGTTCGGAAGAGGCCTTAAGCTGGGTAGTTGCAGTGATATGTTTGTTTACAATTTGACTCTCTGTGGAGCGTACGGACCTGAATGTAGATGAATTTGTAATTTCGGTTTGGAGAACTTCCGTGTAGTATATGCGTCACACCACCACTACATTATTTGCTGCTTTGTCTGCCGGTACGAACACAAACCGCTTTGCGAGTACTTGGAGTTTATTTTTTATTCTGGAAATGGGAATATCATGGACACTAAATCTAGAGATTTTTTATCAGATTTTTCACGTTTACACCAATTTTTACAGTAGACAGACAGAGCGTCTTTAATGATCTGACGACACTGTTTCCAATCTATCTTAGATGGAGGACGATATTTCGGTCCTTTCTTAAGAAAAGTTATGACCTCACGGTCTTCGACGATGTTGAGGTCTCCTGTAAGGACATGACCATAGGGAACATATCTAAAACTAGATGTTTCACAATCTCAAGTGGAAGGAACATTATTTTCTATATTGACGTCTGATGTAACTGACGTATAATTAAAAATCAAACTTCTGCTGGTTTTTTTATAAGAATACGAAATAATAGGTGGTTCTATATTATCAAAATATGGAGGTATTTGGCTTTGGATGGTAGAGTCATTGAATATACTAGATAAGTTAATAAAATCAATACCTCTATTTATATATTTTAATTTAAGAAAATGCCGTTTATGATTTTCAGGTTTATCGTAACTAGGAAATAGCCTATGATGACAAAAGGCTGTAATAATACGGGTGTATTCATACATTAGGCTAAAAAAAGAAATTGTATCACACTCCAGAAAAATAGCATATAATTTACTTATTGGTATCTGACCCAGTTTGCATCATACTTGATGTCTGTCATTATTTTTTATTATAAATAACAGATCAGCAAGTGTATAATTTATACGATGTTTAATACGTTGATTACGGTTTTTGCGTTTGCCATGAGACCTTTTGTTTTCTAACATGTTGTTCTCTGGAATGAAGTAACGTAGGCATTCGGAGTGCTCAACACAATAAACCAGCCTGCTGAAACATCGCATAAAACAAGGAATAATGTGGCAGTTCTTCAGATATCCAGAACAAAATTGTTTTCAGGAAGTAAGAACAGAGTAAATATTCACATTCGGAGAAAGTAGCTATTACATCTTTCAACATAATTTTTAAGAGAGCATAATACGTCTTTAATAGAAGATCATGAAGACTGCTGACACAAAAAATATATGTTTCATCCTAATATTAACTATATTCGATGGCGTGACTGGTAAGGTAACCATAACTTGGATGAAAGTATTTTTTCTACTTCTTTGGAATATAGTGTATGCGGTTCGATGGGGAAATTCCAAATTGATAGATTAAAGCTAGATATTTGATCGGAAAATAACATGCATTGCTAATTATAACTATGCAGCATATGTCATTTTTCTAAAACTAAAAAGTACTTCACGAGAACGGCCTACAATTTTGTTTTCTAACATGTTGTTCTCTGGAATGAAGTAATGTAAGCATACGGAGTGCTCAACACAATAAACCAGCCTGCTAAAACATCGCATAAAACAAGGAGTAATGTTGCAGTTTTTCAGGTATCCAGAACAAAATTGTTTTCAGGAAGTAAGAACAGAATAAATATTCACATTCGGAAAAAGTAGCTATTACATCTTTCAACATAATTTTTAACTGTGGGACTGAATAAACTCTGAACGGATCAAGATCGAGTATGTTGATAAACTGTGGGTTTAAATAAACTCTGAACGGAGCAAGACCGATACACCTTACATGAAAATATCTTCTAATACACTGTAAGCCAACTTATTTTCGCGGATACTTTTTTCCGCGTTTAACCCTTTCTAAGAAATTCCGCGCTGATTTGAATTCGCAATTTTTAACTTATTTGATGTAGATAGATAATGAAAAATCTAAGTGTTTCTACTCGCGGAAGTCGCGAAAATAAACCGAAAGCGAAAATTACATGTAGTTGGTTTTCAGTATAATTGAGAAGATGTGGTATGCAGGCCAATGAGATAGTTCTCCATCAAAGTCCAAATGTACAAAAGTTACCAATTATAGGTCAAAGTACCCCCTTCAACACGGAGTGTTGGCTCACACCGAACAGCTAGCTATATACATGTTTTATCATGTTATTGACAATGTTGAAATTACTTCATTTCATTTTCTTTGTAAACAGTAATAGTAATTAATGATACAAGGAAATAAAACATTTATCGGATTATAATCAAGGCCGTCATTGAGATATTCGAGGACTCATTTACCGTTGAACTATAATTGTAATGAATTTGATAAATGGTCAGTTTATTGGTCTGTTGAGAGTTAACCCAAGTTTACTGTCATCTACTATATATCTAAAGATTATAATGACACATATTTCTTTGTCATAATCTGATAATTAAAAATTGTTTTTTTTTAACTTTAACAAGACAATGATGTTTTTGCTTTTCGAATAAAATAATCTACCTTGTTTTGATAAGGATTTACTCATTGACAGGAATTCAAAGGAACAGGAAGCGGAATTGTTACGCACTCCTTCCGACTCAAGGATCGCAAAATGTTAAGGAACAATGACAGGAATTGTATCGAACTCCTTTTGATTTCATGAACGCGAAATGCAAAGGAATAATGACAGGAATTGTATCGAACTTCTTCCGGTTTCAGAAACAACAAGTGCAGGGATATTTCCGTCCTATTGCAATTTCTTTAAGGGCAAATTATCAAGGATAATGAACATATAAATCATGTTATGGAGGTGTATTTGCGAAAAATACCAGTGAAGGGACTGTGAAAATTTGTCACAAGACTGGTTTTATTTGCAAAAGCCCCTCAATAAAATGGTATATCTGTTAAATTACAACGAATAGATTTTGATTGAAACTCTCTGTACAGGTGAAGAATTTTTTTTTTACTAATATGCTGTATTCCCAAAACATGTTTATGCATGATTATTGTGGAAAACGGCTTGCAAGGGTAAAAAATGAATATCCAAAATGGCAAATACCACGGCATAGAGGGAAATTTGAGGCATATCCACCAGAAGTGGTGAAAAACAGGCTACCTACCAATCAAAATCCGGCATTCTTATATAAGTAGTAATTCTTATTTATACCTATCGTTACTGCCCCTTTCTCATGATTTCGATTCTTTGTTGACATTGATATTATTTGGGAAATCCGATCAAGAACTTTTCAACATGTTGAGGTATAAAACAAATCAACTAAAATGACTAATTCTATACAAATACATCATGCTTACAAGGGGTATTTGACAAAAATTCCGGTTGAGATTAAACAAATTCCCAGAGCCGTTAGGCTTTTTTTTATAAATTACTACAAATCGGCCAGTATCGTGCACCATGAACAGACTGATTTCCTTTATTACTTCAAAGTTATTGTGAAACTGCCTATTCTAGAGGCGGCGTGAATCAGATGTGGATACTAAAATATCCAAAGATCTTTTAGAGTACATACAATCTAAGACTCTCTCATCTTGCAATAGTATTTAAACATTTGACTTTTCTACACTTTACACTAGTATTCCCTATTCCAAACTAAAAGACAAATTAAAAGAGTTGGTATTAATTTGTTTCATTAAAAAGAGTGGCGACCGTAGATTCAAGTATCTTGTCTTGATGAGTGAAAAATCCTACATTGTAAAGAATCACTCTGATTCAAACAAAAAATTCTCTGAAACTGACATTATCAAGATGCTGGATTTCTTGATTGACAACATATTTGTTACGTTTGGAGGACATGTTTTTCAACAGACTGTCGGAATTCCAATGGAAACCAATTGTGCCCCTCTTCTTGCCGACTTGTTTCTTTGTTATTATGAGGCTGACTTCATACAGGAACTTCTTAGGAAGAAAGATAAGAAGTTAGCAATATCCTTCAACTTTACGTTTCGCTATATAGATGATGTTCTCTCACTAAATAATACAAAATTTGGTGACTATGTTGAACGAATCTATCCTATCAAATTAGAGATAAAGGATACTATAGAGACAGTTAAGTCTGCCTCATATCTTGACTTACATATAGAAATCGACAATGAGGGTCGGTTGAAAACAAAACTTTACGACGAAAGAGATGATTTCAGCTTCCCAATTGTGAACTTTCCATTTCTATGTAGCAACATTCCAGCAGCGCCTGCATACGGAGTATATATCTCCCAATTGATACGATATTCCCGGGCTGGTATTTCCTATCATGATTTCCTTGATAGAGGATTGCTGCTCACAAGGAAGCTATTAAACCAAGAGTTCCAAAAGGTGAAGTTGAAATCATCCCTTCGCAAATTTTACGGACGCCATCACGAGTTGGTTGACCGTTATGGAATAACCGTTTCACAGATGATATCGGATATGTTCCTTATGTCGTAACTACAATACCCTTCCCTTTTCACGAATGTGACCTACCGAATTAGACTATTTACCGGATTTTTAATAACATAAGCAACACGACGGGTGCCACATGTGGAGCAAGATCTGCTTCCCTTCCGGAGCACCTGAGATCACCCCTAGTTTTTGGTGGGGTTCGTGTTGCTTAGTCTTTAGTTTTCTATGTTGTGTCATCTGTACTATTATTTGTCTGTTTGTCTTTTTATTTTTGGCCATGGCATTGTCAGTTTGTTTTCGATCTGTGAGTTTGACTGTCCCTCTGGTATCTTTCGTCCCCCTCTCAAGTAAACAAAGATCAGCATAATAAACAAATGATGCCATTGACATGTTAATATTAGTAAAATATGTATAAACTAAAACAATTGTTTACCTTATCATCAAGTTAAACAAGTTTGAAATAGCTTAAATATGCTAACAATAATTGAAATGGTGTCTAGATCTTTGACATTGAGATATTGGGTTAATACACATGTATTTATAGGACAACAACTAACAGATGACAAGGAGGGGGGAGTAACAATGACAAAGAATTATATCATAATAAGTATTCTATACACAGAAAATAAATACTAATCATTTATTTTCTTCCGTGATCATGTAATGTTTTAGAGTAAAGTTTACTTTTTATTTCCGCATCTCTATTTGTTTTATCAAATAACTGTATGACTGACTTGATGGAGTGTCTTGCTACTTTTCAGTTTTATTTAGAGAACTTAAACTTTTGACTCTTGAATAAACCGTTGTTCATTTTGAGATGATGAACCTATTTACGATATACTGAAATTCTAAAGATTCTTCAAATTGTGTAGTAACATTTTACAAACTACTCCAAACCGGCCAGAATCGTGCACCATGAAAACAAAGATCAGCGTAACAAAGCTTCGATAAACCAAAAGATGCCCATGATATGTTAACATTTTTTTTGTAAATTTGCATAAACTAAAGTAATTCTTTACCTTCCATCTTGTTAGCCTGTTGTGGTTTAAGTGCGAAATATGTATCTACTAGTACTTAACATTTACATTCGTGTTCTTGCTGCGATGGAACAGTGAGAGGAATTGTATCAAACTCCTTCCGGCTTCAGGAACACCAAATGCGATGGAACAGTGAGAGGAATTGTATCAAACTCCTTCCGGCTTCAGGAACACCAAATGCGATGGAACAGTGAGAGGAATTGTATCAAACTCCTTCCAGCTTCAGGAACACTAAATGCGATGGAACATTGAGAGGAATTTGTATCGAACTTCTTCCGGCTTCAGGAACACCAAATACTAAGGAACACTTAGAGGAATTATATCGAACTTCTTCCGATTCAGGAACACCAAATGCAAAGGAATAGTGAGAGAAATTATATCAAACTCCCACCGATTTTAGGAACGCCTTATGCAAAAGAACAGTGAGTGAAATTGTATTGAAATCCTTGCTTTTTGGAATTGTAATAAAATCATTTGATTTTATACTTTATCATGGAATTAACTTCTTGTTTTGTCTTTTAACTTAATTACAGGATGACAAACTATATAACAAATATGCCATAGATGTTTTTATGAAACTTAAATAGAATTTAAAAGATTTCGTTCAATATTGACGGATTTAATCACATGATACATTTCTTAAAATGAAATTAGTAAATAAATTTGCCAACGTTAGATGGTCATACATGCTCAAAGGACTGGGTTAACCGTATAGTACTCATCAACGGAAAGTTTATTTCTATCAAACATTCTTTTCTCAATAAACACCATTACTGGGCATTTATTTTCTTCCGTGTTTAGTGCAAATAAAATTGAGAATGGAAATGGGGAATGTGTCAAAGAGACAACAACCCGACCATAGAACAGACAACAGCAGAAGGTCACCAACAGGTCTTCAATGCAGCGAGAAATTACCGCACCCGGAGGCGTCCTTTAGCTGGCCCCTAAACAAATATATATACTAGTTCAATGATAATGAACGCCATACTTAACTCCAAATTGTACACAAGAAACTAAATTTAAAAATAATACAAGACTGACAAAGGCTAGAGGCTCCTGACTTGGGACAGGCGCAAAAATGCGGCGGGGTTAAACATGTTCACTTTTTATTTCCGCATCTCTAATTTATTCTTTAGTTTTATTTAGAGAACATATACATTTGGCTCTTGAATTAACCGTTGCTTATTTTGAAATGTTGAACCTATTTCCTACTAGTGTGTATATATATATATATTATACTCTATGCAAATTCTAACAATTCTACAAAATGTGTACCATCATTGTAAAAATTTACTCCAATCTGGCAAATAACGTGCATCAAGATCAAAGTAATAAGGCATAAATAAACCGATTGATGCCCTTGATATGTTAACATAAATTGTTGAAAAATATATAAACTAAAGTTATTATTTACCTTCCATCTTGTTAGCCTGTTGTGTGTTAAGTGCGAAATATGTATCTACTTAGAATTCACTTTCGTTTCCCTTTCGCTGGAAACTTTTCATTTACACCTATGTAATGGTATGTTTGAGTCATTATGAAGGTTGTGAATATACAAAATACGATCAAATATAAAACAGTTGCTGTAACCCTGCAAGGTCTAATTATTGTGTGAATATCTTTTTTCTTTTCAACTTTGATCCTATACAAAGGTTTTCGTCAGCAGTTCACTAGCATTTGTTTAAAGTATTACGCATTGTTGTAACAACTCAATATTACAAATAACTATCAATCTTAGTAGAAAAAGGTTTTGCTTTTAAGATTTCAATGAAAGACGTAACAAAAACCAATAGACAATATACCAATTGAAGAGTATTTGCTGTTACTGAAAAAATAGACCATCGCCTAAAATTACTAGGACAATTGGTCACTGTGTATCCTATAATCGATAACAATAGTATAACAACATCACGTGACTGATTGCCAGGACAATTGTTCACTGTGTATCAAATAATCGATTACTAATAGTATAATAACATCACGTGACTAATTGCTAAGACAATTGTTAACTGTGTATCATATAGTCGATTACTATAGTATAACAACATCACGTGACTGATTGCCAGGACAATTGTTCACTGTGTATCATATAGTCGATTACTATAGTATAACAACATCACGTGACTGTTCGCATGAAAGAAACATAGTCGGATCAAGACCAATCGAATGCTGAAACCTGGCTAAACCGAAAACCTGTATAAACCAAACATGTGCTATAGCACTGTCATATCAAATTGTATGAGTTGTGGACCTGATAAAACCAAACATTGGCAAAAACCGAAGACAATCTAAAGTCCCGAAGAGGTTCGGTTTAAATAGGTTTCACTGTATAACATAAGTATTATATAGAAATAAGGATGTAACAGTTGTGACAGCCAAAACTTTATTTCCCTATGTGGTATATGATTCTCTGTTTTACTGCATACCCAAACTATTTATCGTATCTAAAAAGTTAAACAATTTAAACAAACAGGCTTTGTATTCACCAATTTTATTTGTTTATTTCTTCTAAAGACAAATGCTTTTGATAAAAAGCTACAGAAATAATTAAAAACAAATGTTCACATTGATAAGTCAATATCCATGACTTTTTTGTACTTTGTGGAAGTTATGATAAAGAAAAATCAAGAAAATGTAAATTGTGGAAGTTAATATTGCGGTTAAGGCAGATGGATATATTTATCGGTTCTCTTTGTTGAAACGTGTTGAAGTCTTATTCTTGTAAAAAAAACTTTTTGTCATCATTCAATAGTGTTTGAATACTTTACTTCTAAAACATATGAAATATACCCGATTAAATAATACAGAAACCCGCTTAGTAACCGAAACTAGGTTCTGAAAACTTAAATGTTGTTTTCTTTTTTAGTATGAGAAAAAAAGTAGAATAACAAAAACACCAAACTCCGAGGAAAATTCAAACGGAAAGGCCATTATTAAATGACAAATTCAAAAGCTCAAACACAACAAACGAATGGATAACAACTGTCATATGTCTGACTTGGCACAGGCATTTTCTTATGTAGAAAATGGGGCTTAAACCAGGGTTCATAGCTAGCTAAAACACTTTATTAATGGCTACTTGTGAATATTATTTCGACTATTTGATTTTGATATGATATCATAGATAGGACAGCAAAGAGATTAACCAATCTTTGGATAAACAAGATTTCTCATCACAACTCTACCAGAAGATATCATATCATAGATAGGGCCACATAAAACAGAAAGGCAATTAACTAATCTAAGGATACACAAGATTTATCATCACAACTCTACTAGAAGATACAATAGCAATGCAGTAATGAATTAACAATTGTGAAAATACAAAGAAATTTAGTTCGTTTATGATGAAAGTCCTAGAATAGAGAAAAGTCATTTACAATTATGACAATAAGTACAAAGATATTAAGGTCGTATTCGATAAAAAGTCTTAGAATAAGGAAATGCAAAGTCACTTTTATATAGAGATACGAACACATGATATAAGACTATTCCCAAGTATGCAAAACTATTAGATATTCCCAAAAAACTATTAGATATTCCCCAACAACTATTAGATATTCATCTAAAAACTATTAGATATTTTTTAAAACTATTAAATATTCCCCAAAACTATTAGATATCCCCCCCCCCCCCAAACTATAAGTTATTCCCCAAAACTATTCGACATTCCTCAATACTATGGTATATTCTCCTAAACGATTAGATATTCCCCAAAACTATTAGATATTCCCCTAAAACTATTAGATATTCCCCTAAAACTATTAGACATTCCCCTAAAACTATTAGATATTCCCCAAAACTATAAGATATTCCCCAAAATTATAAGATATTCCCAAAACTATTAGACATGTTAGTAATTACCCAACATTATTTGATGTTCTCCAAAACTATTGTATTCCCCAAAACTATCATACGATACTGATAGATGGTTGGCATCGCAATTAATGTGGGTGCGCTAATCATAATTGACTAAATATACACATGTTGAACTATCATTCCTATTCGAAAAATCATTTAAATCTCTAGATATTTTTACGAACATTGATTTGTCTACCTTCACACACTGATTCTGGACGTGAAAGCGTCACTGCCTTGAGATTTTTGTAAACATGTGTTTCACTGGCCTTTGTAGTAACACATACTCGTATATTTATCGTAGCGTAATGCAAGAATATGGCGTGGTTGGCAGATGGGTAAAACTACTTCATGATCTTTTGCTATTATCCGCCTTTTTGTGTGTGTTTTTTCTTTTTATAAAACTTTGGTATCTATTTTATCATACGCCATTTTCCCAGACATGCCTTAGTAGAAATTATTACAATTTTCAAATGTATATCTATTGATGGTTAAGTAAAATCACAAAAAACAGAACGCCGAGGAAAATTCAAAATGGAATGACACGAATCAAATAGCAAAACCAAAAGCTCAAACACATCAAACAAATAGATAACAACTTTCATAGTCCTGACTTGCTACAAACATTTCCTTCTCCCTTGTTCGATGGTCGCATAAAATTCATATATAGTGACAACAAAGCTTTGCAATTGAATGTTTTCATTAAATAATTTAACAGTTTTGCATGCCGGAGACGCGTACCTTATCGGAACATGACTAAAAAAAATATCTGTTTAATCAAAGCAACTTCACCAAAGATCATAATGTAAATAATTCTAATATGACGTCCTTTTTTGCTATGTAAACAAATCCCTGTTCTATTTAGCACAGCATATGTTTGACTCATGCGCACAAACTTACTGTTTACATTATCGGTATTTCCTTTGTTTACTAGTAAAATATATATATAGATCCTAACTGCTTACATAAAAGTCTATTAAATATCATCATTATAAAAACATCCTATATTTTCCTTGCTATTATATTTTAAACTTGTTAAATATGAAAATGAAATGTACATAATTCAGGAGAAGGAAACGGGAACAGTATGTTCTTACAGTATTTTCGTAAGTTTCGACATATACACAACATTATGTGTCTCATTAGACTCAAAATATTTCCTTCATGTCAAGTTCTATGGTTGTTATATCATTGGTAGGCATTAATTTTGACTATATTTTACACCTCCCTTTCGTTCTGTGTAAAATATAGGCAAATTTAATGCCTACTCGTGTTAAAATGAACATAGAGCATGCCATGAGGGAAATATTTCTTAAATCAATATTTATATGATATGTATTGTTTGTCATTCTGTAGTGACATTTTGCTCCATCAAGTTCATACTCTGCTTCATCAAATACCACAATGACAGAAGTTAACTGAATACACATATGTACAATTAACCTATTAACAAAAGTCTCTTTACAACAGAATTGCGAATTTCGGATGGGTATAATTTAACTGATTGTAAAAATGCATGTCTTGCGGATTCCTTATCGCCTACTAACTGTAGAGCGACGCCTAAGAGAATATAAGCCTCTGCTTTCACAACTGCAGATACCATTACATAACCTTCATCTATAACCAGTTGTAAACCTTGGAGGGAATCTTTACATTGTCTGACATCATTGAGATGATAATAACAAAGGAAATTAAGGAAGTAAGCATACGCTGTAGATGATAATATACACATGTGATTTAATTGGATCATTTCAAGTTCATCTGGTATTAACGTAGAACTCCTCACAAATAGTATGTTGTCCACAACCAATGTTTTCAGCAAATATACCAAAGTATGTTTCTGAAATGTTTGCAGTTTTAGCAACTGGTAATGGATATCCGATAAAGTCATCAGGTAATAAAGTTTTTCTGGAGTACATTTTGATAAAGAATAACCGACGACGTATAAAGCTTTACTGTATTGTTTTGTCTTATAGAAAAGAGAAGCAACCATCAGCCATCCAGATACAGCGTCATGATAGATATTATCTATGACAGTACTAAGACAGGATTTGTACTGTTTGTATTGGTATTTATTATTACGTAATGTACTAATGAGTGGTACACTCTGGGCATGAACTTGACAACACTTTGACAAGTAAAATCTATATACGTCTCTAATAGTAGATTTAGAAGATTGCTGAAACAAATACATCTGTTTCATTCTAATATTGACTATATTCGATGTCGTGAATGTTAAAGCAGCATTTGAAGAAAGCAATAACTTGGATATTAGTATTTTTTCGATTTCTTTTGAATATTGAGAATGCGATTCGATGGGGAAATTCCAAATTGCTAAATTAAAGTTGGATATTTGATCGGAAAATAAAATGCATCGCCAATTATAACTATGCAACAAATATAATTTTTCTAAAAGTACTTCACGAGCACGGCCCACAATTTTATTTTCGAACATGTTGTTCTCGGGAATGAAGTAATGTAAGCAACTTGAGTGCTCAACACAATATACCAGCCTTCTAAAACATCTCATAAAACAAGGAATAATATAAGCAGGTTGCCATACGGATTGTGGTAGTTCTTCAGATATCCAAAACACAATTGTTTTCAGGAAGTAAGAACAGAGTAAATCTTCACATTCGGAGAAAGTAGCTATTACATCTTTCAATATAATTTTTAACAGAGCATAGCACAGTAGTTGAGTGTGGGTAAAGGTATTAATTAGAAACTTTTCACCAACTGAAAAAGATACTCGCCATTCTATATCTTCTTTTGGTGAGCCCTTAACTCCAATTGGTACAAAAAGTACTCCGTGTTTTATAATACTTTGTTTGACATTATGACTCGGCCATGAGTTATTTGATCTTGTGATCCACTGTCCTGCAGGAGATACCCACGTGTTACAATGTAAGCAATCAGCGAAGTCGACAGATCCTGTAGGTTCAGATATACAGGGTCCATGAATCGTAATTAAAATATCTTGATCGTTGAAGTTCATCCTTTGTTTATATAATGTACTCGAAAAATAATGTTTATCATTTTGTTCTTCACATTGTTTTAAGATACACTGACATCTGCAATAATCTAGTTTCAACTGAGTAAAACCGGGTTTAACATCGTCTCTTTCCATTGAAAAATATGTTACATTTGGATTAAACTGGGGTTTTATATCTTCATAAACCTCTAAGTGTCTATAAACGCGCATTAAATCTAAATCACTGCCTCGCATTTCAAGTCCTTCCCCAAAGCTTCCACTAGTTATAAATGTTTGTATCTTGTCACTTGAAAAAATATCTCTGATAGCGTTCATCAATCTGATTTGTATAACATGATCTTCTGAGCCTACTATATGTTGACACAGATAACGATACAGTGCAATTGATATATTTGGTGTTACAGTGTCTGTAATAAGAAGAAGAAAAATTGAAACTGTGAATAAAAAACATTATTTTACTATTAAAGTAAATACAGATTAAACTTTATTCAAGATGTAAACATTGATAGAGATATAGTGGTATTGATATGTTTGGTGTTGCAGTGTCTGTAAAGAGACAAAATGAAATGAAAACTGTGAATTAAAAGGTTAACTATTAAAGTAAGTACATTTTACATGAAATACAGATCAAACTTTTTTTTTCTACCTCAGGAATAGATTACCTTTGCTGTATTTGTCAAAACTTTTAGGAATTTTGGTCCTTAATGCTCTTCAACTTCGTACTGTATTTGGCTTTTTTAATTTTTTTGGATTTGAGCGTCACCGATGAGTCTTTTGTAGACGAAACGCGCGTCTGGCGTAAATACAAAATTTAATCCTGGTATCTATGATGAGTTTATTTATTCATAATGTAAACATTAATCATAATGCATGCGAATAACAATGTTTACTATTATGTTCTTCACACTGTATATTTTTTGTTCATATGACAACCGACGTGAATTGTACATGTATACGAAATTTTACATTTAAACAAATAAATAACATGACAACCATTGAAAATTCACTTAACATGCTGAAATTGACATTTGTACATGGATGATTTTGTTTTACACATCTACATATTCGAGATTTGAACTCGGTGATTGGCGCCGTAGAAAAGTAAATTAAACCTGCTGTTCATGTTTGTTTGTTAGTAGAAAATGTGTTTAATTGCTTGAAAACAAACAGAACGTAAATTAATCTAAAGTTCGCCTAAGGTCAAGCAATACATCATTTCAATGTGACTGCAATACACAGTCTGAGGTCACGCAGGTTCATACAACACTCGTCAACGTAGTGGCAGTGGGCGGAGCTTTAAAGCGATATAGGTATAGTATACAGATACAGCCTAGCGATGTCTGTTGGGCTATACATGTATGATAAGACACCCAATGGCAGGATAAAACTGATTTTCAAAATTTAGATGAGAAATTAAAGACTACGGTAGTCTGTCGATGATCAAGTTGATAACCTATAGGATTAAATAAACTCTGAATGGAGCAAGACCGAGATACTCAACCTTATAATCCTGTCCTACTTTACACTGTACGCCAACTTATTTTCCCGGAGACTTTATTTCGCGTTTAGCATTTCCTTACCAATCTGGCGGCGATTTAATTACCCTATTCTGAAATTTACTTGAAGTAGATAAAAATCCAAGTTTAAATATTCTCGACGATTTATATTACCGATATTTTTCTACTCGCGAAAGTCGAGAAAATAAAGCACTCGAGAAATTCAGTTTGTTTACAGTATAAATTAGAAGATGTGGTATGAGTGCCAATAGACAACTCTCCATTTAAGTCACTTTGTATAAAAAGTAAACCATTATAGGTCATTAATCGGCCTTAAACACGGAGCCTTGGCTTACACCGAACAGGAAGCTATATGTGTCATCTAACACGCCAAGCATGCTTCATTGGCAATCATACTAAATCTTAATTCATCATTCGAAAATACATAACAGAGAAAACATGCATTTAAATAAAAACGATAACAAATATGAAATAACAGTGTTGTGTGGCAGAAATGTTTAAACATATAAAATAGATAATTGGTTTGTTATATCTTTACAATTTGCCGCACAAAATAAACGTCAAGTCGATGTTTGAATTAAAAGGAAGACAAACCCTTTTAGGTTGCAGTCTTGTAACTACTCCATAGACTTACATGCAAAACAGCTTATCAGCTGATGTTTGAATTTTTTAAAAATAAAATGTTACATAGAATTTGTTTGATGTACATACAATGTATCATGTATGCAGTAATGCGACATTGTGATTTATTGTGAAAATGCTGATCATGCCACGAAGAATAAAAAGTTAGGAAACAACGTGTTTTCTACTTGTGTTTATTGTTTTAATAAGTCGCTCCCTTTCCAGTTAATATGATATCCTTTAACTTTCCTGGTTTGATATCCCATAAAAAGATTCAATATTTTTTTAATCTAAATAAATAAGTCCGGAAAAATTTTTAAGAAATAAAAATAGAATTATGTTTCACTCTATATACCGGAAACTGGGGTCGTATTAAAAGATCGGAACCTTTAGACTAAAATGTAAACTAGAACTTAAATCAATTAAAGAAACTGGTATATGTTTTATGTTTGCTACTGACCCCCTACTGGTCCGTAGAAGGTAAGTAAAATCCATAGCGATTTTATGTTTACCCTCACTAAGAATTAAAGTTCCGTTATAACATTACCATGGTTACACGTGAGAATCAAGTGATCAATTATACCTATGTGTATTTTCAAACAAAAAAAAAAACATGCACATAGGGAAATCATTTCTCAAAATCTCCTTAATATTATGTTTTGATGTAAACAAGGTAATTGCTATTTTTCTGTTGTTTTGTTTTATTTTATTTGAAACAAAAGATTTTCTACGATGAAAATATATGTGATGTTTTCTTTGTTCTAATGCAAAAGTCTAGAGAGAAATATATCCCGCCAAATTGATGTCTTATATCTCGAAAATAATCACATGGACCCTTACATTTCTTCTGCTCATTTAGTTCCTTTATTTATATACTATCAATTTAAAAAGCTTATTATTTTGAGTAGCGAACCAATGTCTACACCCCTTAATGAAAACGTTGGTTATTAGATTTATCAGCAATGTTGAATTGATTTTCTTTAATGTTCCTTGTGAAAACATAAACTAATGATACAAGGAAATAAAACATTTATCACAAATAATCAAGCGCACAAATCAGATTATCGAAGACTCATTTCCCGTTGAACTTTAATTATAAGGAAATTAATAAACGGTCAGTTGATAAGTAACTCGGTCAGTTTAATGGTCAAAAGTACAAACGGATTAGACACACGTTTTTCTTAGTTTTTGTGTCTGATCCGTATGTCCTTTTATAAACAATATTTTTTTAAATAGTTTATTGGTCTGATGAGAGTTAAAAATAATCTATTTTTATCTAAAGATTATAAGGAAACATATTTCGTTGTGCTAATTTGATATCAAATTGTTTTCTTAACTTTAATAATCTGCCTTGTTTTGATATGGATTTACTTTATTGACAGGAACGTAACATGCAAACGAACAGTGAGAGAATTGTATCGAACTCCTTCCAGTTTCAGGAACACCATAAACAAAGAAGCAGTGACAGGAATTGTATCAAACTTCGTCCGATTACAGGAAAGCCGAGAGGCAAAGGAAGAGTGAGAAGAATTTCATCAAACTCCTTCCGGTTTCATAAACATGAAACGCGAAGGACCAATACGAGGATTTGTTTCAAACTCCTTCCGGTTTCAGGAACAGCAATACGAAGTAACAGTGAGAGGAATAATATCTAACTACTTCCGGTTTCAGGAACACCAAATACGATGGAAGAGTTAGAGGAATTGTTTCAAACTCCTTCCGGTTTCAGGAACGCAAAATGCCAAGGAACAGCAACATTAGTTGTATCAAACTCCTTCCTGTTTCAGGAACGCCAAATGCGGAGAAATCGTTAGAGGAATTGCATTGAACTCCTTCTGATTTCAGGAACGTCGGATACGAAGGAACAATGCAAGGAATTGTATTTACCTCCTTCCGGTTTCAGAAACGCCAGATACGAAGGAATAGTGAGAGGAATTATATTGACCTCTTTCCGATTTCAGGAACACCAAATACGAAGAAACAATGAGAGGAATTGTATTGACCTCCTTTCCGGTTGTACTGCCCTAAAGTATTTTACGAGTTCGTTGTTATTCTGTGATAAACAAGTCGAAATGTTCTGTTGTATTGTTTGTTTATGTATTCTCTGTCCTAAATGTTTTTGCATTTATTTGTACTGTATTCCTGTCATGTAGTGGTATATATAGCAATTCCATAAAAGCGCGAGTTTTGGTTAGCAATAAAACATCAATTTTTTTCTTAAAATGTCCTGTACCAAGTCAGGGAAATGGCAGTTATTATCTTTTAGTTCGATTCTATGTATATTGCATTGTTGTTGTTGCAATTCAGTGTTTTGTTGTTTCGTTGTTTTCCTTTTATAGTTGATGTGTTTCCCTCTATTATAGTTTGTTATCCGGATTTGTTTTCTCTCAATCGATTTATGACTTTTGAAAAGCGGTATACTACTGTTGCCCTTATTTCTTCAGGAATGCCAAATGCAAAGGAACAGTGTGAGGAATTGTATCAAATTTCTTCTGATTCCGGGAACGCCAAATGGAATGAACAATGAGAGGAATTGTATTGAATTCCTTATTGGAATTTATGTTTATTTCTATTTCTATGAAAATATATTGAATTTAGCATTCTTTTCTCAATAAACACAATTACTATGCTTTTAGTTTCTTTCGTGTTAAGTGTAACGTTCACTTTTTATTTCCGCATCTCTAATTCATTCTTTCAGTTTTATTAAGAGAACTTAGACATTTAACTCTTAATTAACCGTTATCATTTTGAAATGTTGAACCTATTTACTATTAGTATATATATATGTATATTGTAGTATATGCCTTTGAGAAAAGTATAACAATCTAACAAAATGTGTAGCAACATTTTACAAATTACTTCAAACCGGCCAATATCGCGCACAAAGAGCAGACTGACTTTCTATACAACTTTAAGAAAACAAAGATCAAAGTAATAAGGCATAAATAAACCGAAAGATGCCCTTGATATGTTAACAATTATTTTGTAAATATGTATAAACTAAAGTTATGCTGTACCTTCCATCTTTTTAGCCTATTGTGTGTTAAGTGCGAAATATGTATCTACTTAAAATTTACTTTTGTTTCCTTTTCGCTGGAAACTTTCCATTTACACATACGTTATGCTATGTTTGAGTCATTATACATGTTGTGAATATAAAAGTTACGATCAAATATAAAACAATTTGTGTAGCACCACAGGGTCGAATTAAGGTGTGAATAGTTTGTTTTCTGCTCAACTTTGATGCTTTTCTAGTGTTTCATCAGCAGTTCACAAATATTTATTTAAAACATTATACATTGGACATTGTTGTTACAGCACACCAGTGCAAATAACTATAAATCTAAGTAGAAAAATGTCTTGGCTATTAGGATTTCAATGAAAGACGTAACAAAAACCAAAAGACAATGTTCTAATTGAAGAGTATTTGCTGTTACTGAAAAATAGACCAACGCCTAATTGCTAGGACAATTGTTCACTGAGTGCCTTATAATCGATTACTATAGTATAACAACATCACGTGACTGTTCGCATGAAAGAGACATAGTCGGATCATGACCAATTGAATGCTGATAGATATCAATTAAATCATCAATTAACTTATAACATAAGTATTATACATAAATAAGGATGTAACAGTTGATAAAGCCAACACTTTATTTTCACTTTGTTATTCATTTATGAATAAATAAGAAGATGTGGTAGGCGGGCTAATGCGATAACTCTCCATCCAAGTCACAATGTAGAAAAATTACGAATTATAGATCAAAGTACGGCCTTCAACACAGAGCCTTGGCTCACGCCGAACAGCAAGCTATATACATGTTTCACCTTACACGCCAATCATGCTTCATTGACACTCATACCAAATCTTCTTAATTATATTCATTCAAAAACACATAAGAGAGAAAACATTCATTTGAAAAATAGAACGGTTACAAATTTGGAATTACAGGAATTTTGTGCAAAAATGTTAAAAACATATTAATTGGATAATTGATTTGTTATGTCTTTACTATTTGCCGCAAAACAAAACAAAAACCGTCATAGCGATGTTTTAATTAAAAGCAAGACAAACCTATTCAGACTTAAATGTAAACCAGAATTCTTATAAATTAAAGAAACAAAATGTTATATGGTTTGTTACTGACACCTATTGATCTATAAAGGGTATGTAAAATCCATAGCGACTTTATGTTTGCAAAAGAGAGGGACGAAAGATACCTGAGGGACAGTCAAACTCATAGATCGGAAACAAACTGACAACGTCATGGCCAAAAATAAAAAGACAAACATACAAATAATAGTACAGATGACACAACATAGAAAACTTAAGACTAAGCAACACGCACCCCACCAAAAACTGGTTTTTTAATTGTTTAATGATGAGTTCAATAAGAATTAAAGTTGTATAATAACGGTACTATGGTTACACTCGAGAACCAAGTGAATAATCATAACCATATGTATTTTCAAACATAAAAAATCGGCACATACTGAAATGAGTTCCTATAACCTTATTATTGTGTTGTGATGTAAACTAGGAAATTGCTAATTTACTCTTGTTTTTATTCTATTAAAAACAAGAGATTATCTACGGTGAATATCTATATGAATGTGTTCTTTATTTTGGTTCGGGATGATTGTACGTGGATTTGTCTAGGACAAGCGCTTAAGGAGGTAGACCTAGATTAAGGAAAACAACTCTTAAAATCATCAGTACATTTTAGTTAACCTTTTACATAAATATATTCTAAGCTTCTAGGTTAGATAGAATATTTCAAATCTGTTTCAGTTAAATGCATAAAATACCTTCATAAAACTCGATTTTAAAAACGCATAATTGATTTAAAAGGTGTTGACATGTATATCAATTATATCATGTATATGGTCATTTTTATAAATTTACTGTTTGCAAAAGTATGAACTATTCTAAATACTAAGGATTGTCTTATTCCAGGCATATGACATAAGCCGTATTTGGCACAACTTTTTGGAATTTTAGGTCATCAATGCTCTTCATCTTTGTTTTGCTTTCTTTACTATTTTGACCTGAGCGTTAATGATGAGTCTTATGTAGACGAAAAAAGCGTCTGGCGTATTAAAATTATAAGCTTTGTACCTGTAATAACTATTAGCATGTCGTAATGTTCTATTGTATTTTTAATTTGTGTATTTTTCTGTCTTGAATGTTCTTCCATTTATTTGAATTGTAGTCCTGTCAGGTAACGTTGTCATGTTAGTGTTATACTCAACATTGCCATAAAAGCGGGAGGTTTGGCTAGCCACAAAACCAGGTTCAATCCACCATTGTTTTCTTAAAATGTCCTGTACCAAGTTAGGAAAATGGCAATTGTTATCGTATAGTTCAATTCTGTGTGTGTTGCAATGTCGTTTGGTTTTTTGTTACACCTTAGTGTTTCTGTTGTAACGTGGTTTTCCTCTTACATTTGATGTGTTTCCCTCAGTTTTAGTTTGTAACCCTGATTTGTTTTCTCTCAAGCGATTTATCACTTTCGAACAGCGGTATACTTCTGTTGCCTTAATTTATCTCCCTGAACCAAGGTCTACCCCCCGTAATGCAAACGTTGTTTGATTGATTTATCAGCAATGTTGAATTAATTTTCTTTCATTTTCCTTGTAAAAATAGAAATTTATGATACAAGGGAATACAACATTTATCACATGACAATCAAGGGCGTTATTCAGATATTCGAGGACTCATTTCCCGTTGAACTATTATTGTAATGAATTTTATCTATGGTCGGTTGATAAGTAACTCGGTCAGTTATTGGTCTGTTGAAAGTTAACCAAAGTTTACAGTCATCTATTTTATATCTAAAGATTATAAGGACACATATATCATTGTCTTAATTTGGTATTTATTTTTGTAAACTTAAACAAGACAATGATATTTTGTTTCTTCAAAGCAAATAATCTGCTTTGTGTTTGTATAGATTTACTCATTGACAACAACACCAAATGGGAAGGAACAACAAGCTGAAGTGTAAGAAACCTTTTCCGATTTCAGAAACACCAAATACAACTGAACAGTGAGAAGAATTGTGTCGACCTCCTTCTGATTCCAGGAACGCCAAATGCAAAGGAACAGTGAGATAAATTATATCGAACTCCTTCAGATTCCATGAACGTGAAACACGAAGGAACAGTGAGAGGAATTGTCAAACTGCTTCTGAAGCCAGGAGCGCCAAATACAAAGGAACAGTAAGAGAAATTGTATCAAACTCCTTCTGATTCCAGAAATACAATGTACAAAGAAACAGCGAGATAAATTGTATCGAACTCCCTCTAATTCGAGAAACACCAAATACAAAGAAACAGTAAGATGAATTGTGTTGAACTCCTTCTGATTCAAGGAACGCCCAATAAAAGAAGAAACAGTAAGACGAATTGTATCGAACTCCTTCCAATTCAAGTGACGTCAAATGCGAAGGAACACTGAGAGGAATTTTATCAAACTCCTTGATTCCAGGAACACCAAATGCAAAGGAACAGTGAGAGGAATTGTATCGAATTTCTTCTGATTCCAGGAACGCCAAATGCAAAGGAACAGTGAGAGGAATTTTATCAAGCTCCTTCTGATTCCAGGAACACCAAATGCAAAGAAACAGTGAGAGGAATCTATCGAAATCCTACCGATTCCAGAAACGCCAAATGCAAAGGAACAGTGAGAGGAATCTATCGAAATCCTACCGATTCCAGAAACGCCAAATGCAAAGGAACAGTGAGAGGGATTTTATCAAACTCCTTCTGATTCCAGGAACACCAAATGCAAAGGAACAGTGAGAGGAATTGTATCGAATTTCTTCTGATTCCAGGAACGCCAAATGCGAAGGAACAGGGAGAGGAATTGTATCGAACTCCTTCCGGTTTCAGAAACACCAATTACAAAGGAATCGTGAGAGGAATTGTTTCGAACTTCTGTCGATTCTTAATAAGGGATATATTTATTTTCGTCTTTTTGCGATTTCTTTAAGGGAAAATCATAAAGGATAATTATCAATATCTATATTTACTGCCCCTTTCTCTTGATTTCGTTTCATTGTCGATATAAAAAAGAAGATATGGTATGATTGCAAATGAGACAAATCTCCACAAGAGACCAAATGACACAAAATTTAACAAATATAGTTCACCGTTCGGCCTTCAACAATGAACAAAGCCGATATCGCATAGTCAGCTATAAAAAGGCTCCGAAAAAACAAATGTAAAACAATTCAAAAGAAAAACTAACGGCTTAATTTATGTACAAAAAATGCGCTAAAAACAAATATGTAACACATCAACAAACGACAACCACTGAATTACAGGCTCCTGACTTGGTACAGGCACATACATACAGAATGTGTCAGGGTTAAACATGTCAGCGGGATCCCAACCCTCCCCCTAACCTGCGACAGTGGTGTAACAGTACAACAAATGAACGAACTATAATAATCAGTTGAAAAAGGATTAACTCATCAAATAAATACAAATAGAAATACATCTAACACAGTGTGGACAGAGTGGACGTTGATATTATTTGGGAAATCTGGTGAAGAACTTTTCAACATGTTAAAGTAGAAAACAAATCTACTGAAATAACTAATTCTATACAAATACATCATGTTAACATTGTATTTGACAAAAATTCTAGATCTTTGACATTGAGATATTGGGTTACATATATGTAATTATAGGAAAACAACTAACAGATAAAAAAGGGGAGAGTAACACTGAAAATAAATTATATTATGTTAAGTATTCTTTACGCAGAAAATAATTATTGATCATTTAGTTTCTTCCGTGTTTATGTAATGTTTTAGTGTAAAGTTCATCTTTTGTTTCCGCATCTCTATTTTTTTTTTTATCAAATAACTGTATGGCTGACTTAAAGGAGTGTTTTGCTACCTTTGAGTTGTATTAAAAAAACTTAAATATTTTACTTTTGAATAATCTGTTGTTCGTCTTGAAATGGTGAACCTATTTACTATATACTAAAATTCTAAAGATTCTTCAAATTGTGTAGTAACATTTTACAAATTACTCAAAACCTGCCAGAATCGTGCACCATGAACATACTGATTTCCTATAAAACTGTAAGTAAACAAAGATCAGCGTAATAATGCATAGATAAATCGAATGATACCATTGATACATACAAATTTGTAAAAATATATGAATAAAAGTAACTGCTTACCTTCCATCTTGTTAGTCTGTTGTGGTTTAAGTGCGAGACATGTATCTTCTTAAAATCTACTTTCGTTTCCTTTTCGAGGGAAATTTTCATTTACACACACGTTATACTATATTTGAGTCATTATAAATGTTGTGAATATAAAAGATACGATCAAATATAAAACAATTCCTGTATTACCACATGGTCAAATTAAGATGTGAATAGTATGTTCTGTTTAACTTTGATGCTATACAAAGGTTTCGTCAGCAGTTCACGAATATTTGTTAAAAGTATTAAACATTGGACATTGTTGTAACAGCACACCATTACAAATAACTATAAATCTAAATAGAAAAAGGTCTTAACTATTAATATTTCAATGAAGAACGTAACAAAACCATTAGATACTGTATCAGTTGAAGAGTATTTGCCGTTACTGAAAAATAAACCAACGCCTAATTGCTAGGACAATTGTTCACTGTGTACCATATAGTCGATTAATATAGTATAACAACAGTATGTGACTCTTCGCATGGAACAAACATATTGTACATTCTGTCAGTAGCCTGTAATTCAGTGGTTGTTGTTTGTTTATGCGTCAAATAATAGTTTTTTCGTTCATTTTTTGTACATAATTTAGGCCGTTAGTTTTCTCGTTTGAATTGTTTTGCATTTGTCATTTTTGGGCCTTTTATAGCTGACTATGCGGTATGGGCTTTTCCCGATGTTGAAGGCCGTATAGTTGTTAATTTATGTGTCATTTTGTCTCTAGTGGAGAGTTGGCTCATTGGCAATCATACCACATCTTCCTTTTTTTAGTCGGATCATGACCAATTGAATGTTGATAGATATCATTTAAACCATCAATTAATATATAACATAAGTATTATACATAAATAAGGATGTAACAGTTGTGAAAGCCAACACTTTATTTTCACATTGTGATACATATAGGATTTTCTATTTCACTGCATACCCAAACATTTTACCGTTCCTAAAAGGGTAATCAATTTAAAAAAAACAGGCTTCATATTTGATATCTTAATTGTTTGGCTTTCAACAGGCGGAATTCGGTAGTTCGAAGTCGAAGTTACTCGACACAAGCCTTCAAGTCATTCGAGATGGTGGGTTACATATTTGGTTCTGATAGGCAAATCCACCACTTAAATGTAACTTCGATCGTTTTTATCACTTCTAAAACAAATGCTTTTGATGAAAAGCTACAGAAAACATTAAAAACAAATGTTCACAATGATAAGTTAAGTCACTTGACTTTCCTACTCAAAAAAATGTCCATCATTTCCACAAAAGTTAATTTAAAAAAAAATATATTACCAAGTGACTTTTTGAGGGATTTTTATAAAATAAATACCATAAGATGTAGAAATGTCTGAAGTTTTATTGTTTATTTGGCCATAATTCTCCTGAAGGACGTTTTTTTCTTTCTAAAAGGTTAAACACAAATTCAAATTTTATAAGATTTTAATTTGTTTAGAACACATAGCAAACGTTTCCAGAAATATTTTGTGTCCACCTCGTCGTATAATTAAAATGATCCGGAATATCATTGCCAAAAAAAGCAAAAAAAAATTAACCATTTCTACATCTCATGGTACTTATTTCATATAAATCGGTTTTGTAGTAACTTGGTTATATTTTTATGAAAAATATTGATTAAAGTTTAAATGATATAACATTTTTAAGTGGGACCTCTCTTTTGTCCACTGATTGTTCATGTATTTTGTAGAAGTTATGATAGAATACTTACTAACATTGATAAAATCAAGAAATATTAATTGCGGAAGTTGGTATATATGAATATATTTATCTGTCCTCTTCGCTGAAACGTGTTCAAGTTTTATTCTTGTTAAATCATTTTTGTCATCAATCAAATCAAACCTCCCACTTGTATGACAGTCGTATAAAATGATATTATATTGACAAAGATGTGTGATAAAAACAAACAGACATTTTAAGTCAAAAAGTCAAAAATAAGGGTACAGCAGTCAACAATGTGTTATAATCTAAATCGGTTTTGAACGTCCGTTATAACCATTGAACTTAAAAGTTTTCTTATAATATTGGCGGGTTGAATCGCGTGAAACACGAATGAAAAATAAATAAATAAATGCAATTTGCCAAAGTTATATGCTAGTACATTCTCAAAAGACTGGGTTAACCGTATAGTTCTCATCAACTGAAGGTTTATTCTCAGTTCAATGAACTTATATTGTATTTAGCATTGAAAGTTGACAAAAACCAATAGACAATGTATCAATTGAAGAGTATTTGCCGTTACTAAACAATAGACCAACGCCTATTTGCTAGGACAATTGTCCACTGTGTATCATTTACTGAATTACTATAGCAAACAACATCACGTGACTGTTCGCATGAAAGAAACATAGTCGGATTATGCCCAACATTTGCTCAATGAATGCTAATAGACATCAATGAAACAATCAATTAACATATAACATAAGTATTATACACAAATAAGGATGTAACAGTTGTGAAAGCCAACACTTTATTTTCACTTTGGGATACATATATGATTCTTCATTTCACTGCATACTCGAACGTTTTACTGTTTTATAAAAAGGCTAAGTTCGTTCTTATTTTGTACTGTTATACCACTGTCACAGATTAGGGGGAGGGTTGGGATCCCGCTAACATGTTTAACCCGCCACATTATGCATGAATGTACCTGTCCCAAGTCAGGAGCCTGTAATTAAGTGATTGTCGTTTGTTTATGTGTTACATATTGTTTTTCGTTCATTTTTTTTTTGTACATAAATAAGGCCGTTAGTTTTCTCGTTTGAATTGTTTTACATTGTCATTTCGGGGCCTTTTATAGCTGACTATGGGCTTTCTTCATTGTTGAAGGCCGTACGGTGACCTATAGTTGTTAATTTCTGTGTCATTTTGGTCTATTGTGGAGAGTTGTCTCATTGACAATCATACCACATGTTCTTTTTTTATAAGTAATTTAAACAAACAGGCTTCGTATTCAATATTTTAATTGTTTGGCTTCAAACAGGCGGAACTCGATAGTTCAAAGTCGAAGTTACTCGACACAAGCCTTCAAGTCATTCAAGATAGTGGGTTACATGTTTGGTTCTACTAGGCAAATCCATCACTTAAATCTATATTTCGATCTGTTTTATCTCATTTAAAGACACATGCTTTGAATGATAAGCTTCCGAAAACATTATAAACCAATGTTCACAATGATAAGTAAAGTCACTGGACAAAAGTGAGTTTACACTCTTAACATGTTCTATCATTTCAACAAAAATCGATATTTTTCAAAAAAAAATATTATCAAGTGACATTTTGAGGGATTTTTATAGAATAGAACAATAAGATGTAGAAATGTCTGAAGTTTAATTGTTTATTTGGCCATAATTCTCGTGAAGGACGTTTTCATTTTCTGACAGGTTAAACACAAATGCAGATTTTTACGATTTTAATTTGGTAAGAATACATAACGAACTTTTCCAGATATATTTTGCTTTGTGTTCACCTCGTCAGATAATTAAAATGAGCCAGAATAATGTCATGGTCAGATAAAAAATAAAACTGTAATCATTTCTACATCTTATAGTATTCAGTTCATATAAACCGGTCTTGTAGTAAATTATTAATATATTTTTGAAACATATTATTTAAGTTGAAACGATAGGACTTTATTTAAGTGGGAACTGACTTTTGTCCACTGACTGTACACGTACGTTGCAGAAGTTAAGATAGAATAAAAGCAGGGTAATATAAAATGCGGAAGTTGGTATATATGGATATATTTATCTGTCCTCTTCGCTTAAAGGTTTTGAAGTCTTATTCTTATTAAATCATTTTTGCCATCATTCAATTGTGTTTTGTTTTAATATTTTACTTTTCAAACTTGTGAAATATACCCGATAAAGTTATACTGAAACAATAACTCTCGTGAGAGATGTTTTCATTTTCTAAAAGGTTAAACACAAATGCATTTTTTTACGATTTTAATTTGGTTAGAATACATAGCAAACTTTTCCAGATAAAATTTTCTTTATGTTCACCTCGTCAGATAATTAAAATGAGCCGGAATATTATCATGGTCAAATATACTATAAAACGTGAATCATTTCTACATCTCATGGTATTTATTTCATAGAAATCAGTCGTGTAGTAACTTAATAATATTGTTTTTAAAAATATTGATTTAAGTTGAAATGATAGGACATTTGTTAAGTAGGAACTCACTTTGTCCACTGACTACATATTCGTTGCGAAAGTTATCATAGATTAAAATCAAGGAAATATACATTGCGGAAATGTGTTGAAGTCTTATTCTTGTTAAATCATTTTTGTCATCATTCAATTGTTTTTTTCAATATCTTAGTTTTCAAACTTGTGAAATTTATCCGAAATATAAAACTGAAATTCGTTTAGTAGCAGAAACTAGGTTCTGAAACCATAAATGTTGTTTTCTGTTTAGAATGAAAAAAGTAAAGTAACAAAAACATCGAACTCAGAGGAAAAGTCAAAATGGAAAGTCAATAATTAAATGACAAATTCAAACGCTCAAATACATCAAACGAATGGATACCAACTGTCATATTTCTGACTTGGTACAGGCATTTTCTTATGTAGAAAATGATAGATCAAATCTGGGTTTATAACTTGCTTAATACACTCTATTAATGGCTACTTGTGAATAGTATTTCGATTATTTAGTTTTGATATAATTTCATATTAAGACATATAAAACATCAAAGCGATTAACAAAGCTATGGATACAGAAGATTTCTCATCGCAACTCTACCAGAATAGGGGAAATAACTCTTAAAATCATCACTACGTTTGAGTCAACCATTTTCATAAATATATTCAAAGCTTTAAGTTTACATATTAGATTATTTCAAATCTGTTAAAGGTAAATACATAAAATACATTGATGAAACTTGACTTAAAAAACGCATAACTGATATCAAGAGTCATCTCCCTGATCCAAAGTCTACCCCCTTAATTCAAACGTTGTTTGTTTGATTTATCAGCAATGTTGAATTGAACTTCTTTCATTTTCCTTGTGAAATAATTGACACAAGGAAGAAAACATTTATCACATGACAATCAAGGGTGTCATTCAGATATTCGAGGACACATTTCCCGTCGATTTATAATTGTTAGAAATTTGATAAATGTTCGGTTGATAAGTAACTCGGTCAGTTTATTTGTCTGTTGAGAGTTAACCCAAGTTTAATGTCATCTGTTAAAGATAAAGATAAAAATGACACATATTTCATTATTTTAATTTGATATTCAAATAATGGTTTCTATCTTTGACAAGACAACGATATTAAATTAGTTCGTCAATGCAAAAAAAAAACCAAAACTGCCTTGTATTTACCCTTTGACAGGAACGCAAAATGTGAAGGATCAGAAAACAGAAATGTATCGAACTCCTTCCCATTCCAGGAATGTTAAATGCGATGGAAAAGTGAGAGAAATTGTATCGAACTCCTTCCGGTTTTAGGAACACCAAGCAAAATGAACAATAAGAGAAATGGTATCAAACTCCTTCCAGTTATAGGAACACTAAACACAAAGGAACAGTTAGAGAAATTGTATTGAACTCCTTCCAGTTTTAGGAACAACAAGTGCAAATGAACAATGGGAGGAATTGTATCAAACTCCTTACAGTACCAGGAACACCAAACACAAAGGAACAGTTAGAGGATTTGTATTGACTTCCTACCCGTTCCAGGAATACCTAATGCCAAGCAACAGGGAGAGTTATTGTATCCGGTTTGAAAATGCGAAGGATCAGCAAGCAGAATTATATTGAACTCTTTCCAGTTTGAAGAACATCAGATAAGAAGGAACAGGAATACCTATAAATTCGAAGGTACAGTGAGAGGAATTGTATCGAAGTCCTTCTGGTTTTAGAAAAACAAAATGCAAAAGAACAGTGAAAGCAGCTGCATCGAACTTTTTTCGAGTCTTAATAAGGGACATATTTATTTCTGTCTACTGTATTTTTTTTTAATTGAAAATCATAGCGGATAATTATTTATACCTATCTTTACTGCCTCTTAAATTCGTTTCATTATCGACGTTACTATTAATTGGTAATTCCGGTCAAGAACTTTTCAACATGTTGAAGTATAAAAAAAAATCAACTGAAACGATTTATTCTATACAAATACATCATACTTACAAGGGGTATTTGACAAAAATTCTGGTTGACAATAAAAAAAATTCAGAACTGTTAGGCAACTTTTTACAAATTACTACAAACCGGCCAGTATCGTGCACAATGGACAATCTGATTTACTAAATTACTTTAAGAAAACAAAAACCAGCAAAATAACCAAATGATGCCCTTTATGTGGTAATATTATTAAAATATGTATAAAATATGTTTTTCTGACCATGAAGTTAAACAAGTTTGAAATAGCTAAATATGCTAACAATAAAAAAAATCGTGTCTAGATATTTGAGATTATGATATTGGGTTTAATCATATGTTTTTGTAAGCAAAAAACTAACAGATAAAAAAGGGGGGAGTAACAATGAAAATGAATTATATTATGTTAAGTATACTATACGCAGAAATATTTACTGATCATTTAGTTTCATCCGTGTTTTGTTTAAGTGTAAAGTCCACTTTTTATTTCCGCATCTCCATTTGTTTTATCAAATGACTGTGTGGCTGGCTTGGTTGAGTGTCTTTCAATTTTATTCAGACAACTCAAATATATGACTCTTGAATAAACCGTTGTTCATCTTGAAATGATGAACTTATTTACTATATACTAAAATTCTAAAGTTTCTTTAAATTGTGTAGTAACATTTTACAAATTACTCCAAACCGACTAGAATCGTGCACCATGAACATACTGATTTCATATATAACTTTAAGTAAACAAAGATCATAGTAATATTGCATATATCAATCGAATGATACCATTCATAAACAAGGATTTGTAAAAATATATTAATGAATTGTTTACCTTCCATCTTTGTTAGCCTGTTGTTGTTTAAGTGCGAAATAAGTATCTACTTAAAATTTAAAATCTACATTCGTTTCCTTTTCGCTGGAAACTTTTCATGTACACCTCCGTAATGCTATGTTTGAGTCATTTTAAAAGATACGATCAGATATAGAACAATTGCTGTATCGCCACAGGGTCGAATTAAGGTGTGAATACTTTTTGTGTCTAATGCGATAAAAAGGTTTTGTCAGCAGTTCACAAATATTTGTTAATTAATGTACAACGCAATGTAATATAATTAATACGTTTTTCTGTATACCTTTGTGCAACTTAGGTGATACCAGAAAAAAATGATATATAATTTAGAGTATTTTACATTGGACATTGTTTTAAGAGCACACCCTTACACAAAACTATAAATCTCAGTAGAAAAAGGTCATGGTTATTAAGATTTCAATGAAAAACGAAACAAAAAACCAATAGGCAATGTACCAATTGAAGAGTATTTGCCGATACTGAAAAATAGACCAAAGCTTTATTGCTAGGACAAGTTATTACTGTGCATCATATATACGATTGCAAAAGAATATCATATTTATGTGATTGTTAGTATGAAAGACAAATAGTCGGATCATGACCAATTGAAAGCTGACAAACAATTCTATTATCAATTAACATACAAAATAATGATTACATATAAATAAGTATATCACAGTTGTGAAGGCCAAAACTTTATTTACCTGTGGGGTGTATGGTTCTCTAGTTAACTGGTACCCAAATGTTTAACCGTTTCTTTAAAGGGTTAATAAGTTAAACAAACACGCTTTGTATTCGATATTTTGATTGCTTCGCTATAAACAGGTGGAATTCAATTATCTTCAATGGGTCGAAACGGAAGTGACTCGACACACACATTCAAGTCATTCGAGATGGCGTTATACATAGTAGGTTCTACACTAAGTAAAACCTTCACTTAAATATGTCTTTCGATCTTTTTTATCACGTCTAAAAGCAAATGCTTTTGATGAAAAGCTACAGAAAACATAAAAAACAAATGTTCACAAAGATAAATCAATAAACATGTACTTAGTTGAAGTTATAATAGAATAAAAATGCGGAAGTTTGTAATGCGGTTAAAACAATTTAGTTAGTATATAGGGATATATTCATTTGTCCTATTCGCTAACACGTGTTGAAGTCTTATTCTTGTTGTATCATTTTTGTCATCATTGCATTGTTTTTTTCAGGATTTTACTTTTCAAACTTATGAAATGAAACCGATGAAAAATGACACTGGAACTCGCTTATTAGCCGAAAGTAGGTTTTAAAAGCTTAAAAATAATTAGTAAAATAACAAAAACACCGAATATGATTATAAACGGAAAGTCCCTAATCAATTGACAAAATCAAAAGCTCAAACGCATCAAACGATTAAATTACAATTGTCATGTTTCAGACTAATTACATTTAATGTCCTTATGTAGAATATGATGGATTAAACCTGGTTTTATAGCTAGCTAATACACATTATTAAAGGCTACTTGTGTTCATCTGTTCACCACGTTAAAGTTGTGGTTCAATTCATTTTGAACTATTATCTATACTGTTTAATGTTTTATTCCAATATTTAACAGTTTTCGTTAATAGAGAGTTGCTTCCACTACACACTGCAAGAAAAAAAAAAACACGACCAAGTGGAAATCATATAATAGCAGAAGAAAATCAAGAAGTTTAACCAAAGAAAAGTGGAAAAATCTAAATATTGTTGGCAGCAACTAAAGTCAACCATTGGTTTATAGACTCCTGACTTCGGACATGTACAGTAAAATGTCTTTAATTAGATATATTTGTTCATCAGCAACTGGAACTGACAAATACAGAATTAGAGCAGGGAACTGACACATACGGAATTTGAGAAGGGTTTATCATGTTTTGAAAGCTTACCCCATAACACTATTGTTCAACCCCACAACCTCAAACCTTAAAACAATTGTTTAACTTGATTCGGGATTTTCCTTTTCGAATTTTCCTCGGAGTCAGTATTTTTGTGATTTTACTTTTTAACAAGAGAAAGGCAAAATATACCAATTATGTTTAAACGATGTAAATATTTGTATGGTCATATGTTTTCGTTCGTCAAATGAATTCGTACTATGCAAGCTTTTTCAACGGGGATTGTGACTTCACAATAAAATCTTAATAGTACGAAATCCCATGAGACGAGGATATATATTGTGAATAGTAATTCGATTATTGGATTTAAATACAATATCATAGATATGGAAACATAAAACAACAAAGCGATAAGATAATGTATTGATAAAGAAGATTTATTATCACAACTCTACCAGAAGATATAATATCAATGTAGTTGATTAACAATTGTGAAAATAAGTACAAACAAATACAGTTCGTTTTCGAGAAAAGTCCTAGAATAGGGAAAGGTCATTTTAAAGTTACTTTTATATAGGTAGAAGAAAACATGATATAAAGAGTATTCCCAAGTATGCAAAACTATTAGATATTCCCTAAAACTATTAAACGATACTGAGTGATGGTTGGGTAATACAATCAATTTGGGTGCTCTAATCATAATTGACTCAATTTACTCTCGTTGAACTATCATTCCTTTAGATATTCCCCAAAACTATTAGATATTCTCAAAAATTATAAGATATTCCCCAAAACTATCTTTCCTTTTCAAAAATCATTTAGATGATTTGATATTGTTACGGACATTGATTTGTTTACCTTCATTTACCGTCACGTAACTGCATTTATTCGATATGTGATACCTCCTAGAAGTTTTAGAATCAACAGCACCATTGTAGTTAACATACTGGTAAGCATAAAAGAATTGAATAATTTTTGTCAATGTATAGTAATTTTATGCGGCAGACAAACAAGTCAATGGTTTAATTAGTTATAAAACCTGGTTAAAGGTAAATCAAGGGTATAGAAAAAATTTGACAGAATTTTCTTATTCTTTGCCAAAATGAAGATTGTACTATGCTTTTTTTCCAAAAAAATGATAAAAAGTATTGGTCACCGCGCTATTTTCAAGGTACGAGTTGTTCAAAATTGCCAAAATTTGCTTAGATTTTTCATGAAAAAACACATGTTTGTGCATAAGAAGAAATCTATGAGACAGAATTTTGAAATAAAAATGAGAAGATAGGTTCTATAATATATTTCAAGAAAATAAAAATTAAAAAATGGTGTCACCGAACTTGTTTTCTTGCTATAAGTAAAAATATGAAAATTTTCCTATATGTCCAGTATAAATTTTGTACTAAAATTACATGGCTTATTTTAAAAATTAATTCTAAAAGCATAAATATTTGGTATTTGTTAAAACATTTTCGATAATGCAATGGATAACTAAGTTTTCCTCATATAGAAAACCAATAAATTGTAAATTTGCCTCCAAATTTGCAGATTTGGCCAAAGACCGATTATTTACTGTGATTGTATAATTAAAGATGGCGGTATACCCCCGGACTACCTTAATTCACCATTTACTACATACAGAAACACCTATACCAAATCAGGAGTGTGACAGTTTGTTTTTATTCGTTTGATGTGCTTGAGCTATTAATTTTGTCATACGATTAGAGATTTTTCGATTTGAATTTCGGTTTTTGTTTGATATTTTACTTTTTAAAATGGCATTGGTTATTTTATGACTTTGGTTCATTTATGCATTTTTGCATCAAGCTGGAGAACATGTTTCATTGCGTGGTCATCGCCTTTTATTGTTATTACTTAAATTTTTTTTTATTTAATTTATTGATGAAGTCACTTATAATTTTCATTTTTTTAGGAAGTTTTGTCTTTTGATTTAAATATGACACAGCGGATAAACCGATAAACGATTACACAAAAACATTCTTTCTTGTTATAAAAAAAGTCGAGTAAATCAACGTTAAAACAATGACTAAACTAACTACTAAAGTTAACAACTATTGTAAGTTTTAAAGAAATTATTAGTTTAACTGTGTTATTAAAAAAGAATGCGTTGAAAGACGCACTATTTTGTGTTTTTTCAAAAATAGTTGTATTAGAAGCCTGGGAAACTGAAAAGTAAAAAAAAATAATGTTAATCTTTACTGCATATTGATTAAAAGAATTTAACGAACATACAAAATCCAAAGAAGTTTGATCTCAGTGTTCCACATAGTCAATAACATGTAACAAATTCACAAGATACACCTAATTCACGTTTTAAGTTTTAAGTTTTCAAACTTTCCATCTGAAAATATTATGTGTTCGGGTATATAGCAATAAAAAAAGTAGTGCAGATTAAAAATAAAGATAAACATTAGAAAACGTAGATCATCCGTTAAGCTAGTATACACTTGCTACCAATACCTTATATAATGTCACCAGTATATGGACAGAAAGCTGATGAATCAGGGCAATGTCAAAGAACGTCTCATCCTCTTTCTAAAAAAGTTCATTTATGATATCAAGGCCTTGTTGAAAAATATTCCGTATCAACATCACGAGAGAAACAACCCATGTTTACCTGTTATGTGCGTTTGTTTAGTTCACATATTGTTTTCAAATAAATGAAATTGTACACTTTCAGAGGTTTAGCTAGCTTTAAAATCAGGTTAAATCCACTTGGTTCTACATAAGGAAATGCCTGTATCAAATCAAGATAATTTGTATCTGTCAAAGGTTAATACGATGTACATTTAATCAATGGCAAAATTGTATTTTTTCAATAATGCAAACACTCACACTATTCACCTTACAATCTTCTCTAACATGATAAATTGTATGTCTGATATATCAAACTATAGGCCTAGTACCTTTGATAGCTATTTACACCACTGGGTCGATGCTTGTTTGAGCCTTATTTAGACGAAGCGCGCCTCTAGCGCATCAAAATAGATTTTTCAAACATATTTTGTTCAAATTGTAAGTACTTAAATTATGAACAGAGAAGTAGGGGTTACGCGGGCAATTTTTTAATGGCAGTACATGGATAAAACTAAATGATTCTGAATATCTGACAAAATGTAAAAAGCAAAAGTAGAAAACCTCTTTATACTTTTGATGTATACTTCACAGTTCTATTTTTTTTTTTGTTCTAGAAGTGAAATTGTTTTGTGGTCGCTTGCTTTAAGATTCTAAATATAGATTTGAGTGTCTGTTTGTTGTCTAATGTTTGTTTCGGATGCACTTTTACACTTCAAATATAATATTTGTAAGATAAATTTTATCAACATTAGCTTAGATATTCGATTTTTATATTTTCTAACAATCATTATAGAAACAAATCTCAAAGCTTGACATCGTGCATAACAAGTTTCTCAATAAGCATGGTTCGATATCAGATATTCTATACACTCTTCAATATGCTCGAATTTTTTGGAAACTTGAGGTTACACGGTTGCTAAAGCTTTACACAGAAAAAAAGTGGAAACAAAATACTTAGTCATCTGTGAAACAAATATTCCATAACGGTCAACCAACTCGTGATTGCGTCCGTAAAATTTACGAAGGGATGATTTCAGCTTCACCATTTGGAACTTTTGGTTTAATAGCTTCTTTGTGAGCAGCAACCCTCTATCAAGAAAATCATAATAGGAAATGCAAGCACGGGAATATCGTATCGATTGGGAGATATATACCCCGTATGCAGGTGCTGCTGGAATGTTGCTACTTAGAAATGGAAAGTTCACAATTGGAAAGCTGAAATCATCTCTTTTGTCGTAAACTTTTGTTTTCAACCGACCCTCATTGTCAATTTCTAGATGTAAGTCAAGATATGATGCCGACTTAATTGTATCTGTTGTATCCTTTATCTCTAGTTCGATGGGATAGATGCGTTCAACATGGTCACCAAATTTTGAATTATTTAGTGAAAGAACATCATCTATATAGCGAAAAGAAGAGTTAAAGGATATTGCTAACTTCTTATCTTTCTTCCTTTGAAGTTCCTGTATGAAGTCAGCCTCATAATAATAAAGAAACAAGTCGGCAAGAAGAGGGGCACAATTGGTTCCCATTAGAATGCCGACAGTCTGTTGAAAAACACGTCCTCCGAACGTAACAAATATGTTGTCAATCAAGAAATCAAGCAACTTGATAATGTCAGTTTCAGAGAATTTTTTGTTTGAATCAGAGTGATCCTTTACAAAGTAGGATTTATCGCTTCCTAAGACAAGATACTTGTATCTACGTTGGCCATTCTTTTTCATTAACAAAGCAATACCAACTCTTTCAATTTGTCTTTTAGTTTGGAATGTGGAATACTTGTGTGAAGTGTAGAAAAGTCAAATGTTTTAATACTATTGCAAGATGAAAGAGAGTTAGATTGTATGTACTCCTAAAGATCTTTGGAATTTTTAAGTATCCACATCTGATTTCTGCCACCTCTAGAATAGGCAGTTTCACAATAACTTTGAAGCCCGTCTTTAACTGCTGATAAAATAAATGTTAATAATTTAAAAAGAGGTTTTGTGGAGCACTTGGAAAACCCAGCAATATACCGTTGTTTGTATACTTATGTAGTTTAGGTATCCAATACAGTGATGGAAGATCCAGTTCTTCATTTTTGGTTAAAATTCCTAAGGAACATAGAACAGACCTATGATTATCCAGGATTTCCTCTTTGGTAAGTGTCGTGAGGGTATATGTTGCGTTTCCAAGTGAATTGTCAATACATAATTCGTTTATCAAGCAGTTATTGTAATGAGTTTTACACACAAAAACGATGTTGTTTGGGGCTTGATCTGCGGGGACAACAACATATTTGTCATGGAGGTAAGATAAGTGTTTTGCAACATATGGGTCTTTAAAGATTGACGTAGCGTGGGCATTGATAGACCCATTCAGTTTCTTAATTTTGATTTGGATCAACGACCTCACTGCCTTTATCCATTCGGAAAGAGTGTCTACGTCTTGCTTCTCGCGCTTAGCCCATTGCCTGGCATAATCCTCGACTGAATCCACCAAAATTTTGAAGTTGTATTTCCAATTGATGGATTTAGGCTCACGATATTTCGGACCTTTCGATAACACATTTCGCAGGGAAGTGTAATGGACAATGTTGAGGTCACCGGTAATAACGTGATTAGCCGTATTATATGTGAATTGACAACTAGCACAAGTGCAATCAGGAGGTTTAGACTTGAAGTCGTCAATATTGACATCCTGCAAAACATGTTTGTAATTGAAAATTTTAGTTGCAATAGGTTTGGTATGGGTATAAGAAATGATTGGTACAGACTGATCTTTGAAATAAGGAGGTATAATCGTGTAAGTTAGATGGAGAGTTGTTTCATTGGCACTCATGCCACATCTTTTATTTATTGTTTGATGGCATCAAAATAGATGCAGGACACTAAACACTAAACAGATTAAAATAAACAACTAACTTTCCCATAGGTGACATTGGTAGCTATTCGAGATACAGACTTTAGAAAAATGATTTTTTTTAAAGAAATCTTGCTAGAATTAAAGAAAATTTATTTGGACAGTATTTTTTGGACCAAAAATTATAGGGTTCCCGTTGCTATTCTCCGAGTTATTTGTATTTATCTCCCATGACTTTCAATTTTGCACTAAAAATACGTGTCTCATTTTATCGTTGAAAAAACATCACATTTTCGTTAGGGCTAAGGAAAATATTTTATTTTGCCTTTTGTATAATGCAGAGTTCCTGAAGTCTCTATAACATAAGATAACGGGCGCACATATCGACCAATCAGGATTAGCTATACTCTTACTTTTGAAAACCATGTTATGTTCATAAAATGGCTCCGCTCATAGATTCTAATGGTTAATTGTAACCTACAAAACAAGGGACCAGCTGAAGCCCGCCTACAGTTGCGGGTTGTTCTCGCTGCATTGAAACCCCGTTGGTGGGATTATGCTGTTTTCTGCTCTTTTGTTGGGTTGTTGTCTTTTTGATATTCTCCCTTTCCATTCTCAATTTTATTTTATATTACTGGACTACCGGATACAATGAAGATCAATTTTCAAATTTATAATGAATTATTACAATGTTACCATTATAAAGATTGTAGGTACAAAGCGTAATTTTATCTAATAAGTCTTATACTAGAAATGTGTCACCTTTTTTCTACTTCTTGAACATTAATTTTAAAGAAGTTGCACCATTTTTGAAAGACGTATATCTTTTTTCCAAATTTGCCCGCATGTTGATAATACATCATATTTTCACAAATTAAGCAGTGAAATTGTATGAAATTGCTTTTACGATCCGATCGCAATGCTTGACCACAGTTAGTTCTTCTTTCACAGTCGTTTAATCGATAAACCGAATGACCCCCGTGGTTTAGGATGTAGCGTGTTGCGGTTTAATAAATAATGACACACGGATATACAGATTTGTAAAAGCAAACAAAAAGACTAATGGACGGACGGATATGGTGATTTCCCGAAAACTTTATTTGTAGGTATAAACATGTTCAGAGGATATGAACCGTGACAATTTGTATATATACATTTTTTTATTTTATAGTTCAACTTGATGTAACATAATAATACAAAGTAAAATCACAAAAATACTGAACTCCGAGGAAAATTCAATCGTAAAGTCCCTAATCAAATGGCAAAATTAAATGACAAAACACATCAAACGAATAGACAACAACTGTCATATTCCTAACTTGGTACAGGCGTTTTCAATGTAAAAAATGGTGGATTGAACCTGGTTTGTATAGCGCTAAACCTCTCACTTATATGACCGTCGCATCAAATTCCTTTATATTTACAACGATGCGTGAACAAAACAGACATAATAAACAAAAGTCAAAATATGGGTACAGCCGTCATCACTGTGTTACAATCTCAAAACAAACAATAATTTACAAAAAGGCACAAAACCATCTATCAAATTAAAAAACACATTAATTTAATTACTATACTTCAACAACATGTTTAAGTACAGTAATTAAATAAAGATGAAAATGGAAATGAAGAATATTTCAAAGAGACAACTACCCGACGTAAGAGCAGACAACAGCCGAAGGCCACCAATAGGTCTTCAATGCAACGAGAAAATCCCGCATCTGGAGGTGGTCCTTAGCTGGCCCCTAAATAAAATTGTATACTAGTTCAGTGAAAATAGACCTCACAAGCAACTCCAAAACATAAACTACATGAACTAAAAAACATACAAGACTAACAAAAGACAGAGGCTCCTGACTTGGGACAGACGCAAAAAGGCGTCGGGGTTAGACATGTTATGTGAGGTCTCAACCTTCCCCTATACCTGACCTCATACCTCTAGCCAATGTAGAATAAAGAAACATATAGCAATACACACAGTAGAACTCAGTTTAAATGAACGAGTCCGATGTCATATCAGGCAGTCTTCAAACACTTATGATGCACTGCTATTAATCTATATTGCAATAAATAGCTGTGCAAAAAAAGAAAGCCAAAAAGAAAACAAACAAAACACGCATTCTCTTGAGTATGCTGAACCCTAAAGGTGTGACTGTCAATTTCATTGACGCATAATCAACAAAGAAATACGAGGTAAAATGTTAACCCCAAGTAGTAATTTCATATTTTAACATTAAATACATTTGCACATAATTCTTGAAGTCCAATTCTGAAAAGGATTTTATTGAAATATTTATGCTTTGTGTTTTTGTTTTTGTTTTGTTGTACACATTATTCATGGATGGCAACGTAACAGGATGTTACATATATAAATGTAGGCCACAACTAAGATGTAGTGTGAACTTGTCTTTCTTTTTCAATAAATATTTACAAGTCGACTCTGATGCAGACATATCATGATGTGGACTTTTAGTCTACCTATTATCTCACATATAAGAAGCAGATGCAGATAAGGATTTAAAAGGAAAAAAGAGGGGGACGAACGAGACAACGTTTGGAGGGTGACATGTGAAACGTTTAAGTGTTAACTAAATATGCAGCTCCCTAAGGGTGACGCCCTCTACCACGACCCCCTCCCCGTCCACCGGCGAAATCCGCCTCTGAGAGGTACCCATGTTATTCAAGACTCTATTAGCTCTTTTAAATGCATATTTCATAAAAGAAAAATACTTTTGAATTCGTATATTGAAACCCTTAACTGAAAACTTGTAAGATATTGAATACTCTTCGCTAATCTATGATTTCTGGAAATATTTAAAAGTTTTATTATCAAAAACTGTTTGCGTAAAAACTTAAGATCAGGAAATCCACAATGTAGTTGGGGTGGCCTTAGTTTCATCTTTGACGTTTCATTTGACGCGCTGAATGACGCGGATGTTTATGTTTGTTGCATGATAAATTTACCTGTTATATAAACTTTTGACAGAGAATGTAAAAGTATCTCATCTGTTAACATGTTACGGAATATTATATGCAGTTTACTTTTGTCACTAAGTATTGAGGTAAATACATATATTTAAAAAGGACACTTTTTGTTTACTTTGTTAACGTTATTTTACATTAATATTTACATTTGCTGAAATTGAAAATAAATATTCATTTATTTCGAGTCCTACTTTTACTTTTTGAGCGTACCATTATTGATATATTTTTCGAATAAGAAAACTACCTTTGTTGATACTGATAAGATAATACAATACGACTAATTCTTTCTGACCATTATGTAAGAATGCTGGACCAGTCAATTACATATTTGATTTTAGTTGAATCAGCGCTTTTATTATAGTATAAACTTCTTATTAATCATGTGAACAGATTTAATATTTTTTTACTCGGACTTTTCTATTTCTTGATGTATTGCTGCTCTTGATCTCTATGTAACTATGTATAAGGCCTTTAACACGGAGTAAAAATTCACCAACGCCTTCAGTCGATAAATCTATATTAAATTTGTGCATTGAAAATGACAAATGCTAGGCGTTTATAAATATTTTATTGTTGAGGGCCATCTAGAGTCTGCATCCGGGTGCATGATTTTCTTTTCTGTTGTCAGGTTGTTGTCTCTCTGACACATCTATTCAATATTATAGTCTATTACAGGAAAACTTTAGATTTTTAATTGATTGAACACTTAACTTGATTATATAAATAATTATACCTAAGCAAAAGTTTTGTTTCCCTATGCTACATGCCAATTTGTACAAATAAGAGAAAACCAAAGGCTTTTGAGCATCCATCCATGACACACCAAAAACAAACACACAAAAAGCTGAGCAGCGGTTTTATTGTTGTTCTTCATCTCAAATCACAGTGAGTAATTTATTTTGCATTTTTATATTTCAGTATGTGTCATCTCTAACGAGTAAGTGTTATTTAAACTACGTCAATATGTATAATTATTATTTGTTTATAGTAAATGAAAATATACACACATTAAAAGCATATTTTCTTTGTATCATACATGTATATGTTTACACTAATAGTAAAGCTATTGTAGCATGTCCGACTTGAATCAACGGGCGATCGATGGAAATTGTATTTATAAATTTAGAAGAATATATCGTTTTTCGTCATTTACGTCATATTGGTAGATACTGGGGAAAAGGACAATTATTTTGCTACCTTTCCACCCAATATAGATATATAATATAGTATCAGTAAACTAGGAATTGATAATATAAATATAATAGTTTCTAGAATATTTGTGTAAGTTAATAAAAGAAAAAGGCAAAAATACCAGCAATGAAAAAAAAAAAAATACGAATTAAAGAAGGGAAAGGAGAGGACTGAAAATAATTGTCCTATCCCCAAGCACCTATGGTTGAAGAGGACGAGGAGATTGCAGGGGCGTCAGTTTGTTACTTCTATTAACCATTTGAAGAGTATTTTTTTTCCAGTAAACTTTGAAAAAAATGTGATAGAATATTGAAAACTTCATAAAGGAGTAATTTGATATTTGTTTTCTTTTACTTTAGTTTCGTAATTTATCTCAGCACAAACTAAAATGTATAATCCAATTGTTAATTTCAGTTAAAAGACTATCAATAGATTATATCTGCCCCGAGGTTAAATGTAGTAGCGATTGTCCACGCGGGTACACCTATGATATTCATGGCTGTAATATTTGTGACTGTAAACCTTTACGTAAGTATACACATATACATAGTACATAATATTCATAGATGTAATACTTGTGACTGTAAACCTTCACGGTAGTATACACGGATACACACATGATGTTAATAGATGTAATAATTGTGACGTTAAACCTTCATGTAAGTATACACAGATACACATATGATATACATGAATGTAATACTTGAGACTGTAAATCTGTACGTAAGTATACATTGATATACATTTGATATTCATAGTTGTAAAACTTAATTGTGGCTGTTAACCTTCACGTAAGTATACACAGATACACATATGATATTCATGGCTGTTATACTTGTGACTGCAAATCTTCACGTAAGTATACACAGCTACACACATGATATTATAGATGTTATACTTGTGACTGTAAACCTTCATGTAAGTATACACAGATACACATGTGATATTCATAGATGCAATACCTTTGATTGCAAACCTTCATGTAAGTATACATTGATATACTTTTGATATTCATAGTTGTAAAACTTAATTGTGGCTGTTAACCTTCACGTAAGTATACACAGATACACATAAGATATTTATAGATGTAATACTTGAGACTGTAAACCTTCACGTAGGTATACACAGATACACTTACGATATTCATAGATGTAATACTTGTGACTGCAAACCTTCATGTAAGTATACACAGATACACATATGATATTCATAGATGTAAAACTTGAGACTGTAAACCTTTACGTAAGTATACATTGATACACATTTGATATTCATAGATGTAAAACTTTATTGTGACTGTTAACCTTCACATTAGTATATAAGAATAAAGAGATGATCCACCAGAGACCAAATGACATAGATGTTTATCACAACTATAGATCACCGTAAGGTCTTCAACAATGAGCAAAACAATACATCTCTGAGTTCCCTGAGAGTTTCATTGCGAGTTTATCATCCGATATACAATGTAACCTATATGATCATGTATATATAAACGGAGATTAAAGGAGTTTATGTTAATGCCTTTATTAACTCGTATTGATATAAGAATCTCAAACAACCACTCTTTTTTGTGTGGCCTAGCATCAGAATACAAGGCGCAGATCCACCAATTTTGAAAAAGTAGGTCCTTATTTTACTCCTCTGACGTCATACACCAATGATAACTAACTCAGGCGCTACGCGCAATCGTGAATTTATGTGTTGTTCGGTCACTCGTTGAATATTTTTCTCTAATTGAATTCTTGGATTAGTTATTCTTTTAATAATAACTTTGCAGACCTTTACATGACACCATTTGTATTTTTTTTCATGAATTTGGCATGTTAAGACCGATGGACACTAAACATGCTAAAAAAGAATGATAAGTTAGGAGTTTTGTAATATATATCTTTTGATAAACTGTCACATGTTTTGTGAAACAGACTCAGCGTTTCGGTCTTGTATAAAGAAAACTATATTTCTAGTTCACGAACAGTAATTCATATCGCACTAACGTGCATTTTCATGAAAATATAGATCTATCGTAGAAGAGATACGAAATACCAAAGGGACATTCGAAGCTGACAAATCCATAGCAAGAAAAGACACACGCCATTACAATAAACAAAACATAAACAAATCAAGAAAAATCAACACAAACCCCACCAAAAACCGGGTTTAATTACAAGTGCTCCGGAAGAGTAATAAATTCCTGCTTCACATGTGGCACAAGCTTTCGTGCTCGTGTAAGTATAAACCCGATAACACTTGTGACTTGCGCCGAAGTATGAGTACAATGAAATCATATATGTATCTATATTTGTATTAGATCGATTAACGTGTTACTGTCCTCATTAATGTTTGCCGATTGTCGTAATATGTAAATTAACATGTGGAATTGGGGCGTTTTGATTAGAATATCTGTGATCATCATGTAATTGTCATGTGATTGGCATGCGCCGAAGGAAGAACAAAATCAAATCAGATATGTATCTATGTTTTTATTAGATTGATTAACGTGTTACCATCCTGATTAATATCGGCCGATTGTCGTTTTTTAAACAGTCATTAATCAATCAGTCGATAATATGGGTTGTGTTGTTGGTTAACATGTTGAAATTGGGGTGTTTTATATTTGGACGCTTCTTTTGATTGGACTATTGGAAAAAGGTACATCTTAGGGGAATTTTCTGTAATTACTATGATGTACATCGTTCATTACTGTAATCAGTATTTTATTCATTCTTTTGTTTTCAACAGTTTTTCTATTATTCTTTTGCATCATATTATTCTCTATTCTTTATATTTTTACTAATTTTTCTCTATTAATTATTCTCTAATCTGTAATCACCATCCAGACATCCATCCTTGGTAACCATGTATTGAAGAGCCATTGGTGGACTTTGGCTGTTTTCTGCTCTTTGGTCGGGTTGTTGTCTCTTTGACACATTCCCCATTTCCATTCTCAATTTTACATAACATTTGCATTTCTCCTTTGTTGGGTTTGCTCCTCATGAACACGTGAATAAGGAAATAAGAAAACGTATATCACTGCCGATGATGGCTGTTCTCCAATTGTCTGTCCATCAATTATCTTTATATTTCAGCTTATCCATGTCCTAGGATTATGTGTCTGTCAAGACATTGTTACCCTGGTGGGGGCCCTTTGAAAGATAGACATGGATGTCCAACGTGCGGATGCAGGTAGGTTATTACAAACAGAATAAACATACCGTTGGAAGTTCATTATTCGGAGAAGAACATCATATAATGGAGATTGTATTCCTAGTCTCTATTTGGGCGTATCCGAATCTTAAGGACTATGATTAATTTGATTGTTCATTCCCCAAAATGAAAATTAAACAAAAACGTCTCGTCATTTGTTTAATTTCCCTTGTGTATGCCCCTTTGAACCAATCACTACGTTTTGGTGTATGCTTTTGAAAAATATTACCCAGAATGCTTTATATTCTAAAATTGCGAATACTTAAGGTGATTTTTTTTTCTGTAAATGTTTCACGCGAAATAAACCCCACCGGACACCTAACGGGTAATTGAACAAATATATACTTCGGTTCATAATGTTTTTATCTTTCAAAAGAACGATGAAACGCGTGGAATTATACTTTCTGATACAATAATAAATGGTTAGTGTTAATCATTTACAGTGTAACCTGTGTTATCAGACACACTGGGGGACCAGAAAATATGTCAGATAAAGCAGGGTGTCGGCATAATCAGGTTTTCTGCAAGGATATCCATATTTTGGGACCATGAAAATGTGTCGGCTAAAGCATGATGTTGGAATTTATTTATTCGGTATAAAGAAAAAACTACACTGTTTTCTCTGTTCAAGAAATTAAAATATATTTTTTTTCTTTTACACACATCCGTGATATGCATGGTCGCTACATGCAGGCAAATAACAAAGAAAACATGTGTATGCCAACAGCATAAGCACGAAGAAGCACACGGTCGCTTCCAAAACGAGTCTACAATGATTCAAAGGAAACAATAGGCTTGTTCTCTCCCTTGCAACATACGGGTATCGGAGATAGATATACTTCGATTCATAATGAACAATAGGCTTGTTTTCTCACTTGCAACATACGGGTATCGGAGATAGATATACTTCGATTCATAATGAACAATAGGCTTGTTCTCTCACTTGCAACATACGGGTATCGGAGATAGATATACTTCGATTCATAATGAACACTAGGCTTGTTCTCTCCCTTGCAACATACGGGTATCGGAGATAGATATACTTCGATTCATAATAAACAATAGGCTTGTTCTCTCACTTGCAACATACGGGTATCGGAGACAGATATACTTCGATTCATAATCAACAATAGGCTTGTTCTCTCCCTTGCAACATACGGGTATCGGAGATAGATATACTTCGGCTCATTATGAACAATGAAACGTGGGATTATGTGTATAGATTCAATAATAAACTGTTATGCAGAGGTATATGATAACTATAGGCGTCGTAGCAAAACAAATACAGGACAAGAAACCAGTCCAAGGAAACAATCTGCTTTTGTAGAATCTTTGTAAGGTACTAACCAGAAGGAATTTAAAACAGTGCAAACAGAATAGAACATTGAATTAGATAATGATCCACATCTTCTCTTCTACAAATTTTAGAACTTCAAAATGTTCTCTTTTTTATATAGATTAGACCGTTGGTTTTCCCGTCTGAATGGTTTTCACTAGTCATATTGGGGGCTCTTTAAAGCTTGCTGTTCAGTGTGAGCCGAAACTTCGCGTTGAAGACCGTGCACTGACCTACAATGGTTTAAGTTTTACAAAATGTGCCTTGGATGGAGAGTTGACTCATTGGCACTCATACCACATCTTCTTATATATATATATATATATATATATATATATATATATATATATATATATATATATATACTGATTTATTGTAGATAGTATGTGGGAAAAAGGTTGGTAACCGTTTGAGAATCAAGAACTCCAAGAAGATTTATGAAACTTGTGCAGTGGTAAGTCGTTTAACTCCCCCCTTCCCCGTCCCCATTTAAGTTGTATGGTACTTTATCTTCATGTTTTTTGTTGACTGTTTTTTAATAAAACTTGTTTGAACTTTGTTGGTGTTGTTATTTTATAAAGAAATTTTCGTCTGTGTTTTACAATTAACCCAATCACTGATAACATTCTGAAATTAATCACAATTCGGAACAGTTTCAGAATGTAATGCATTTTGCTTCCTTGTAAACAGTGTACTGGAAAAAAAAACATCAACTTGAATTTGTACCAACTGGCTGATATATATGCCGTATCTGAGTGATTTGTGAAGAATGAAATTTAAATATGTAAAAAATTGAAGTGTACTAATTTTCTAGGATTAGGTCAAGATTCGAAGCAGACCAAATCGTTTTTTTTTTGGTATTCCGATCTACTTAAAGTTCAGATAATAATGGACAAAATGTAAAGAATAAAGGACAATAAAGATAAATAACAGAGAAACTTTGGTCGAAAAAAATAGAGAATAGAGAAAACGAGGTGCAAAAATATAAAAAAATAGAGAATAATAGAAAAATGGCCATAATAAATAACAAATAGAGAAACACGATTTGAAAAATAATTAAAAAAAAAGAATTAAAAAAGATAAGGGACCCCCATCCCGACCCCTATGTAATAGGTTTTACATTCCTTAGTAATATAGTCGGGTTTCCACGTGTCAGTTGAAACATAAAGGAGAATCTTAAACGGATGCGAACATGAACAAAACCGCTACAATAGTGTATACTTATTGACTGGTGCAACAATTGCCCTGAGGCACAACCGATGGCAATAGTTGTATCCGAGGGCACAATAGACTTACTATTCCAGAAATATCCAGTCAGTAAGTGTTTTATCATATCGAAAGAGACACCAGACAATAAATGTCGGGGATAAATCTACTATCGTAATATAAAGAACAGAAACACAACCATACTATTTCATGTTTACTTTATATATATTCTGAATGGTAAGGCTACGTTCTACACTGATACAACTCTAGATATATACAAGAGGTAAAACTCGACGTTGCAACTCCCGCGGCATCTCAAAATAAGCATTGAAATTCCGCGAAATATAATGTCGCTTGCGGTCAAATAGTTTCACCGAGGTCCAATAGTTGGAAACTATTGACCGGTCTAATAGTTCAACGCTTGATATTTGAAAAAAATAGTGAAAATATTGTGTATTTATTTAATATAGAAAGTGATGACTGAGGTATAATAATTGTTGTAATTTATCAACATGTTGGTTGTCTGTGATCACACAAGAGAGTCTGAATTGGGGTACATCATTTCTGTATTCTTTAATTTTTCGACTATTTTGCCATGGTTTTTTATATGTATATTCTAACATCCAATTAATCCCTTTTGTATTTTCTGGTCGTATTTTTTTCTTTTCTTTAATTAAGCGTTGGCTTTCAAGGTCCCGGTCATCTCTTTTAAAATCATGGACCTGCATCTGTAATCTCTATATTCTGGCAACCTTATCAAGACCCTTGTACAGCTGTCATCAAACTAATGAACAACTTTGGACCAAAAGGATGTATTATGTTTATGCTCTTTTTATATAACTACAATATTAATACAAAATAGAAATTACCAAACACAAAGTTTAATGCTTGCTGATCTTAAGTCACATATTTACAAGAAGATTAATTTCTTAATTTGATTTGATTAATTTAAGTTCATTTGTAACAACGTTACATAATTATGTAATGACAAAAAGCACATGTATGAGTAGCGGATCCTGTGCGCAAAAGGATTGTTCTAAAGTAATACACTTTACTTCAATACACTTACAAAAGTATATATACATATATGTAATTTCAAACAGTATCAGCATATACTTCCAACAAACATCATGATATCAATTTCAATCATCCGTATATCATGCCCGAATCCATCCATTTTAAAAGGGGGTTCTAACCACTGAAACACCATGAAAAAAATGCATAATTAAAAAACAAATAATGAGAGGCTCTATAGAGTCTGTGTCGTTCACCTTGGTCTGTATGCATATTCAACAAAGGACACCACTCCAACTTTGTAGACGAGAATAGAAATAATGACAAAAATCTTTGTTTATTTTAATCTAACTTTGCTGATTAGTTTCATTCTATCTCATTAAGCTTTTGCTCAAAACACAAAACATGTTAAAAAAAACTCCTAATCTAAGGGAAATGGCTGCTATAAAAGGTAACAGTCTTCTAATCATATCGGCAAAATTTGACTTTTTCGTATGTTTTGTCTTGCATTTTTGATTATTCAAGTTTGAATCTATCTCAAAATGTTTTATAATTTCTATCATATAAGGCAAAACCAAAAATGGTTATAAACGTCGTTAAAGGGCACTAACTTCATTAAGGAGTCGTCGGACAATTTTCGCCATTTGTTTTAATTGTAGATCTTGTTTTGCGGATCATTTTTGTTTATTTAAGTTTCTTTCTATCAAGTATAAGTTTTTAGTTATAAGAGAGAAACGCCATAAAATTGTATTTATCGTCATCAAAAGGCAATAGCTCTAGTCAACTGACGATTTCAACTATAAGACTGTTGTTCGACAATGTTAACTTATTTGTAGAACTTGTCTTGCTGATAATTTTTGCAGTTTAAAGTTTCTCTATCTATTATAATTTTAAAGATAATAGGCAAAAATGAAAAAAAGAGGTAAATTTGTAATTCTAAAAAGGGCAATAACTCCTACAGGAAATTGTCTGTCAGTTTTGACGTGTATGGACAATTGGTAGAGCTCAACATATTAAGCATTTATACCCTATTCAGTTTTCCTTCATTTATAACGATTATCAAAATAATAGACAAAACTTGCATTTAACCACATAGGTTTTATTCTTAGCCACGTCCACCATCTTTGATAGCAGGCGGGGTCACCGGACACATTTCTAAAAATCAATATCCTAATGGTTATTGTAGCCAAGTTTGGTTCTATTTGGCCCAATTGTTTAACTGGAAAAGATTTTTGTGAAAGATTACAAAAGTTTACGAAAAATTGTTTTAGAAATGACTATAAATGGCAATAACTCATTATGGGGTCTATTACCAGTTTTGGTTCTATTAACTTATTTGTGGATCTTACTTTGCTGAACATGATTGCTGATTACATTTTATCTCTATCTATAATAATATTCAAGCTATGGCATTTAAACAGTCAGAATGCGAATATATATGTTCAAACTCTTTGAGGTCATTTCTTAGAAACACCAAACAAAATAACTATGTAAATTGGACCTGCTTTGATACTATAATTATCCTTGCATTTTTACTTGATAAAATATTTATTCGCTATGGAGATTCCGTATATCGTCAAGTTATCGGAATTCCAATTGGTACTTACTGTATACCACTATTGCGGACCTTTTTCTGTATTGTTATGAGTTACAATTTATGACTCAAATCAGCAAAGATCCATCGAAAAAAACATCTGATACAAAAATTTAATAACTCTTAAAGATCTTTTGATGATATATTGGCTCTTAATAATGACGACTTCAGTATGTACACTAAATAGATTTATCCTGCCGAACTTACTTTAAATAAAGTTAAAACTGAACTATTAACACTGCCCCTTCCTGGATCTTGATATCTATATCTTTAACGAGAAGCGTAATACCCAAATTTATGAAAAAAGATAGGATTTTTCATTTGCTGTTGTTAATTACCCAGTTTTAGATGGTGACGTTCTTATGTCAACATCGGAAGGTGTTAACTTTTCTCAACTGATTGGATGCGCTTGTGTTTGTAACAACGTATTTGATTTTAAGAAAACATATATGTGTTACTGAAAAATTATTACACCAGGGTTTTCGATATCACAAACTAGTTACTATCGGTACATGGACATCATTCGTAAATATAAATCAACATGCATACATCTTGTACGTTCAGGTATTTCACATCCAATCTTTTATGGTAATATTCTTTACAAAGCACAAAAATGTCGGCAATCACCTCAAAAGCTAACCAAACCCTTAATAAGACATATTCAGAAGGGATAAAGTTACGATAATGTAGTCAAGCCATGAAGGATGGCATATTTTGGTATAGACATAGGGTAGGGACATATAAACTGTTAAAAATATTAGATTGTTTAATTGGTAGCTGGAACCCGTGAAAAACACATATATTTAAACAGTTTCCGCTATGATCTAATTCGAAAACATCATTAAATTTTTCACCACAATACAATTAAAATATGTTTTCTCACTATAATATCTTAGCATCACTTTCCAATTTGACTTACATTTGACTTAACACATACACAATATCACCGCTAATGCTAACATAAAAACAAGGACATCATTCGTAAATATCAATCAACGTGAAGACATCTTATACGTTTAGTTACTTAACATCCCATCTTTTCAACCCACCATTTTTCTTAAAACGTTCTGTACCAAGTCAGGAAAATGGCAATTGTTATCTTAAAGTTCGTTTCTGTGTGTGTTGCATTGTCGTTTGGTTTTGTTGCACTTTAGTGTTTCTGTAGTTTTGTTGTTATCCTCTTATATTTGATGTGTTTCCCTCACTTTTAGTTTGTAACCCGGATTTGTTTATTTCTCAATCGATTTATGACTTTCGAACAGCGGTATACTTCTGTTGCCTTTATTTATGGTGATATATTATACAACGCACTAACATGTCGTCATTCATCTCAAAATCTAACCGAACTTTTAAACAATCTTATTCAGAAGGGATATAGGTACGATACCGTAGTCAGGTCATTAAGGATGGCATATTTTGGTATTACTGTGGATTCATTAAAGTTCGTTGGATACCAATTTTCGTGGATTTCGTGGCTACAGGTGAACCAAGAAATTAAATGTTCAACGAATGGCAACTTTTCTATAGGCTTGTATATCAAAACCACGAAAATAATTATCCACGAACATGCAAGTTTTCCCTTATCCACAAAAATTGGTACCCACGAAAATAAATGAATCCACAGTCATATTGATTCACTCATAGGGTCTTTGCATCGGAAATGGACACATTTATTAGAAAACCATTTGCTGGCATGACATGGGTTATGTTCTTCTCGTACATTTCATGATGGTATGACACTAAACCCCTATCGGGAGGGATTGTGATTGATTTTTATCTGATGAAGACATTATATATTTTAATCAGTTTAATTGAGGTCTGGTAAGTAACTACTAGTAGTCTTTTGTTGATTTATGTATCATTGTCATATTGTTTGTTTCTGTAGTAAAGTATTCTAGCATCGTACTCGGACTTCTTTTGAACTGAGTTTTACTGTGCGTTTTGCTGTGTTTATTTATTCCACATTGGCTAGAGGTTCAGGGGAGGTTCAAGATCTCACGAAATAGATTTAAACCCGCCACATTTTTGCTCCTGTCCCAAGTGTGGAGTTTCTTGATTTTGGCTCATCTATGTATTTTGGATTTTATTGTGACGTCCATTTAAGCTGGGGCAGTATCCAATCATCGTGTAGGGACCAGCTGTATCCGGCCATTGAAAAACCATTGTCTTGTTATATTCATATATTCTTTGTATAATATACAATATGCATGCTGTTCGACATGTTCAATTAAAATTTTACCTCAAAATTTGGCCATGAATGTTGTGTCTTCTCTACTAAAATTTGTCTGTTTGTCTTTTTATTTTAAGCCATGGCGTTGTCAGTTTATTTTCTATCTATGAGTTTGATTCTCCCTCTGGTATCTTTCGTCCCTCTTTTATCTTTCAATGTAAGAGTATTACCTGATCCTATTGGTAGCACAACTTCTTTGGTCCCGAAAAGGTGGTGGCTAATTTGAGGTGTGACAGTCCAGTCGGATTCTGGTTTGTATTTACCAGGTGATCAGGATGTCCACATAAAATGCTACTCCTCCTCCACTTGATACCAAAAGAAGTGAGTAGGACACAGAATATTCTCCCATGATAGAAAATATACCAGCCTGATAACAAATCAAAGCATGAAAATGCCCCTCATCTAAGCATGTACATTTTCCAAGTTTGTAGGAAATCAAATGGTTTCGTATGTCCTTCGTACACTTTTAGTATAAAAACCCATCCTTTTTTTAAATGAGAATCATAGAGGAGTTATAAAACTTCAATTTGGTGTATAGTTATACATGGTTCTTACTTGTTCATTCAAGTAAGCATCATAGAATAGTGTGCTATTTACAAAGGAATGATAGGAACAACTAGTGATTTAAAATCATTAATTTTATTTGTATCACTATTTGTTGATGACATTTTTTTGTATATTCATATCTTTAATACTATAGTGAAGATATTTAAACAAAATAAACTGAGAATTGGTATATTGGATGAATCACTTTTTTTTATATCTGCCTGGTTCTTACAAATAGCTGTACTTAAGTATATTCTTACCTTAAAGTTTGAGGTTGAGGTAGAAGCGGTCACATCAACTTGAAACTTTTTACAAATGATTCAGTTTTTGGCGGACTTTTTTCATTTTCATTCCAAATTACAATTGTGACCCCTATTTCACGGTTCACTGAAAACGAACAAATCTTTTGTTGATATTTCCCACGTCTAAAAAGTTTCCATTAAACATGGTAAAGCTAGTATGTAACCGGTAGTTATTTTATCAAGTTTTATATATTCAACTCTGTAAAATGTGTGTTGAAATTAAAAGTTATTGTTACAACAAACATACCTGGCAACAATATAAAACACAAGGCAATGCATTTTCAATATATGATACAATTAGATACACGGTACTGGGCTAAAACATGTCCTGTTTGTCTCATATTTACACCAACACTCTTTGTTCATAATAAAAACCCACCTCTAATTAAACTAGAAAAACATAAAATAAACATGGACTGATTAAAACTGTAAATGCATGTGCAGATATTTGAATACTAAATTTTCATCTTCGATTTTAAATACCGATTTTTGTTACCAAAAATATTTAATAAACGTGGTTTGATTTTCCAAGCTTTGAAAGTGAGTTTTTTCATTGAATAATTTAATAGTTTTGTATGCATATCAGGTAACACGTACCCTGTCGGAATAAACTGACAACGCCATGACACAAACGAAAAAAAATAAAAAAATATCTGTTTATTCAAAATGACTTTCACAAATTAAGATTTAAAGTAACTAAACCAATATTTTATATAATATGTATTGTTCGTCAGTTTGTAGTGAAATGTTGCTCCATCAAGTTCATATAGCACTTTTTTCTAGTACAATTATATATTGAACATATATAAATATATTTTACCCTGCCTCGTAGACAAAAAATCACAAATGTCATAATTTTGGCAGTTCAACAGATGTCACAATTAGTTCATTAACAAAAGTCTCTTTACAGCAGATATACAAAATTCGAACGGGAATAATTTAAGTGATTGTAAAAATACGTGTCTTGCAGATTCCTTATCGCCTAATAACTGTAGAGCGATTCCCAACAGATTATAAGCTTCTGCTTTCACATCTGCAGATACCATTAAATAACCTTCATCTATAACCAATTGTGAACATTGGAGGGAATCTAGGCATTGTCTGACATTATTGAGATGGTAATAACAAAGGAAATTAAGGAAATAAGCTTACGCTGTAGATGAAAATACTCAAATTTCATTCAATTGGTTCATTTGAAGTTCATCTGGTATTAACGTAGAATTCATATCAAATAGTATATCGTTCACAACCAATATTTTCAGCAAACACACCAAACTCTTTTTCTGAAATATTTGCAGTTTTACCAACTGGTAATGGATATCCGATATAGTCCTCAAGTAAAGTTTTTCAGAAGTATATTTCGATAAAGAATAACTGATGATGTATAAGGCTTTACTGTATTGTTTTGTCTTATAGAAAAGGGTAGCAACCATCAGCCATCCAGATACAGCGTCATGATAGATATTATCTGTGACAGCACTAAGACAGGATTTGTACTGTTTGTATAGGTGCCATCCAGATACAGCGTCATGATAAATATTATCTATGACAGTACTCAAACAAAGTTTGTACTGTTTACATTGGTATTTATTATTAATTAATGTACTAATGAGTGGTACACACTTGGCATGTACTTGACACCACTTTGACATGTAGAATTTATATATGTCTTTAATAGTAGATCCGGAAGACTGCTGACAAAAACATGTCTGTTTCATTCTCATATTGACTATATTCGATGGCGTGACTGATAAGGATATATTTGCCAAATGCCATAACTTGGATGAAATTATTTTTTCTACTTCTTTGGAATATAGTGTATGCGGTTCAAAGGGGAAATTCCAAATTGATAAATTAAAGTAAGATATTTGATCAGAAAATAAAATGCATCGCCAATTATTACTATGCAACATATATAATTTTTCTAAAAGTACTTCACGAGCACGGCCCACAGTTTTGTTTTCGAACATGTTGTTCTCTAGAATGAAGTAGTGTAAGCAAACTGAGTGCTTAACACAATACACCAGCCTGCTAAAACATCGCATAAAACAAGGAATAATGTAATCAGGTTTCCATACGGATTGCGGCAGTTCTTCAGATATCCAGAACACAATTGTTTTCAGAAAGTAAGAACAGAGTAAATCTTCACATTCGGAGAAAGTAGCTATTACATCTTTCAATATAATTTTAAAGAGAGCATAGCACAGTAGTTGAGTGTGTGTAAAGGTATTAATTAGAAATTTTTCACCAACTGAAAATGATATTCGCCATTCTAGATCTTCTTTTGGTGAGCCCTTAACTCCAACCGGTACAAAAAGTACTCCGTGTTTTATAATACTTTGTTTGACATTATGACTAGGCCATGAGTTATTGGATCTTGTGATCCACTGTCCTGCAGGAGATACCCACGTGTTACATTGTAAGCAACAATCTACGTCCAAATATCCTGTCGAGTCAGATATACAGGGTCCATGAATCGTACTTTGATAAAATACATGTTAGCATTAAATAACAAAAAAGCACTACAAATAGTATGAACAGGTCAATGATTTTTGTTGACGTTCAGTTGTTTATATAATGTACTCGAAAAATAATGTTTACCATTTTGTTCTTCACAGTGTTTTAAAACTCCTCTCCGATCTAGTTTCAACTGAGTATAACCAGGTTTGACATCGTCTCTATCCATTGAAAAATATGTTATATTTTGATTAAACTGTAGTTTTAAATCTTCATAAACCTCTAACGTTCTAGATACATTCATTCAATCTAAATCACTGCCTCGCATATCAAGTCCTTCCCCAAAGCTTCCACTTGTTATAATTGGTTCTTCCTTTTCACTTGATAAAATGTCCCTGATAGCGTTCATCAATCTGACTGTTTTAACATGATCCTCTGAGCCTACTATATGTTGACACAGATAACGATACAGTGCCATTGATATGTTTGGTGTTACAGTGTCTGTGATAAGAAAAAAAAATGAAAACTGTGAATAAAAAAAAACATTATTTAATTATTAGAGTAAATACATATTACATGAAATACAGATTAAACTGTATTCAAAACTTAAACATAGATAAGGATACAGTGCTATTGGTATGTTTGGTGTTTCAGTGTCTGTAATTAGATAACGATACAGTGCTATTGATATGTTTGGTGTTACAGTGTCTGTAATTAGATAACGATACAGTGCTATTGATATGTTAAGTGTTTCAGCGTCTGTAATTAGATAACGACACAGTGCTATTGATATGTTTGGTGTTACAGTGTCTGTAATAAGATAACAATACAGTGCTATTGATATGTTTAGTGTTTCAGTGTCTGTAATAAGATAACGATACAGTGCTATTGATATGTTAGGTGTTACAGTGTCTTTAATTAGATGACGATACAGTGCTATTGATATGTTTGGTGTTATAGTGTCTGTAATTAGATAACGATACAGTGATATTGATATGTTTGATGTTACAGTGTCTGTAATAAGATAACAATACAATGCTATTGATATGTTTGGTGTTACAGTGTCTGTAATACGATAACGATAGAGTGATATTGATATGTTTGGTGTTATAGTGTCTGTAATTAGATAACGATACAGTGATATTGATATGTTTGATGTTACAGTGTCTGTGATAAGAAAAAAAAATAAAAAAACTGTGAATAAAAAGGTTTACTATTAAAGTAAATACGATTTACATGAGACACAGATTAAATTTTATTCAAAATGTAAACATTGACCATAATGCATTCGAATAACAATGTGTACTATTTTGTTCTTCACACTGTATATTTCTTTGTTCACATGACAACTATCGTGAATTGTATATGTATATGATATGTACCATTTAAGCAAAAAAAAAATGTTATGTATAAAACTGCTAAATTCAAGAGAAAATAGCTTTTAGAGATATAACTGGTTTTCAAAATTGAGATTAGAAATAAAATAGAACTTTATTCGTAGCAAGACCGGGGTACTCAACATGATAAGCATATCCTGCTATACATGTTTCGCCTTGACTCTAAACGTAACAAGACCGGGTTCTCGACATAATAAGCATATCCTGCTATACATGTTTCACCTTGTCACGTAACAAGACCGGGACACTCAACATGATAAGCATATCCTGCTCAACATGTTACACCTTGTCTCTGAACGTAATAAGACCGGGACACTCAACATGATAAGCATATCCTGCTATACATGTTACACCTTGTCACGTAACAAGACCGGGGTACTCAACATGATAAGCATATCCTGCTCTATATATTTCACCTTGTCACGTAACAAGACCGGGACACTCAGCATGATAAGCATATCCTGCTCTACATGTTTCACCTTGTCACGTAACAAGACCGGGACACTCAACATGATAAGTATATCCTGCTCTACATGTTTCACCTTGTCACGTAACAAAACCGGGACACTCAACACCATAAGCATATCCTGCTCTAAATGTTTCACCTTGTTAATCATTCATTCAAAAATATACAAGAGAGAAAATATGCATTTGAATTAAAACTGTAACAAACATAGAATTACATTGATTTTTGGTAGAAATGTTCAAAACGTGTAAACCGGATAATTGATTTCTAATGTCTTTACTATTTTGCCGCAAAAAAAAAAACGTCAATTCGATGTTTTAATTAAAAGCAGGACAAACCCATTTATGTTTCAGCCTTGTAATTGACTGCTCCATAGTCTTACATGCAAAACAGCTGATCTTTGAAAAAGTTTTAAAAATAAAATGCTTAATAGAAATTTTGTTCATGGACATATCATGTATTTAGCGATGTGAAATTGTGATTTAATGGGGAAAATTTGGATCATGCCACGCAGAATAAAAGGTAAGGAAACCCTGAAGTCAAAACCACTACTTTCTACTTGCTGTTTTTACTATGCCGCACTTCTTCCAGTAAACATGATCTTCTTCCACTTTCCTGGTTTGATTTCCCAAAAAAGATGCAATATTTTTTTTTATCTAAACGGATGTTTCAATTCAGCATCAACTTTTCATCAAACAGAAAAACAATGTGTCCAGAATATTTTTTTTGAGAAAAATATAAACTTTTATTTCACTCCATGCACCGGAAACTGGAGTTGTAAAACAAGACTGGTACCTTTAGACTAAAAAAGTAAACCAGAACTCCAATCAATTAAAGAAATTGAGATAGTTTGCTACTGATCCCCTACTGGTCCATATAGGGTAGTTAAAATCCATAGCGGTTTATGTTTGCTGTTTTTTAATGATGTGTTAAATAAAAGACAGGCGAAAGATACCGGAGGGACAGTCAAACTCATAGATCGAAAATAAACTGACCCCTGAACCAAGGTCTACCCCCTTAATGCAAACGTTGGTTGTTTGATTTATCAGCTGTGTTGAATTACTTTCTTCCATTTTCCTTGTGAAAACAGAAATTTATGATACAAGGAAATAAAACATTTATCACATGACAATCAAGGGCGTCATTCAGATATTCGAGGACACATTTCCCGTTGAATTATTAATTGTAATGATTTCATAAATGGTCGGCTGATAAGCAACTTAGTCAGTTTATTGGTCTGTTGAGAGTTAACCCAAGTTTACTGTCATCTATTTTATATCTAAAGATTATAAGGACACATATTTCATTATCTTAATTTGATACTTAAAGACTGTTTTTTAACTTTAACAAGAAAATGATATTTAAGTTTTTCGAATCAAATAATGTGCTTTGTACTGGTATAGATTTACTCATTGACAGGAACACCAAATGCGAAGGAACATCAAGTGGAATAATATCGAAATTCTTCCGGTTTCAGGAACACAAAGTACAAAGGAACAGTGAGAGGGATTGTATCGAACTCCTTCCGATTTCAGACACGCCAAAAACGACGGAACAGTGAGCGGAATTGTATAGAACTCCTTCTGATTCCAGGAAGGAAAAATGTGAAGGAGCATTGAGAGGTACTGTATCAAAATCCGTCTGGTTACACAAATACCAAATACGAAGGAAGAGTGATATGAATTGTATCAAACTTCTTCCAGTTTCACGAACGCCAAATACGAAGGAACGGTGAGAGGAATTGTATCAAACTTCTTCTTGTTTCAGGAACGACAAATACGAAGGAACAGTAACAGGAATTATATCGAACTCCTTCTGATTCCAGAAACGCCAAAAAAAGAAGAAACAGTGGGTGGAATTATATCGAACTCCTTTCAATTTTAGGAACGCCAAATATAAAGGAACACTAAATGCGAAGGAACAGTGGAAGCAATTATATCGAACTCCTTTCGGTTTCAGGAACGCTAAATGCGAAGGAACAGTAAGAGGAATTGTATCAAATTTCTTCTGATTTATGGAAAGCCAAATGCAAAGGAACAGTGAGCGGAATTGTATCGAATTCCTTCCGGTTTCAGGAACACCAAATGCGAAGGAATCGTGAGAGGGGTTGTATCAAACTCCTACCGATTACAGGAATGCAAAGTGCAAAGGAACAGAGAACGAAATTGTATTGAACCTTTTCCTTTTTGGAATTTATGTAAATTCATTTGATTCTTTGCTTTATCATGGAATTAACTTCTTGTTTTGTTTTTAAACAAATTTCAGGATGACAAATGATATAACAAATATGTCATAGATTTTATTATGAAACTTACATAGAGGTTAAAAGATTTCGTTCAATATTGACGGATTTAATCACGTGAAACATGAATGAAAAGAAATTAGTAAATAAATTTGCCAAAGTTAAATGGTTATAAATTCTCAAAAGACTGCTTTAACTGTATAGTTCTCATCAACGGAAAGTTTATTTCTAGTTCTATGAAAATATATTGTATTTAGCATTCTTTTCTCGATAAACACAATTACTAGGCATTTAGTTTCTTTCGTGTCAAGAGCAAAGTTCACTTTTTATTTCCGCATCTCTAATTTATTATTTCAGTTATAAAAGATACCATCAAATATAAAATAATTTGTGTTTCACCACAAGGTCGAATTGTGTGGTTTGCATAGAACCTTTTTTCTGTTAAACTTTTTATTCCATGGAGTTCGGTATTTTTGCTATTTTACTTTTTGATACTATATAAATGTTTACCTAAAGTATTTATACATAGGACATTGTTGTAACAGCACAATATTACAAATTATTGTGAATCTAAGTAGGAAAGGTCTTGGCTATTCAGGTTGCAATGAAAGACGTAACAAAAACCAATAGGCAATGTAACAATTAAAGGGTATTTGCCGTTAATGAAAAAAGACCAAAGCCTTATTCATATGAATATTTTGTATTGTGAATCATATATACAATAAATATAGTATAACAACATCATGTGATTGTTTGCATAAAAAAATATAGTCGGATCATGACCATTGAATGCCGATAAATATTAATTAAACAATCAATTAACATATAACATAATCATTATACATTAATAAGAATAAAACAGAAGTGAAAGCAAAAACTTGATTTCCCTATGTTGTATATGATTCTCTATTTTACTGCATACCCAAACTGTTTACCATTCTTAAAAGGGTTAACAATTTAAACAAACACGCTTTATATTCGATATTTTAATTGTTTGACTCAATAGTTCGAAGGAGAAGTGACTCGACACATGCCGTCAAGTCATTCGAGATGGCGAGTTACATAGTAGGTTCTACTAGATAAAATTATCATTTAAATGTATATTTTGATCTTTTTAAACAAATGCTTTTGATAAAAAGCTGCATAAAACATTAAAAAAACAAATTTCACATTGATAAGTCAATAAACATGTACTTTGCGGAAGTTATAATGCAAAAAAATCACGGAAATATTAATTGCGGAAGTTCATATTGTGGTTCAGGCAAATGGATATATTCATCTGTCCTCTTCGCTGAATTGTGTCGAAGTCTTATTCTTGTTAAATCATTTTTGTCATCATTCAATAGTGTTTTATTATTTTCTGTTCAAACTTATGAAATGTACCCGATGAAAAATAATACAGAAACCTGCTTAGTAGCCGAAACTAGGTTCTGAAAACTAAAATGTTGTTTTCCTTTTAGTATGAAAAAAAAAGTAAAATAACAGAAACACTGAACTCCGAGGAAAATTCAAAACGGAAAGTCTATAATTGAATGACAAATTCAAAAGCTCAAACACAACAAACGAATGAATAACAACTGTCATATTTCTGACTTGGTACAGGCATTTTCTTATGTAGAAAACGGTGGATTAAATCTGGGTTTATAACTAGCTTTATACACTCTATTAATGGCTACTTGTGAATAGTATAACGATTATTTGATTTTGATTTAATATTCAATCTTTGAATAAACAACTATACCTGAAGATATAATATCAATGCAGTTATGAATAAACATTTATGAAAATAAGTACAAGGCAATTCAGTTCGTATTCCAGAAAAGTCCTAGAATAGGGAAATGTCATTTTTAAAGTTACTTTTATATAGGGAGAAGAATAAATGACATAAGAGTAATGCCAAGTATGCAAAACTATTAGACATTCCTCAAAACTATTAGATATTTCCTAAAACTATCATACGATACTGATAGATGACGGGTAATACAATCAATTTCGTTGCGCGAATCATAATTGATACAATTTACTCATGTTGAACTATCATTCCTTTTCGAAAAATCATTTAAATCTCTAAATATTGTTACGGACATTGATTCGTGAACCTTCACACACTGATTCTGGACATGAAAGCGTCACTGCCTTGGGATATGTAAAAAAATGTTTCATTGGCCTTTGTAGTAATACATATTCGTATATGCATCGCAGCGTCATGCAAGAATATGGCGTTGTTGGCAGATGGATAAAATACTACATGATCTTTGGTATTATCCGCTTTTTGGTGTTGTTTTTTTTATGAAACTTTAGAATCTATTTTATCATACGCCATTTTCCCAGACATCCCATAGTAGAAATTATTACAATTTTCAAATGTAAAATTATTGATGGTAAAGTAAAATAACAAAAATACCAAACTCCGAGGAAAATTCAAAACGGAAAGTCCCTAATCAAATGGCAAAATCAAAAGCTCAAATACATCAGACGAATGGATAATAACTGTCATATAAGTTCTCTCCCTTGACTGTTTTTTGTCATTTTATATACAGTTGGAATGTGGTGAATTGCTTATCCGTTTTTCTTATTCGTTGAAAGTCATGATAAAATAATGAAAATCTAGTATTTCTGACATACAGAGAGCATGACAGATAGCTTGGCAAGGATTATGTATCATATCGTCTGCATTAAACCATTCGATCCCTTATCAGTATGTGTCCTTACCTTCAAGAAGGACACCATAATCTCTAAATATAAGGTTTATTCCGAATACTACCAAAATGTCATGTTCGAACTGTCAACAATATAAAACACAAGTCCATGCATTTTCAATATATGATAAAATTAGACACACGTTACTGAACTTAAACATGTCTAATTTGTCTCATATTTACATCAAAACTCTTTATTCATAAAATAAACCACCTGTAATAGAACTAAAAAAAGGTAAACTAAACATGGTCTGATTAAACTTGTGAATGCTTGTGCAGATATTTGAATAATAAATTTTCATTTTCGAAATTAAGTACTAATTTTTGTCCTCATTTTCCACAAAAAGATTTTACAAACGTAGTCTGATTTCCAAGCTTTGCAATTGAGTTTTTCGTTGAAAAATTTAACAGTTTTGCATGCATATCAGGAGATTCGTACCCTGTCGGAATATACTGAAAATGACATGACCAAAAAGAAAAACGACAAAAACAAAAACAAAAACAAACAAAATCTCTTTTTTCAAAGTGACTTTCACAGACAAATAATGTAACTAAATCAATTTTTATACATGATATGTATTGTTCGTCATTCTGTAGTGACATGTGGCTCCATCAAGTTCATACTCTGCTTCATAGACAAAAAAATCACAAATATTACAATTTTCTTAAGTTTAACTGAAAACACATATGTCACAATTAACCTATTAACAAAAGTCTCTTTATAGCAGAGTTGTAAGATTCGACCGGGCATAAATTAACTGATTGTAAAAATGCGCGTCTTGCGGATTCCTTATCGCCTAATAACTGTAGAGCGATTCCCAACAGATTATAAGCTCCTGCTCTAAAAATTTTAAATCTTAATAAATAACCTTCATCTATAACCAGTTGTAAACCTTGAATGGAATCTTGGCATTGTCTGACATCATTGAGATGATAATAACAAAGGAAATTAAGGAAATAAGCATACGCTGTAGATGAAAATACACAAATTTGATTCAATTGCTTCATTTGAAGTTCATCTGGTATTAGCGTAGAATTCTTTTCAAATAGTACATCGTCCACAACCAATGTTTTCAGCAAACACACCAAACTCTTTTCCTGAAATGTTTGCAGTTTTAGCAACTGGTAATGGATATCCGACAAAGACATCACGTAGCACAGTTTTTCGGGAGTACATTTTGATAAAGAATAACTTACGATGTATAAAGCTTTACTATATTGTTTTGTCTTATAGAAAAAAGTAGCAATCATCAGCCATCCAGATACAGCGTCATGATAGATATTATCTATGACAGTACTAAGACAGAATTTGTACTGTTTGTATTGGTATTTATTATTACTAAATGTACTAATGAGTGATACATACTGGGCATGTACTTGACACCACTTTGATATGAAGAATTTAAATATATCTTTTCTAAAAGACTCGGAAGATTGCTGACACAAAAATGTCTGTTTCATTTTTATATTGACTATATTCGATGGCGTGAATGTGAAAATAGCATTTGACAAACTCCATATATTGGATGAAAGTATTTTTTCAACTTCTTTTGAAAATAGTATATGCGGTTTGATGGGGAAATTCGAAATTGATAAATTAAAGTTAGATATTTGATCAGAAAATAAAATGCATCGCCAATTATAACTATGCAACATATATAGTTTTTCTAAAAGTATTTCACGAGCACGGCCCACAATTTTGTTTTCGAACATGTTGTTCTTTGGAATGAAGTAATGTAAGCAAACTGAGTGCTCAAAACAATAATCCAGCCTAATAAAACATCGCATAAAACAAGGAATAATGTAATAAGGTTTCCACACCGACTGTGGCAGTTCTTCAGATATCCAGAACACAATTGTTTTCAGGAAGTAAGATCAGAGTAAATCTGCACATTCGGAAAAGGTAGCTATTACATCTTTCAATACAATTTTTAATAGAGCATAGCATAGTAGTTTAGTGTGTGTAAAGGTATTAATTAGAAATTTTTCACCAACTGAAAAAAATATTCGCCATTCTAGGTCTTCTTTTGGTGAGCCCTTAACTCCGATCGGTACAAAACGTACTCCGTGTTTTATAATACTTTGTTTGACATTATGACTCGGCCATGAGTTATTTGATCTTGTGATCCACTGTCCTGCAGGAGACACCCACGTGTTACAATGTAAGCAACAAGCTAAGTCAAAATATCCTGTCGGGTCAGATATACAGGGTCCATGAATCGTGCTTAGATTATTATGAAATGAGTTGACGTTTAGTTTTTTATATAATGTACTCGAAAAATAATGTTTACCATTTTGTTCTTCACATTGTTTTAAAACACTCCGAAATTTGCAGTAATCAAGTTTCATCTGAGCATAACCAGGTTTAACGTCGTCTCTATCCATTAAAAAATATGTTATACTTGGATTAAACTGTAGTTTTAAATCTTCATAAACTTCTAAGGTTCTTGATACATTCATTACGTCTAAATCACTGCCTCGAATATCGAGTCCTTCCCCTAAGCTTCCACTTGTTATAATTGTTTCTTCCTTGTTACTATGTAAATTGTCCCTGACAGCGTTCATCAATCTAATTTGTTTAACATGATATTCTGAGCCTACTATATGTTGACATAGATAGCGATACAGTGCTATTGATATGTTTGGTGTTACAGTGTCTGTAATTAGACCAAATGTAATGAAAACTGTTTATCAAAGTAAATACATTTTTACATGACACACAGATCAAATTTTATTCAAAATGTAAACATTGATAATAATGCATTCGAATAACAATGTTTATTATTATGTTCTTCACACTGTATTATGTCTTTGTTCCCATGACAACTAACGTGAATTGTGTATGTATACGATATGTAACATTTAAACAAACAAATCATGTTATGTATAAAATAGGTTAACTTAAGCGAAAAAATGTATACTTGTGAAAAGCAAGACCGAATATGTTAATAACCTGCAGAATTAAATAAACTCTGAACGTAGCAAGACCGAGTATGTTGACAACCTGTGGAATTAAATAAACTCTGAATGGAGCAAAACGGAGTTTGTTGATAACCTGTGGGATTAGATGAACTCTGAACGGAGCAAGACCGAATATGTTGATAAACTGTAGGATTAAATAAACTCTGAACGTAGCAAAACCGAGTATGTTGATTACCAGCAGCCGGTTGTACGAACGTGTCATTAGGCTAATGAGTCATTAAGTCTTCATTAACCTAATGCATCATAAAGGCTAAATGAAAACTTAATGACCCATTAGGCTAATGCAACGTTCGTACAACCGGCTGCAGTGGGATTAAATAAACTCTGAAAGCAGCAAGACAAAGTATGTTGATACCTGTTGGATTAAATAAACTCTGAATTGAGCAAGACCGAATATGTTGATAACATGTGGGATTAAATAAACTCTGAATGGAGCAAGACCGAGTATGTTGATAACATGTGGGATTAGATAAACTCTGAAAATAGCAAGACGGAGTATGTTGATAACCTATCGTTTAATCCTTTCTAACCGATTTCGCGGCGATTTAAATACGCGATTCTCAAATTTACTTGATGTAGATAGATAAGGGAAAATCCAAGTTTTACATATTCGCGACCATTTATAATCGCGTTATTTTTCTACTCGCAAAAGTTGCGAAAATAAGTTGGTTTACAGTATAAACAAGAAAAAGTGGTGTGCGTGCCAATGAGAGAACTCTCCATCCAAATCACAATGGGTAAACAGTAAACAATTATAGGTCAAAGTACGGCCTTCAACACGGAGCCTTGGCTCACACCGAACAGAAATGGCCCCAAAATGACTAGTGTAACTATTCAAACAGGAAAACCAACGGTCTAATCTATATAAAAAAACCTTACACGCCAATCATGCTTCTTTGGCACTCATACCAAATCTTCTTATTCCTGTTCATTCAAAAATACATAAGAGAGAAAACATGCATTTGAAATAAAACGGTAACAAATATGGAATTACAGTGATTTTGGGCAAAAATATTAACACATATTAATCAGATAATTGATTGCTTATGTCTTTACTATTTGTTGCAAAAAAACAAACGTCATGTCCATGTTTTAATTAAAAGTAAAACACCTATTTAGGTTGCAGTCTTGTACTTGATTGCTCCATAGGCTTACATGCAAAACAGCAGATTTCTGATTTTTTTCCAAAAAAAAATGCTGCATAAACAAAAATTTCATCTACATATCATGTATATAGTAATTTGAAATCGTAATATAATTGGGAAAAAGTAGGTCATGCCACGAAGAATAAAAAGTAAGAAACCCTAAAGTCAAAACGACTTTTTTCTACTTTCTTGTTGCTGTTTTTACGCAGTTGCACCACTTCCAGTGAATATGATATCCTTCCACTTTCCTGATTTGATATTCCAAAAAAGATACAATATTTTTTTATGTTTCAATTCTGAATAAACTTTTGATAAAACAGAAAAAATTGAGTCCAGAATGTTTTTGTTTTTTTTTTTAAATTGACTTTTATTTCATTCCATGTTTTGACATGCACCGGAAACTGGAGTTGTAATACAAGACTGGTACCTTTAGACTAAAAATGTAAACCAGAACTCCAATCAATTGAGGAACAGATGTATGTTAAATGGTTTGTTACTAACCCCCTATTGGTTCAAATAGGGTAAATAAAATCCATAGCAATTTTATGTTTGCCCTTTTTTAATAATGTGTTCAATAAGAATTAATGTTCCGTAATAACGTTACCATGGTTACACGTGAGAACTAAGTGATCAGTCATACCCATGTGTATTTTGAAACACAACAAATAGGCCCATACGGAAATGTTTTCCCAAAACCTTAATATTGTGTTTTGATTTAAACTAGGAAATTGCTATTTTCCATTGTTTAATATCTATGTAATGTTTCCCTTAGTTTGGTTCTAGAAGACTTTGCATGGAATTGTCTGAGACAGGCACTTAAGGCTGTTCGCCTCTTTTGTTTTTGAATTTTTGTCAGAGATTCGGATTCCTCTGGTTTTATCCATGTAGTACAATTTAAAAAAAAATCCCTGCTAACAACTACATTTCTCTTCATAATTTTATTCCATATAGTTAATAGTCAAAAGTACCAGGCTTCTAATTTAATACACCAGATGCGCGTTTTGTCTACATAAGACTCATCAGTGACGCTCAGATCAAAATAGTTGTAAAGCCAAACAAGTACAAAGTTGAAGAGAATTGATGACCCAAATTTCAAAAAGTTGTGCCAAATACGGCTAAGGTTATTTACGCCTGGGATAAGAAAATCTTAAGTATTTCGAATAATTCATACTTTTGCAAACAGAAAACTTTTAAAAATGACCATATAATTCATATAAAGAGCCATATATGAAAATCCTATAAAATCCTTGTCATTTTTTCTCAGTTTTTGAAAGAATTTTCAAATATTCCTCTTTAAACTATATAAAATAAAATTGTGTTAAATGAATGAAAAATCTAGAAAGTTATTTCACGCCAAATTTGAATGGCTTATATATCGAAAACAAGCATTCGGACCCTTTATTTTTTTCTACTTATTTAGTTCCTTTATTTATATAATACCAATTCAAAAAAATCTTTTAAAAAGCTTGTTATTTTAAAACAGAGTAGCATACATACTTAATGCAAACGTTGGTTGTTTGATTTATCAGCGATGATTGATTTGACTTTTTTCATTTTCCTTGTGAAAACAGAAACTAATGATACAAGAAAATAAAACATTTTTCACATTTTAATAAAGAACGTCATTCAGATATTCGAGGACTCATTTCCCGTTGAACTATAATTATAATGAATTTGATAAATGGTCAGTTGATAAGTAACTCGGTCAGTTTATTGGTCTGTTGAAAGTTAACCCAAGTTTACTGTCTTCTATTTATATCTAAAGATTATAAGGACACATATATCATTGTCTTAATTTGATATTTAAAGATTTTTAAACTTTAACAAGACATTGATATTTTATTTCTTCAAAGCAAATAATCTGCTTTGTGTTTGTATAGCTTTACTCATTGACAGGAACGCCAAATGCGAAGGAACAGCAAGCGGAATTGTATCGAACTCCTTCCGATTCCAGGAACGTGAAACACGATGGAACAGTGAGAGGAATTGTATCAAACTTCTTCTGGTTCCAGGAACACCAAATACAAAGGAACGGTGAGAGGAATTGTATCAAACTCCTTCCGTCTTCAGGCACGCCAAATGCGAAGAAACTATTAGAGGAATTGTATCAAACTGCTACCGATTTCATGAACGCCAAACGCAAAGAAACAGTGAGCGGAATTGTATTGAACTCCTTCCGATTCCAGGAACACCAAATGCAAAGGAACAGTTTGAATAATTATATCGAACTCCTTCTGATTCCAGGAACGCCAAATGCGAATTAACAGTGAGCGGAATTGTTTCGAACTTCAACTGATTCCAGAAACGCCGAAAGGCAAAGGAACAGTGCAAAGGAACAGTGAGAGGAATATTATCGAACTCCTTTTGATTCCAGGAACACAAAATGATAATGAACAGTGAGAGGTATTGTCTTGAACTCCTGCTGATTCCAGGAACACCAAATACTAAGGAACAGTTAGATGAATTGTATCGAACTCCTTCTGATTCCAGGAACGCCGAAAGGCAAAGGAACAATGAGCGGAACTGTATCGAAGTCCATCTGATTCCAGGAACGACAAATACAAAGCAGCAGTAAGAGGAATTGTATCGAATTTCTGCTGATTCCAAAAAAGCCGAAAGGCAAAGGAACAGTGAGAGGAATATTATCGAACTCCTTCTGATTCCAGAAACACTAAATGCTTAGGAACAGTTATACAAATTGCATAGAACTCCTATCGATTCCAGGAACACCAAGTGCAAAGGAACAGTGTGAGGAGTTGTATCGAACTTCTTTCGATTCTTAATACTTATTTCCGACCTACTGCAATTTCTTTAAGGGAAAATCCTAAATGATAATTATTAATACCTATCTTTACTGCCCCTGTTTCTTGATTTCGTTTCATTGTCGACGTTGATATTATTTTGGAAATCTGGTCAAGAACTTTTCAACATGTTGAGGTATAAAAAAAAAATCAACTGGAAAGACTTATTCTATACAAATACATCATGCTTACAAGGGGTATTGGACAAAAAATCTGGTTGAGAATAAACAAATTTCCAGAACCGTTAGGTAACTTTTTACAAATTACTCAAAACTGGCCAGTAACGTGCACCATGAACAGACTGATTTCCTATATTACTTTAAGAAAACAAAAAATCAGCGTAATAACCAAGTGATGCCATTGATGTGTTAATATAAGTAAAATATGTATAAACTAAAACAATTGTTTACCTGACCATCAAGTTAAAACAAGTTTGAATTAGCTTAATATGCTAACAATAATAAAAATGGTGTCTAGATCTTTGACATTGAGATATTGGGTTTATATATATGTATTTGTAGGAAAAAACTAACAGATAAAAAAAAAAGGGGGGGGGGAGTAACAATGAAAATGAATTATGTTATGTTAAGTATTCTTTACACAGAAAATAATTACTGACCATTTAGTTTCTTCCGTGTTTTGTTTTAGTGTAAAGTTCACTTTTTATTTCCGCAGCTCTATTTGTTTTATCAAATGACTGTATGACTGACTTGATGGAGTGTCTTGCTTCCTTTCAGTTTTATTCAGAGAACTTAAACATTTGACTCTTGAATAAACCGTTGTTCATCTTGAAATGGTAAACCTATTTACTATATATTAAGATTCTAAAGATTCTTCAAATTGTGTAGTAACATTTTACAAATTAATCCAAACCGGTCAGAACCGTGCACCATGAACATACTGATTTTCTATATAACTTTAAGAAAACAAAGATCAGCGTAATAATGCATAGATAAATTGAATGATACCATTGATACATAAGGATTTGTAAAAATATATAAATAAAAGTTATTGTTTACCTTCCATCTTGTTAGCCTGTTGTGGGTTAAGTACAAAATATATGTATCTACTTGAAATCTACTTTATTTTATTTCCGATGAAACTTTTCATTTATACACACGTAATGCTATATTTGAGTCATTATAAATGTTGTGAATATAAAAGATACGATAAAATATAAAACAATTGCTGTATCACCAAAGGGTCGAATTACGGTGTGAATATTTTTTTTCCCTGTTAAATGTTGATGCTATACAAAGGTTTCGTCAGCAGTCCACAAATATTTGTTTAAAGTATTATACATTGGACATTGTTTTTAACAGCAAACCATAAAACATAACTAGAAATCGGAGTAGAAAAGGTCTTGGCTATGAAGATTTCAACGAAAGACGTAAAGATAATAGACAATGTTCCAATTGAAGAGTATATGCCGTTACTGGAAAATAGATCAACGCCTAATTGCTAGAACAATTGTTCGCTATGTATCTTATAATGGTGTACTATAGTATAACAACATCACATGACTGTTCGCATGTAAGAAACATAGTCGGATCATGACCAATTGAATGTTGATAGATATCAATTAAACAATCAATTAACATATAACATAAGTATTATACACAAATAAGTATGAAACAGTTTTTGAAGCAAAAACTTTATTTTCACTGTGTGATACTTATATGATTGTCTATTTCACTGCATAGCCAAACGTTTTATCGTTTTATAAAAAGCTTAACAATTTAAACAAACAAGTTTTGTATTCAAAAGCTTCATTGTTTGGCTTTAAACAGGCGGAACTCGATAGTTTGAAGTCGAAGTGACTCGACACAAGCCTTTAAGTCATTCGAGATGGTGGGTTACATACTTGGTTTTACTGGGCAAATCCATCATTTCGATCTTTTTCATCACATTTAAAACACATGCTTTTAATGAAAAGCTACAGAAAACATTAAAAATAAATGTTCACAATGATAAGTTAAGTCACCTGACAAACGTGAGTTCCCACTCAAAAAATGTCATTAATATGTAGACATGTCTGGCATTTTCTTATGTAGAAAATTGTGAATTAAACCTTGGTTGATAGCTAGCTAATACACTCTATTAATGGCTACTTGTGAATAGTATTTTGATTTTTTTATTATGATATAAAACATATCTTATGTTATTTATTTCAAATAAATCAGTCTTGGAGTTACTTTTTAAAACATTTTGAAAAAACTATTGATTGAAGTTGAAATGATAGGACATATTTTTAAGTGGGAACTCACTTTTGTCAACTGACTGTACATGTACGCTGCAGAAGTTATATAGAATAAAATCAAGGAAATATAAATGGTGGAAGTTAGTATATATGGATATATTCATCTGTCCTCTCTGCTGAAATGTGTTGAAGTCTTAATTTTGTTTTTATTTTTGTCATCACTCAATTGGTTTTTTTTTTAATATTTTACCTTTCAAACTTGTGAAATATACCCGATAAAATAATACAGAAACCTGCTTATAAGCCGAAATTAGGTTCTAAAATATTGAATGCTGTACGACGGTCGCATCAAATGTGTGAACAAAACAAACAGATATAGTAATTAAAATTGTTACAAATAGGGGTACAACAGTTACACCATGTGTGTTATATTCTTAATCATTATTAGACAACAAACATATGTATAAACAAAGAAAAACAAAATGGCATATAGACATAGCACATTAGCAAAATTAAAAGACGGTTGCGGGATTTTCTCGCTGAGTAGAAGACCCATTGATGGCCTTGGTCTGTTTTTGCTGTTTAGTAGGGTTGTTGTCTCTTTTGACACATTCCTCGTTTTCAATCTCTAATCTATTTACAAACGTGGTCTGATTTTCCAACATTTTGAGTTTTTTCATTGAATAATTTGACATTTTTGAATGCATATTAGGAGACGCGTATCTTGTCGGAACATACTGAAAATGCCATGACAAAAAAGAAAAACGACCAAATAAAAACAAAACATAAAACAAAAACAAAAACAAAAACAAAAATAAACAAACAATATCTGTTTATTTGAAGTGACTTTCAGGAAAAAAAATCATGTAACTCAATCAATATTTATATATGATCTGTATTGTTCGTCATTCTGTAGTGACAAGTTGCTCCATCAAGGTAATTTGATACTTTTTCCAGGTAGAATTATATATTGAACCCGTTTAATGAAATTTAATTGTGCCTCATAGACAATTATTATCACAATTATCTCAATTTCCGAAGGTCAAATGAGTACACATATGTCACATTTAACCTATTAATGAAAGTCTCTTTGCCGCAGAATTGCGAAATTCGGACGGGTATGATTTAACTGATTGTAAAAATGCGTGTCTTGCGGATTCCTTATCGCCTAGTAACTGTAGAGCGATTCCCAACAGATTATAAGCTCCAGTTTTTAAATATGGAGATGCCATTAAATAACCTTCATCTATAACCAGTTGTAAACCTTGGAGGGAATATTGGCATTGTCTGACATCATTGAGATGATAATAAATTACAAAGGCAATTAAGGAAATAAGCATACGCTGTAGATTGAAATACACACACGTTATTCAATTGGTTTATTTGAAGTTCATCTGGTAATAACGTAGAATTCTCATCAAATAGTACATAGCCCACAACCAATGTTTTCAGAAAATATACCAAATTCTTTTTCTGTAATGTTCGCTGTATTAACAACTGGAGATGGATATCCGAAAACGTCATCGAGTGGCAGAGAATTTCGGGAGTACATTTCGATAAAGAATATCTGACGATGTATAAAGCTTTACTGTACTGGTTTGTCTTATAGAAAAGAGAAGCAACCATCAGCCATCCAGATACAGCGTCATGATAGATATTTTCTATGACAAAACTAAGACAGGATTTGTACTGTTTGTATTGGTACTTAGTATTACGTAATGTACTCATGAGTCGAACACGCTGGGCATGAACATGACGGTACTTTGACATGTTGAATTTATATACGTCTTCAATAGAAGACTTAGAAGACCGACGACTCGAAAATGTCTGTATCATCCTAATATTCATTATATTTGGTGGCTTGAATGTTAAGGTAGGATTTGCAGAAAGGAATAACTTGGATGAAAGTATTTTTTCTACTTCTTTTGAATAAAGTGCATGCGGTTCGATGGAGAAATTCCAAATAGATAAATTAAAGATAGATATTTGATCAGAAAATAAAATGCATCGCCAATTATAACTATGCAACATATATAGTTTTTCTAAAAGTATTGTACGAGCATGGCCCACAATTTTGTTTTCGAACATGTTGTTCTCCGGAATGAAGTAATGTAAGCAAACTGAGTGCTCAACACAATAAACCAGCCTGCTGAAACATCGCATAAAACAAGGAATAATGTAATAAGGTTTCCATACGGAATGTGGCAGTTCTTCAGATATCCAGAACAAAATTGTTTTCAGGAAGTAAGAACAGAGTAAATCTTTACATTCGGAGAAAGTAGATATTACATCTTTCAATATAATTTTTAAGAGGGCATAGCACAGTAGTTGAGTGTGTGTAAAGGTATTAATTAGAATTTTTTCACCAACTGAAAAAGATATTCGCCATTATATTTTCTTTTGGTGAGCCCTTAACTCCGATTGGTACAAAAAGTACTCCGTGATTTATAATACTTTGTTTGACATTATGACTCGGCCATGAATTGTTTGATTTTGTGATCCACTGCCCTGCAGGAGATACCCACGTGTTACAATGTAAACAACAAGCTTAGTCCAAATATCCTGTCGGGTCAGATATACAGGGTCCATGAATCGTACTTAGATTAGCTTTGTTGACGTGCAGTTGTTTATATAATGTACTCGAAAAATAATATTCACCATTTTGTTGTTCACATTGTTTTAAATCACTCCGAAATTCGCAATGATCTAGTTTCAACTGCGCATAACCAGGTTTAACATCGTCTATTTCCATTGAAAAATATATTTTATTTGGATTAAACTGGAGTTTTTCATCTTCATAAACCTCTAAGGTTCTTGATACATACATTATATCTAAATCACTGCCTCGCATATCAAGTCGTTCACCAAAACTTCCACTTGTTATAGTTGTTTCTTTCTTGTTACTTTGTAAAGTGTCCCTGACAGCGTTCATCAATCTAATTTGTTTAACTTGATCTTCTGAGCCTACTATATGTTGACACAGATAACGATACAGTGCAATTGATATATTTGGTGTTATAGTGTCTGTAATAAGAAAAAATAAAATGAAAACTGTGAATAAAAAAGTACTATTAATTTAAAGTAAATACATTTTACATGACACACAGATTACACTTTATTCAAAATGTAAACAAAGATAATGATACAGTGCTATTGATATGTTTGGTGTTACAGTGTCTGTAGTAAGAAAACATGAATCAAAAACTGTGAAAAAAAAAAGTTCATTTTACTATTAAACATTTGTTAAAGTAAATATTTTAAAAAATAATTTAGGGTTCGTATAAGGTGAAGAAAACACGTCATTGAAATGCGACTGCAATACACATTCTGAGGTCACGCAGGTTCATACAACACTCGACAACGTGCCAATGAGACAACTCTTTATCCAAGTCACGTGAACCATTATAGGTAAAAGTACGGCCTTCAACACGGAGCCTTGGCTCACACCAAACAGAAAGCTAAATGTTTCATCTTACACGCCACTCATGCTGCATTTGCACTCATACCAAATCTTCCTAATTCTATTCATTCAAAAATACATAAGAGAGAAAACATGCATTTGAAATAAAACGGTAACATATATGGAATTCCAGTTATTTTGGGCAGAATTGTGATACATATAATTTAGATAATTGATTTCTTATGTCTTTACTATTTGTTGCAAAAAAATAAACGTCATGTCATTGTTTGAATTCAAAGCAATACAAACCCAGTTAGACTGCAGTCTTGTAATTGACTGCTCCATAGGCTTACATGCAAAACAGCTGATCATTGAAATTTTTTAGAAAATAAAATGCTTAATACAATTTCTTTTTTTGTATATATCATGTATGTAGCAATACGAAATTTTGATTTAATGGGGGAAATGTGGGTCATGCCTCGAAGAATAAAGGGTTAGGAAACCCTGAAGTCGAAACCACTACTCCTGCTTGCTGTTTTTACTAAATCGCACCACTTCAAGTAAACATGATATTCTTCCACTTTCCTGGTCTGATATAAAAAAAAAGATGCAATATTCTTTTTTAATCTAAACAGATGTTTCAAATCAGAATCAACTTTTAATCAAACAGAATAAAAATAGTCCAGAATGTTTGTTTTTTTTTCAGAAAAATATGGACTTTTATGTCACTTCATGAACCGGAAACTGAAGTTGTAATACACGACTGGTACCTTTAGACTTAAAATGTAAACAAGAACTCCAATCACTTAAAAAACTGATATAGTTTGTTTCTGAACCCTTACTGGTCCATATATGGTAGAATAAAATCTATAGCGATGTTATGTTTGCCGTTTTTTAATGATGTGTTCATAAAGAATTGAAGTTCCGTAATAACATTTTCATATTAACTAGTGTTCAGTCATACCCATAAATGTGTATTTTCAAAAACAAAAAATTGTCACATACGGAAGTGATTTTCCAAAAATTTAATATTCTGATTTGAAGTAAACTACGAAATTGCCATTTTTCAATTATTTGTTTTTAATATTTGAAGATTCTCTACGTTGCATATTTATGTAATTTTTCCTTTATTTCGGTTCGGGTTGACTTTACGTGGATTCGTCGGAGACATGCACTGAAGAAGGTAGACCTTGGTTAAGGGAAAAAACTCTTAAAATCATCAATACGTTTAGTCAACTGTTTTCATAATATATATTAAGCTTGTAGGGTCCATAGATTATTTCAAATCTGTTTCAGGTAAATGCATAAAATACATTGATGAAACTTGACTTTAAAACGTATAACTGATTGAAAGAGATATCTCTCTGAACCAAAGTATACCCCTCTTAATGCAAACGTTTGCTGAATGATTTATCAGCAATGTAAAATTGACTTCCTTTCATTTTCCTTGTGAAAACAGAAATTTATGATACAAGGAAATAAAACATTTATCACATAAATCAATGGCATCATTCAGATATTCGAGGACTCATTTCGTGTCCTATTGAGCTATAATTGTGATGAATTTAAAAATAGTCGAATGATAAGTAACTCGGTCAGTTTATTGGTCTGTTGAGAGTATATCTGATTTTATGATGTATCCTTTTGTTTATTTCGTGGAAACTTCTTGTTTTTTTCTTTGAAATATCTTTCAGGACAATTATGTTACTGATAGACATTACACAAGTATTTCTACTTCTATGGTAAATTTTTTTTTTTCATTTACTTCGTATTTCAAAGGTTTATACGATGTAAAAGAAGATATGTATGAAAGAAAAAAGTACAATAACAACAAAAAAAACAGGAAAAGCCTAAACGGAAAGTTCCTATGCAAATGGCAAAATCAAAAACTCAAACACATCAAGCGAATAGATTAAAACTGTCACATTCCTTAAATTCGATTATATTGACAACGATGTGTAAACAAAACAAAAGGACATTATGAGTAAAAATGTAAAAAAACATGGGAACAGTAATCAACATTATGTTAAAATCTTAATGACTAACATTACTCAGGTTTTTGATTATATTCATGGGTATGCAACATAATCAGTTTTACTAACGAATTTACCATTGACGTTAAAGTTTTCTTTTAGTATTGACGGATGAATAAGAAATAAGTTAATAAATTTGCCAAAGTTATATGGTAATACATTCTCAAAGGCCTGGGTTAACTGTATATTACTCATCAACGGAAAGGTTATTTCTAGTTCTATGAAAATATATTGTATTTAACATTCTCTACTCAGAAAACAAATGCTTATCATTTACTTTCTTTCGTGTTCATGTAATGTTTTAGTGCAAAGTTCAATTTTTATTTCCAAATCTCCTTTTTTTAATGACTGTATGGGTGATTTGATAGAGTCCGTTGTTGCTTTTCAGAGAACTTAGACATTTAACTCTTGAATTTATCATTGTTCATCTTGAAATAGTGAACCTATTTATTATAAACACACATTCCAAAAAAATGCTACAAATTGTGTAGTAACTTTTTACAAATTACTCCAAACCGACCAGTATCGTGCACCATGAACATACTGATTTCCTATATAACTTTAAGAAAACAAAGATCAGCGTTATAAGGCATAGATACACCAAATGGTGCCCTTGATATGTTAAGATTTGTAAAAATATTAATACAAGTAATTGTTTACCTTCCATCTTGTTAGCCTGTTGTGTGTCAAGTGCGAAATATGTTTCTATTTTAGCTTCCTTTCCGATGAAACTTTTCATTTACACACGCGTAAAGCTGTGTTTGAGTCATTATACATGTTGTGAATATAAAAGATACGATCAAATATAAAACAATTGCTGTATCACCAAAGGGTTGAATGAAGTTGTAAATACTTTTTTTTTATGTTAAACTTTTATGCTTTGCAAAGGTTTCGTCAGCAGTTCACAAATATTTGTTTAACGTATTATACATTGGACATTGTTGTAAAAGCACAACATTACAAATGACTATAAATCTAAGTAGAAAAGGTCTTGGCTATTAAGATTTCAATGAAAGACGTAACAAAAACAATAGATAATGTACCAATTGAAAAGAATTGGCCGTAACTGAAAAATAGACCAACGCCTAATTGCTAAGACAATTGTTTCAGGAACACCAAATACGATGGAACAGTGAGAGGAATTGTTTCAAACTCCTTTCGGTTTCAGGAACGCCAAATTCTAAGGAACAGCAACAGGAATTGTATCGAACTCCTTCCTGTTTCAGGAACGCCAAATGCGGAGAAACCGTTAGAGGAATTGCATTAAACTCCTTTAATTACTGGAACGCCAGATACAAAGGAACAATGAGAGGAATTGTATTGAACTCCTTCCTGTTTCAGGAACACCAAATGCGGTGAAACCGTTAGAGGAATTCTATTGAACTCCTTCTGTAATGTTGTCATTTTAGTAATATAGTTAACATTGCCATCAAAGCGCGAGTTTTGGTTAGCCACAAAACCAGGTTCAACAATTTTTTTCTTAAAATGTCCTGTACCAAGTCAGGAAAATGGCAGTTGTTATCTTTTAGTTAGATTCTATGTATATTGCCTTGTTGTTTGTTTTTGTTGCAATTCAGTGTTTCTGTTGTTTCGTTGTTTTCCGCTTATAGTTGATGTATTTCCCTCTATTTTAGTTTATTACCCGGATTTGTTTCCTCTCAATCGATTTATGACTTTTGAAAAGCGGTATACTTATTTATTCAAGAACGCCAAATGCAAAGGACAGGGTGAGGAATTGTATTGAATTTCTTCTGATTCCAGGAACGCCAAATGGAATGGACAGTGAGAGGAGTTGTATTAAATTCCTTATTGGAATTTATGTTTCTTTCTAGTTCTATGAAAACATATTGTATTTAACATTCTTTTCTCAATAAACACAATAACTATGCATTTCGTTTCTTCCGTGTTAAGTGTAAAGTTCACTTTTTATATCCGCATCTCTATTTTTTTTTCTTTAAGTTTTATTGAGAGAACTTAGACATATAACTCTTGAATTAACCTATTTACTATTAGTATATATACATATATATATATGTGAGTGTGTGTATATTGTACTAAACGCCTTTGAGAAAAGTCTAACTATTTAACAAAATGTGTAGCAACATTTTACAAATAACTTCAAACCGGCCAATATCGCGCACAAAGAGCAGACAGACTCTCTATACAACTTTAAGAAAACAGAGATCAAAGTTATAAGGCATAGATAAATCGAAAGATGCCCTTGATATGTTAACAATTATTTTGTAAATATGTATAGACTAAAGTAATTATTTACCTTCCATCTTGTTAGTCTGTTGTGGGTTAAGTGCGAAATATGCATCTACTTAAAATTTACTTTCGTTTCCTTTTCGCTGGAAATTTTCCATTTACACATACGTTATGCTATGTTTGAGTCATTATAAATGTTGCGAATATAAAATATACGATCAAATATAAAACAATGTGATCACCACAGGGCGAAATTAATGTGTTGTTTGCATAAAACTGTTTTTATGTTAAACTTAGATTTTCCTTTGAGTTCGGTATTTTTGCTATTTTACTTTTTGATTGATTGATTGTTGGTTGTGTAACGTTCAGTGGCAAGTATTTCATGCGTTTTCAGGACAAGAACAAATTTTCAATAGCGTGGCACTCTCTTTACACGAGTCATTGGATTTAACGCCCAAATCTGACCGGACATGGCTGCAAATGTGTACATCCCGCACAGCCAGACGGACGCCACACTTTGGCGAGGGTCTAACTGCCGGTCAGAGGAAGACCAATGGTGACCATACTTCTCTATCTCGTTACCATTTAGGGGTAATTTTACTTTTTGATACTATATAAGTCTTCATTTAAAGTATTTATACATGGAAAATCGTTGTAACGGCACAGCATTACAAATAATTGTAAAACTAAGTAGGAAAGATCTTGGCTATTAAGATTTCAATGAAAGATAATAAAAAAAAAAACAATAGACGATGTACCAATTAAAGAGTATTCACCCTTATTATAAAATAGACCAAAGCCTATTGCTAGGAATTGCTAAGAAACATCAATGACGAAATATCAACTTACAAGTAAATAATTTAATTTGAATATAAGTTTTAGTAAGTTATGAATCAGATCTGGTAATTTGAGTCAAATCGATGATTATTAATTTACTGTCATTGCCTCTTAAACATATAACATAAGTATTATCCATTTATAAGAATATAACAATTTTGAAAGATAAAACATTATTTCCCTATTTGGTATATGATTCTCTATTTTACTGCTACCCAAGACTTCAAGTCATTCGAGATGGCGAGTTACATGTTAAGTGCTACTAAGTAACACCATCACTTAAATGTTTATTTCGATCTGTTTCATCACTTCTAAAAACAAATGTTTTTTATCAAAAATCTACAGAAAAAAAAAACAAATGTTCACAAATACAAGTACGTTGAAGAAGTTATGATAGAATAAAATCAGGGAAATATAAATTGTGGGAAAGTAAAATCACAAAAATACTCCGAGGAAAATTGAAAACGGAAAGTCCCTAATCAAATGGCAAAATCAAAAACCAAACACATCAAATGAATGGAATACAACTGTCATATTCCTGACATGGTACAGGCATTCTCTAATGCAGACAATGGTGGGTTAAGCAAGGTTTTATAGCTATCTTAACCTCTTACTTATATGACAGTCGTTTACAATTCCATTATAATTTACAACGATGTGTGAACAAAACAAACGAACATTATAGGCAAAGATGTCAAAAAATGGGTGAACAGTAGTCAACATTGTGTTATAATCCTAGTGACTTACATTATTTAGGTTTTTGATAATATTCATGGGAATGCAACATATTCAGTTTTGAACGCCAGTTTTATTAACAAGTTCACCATTGAAGTGAACATTTTCTTTTTGTATTGACGGACTTAATCACGTGAAACATGATGGAAAAAGAAATTAGTAAATAAAATTTGCAACAGTTAGATGGTAATACATTATCAAAGGACTGGGTTAACTGTATAGTATTCGTCAACGGAAAGTTTATTTCTAGTTCATTGAAAATATATTGTATTAACATTATCTACTCAGAAAACAATTTAGTTTCTTCCGTGTTCATGTAATGTTCTAGTGCAAAGTTTAATTTTTATTTCCAATTCTCTACTCTTTCTTTAAATGACTGTATGGGTGATTTGATGGAGTGTCTTGCTACCTTTCAGTTTTATTCAGAGAACTTAAACATTTGACTCTTGAATAAACCGTTGTTCATCTTGAAATGGTGAACCTATTTACTATAAACTAAAATTCTAAAGATTTTTCAAATTGTGTAGTTACATTTTACAAATTACTCCAAACCGGCCGGACTCGTGCACCATGAACATACCGATTTCTTTTATAACTTTAAGTAAACAAAGATCAGCGTAATAATACATAGATAAATCGAATGATGCCATTGATACATAAGGATTTCTAAAAATATATAAATAAAAGTTATTGTTTACCTTCCATCTTGTTAGTCTGTTGTGGTTTAAGTGCGAAATATGTATCTACTTAAAATCTACTTTCGTTTCCTTTTCAGATGAAACTTTTCATTTACAACTACGTAATTCTATGTTTGAGTCATTATAAATGTTGTGAATATAAAAGATACGATCAAATATAAAACAATGGCTGCATCACCACAAGGGTCGAATTAATGTATGATTTTTTTGTTGTTAAAATTTGATGCTATACAAAGGTTTCGTCAGCAGTTCACTAGAATTTGTTTAAAGATTTATACATGGGACATTGTTGTAACAACACACTATTACAAATAACTATAAATCTAAGTAGGAACGGTCTTGGCTATTCAGATTGCAATGAAAGACGGAACAAAAACAAATAGATCATGTACCAATTGAAGGGTATTTGCCGTTATTTAAAAATAGACCAAAGTCTAATTTCTAGGACTATTTTTACTGCGCATCATATATAATCGATAACTATAGTATAACAACATCACGTGACTGTTCGCATGAAAGAAACATAGTCGGGTTATGACCAATTGAATACTTATAGATATCAATTAATCCATCAATTAACATATAACATAAGTATTATACATAAATAAAGATATAACACTTTATGTTCCCTTTGTTATACATATATGACTCTCTATTTCACTGCATACCCGAACGTTTTATAGTTTTCTAAAAAAGCTAAACAATTTAAAAAGTAAAATCACAAAAATAAGGAACATCGAAGAAAATTCAAAAAGGAAAGTCTCTAATCAAATGGCAAAATCAAAAGCTCAAAAATATCAAACGAATGGACAACAAGCGTCGTATTCGATGTTTTAATTGTTTCGCTATAAACAGGCGGAACTCGATAGTTCGAAGTCGAAGCTACTCATGTTACTCGACACAAGCCTTTAAGTCATTCGAGATGGTGGGTTACATGTTTGGTTCTACTAGTAAATCCATCACTCAAATGTATATTTCGATCTTTTTTATCTCTTGTAAAACAAATGCTTTCGATAAAAAGCTACAGATAACATTAAAAACAAATGCCCACAATGATAAGTCAATATACTTGTACTTTGCAGAAGTTGTAGAATTAAATCAGGGAAATATTAATTACGGAAGCTAGTATATGTGGATATATTCATCTGTCCTTTTCGCTGAAATGTGTTGAGGTCTTAATTTTGTTATTATTTTTGTCATCATTCAATAGTGCTTTTAATATTTTACTCTTCAAACTAATGAAATTGACCCGATGAATTATAAAAGAGAAACCAGCTTATATAAGAAATTACATGTACTAAGTCAGGAATATGACAGTCGTTATTCATTTTTGTGATATGTTTGTGCTTTTGAATTTGCTTATGGACTTTTCGGTTTGAATTCTAAAAGGTTTTATGGTTCATTCCAAGATAAAAAAGTTTTTCATTAATAGAAAGTTGCTACCACTATACACCGAAAGAAAAAAAAACATTGGATTGCCTGAATATAATTATAACAACAACATCTATAGGTCTTTACATAAAAAGTGGTAAGACCTAAATATTACTGACAGCAACGAAAGTCAACCATTGATTTGTAGACTCCTGACTTTGGTCTTGTACAGTCAAAATGTCTTTGATTAAATATGTTTGTAAATCGGTCACTACTGATGTCCAGACTAGTAACTGGAAAAAGTAAAATAACAAAAATATCGAACTCCGCGGAAAATTCAACACGGAAAATCCCTAATTAAATGGCAAAATGAAAAACTCAAACACATCAAACATCAAACGAATGGATCACAAATGTCATATTCCTAATTTGAAACAGGCATTTTTGTATGTAGAATGTGGATTGAACCTGGTTGTATAGCTGGCTTTACCTCACAATTATACGACAGTCGCATAAATTTCAATCATATTGACAACGATGTGTGAACAAAACAAACGGAACTGACACATGCAGAATTTGGGCAGGGTTTATCGTGTTTTTGAAAGCTCATTCCATTCCATTATTCAGCACACCAAGACCTTAAACCTATTTAACTACGTTTCACTGCATCTACAAACAAATGTCTTTTTAAACGAAGGAATATTAACAACCATTTTACAAGAGAGAGGCGAAAAGATGCCAAAAGGATAATCTAATTCAAAAGGAGATAACGAACTGACAATGCCTTAGCGAAAAACCAATGAATGACCAAATAACAAACAAAAGAATACAAAACAAAACATGGACAACTAAAGACTGAGCAACACGAACCCCATCAAAAACTGGGGATGATCTGAGGTGCTCAAGAAGGGTAAGCAGGTTCTGCTTTTCATGGAACAGTTACAAATATTAACTACACATCACATGTATTGTTCTATGATACCTAGTGTAAAATCAATACAATGAATTTTAAACGATATCAATATTCGTATTTTTGTGAATAGTATTTCGCCTATTTGATTTTATTATAATTTCAGTAATAGTTATCCGATGAGGACGCGGTGTGTCAATGTAAGAACATCCCGATGGCCGGATGCCGGAGGGTGATGTTACACTGACACACCAAGTCTGAGTAGGAAAACTACTTTACATCCCAGCTTTTGTAGACTATATGAAAAAGAAATTTACGCTTCATAACATCTAGTTCAGAATGCCATACAATAATTATAATAAACTTTATATATAGTTATATAATATATACCCTTTATGAGCCCCGGTAACAATGTTTAAATATGTAAAATTAACAGAGAGTTATCGTCCTGGTGTAGAGGTATCAAACGACATATGCTTAAGGTCTTGAGTGCGATTTCCAGACATTTCCTTATTACTTGTATAACAGTCGCATAAAATCCAACTATATTGACAACAATGTGTGACCAAAACAAACAGACATAATAAATAAACATTTCAAAAATAGGGTATAGCAGTCAACATTGTGTTATAAATTATTCGCTATAAAGACAAACACATATGAAAACAAAGAAAAACAAAGTGGCATATAGACAAATCACATAAGCAAAAAATGAAAAACATCAATACAAAAAGAGACCATAGCACAAAACGCAATCGCGGGATATATAAGTACCGAGCCACGCCAAAAAAGATATTACCAAAAATGCATTGAATAGTAAAAGTTTACAATCATAATATTTACCTAGAAGAAAACAACAAATATAGTATCATCATTTCTTTACTTTTGTTTTTATTTTTGCAGTTCAATGTGTCTGTTGTCCCGTTGTTTTCCTCATATAGTTGATGTGTTTCCCTCGGTTTTAGTTTGTAACCCTGATTTGTTTGGTCTTAATCGATTTTTTACTTTTGTACAGCGGTTTACTACTGTTGTCTTTATTTATGTCACATTTAAGTTTCACCTATATAACCCATATAAGATTCCTGTTGTTTCGCTACTTTTAGCGTATTTTAACGATAAAAACAAGGTCTTTTACCCTCAGTTTTGATATTGACATTTAAACTTCTTTGACCCATGTTGCAATAATATGTACCATTTGAAGAAGAAAGAGAAAACAAATTTCAATTTTAATACTTTGTTTTTGGTTTATAATTCATCAGTTAAATTTTAGAGTCACAAAACTTAATAAGCAAATGATTGAATCCATGTAAACGGCGATTTTTTTATTGAATACTTTTTCGAACTGATAAAAGCGCGATTGCAAGTCATTTGGAAATAGGCAACATTTTGATCGGCAAATCTTTTAACAATACATGAGAATAATGATTAACATCTAATTCACGCGGATGCGGGATTTTCTCGCTGAGTTGAAGACCCATTTGTTGCATTGGGCTGTTTTCTGCTCTTTGGTTGGGCTGTTGTCTCTTTGGCACATTCCCCGTTTTCCATTTCTAATCTTTTTACCAGGTGAATGTGGAGGGAAGTTTCTGTCAAGTATTTTGCCGCTATTCTTTCACGGACTGTAACTAACGTTACCTTTGTAACGTCAACACGATTATTACGTTATTGTAGTCATACAAGCAAGTAGAGTCATTAAAAGCAATCAGAACTGTTCATACGTATTCTATTTACACAAGCGAAGTACTAACCAACTAAACCCAAACATTGGTGCCGTGACTCATGGAGAACCTGAAAGCAATTCGTGGTGGACACAGAAGCGCCGTCACAAGACTAATCAATAGAACTAACCAGAAAATTTCAGAAAATGAAATCGAGAATTAAGAACTTTCGGCAGCCACAGACACTCTGATGAAGAAGAGGAACTTACTCGAAACTTTGGACACACAGATTCTAGATGGAACAGAAGTTGGAGATATGGAACAGGAAATTTTGGATAGTGATGAATTCAATTTACATTTGGAAGTGTCAATTCACAAATTCAAGGACATTACATCAAACTCAGGAGCTAGCGTTCTAAAACCTACGGTGAGTGATTTTTTAAATCAAGGTCCAGCAGCACATATTTCAACACTTCCAACAACAAGCAATATTAATCACAACACAAATCAGACACAGGATGCTATTCAAAGCACTTTTGTAAATCACGGAGCAAACGCAACTTATAACCCTTCTCCGAATTTCTATCATAGACTACCAAAGTTAGACTTGCCTTCATTTTCGGGAGATATTTTACACTGGCAGACATATTTTGATTCGTTTGAATCAACCGTTCATCAGAACCCTGCTCTTACAAACATACAAAAGTTTAGTTATTTAAATTCACAACTCCATTACGAAGCAGCACATTGTATTACAGGGTTAGCCCTTACCAACGCAAACTATGATCAATCAATTAATTTACTGAAGGAGCGTTACGTTCAACAACAGAAAATTATCAACGCACACATGCAAAATCTTCTTGATTTACCAAGTCCTTCATTTACGCTCAGTAGTATTAAGTCATTTTATGACAGATTGGAAACGAATATCAGGGGACTTGAATCCCTAGGTCAGACGCAAGATACATATGGATCCCTTCTTGTACCCATAATTTTCGGGAAACTACCCGCAGAAATGAGGAAAAACTTAACACGGGAACACGGAAAAAATAGCTGGGATATAATATCGCTGCGTGAAGCTTTAGCAAAGGAGATGTATGTACAAGAGGCTGGTAATTTTAATACATGTGTGTCCAATAATATTGCATCAACTGCGTCTTTTCACACGGGAGCCGTTCCTAAGACAAGCACAAATAAACAACAATTTAGGGGAAATCAGATCAAGACCATGAATACACGCTTGACAACTAAACCATGTGTATATAGCAAACAGTCGCATTCGTCAGTAGATTGTACAAACATTGTAGACCACGAAAAACGCTTTACCATAGTTAAACAGAATAACCTTTGTTTCAATTGTCTCGGAAATCATAAAGTTTCAGAAAGCCGTTCTAAATTTAAATGCCGTAAATGTAATAACAAACATCACACAAGCCTAATAAAGACAAGACAAAATAACACGATGAGCCGACAACCGCATCTGTAAATACAGTTGATATTGAAGAGGGAAATAGTAACAAATCTATATTTTACACTTCGTCAACATTGCCCATGCAATCTAGAACTGATGCACTACTGAAAACAGCAATTTCACCAGTTTGGACAGGAAACCAGACCGTATACGCAAATATACTGCTAGACGAAGACTCACAGAAATCTTTCATTTCAGAAAATTTAGCTACCAAATTACAAATTACAACAAAGGGAACCACCACAGTCAGTCTAGCTGCATTTGGAGACGCAAACAGGAACGTACGTAGCCTTGATAAAGCGGTTATTGAGTTGGAAACCCAGCAAGGAGAAAGAATACCAATGGAAGTACTTATTGTACCCACAATAGCTGCCCCTCTATAGAACCCAATGAATTACGAAGCATCTAAACTTCCGTATTTAAAAGGTTTAAGATTAGCACACCCCGTATTTTAAGACGATAAATTTGATATTTCTTTGTTAATAGGCGCAGACTACAATTGGGACATTGTTGAAAACAATATAATCCGCGGAAATGGTCCAACAGCTGTGAAATCAAAAATTTGGTATTTATTATCGGGACCGATGATCAACACAACAGGTAATACAGTTGCAGCTTCAATGATTAATATTTTGGTACAGCATAAGAAGGAGGAGATTGATTTAGAGCGTTTTTGGAAATTGGAATCCATGGGAGTAACAGCAGACGATAAGTCAACACAGACAGACATAGATTTTTATGAAACATATCAGAAATCTAGTATTATGTACAAAGATAATCGATATATTGCCAAATTACCGTGGAAAGACGATTTTCAGGACTTACCAACTAACTACAATATAACAAAAAGTCGTACTGAAAATTTAATAAACAAGCTCAGTAAGGACCAAGACATGCTAAAAATATACGGAAGTATAATTAAAGATCAAGAAAAGCGTGGATTTGTTGAGAAGGTTAATGAGGAAACCGACAGAAGTACAAGAATTCATTACATTCCACATCATGCTGTTAAAAAAGATTCAACAACAACACCAATACGCATAGGTTACGATTGTAGCTGTAGAGAATCACAAGACAAAGCCAGCTTGAATGATTGTCTCAATTCAGTTCCACCACTTATGAATGATTTGACAGGAATTATCACAAGATTCAGACTACACAAATTCGCAGTAACAACAGATATTGAGAAGACGTTTTTACAGATTCAATTAGACGAAGAAGACCGAGATGTAACAAGATTTCTTTGGTTGAGCGATTCGAGCGACCCTACTAGTCCACTAATCACCTATCGTTTCCGTGTAGTTCTTTTCGGAACAACTTGTTCTCCATTCATGTTGAATGCCACAATCATGAAACATCTGAAAAATAATTTGTCAGATACTACTAGCGTATGAAGAGAGACCTGCATGTGGACAACGTTGTCGAGCTTTCATAGCGAGGAGAATTTACAATCATTTTATAAAGAATCACGTCAACTTTTATCCAAAGGAGGATTTCATCTTAGGTCTTGGACATCAAACAATAGGAATCTACATTGAACGACCGACCAATCATCAGATGTGAACGAATCTGAACCATTGGCACCTTCTCATCTTCTTTGTGGCCAGAGAATAAGATGTTTACCGTATCCGTCTACAAACATGAACAATTTGATTAATGTTGAACCAAGTACACATAACAACTTGAATCAACGTCTACAGGATCAGCACAACATTATTCAACATTTTCGACGAAGATGGAAAAATGAATATCTTACATCATTAAGGGAATACCACACGACTTAAGGACACAATAATCAGACTATCAAAGTTGGTGATGTGGTTCAAATACATGAAGATTCGCCTAGAATTAATTGGAAGCTAGCCATTGTAGATGAGCTATTGGATGGCAAGAATGGACTCGTTAGAGCAGTGAACTTGCGTACAAACAATGGACATACAAATCGTCCAATTTCAAAGTTATATCCTATAGAGGTTTCTTGCGATTTGTTTCAATCAACACTTGACACCAAAGAACGTTAATCGAAGAAGGACGCCAGGGAAAAGATTCGCCAATTGATGTCTTAATTTGATACTTATACAGACTTTAATTTTCAAATGAATTCTATTTTCTACATACATTGACTTTAAGTTAAACTGAATATTTGTGATATCTATGTATTTATTAAGAATTTTTATCATTTTCACTTCTCGGCGCCCCCAGTGTTAAGTATTTTGACGCTATTCTTTCACGGACTGTAACTAACGTTACCTTTGTAATGTCAACACGATTATTACGTTATTGTAGTCATACAAGCAAGTAGAGTCATTAAAAGCAATCAGAACTGTTCATACGTATTCTATTTACACAAGCGAAGTACTAACCAACTAAACCCAAACAGTTTTACCTCAACAAATTATCCTTCTTACTTTTGCAATGATCAAGATCATTGTTATAACATCACGATTGAAGGAGATTATCAAACATTGTCATTGAACTATACAACATTATCGACCGTGCAAGACCCTCATGGGTAGTCAGGGTAATAAAAAAAAACCTTCGTCGTCGTCAAACATTTTCATTGAACTATACAACATTACCGACCGTGCAAAAACCCTATGGGTAGTCAAGGTCGTTAAGAAAAACCCTCGTCGTCGTCAAAAATTATCATTGAACTATACAACATTACCGACCGTGCAAGACCCTCATGGGTAGTCAAGGTCGTTAAGAAAAACCTCGTCGTCGTCAAACATTATCATTGAACTGTACAACATTACCGACCGTGCAAGACCCTCATGGGTAGTCAAGGTCGTTAAGTAAAACCCTCGTCGTGGTCAAACATTATCATTGAACTATACAACATTACCGACCGTGCAAGACCCTCATGGGTAGTCAAGGTCGTTAAGAAAAACCCTCGTCGTCGTCAATCATTATCATTGAACTATACAACATTACCGACCGTGCAAGACCCCCATGGGTAGTCAAGGTCGTTAAAAAAAACCTCGTCGTCGTCAAACATTATCAATGAACTATACAACATTACCGACCGTGCAAGACCCTCATGGGTAGTCAAGGTCGTTAAGAAAAACCCTCGTCGTCGTCAAAAATTATCATTGAACTATACAACATTACCGACCGTGCAAGACCCTCATGGATAGTCAAGGTCCTTAAAAAAAACCCTCGTCGTCGTCAAACATTATCATTGAACTAAACAACACTACCGACCTTGCAAAAACCCTATGGGTAGTCAAGGTCGTTAAGAAAAACCCTCGTCGTCGTCAAACATTATCATTGAACTATACAACATTACCGACCGTGCAAGACCCTCATGGGTAGTCAAGGTCGTTAAAAAAAACCTCGTCGTCGTCAAACATTATCATTGAACTATACAACATTACCGACCGTGCAAGACCCTCATGGGTAGTCAAGGTCTTAAGAAAAACCCTCATCGTGTCAAACATTGTCATTGAACTATTCAACATTACCGACCGTGCAAAACTCTATGGGTAGTCAAGGTCGTTAAAAAAAAACTTCGTCGTCGTCAAACATTATCATTGAACTATACAACATTACCGACCGTGCAAGACCCTCATGGGTAGTCGAGGTCATTAAGAAAAACCCTCGTCGTCGTCAAACATTATCATTGAACTATACAACATTACCGACCGTGCAAAACCCTCATGGGTAGTCAAGGTCGTTAAAAAAAACTCGTCGTCGTCAAACATTATCATTGAACTATACAACATTACTGACCGTGCAAGACCCTCATGGGTAGTCAAGGTCGTTAAAGAAAAACCTCGTCTTCGTCAAACATTATCATTGAACTATACAACATTACCGACCGTGCAAGACCCTCATGGGTAGTCAAGGTCGTTAAAAAAAACCTAGTCGTCGTCAAACATTATCATTGAACTACACAACATTACCGACCGTGCAAGACCCTCATGTGTAGTCAAGGTCGTTTAAAAAGAACCTCGGCGTCGTCAAATATTGTCATTGAACTATACAACATTACCGACCGTGCAAGACCCTCATGGGTAGTCAATTTCGTTAAGAAAAACCCTCGTCGTCGTCAAACATTATCATTGAACTATACAACATTACCGACCGTGCAAGACCCTCAAGGGTAGTCAAGGTTGTTAAAAAAAAACCTCGTCGTCGTCAAACATTATCATTGAACTATACAACATTACCGACCGTGCAAGACCCTCATGGGTAGTCAAGGTTGTTAAAAAAAAACCTCGTCGTCGTCAAACATTGTCATTGAACTATACAATATTATCGAACGTGCAAGACCCTCATGGGTAGTCAAGGTCGTTATAAAAAACCCTCGTCGTCGTCAAACATTATCATTGAACTATACAACATTACCGACCGTGCAAGACCCTCATGGATAGTCAAGGTCGTTAAGAAAAACCCTCGTCGTCGTCAAACATTGTCATTGAACTATTCAACATTACCGACCGTGCAAAACCCTATGGGTAGTCAAGGTCGTTAAAAAACAACTTCGTCCTCGTCAAACATTATCATTGAACTATACAACATTACCGACCGTGCAAGACCCTCATGGGTAGTCAAGGTCGTTAAAGAAAAACCTCGTCGTCGTAATACATTATCATTGAACTATACAACATTACCGACCGTGCAAGACCCTCATGGGTAGTCAAGGTCGTTAAAAAAAACCTAATCGTCGTCAAACATTATCATTGAACTACACAACATTACCGACCGTGCAAGACCCTCATTGGTAGTCAAGGTCGTTTAAAAAAAAACCCTCGTCGTCGTCAAATATTGTCATTGAACTATACAACATTACCGACCGTGCAAGACCCTCATGGGTAGTCAATTTCGTTAAGAAAAACCCTCGTCGTCGTCAAACATTATCATTGAACTATACAACATTACCGACCGTGCAAGACCCTCAAGGGTAGTCAAGGTTGTTAAGAAAAACCCTCGTCGTCGTCAAACATTATCATTGAACTATACAACATTACCGACCGTGCAAGACCCTCATGGGTAGTCAAGGTTGTTAAAAAAAAACCTCGTCGTCGTCAAACATTGTCATTGAACAATACAATATTATCGAACGTGCAAGACCCTCATGGGTAGTCAAGGTCGTTATAAAAAACCCTCGTCGTCGTCAAACATTATCATTGAACTATACAACATTACCGACCGTGCAAGACCCTCATGGATAGTCAAGGTCGTTAAGAAAAACCCTCGTCGTCGTCAAACATTGTCATTGAACTATTCAACATTACCGACCGTGCAAAACCCTATGGGTAGTCAAGGTCGTTAAAAAACAACTTCGTCCTCGTCAAACATTATCATTGAACTATACAACATTACCGACCGTGCAAGACCCTCATGGTTAGTCAAGGTCGTTAAAGAAAAACCTCGTCGTCGTAAAACATTATCATTGAACTATACAACATTACCGACCGTGCAAGACCCTCATGGGTAGTCAAGGTCGTTAAGAAAAACCCTCGTCGTCGTCAAACATTATCATTGAACTATACAACATTACCGACCGTGCAAGACCCTCATGGGTAGTCAAGGTCGTTTAAGAAAAACCTCGTCGTCGTCAAACATTATCATTGAACTATACAACATTACCGACCGTGCAAAACCCTCATGGGTAGTCAAGGTCGTTAAAAAAACCCTCGTCGTCGTCAAACATTATCATTCAACTAAACAATATTACCGACCGTGCAAGACCCTCATGGGTAGTCAAGGTCGTTAAGAAAAACCCTCGTCGTCGTCAAACATTATCATTGAACTATACAACATTACCGATCGTGCAAGACCCTCATGGGTAGTCAAGGTCGTTAAGAAAAACCCACGTCGTCGTCAAGCATTATCATTGAACTATACAACATTACTGACCGTGCAAGACCCTCATGGGTAGTCAAGGTCGTTAAAAAAACCTCGTCGTCGTCAAACATTATCATTGAACTATACAACGTTACCGACCGTGCAAGACCCCCATGGGTAGTCAAGGTCGTTAAAACCCCCTTCGTCGTCTTCAAACATTATCATTGAATAATACAACATTACCGACGTGCAAGACCGTCATGGGTAGTCAAGGTCGTTAAGAAAAACCCTCGTCGTCGTCAAACATTATCATATATTTTTCTTTAAATAATTGACGGTTAAGTTGTCTTTTTTTCTTAATGAGCGAAAATAGTAAATACAGTGAATGGAAAATATCAATTGAATATCATTATGATCCCATAATTTTAAAAACGAAAATCGTTCAATTCAGACACATATACAAGTGTGTGTTTGCTATTTATTAATTGATAAAGTAACGATAATGAAAACAGCAAAACAGCATCAAACAGAGGTGGTTATGTTTTATAAATCATTTAATTTGCATCATAATTGTAACAATGACATCAATAACTATGATAGCTGTGTTTACAATATGTTCATCAGTCACAACATAAAATCATAATAAAACAGATAAATATGAATGCGTATTGATATATATATTTCTGTGTAGGTTTATAACGGACAAATAACACCAGATAAAATAGCAGTATTTTTAGGTAATGGACCGTACCAACGGTTGACCATATATCAGGATGATCCTTCGTCTAACAGTGTTCATACACTTCCACTCTAATGAGAAACATAACTATCTTGGGTTTAAAGTAATTCATAAAGTACTTCGGTAAGTGCATCTGACATATACGTATTATAGATACAATGAATAAGCGTTGATTCTTGAAAAAGAAACCATGAGCCCGGAGGGCGAATGGTTTGTTTTTCATGAATCAACGCTTATCATTGATCTCTAACTTAAACTATTGTGTTGATGTCTTTTCAGAATTAAAGCCTTTTCTTAATTAGAAGGTATTGCAAGTGAGTTTAAATAACCATGTTATCATATTCAACGATGCATTAATAATATAAGTTCACAATTAATTGGTTAGAGACATACAAATATAACAGAACACATAAAATTGAAAATGTAAATGGGGAATGTTTCAAAGAGACAACAACCCGACCTAAGAGCAGAAAACAGCCGAAGGCCACCAATGGGTCTTCAACACAGCGAGAAAATCCCGCACCCGGAGGCGGGCTTCAGCTGGCCCCTAAACAAAAATGTGTACTAGTTCAGAAAAAATGGACATCACACTAAACTCCACAAAAATGCGGCGGGGTCTTTCTTTTAATTATCAGGCATCTGAATAATATTCGTAATTTACAAAATAAGACATAATCGAACTTATTTCTAAGTATATATGATAAGTATGTTATGTTATCGCATTTTCTAGCGAGAAGCCTAATTCTAGGCACATCACGATTTACTCTCATTAGGATTTGCGAATAAACATGTGTAAAGATATGTAGTAAAACAGATGAAATCATACTATGTTTATAAAACAAAAATGGACAAATTGAATGTAATCATTTTCTTTTCAAATATGTGAAAAGCCAATAAAAATCCATAGATAAACGGAAAACCCCGCTGTTATTGCAAAAATATCCACAATAACATACAAAATAAGAAAAACGGAAAAACTAAAGAATAGGGACTTCAAAGAGAATACAAAAATTCGAACTTTAACCGACAAGTCTCTACCTTTAACTAGGCTCTTTAACTCATTGATCTTAGCCATGTTAACCTCGCGGCAACCAACTTATACCATACGATTGCCTATTATGTATATATAAAGGTACAAGCCCGGTGTGTCCGTTGTACCGATGTGTATCATATATTCGTTTATATATATAGCCAACGATAAATCTTACGGGGCGATGGATCATATAATTATGATACAATACACTACAAAAGATAATATATAACAAGTCTAAAAGGGTACAACATCACCAAAAAATAATAAAATCATGAACAAATGTTAGATATTTCGGATAACTAATACCTCATCAGTAAGATGTAAAATGAATCTTATCTTGACATATGGTAGTCAAACTGAAATAATAATCTTGATTGCTATACAAATTATCAATGATCAATACGCTGGTAATTTTTTTCAATATTGATGTTTGGGAGGAGGAATAAATTCCTTAAAACTGTAAGAGTTCAGTACGGAAGCCTGAGTTACTGGAAACAAGTGATGGTAGGAAAATGAGTGATGGTAGGAAAATGAGTGATGGTAGGGAAAATGAGTGACTCATTCTATGTTTTTTTCATTTATGCCCTCTGGGGAAACTGTCCTTAGCTTTCTTATCCAAAACCTTTCCCGAGTAAGTCTGTCGACCCTTGACCAATCCTCGTTGTGGTCTATGATAGTGATGGTAAGGTTTTTGGGATCAGCTTAACCGTGCCAAGAGGATCTCAAATGACGACTAACGGGGAGGTCGGGCTTGCAGATGTAGTCACTTCGATGACCATTCATGCGTTTGTTGAATAGCTGTTCTGTCTCGCCAACATACTACATGCCACATCGACACTGAAGAAGGTATACAACATTCTAGGTTTTGCAAGTTACATTGCAAAATATAGTGTACACAGACCCAGTAGAATGGCAAGTAAATGTTTGAGTACTCAGTATTTGTTGGCAAGTCAGACATCTTCTGTTATCACACGACCTGCACCATCCTGCAGTTGAACAGCTTTCATTAGAGGAGACATCAGCTTTCACAAATAAGTCTTTTAGACTTGCTGGTCTCCGAAAAGCTAAGACAGGAGGTTTAGGAAAGATCTTGGATAATTTTGGGTGCTTGGCAATAATTTGCCAATTGGCACGGATCAAACGTGAAAAGTTAGTAAAGGCGGGATTATATGTTAAAACAAATGGAACTATTTCGCTGCGCCTTTTCTGTTTGTACTGTAATGGGTCATTATTGTTATTGTTAGCACGCGCAAACCCCTTATCTACGTCCCATTTCTTATAACCTCGTTTGGTAAAAAATCCGCGACGTTCCTGTAACCGTTTAGTGACAGCCTCCTCAGAGGAGCAAATCCGCTTTACTCTAAGAGCTTGACTGTACGGGATACTTTTTGTGCAGTGTTTTTGGTGACAGCTTTGAGGAGAAAGGTACTGATGTTTATCTGTAGGTTTACAGTAGAGGTCTGTTGATATGACACTGTCCTTTATAGATGTAGTTGTGTCTAAGAAAGATATTTTAGAGTCGGAAATTTCATATGTAAATTTAATTGACTGGTGGGCGTTGTTTGCATGTCTGATAAAAATCATCCAGTTTTTGTTGGGATTCAAGCCATTGCATGTCAACATCATCGATGAAACGGACCCAAGACAGAGATTTGGATAAAGATGTTGAAATGATTTTCGTCCGCATCGATGTCCCGGTCCTATAGTTGACATCTAAATTGCAACCCATTGAAGCCGAAAGGTTCCGTCAATGTGTTGATGTCAGTCACACAAAACAGATTTCAAGGAGGGGTTCGATTCCAAGTGAAGGCATATAAAAATTACAAAAATTAAAGGTAAGTTTATAAATTAATTCCATTAGTGTACAGAAATCAGTAAATTAAACAATTCAAACTTAATGAAATTAGACACTCAAAGGAAACAAATGAATAAAATTTGGTGAGCTCATTTTAGCGACAGATTTAGGAAGCGTTGATTCTAGAAAAAGAATCCACGGTAAATGAATAGGCTGACGTCACGACAATGGTTTCATGTCACTTACTTAAGTGAATGATATTTAATACTACAATGAGTAAATAAAAAAGAACATAGTAAGGTAGCAGAAGCAAAGCGTAAGCAATACAAATACAAACACCATTAAAACAGAAAGTAAACGAACGACTACTTACAAATCACAACATATAAAACTAAAGTTTGAAGATCACAAACTTTAATGAAACCTCCAGTGTTTGAAAGGATTTGAAAGGCTAAGAGGTCACAACACAGTCACATGACTCTGTGGGGAAGGATGTAGGAAACTAGTTAACATAGTTTTAACGGTACTTGCCTGCTTTCTATTCCTTCCGTAAACTAGTACAAAATCCATAGGACAAAAACATGGAGTAGAAAACCAATTGAAAATACAGTTTATTTCATTTTACCAACATTTAAACCTAGAAAAGCTACATTACAACAGATTTACTATGGAATTAATCTTCTTTTAGAGCTAACTGACGTGTAAAATTGGCCAAATAACTCACAAACTGAATAACAATATAAAAGACTTGAATGTAAAGTTTGTGAGTCAACAGCCAAGTTAACACACCAATAAACTCTAGATAAATGTGTTTAATCCTTCGAATTGTTAACACGAACCTTTGCATTTAGATATCCACAGTTGTCATGTCGTAACTAATGAGTGCGCTACATGTACCATATCAACTAGCTGAAATCCTCAAAACAAGATAGACCAATGCAATAAAATCTAACGTTAATAAACATTTACATCAACAACTCTACTGTGAGGAAATATTTTCCGAACTGTATTGGAACAATTAACTCAAAAACCTTCAGCCTGCGAGTTTTCATTCTAAAAACAAGACGTCTTGCTATAACGTTAACGCGCCAAGATCATTCATTAAATTTTGCGGAATTTTATTTCATTTTGATTTTATACATTTTTCCAAGCTGTAATGCATGATTTTCTGTTGTTTTGCAATGATATAGGAATATTGTTTCTGTATTATTTTTTTTAAATTTCAAATTTTTTGAAACCCCAGGACCACATGAATAGGTCACAGCCAAATCAACATATTACATGTATTATTTACATGGGTTACGAAAGAAGTATCGGTACCAGGGTCCATTAAAGTGTAAACTAAGGGAGGAATTGTAACGTACCAATCCAATCAAATGTTGTAGTTTTGCTAATCCTTAAAAGATTATACATAATTATTATTATATATATATATATATATGTATTAATAAACACATGTAATTAACATGATACATATAAATGTAATAAGATTTCAACTAGAGAAATGCATGTGCAATTTGAATCTCAATAAAAAGGTCAGTATTGGTCATGTGGTTTACCCTTATATACAGGCTTGAGTGTATAATAGGTTAAAGGAATTAGTTAGGTATAAGAAAAGACAATCGAATATAACATCTTCTAGTACGAAATTTTAAGTTTTTATCTTATGATTGCTACAGGTGTCCTTATCCGGTACCTCTCAAGGCATCTGATATTATGAAATTGTGATACATTAATAAAAAGCATTTGTCTGATTGTCTTGAGATACTGATTAATTGTTTGATTGGTTTTAAGTTTTTAAAGGCTTTCAAATTTTAAATTCAAACAGTTAAAGAGAGACAAGTATCAATTTACTCTTATCAACATAAAAAAACTGTACCCTTATTCTTATTTTATTTAATCTGTGTTTATTTATAATTTTCATTTCTACTTTTTTTATAGATGAGAGACCTGCACTAAGTGGAAGTATAGCTAGTAAAAACTTACTATTTAAATTAAAACTCAATAAATGTATTTGCATGCAAGATATTTGTTTTCCTTAGCAGTATGTTTTAACAGTCCCAGATCTTAAAATACCAGAAAGGTAGTTTTATCTTGATTCCTGATTGTAAAGTGTAAAATAAAAAAATACCGAACTCCAAGGAGAATTCAAAACGGAAAGTCCCTGATCAAATGGCAAAATCAAAAGCTCAAACACATCAAACGAATGGAAAACAACTGTCATATTCCTGACTTGGTACAAGCATTTTCTTATGTAGAAAATTGTGGATTAATTAAATTGAGAATGGAAATGGGGAATATGTCAAAGAGACAACAACCGATCAAAAAGCAGATAACAGCCGAAGGTCACCAATGGGTCTTCAACGCAGCGAGAAAATCCCGCACCCGGAGGTGGTACTCAGCTGGCCCCTGAATAAAATTGTGTACTGGTTCAGTGAAAAACCAGGTTTTATAGCTAGCTAAACCTCTCACTTGTATGACAGACTCATAAAATTCCATTATATTGACAACAATGTGTGAACAAAACAAACAGACATAATAGGTAAAAATGTCAAAAATAGGGCTACAGCAGTCAACATTGTGTTATAATCTTAATCACTATAACTAACCGTTTGGATGAGTGGTGATTTATATGATAAATGATTGGTGTTTAGTAAAATTTATAAGGATATTTCCATATTTGAAATTTACTTCCTACACTCCTTAGATGGTGTAAACTTCCCACTAACACCATACATCATAACACCATTCACCCTGTGTCATTACACCATACACTTTACACATAAATTAATGTATAAAATTAAAAATTAGTTCTTATCAATATTTTGCATCGTTTAAAAGTCGTACACCATCCATTCACACCATTCCCGATCGCACGTTAAACCATTACACCATTCCCCTTACACCATACACTATAGCATCATACACCTTCTACCATTGCACTATATGCCATACACCATTACACCATACACGTTTTTTTGGGGAAGTTTACACCATCCAAGAGCTGTATTAGAGGTTTTTTTTAGGTTGATTCTCTCTTCTGTGGTTCTCCAATCAAGGAGAAAGATATTAAACTGCATGCCGTAAATATTTTCCATTTTATTTGCCTTCGGATAGATGCTTGTAAGTCTGATATTTTGATGTAATTGTTGTTTTTTTGTATACTATTTCTACCCCAGGAATATATTACTTTAGCTGTATTAGACAAATCTTTCGGAAGTTTTGGCTTTTCAACTTCGTACTTTATTTGGCCTTTTAATTTTTTTTATTCGAGCCTAACTGTTGAGTCTTTTGTAGACGAAACGCGCCTCTGGCGTACACAATTTTAATCTTGGTATCTGTAATGAGTTAAAATACAACCATAATTATTGCCACGAGGCCCTTTGATCTGAGGAGTTGAAACACAATTATGATATTCAAAGCTTGAAAAATCCTCCAAATGATAAGATAATTTACCCTGTTGCATGATGTGTTAAATTCTTTTATTAGATATCATCTATACAACTTTTTTTTAACCACCAAAAAAAGTGTGATTAGGGATTATTTAGAGGCTACTTGGTATCTATTACAGTTTCTACATTGAGCATTGCCATACCGTAGTTACTGATTAGGGATTAACAAGAGGATACTTGGTAACTATTACAGTTTCTACAGTGAACATTGCCATACCGTAGATAGTGATTAACAAGAGGCTAGTTCGTATCTATTACAATTTCTACATTGAACATTGCCACACCGTAGTTACTGATTAGGGATTAACAAGAGGCTACTTGGTATCTTTTACAGTTTCTACATTGAGCATTGCCATACCGTAGTTACTGATTAGGGTTAACAAGAGGCTACTTGGTATCTATTACAGTTTCTACATTGAGCATTGCCATACCGTAGATACTGATTAGAGATTAACAAGAGGCTACTTGGTATCTATTACAGTTTCTACAGTGAGCATTGCCATACCGTAGTTACTGATGAGGGATTAACAAGAGGCTACTTGGTATCTATTACAGTTTCAACAGTGAGCATTGCCATACCGTAGATACTGATTAGGGATTAACAAGAGGCTACTTGGTATCTATTACAGTTTCTACATTGAGCATTGCCATACCGTAGATACTGATTAGGGATTAACAAGAGGCGACTTGGTATCTATTACAGTTTCTACAGTGAGCATTGCCATACCGTAGTTACTAATTAGGGATTATCAAGCGGCTACTTGGTATCTATTACAGTTTCTACAGTGAGCATTGCCATACCGTAGTTAGTGATTAGGGATAAACAAGAGGCGACTTGGTATCTATTACAATTTCTACCGTGAGCATTGCCATACCATTGTTACTGATTAGGGATTAACAAGAGGCGACTTGGTATCTATTACAGTTTCTACAGTGAGCATTGATATACCGTTGTTACTGATTAGAGATTAACAAGCGCCTACTTGGTATCTATTACAGTTTTTACAGTGAGCATTGCCATACCGTAGTTACTGATTAGGGATTAACAAGAGGCGACTTAGTATCTATTACAGTTTCTACAGTGAGCATTGCCATACCGTAGTTACTGATTATGGATTAACAAGAGGCGACTTGGTATCTATTACAGTTTCTACAGTGAGCATTGCCATACCGTAGTTACTGATAAGGGATTAACAAGAGGCGACTTGGTATCTATTACAGTTTCTACGTTGAGCATTGCCATACCGTAGATATTGACAAAGGTTTAGGACTACAACATGTCAAATATGATTGCAATTGAGAAATTTTCAAATACATTGTAAGACAAAAACATTACACTAATTTGATAAAGTCAAACATAAAGTAACCAAGGATTTAACAACAAAATACAGGAACAATACAAAAAAGAAATAATTGGCACATTGACATAAATGTTATGCCATGGCTAAAAATAAAACATGGGGGTAAAATGCAGTTTTGTTTTTATCTTTGAAACTAAAGCATTTAGAGCAAACCTGACATGATGAAAATATGTTCATCAGGTCAAGATCTGTCTGCCCTGAAAATTTCAGACGCATCAGACAACCCGTTGTTGGGTTGCTGTCCCTGAATTGGTTAATTTTAAGGAAATTTTGCAGTTTTTGGTTTTTATCTTGAATATTATAATAGATAGAGATAAACTGTAAACAGCAATAATGTTCAACAAATTACCATATACAAATAAGTCAATGTGACTAAAATTGTCAATTGACCCCTTAAGGAGTTATTGCCCTTTATAGTAAAATTTTCGTAAATTTTTTAAATCTTTTACTTACAAAAATCTTCTCCACTTAATCTACTGGGCCAATAGAATTAAACTTAGCCCTAATTTTCAATAGGGTATCGTGATTGAAAAATGTATCCGATGACCCTGTCATCCAGCCAACATGGCCGCCATGGCTAAAAATAGAACATAGGGGTTTACTATAGAAGTATAAGGGAAAAATTGTAAAAAAAACAATTTCAAATGGTCACAACTTGAAAACTAATTTAAATAATGATAAGAGGTCTTCAGTAACTATTGTAAGACTGCAATGGGATGACCTTCTTTTAATTTAATTACTGGGCCAAATTAAACCAAGCTTGGCCTCAATCATTATTAGGGTATCCAATACTATTAATTATGATTTAAACCTTATTTTACACGATTTCCAAAACAACAGTCGATACAGGTGAGCTACACATACTCTTGAGAGCCTCTATTTATGTTAATGTTGTCGATAAATCGATTGTTGTGTTGTTCCGATGTTTGTGCATGGTTCAAAAAATCACTTACAATCTTTTGATCGTAAATGAAAGACGATTGTTTGCATACATATATGTATGGGAGAAAGTAACCAAAACATAGGAAAAGAAATACTATAAACATAGTACCTTTCAAACAAACCATACTTGAGAGAAAAAAAATAAAACTGATTATTTTGGAATTAAGACCACAAAAACTCATTTCATTGAATAGATTTCTTAATACAAACTGTCATTTATCGAGATCAGTCGTATATATGGGTGTTTCTAGGCAATTGTATATATGTATATATTCTTAAATAATTTGTATTCACTTCAAATATATGAATATATCGATAGTCAGTACTATCTCCTTTAAAGGTGGAACACATTTTTTTACTTTTCATCATTACCGATACCGACTCATCGTCGGATTTTTCCTTGCTTGAGCAACCTGACTGTTCCCACATGTGGAGCAGTATCTGCTTCTGAAGTACCTGATGTCGTCCACGAAATAGTGTACTGAGTATACAGAACGGAAACGAGCGCTGTATCGAGATTGGATTTTAGATTGCTCCCTTAGTATCTTCTTTCTCTTTCTCGGAACTTGTAATTACATGGAAAAGATTTATACATATGAAAACAATGGTTCTCAAATGTCAAACAACAGTGTCTTTGTCACGAATAATTTAGATGATCTTATCCACCAACTTTTAATCTACAGGAGGACAAAGTTGACAAGAGTATATTAAAATCGGTGAAAATCACGGAGAAGGCAGCTTATGGCGTTGGACGGGCCTTTTACGTATGTCAACCTCTATGACATTGATAAAGACACATATTTCGATCGGGTTTAATGTTATCAACTTTTTATTTAAGATATGCATGGGTAACTATGCGTGCAATCAGATAGTCGAAATATACAACAGCAGTCAGCTACAAAAGACAATCCTGAGGTCTCAATGAAAATGTCGATTTGTGCAGCGATACAAAAAAAAATGAAGACAATATATCTAAAATTGAAAATCAGCAAGAAGAAATATGTTAAAAAGCTTTTTGATGTTTCTTGATAACCTTCATCAAGGTGACATTTAGATCCATCCTCATTGACGACAAAGGGTTGCCATAAATTCCTCTTATCGAAAGAAGACAGTGAACCAAAAAATCCGTTGTTACAAGCTGTTTATTTAAATTTTGCATTGATATATTGCAACATATGAACTTTAAAGTAATACGATTTACTTTTGGAACATTGTTTCATCTAAAATGTCGATTTGTTATTTTTGGTCCCAAGAACCAAACGGTTATCTGTCTGTCCTAATTCTATAAAGACAAGGGGATGTGATATGATTGACAATGAGACAACTATATACCAGAGTTATAAATGAAGTAGATGTAGGCAATTATAGGCAATCGTACGGCCTTCAACAATGAGGCCTCAGCTTTTTTCACTTTGAAACAACAAGAACAAGACAGTCTCCTGTATATATCCTGTAAAATGTTCAACTAATTCATATTCAAATGCTTAGTTGGTAGTTAGAGCCCTATTTACATATCAAAGACAAACATATATTCAGTCCAATCTGAAAGTATCTCCCAATTGTGTAAGCAATCTCCGGCGCAGAGCTCACATCCGTTCCGTACTTACTTCGTATCACAGCACTAAATATTGTAGTGTACTGAGTATACGGAAAGGAAACGAGCGCTGTACGGAGATTGTTGTGTAAGCATCAGAGCTTAAATAATTGCGTTTCCTGAATCTGTTTCATGATTTCCTTGTTTTGTTGCTTACAAGGAAGCTATTGAACTAAGAGTTACAAGTAGTGAAGTTAAAATCATCCGTTTGAAATTCTAACGACACTATCATGAGTTGCTTGACCGTTAAGGAATATATGTTTGACAGATGAAGACGGAACTGTTGTTACAACAATCCTGCCTTCTTTTCCTCGAATGTGACCTATCGAATAAAACTTATCACCGTGTGTGTACCAACATGAGCAACACGACGGGTGCCGGTGACATGTGGAGCAGGATCTGCTTACCCAATCTCAGGTGCTCCGGAAGGGTAAGCAGATCCGGAGCCGGGTATTTTATTTTCCTTTATATTTCGGCGTTTGTGTGTCCATTGTCATTATGTGCTGTTCCAGTCCCCGGTTTTGTTTTTGTCTCTTGACTTACCTTCTTTTTCTTTGGTTTCCCCCTTTCGTATCGACGGAGTGAGGTTTCACCATAATTAACTACATAAATAAATATATCAGAGTTGGATAACACTACCCGGTCTCTTTGGTCGTAACACTTTTAACTCCGTGTATCACTCAACTAAGTTTTATTTAATTTTGTCGCGGGAAATGGCGACAAATGAAGCGTCAGTTGAAAATCACGAGACAAATACAAACCCAGGGCCCTGAAAAAAAAAGATTACAAGTACGACGAACTAGGTGCTCCAAAAAGATGAGCAACTCCTGCTTCTACGGAGACAGTACGCGGCACTTCCCATAACGGTCGATCAGACATAGAGATGACACTCTATATATATGTAGGGGTATATCCAGAGCTTATTTTAAAATCTAGAAAAACATGCCACTTTAATAATGCGTTAAGGTGGGGGGATGGGGGAGGGGGGCAGCACTCTCAATGATTCTAGTTCCATTTCAAACACAAATGTTAATAATTAAAACGAAACTTAAGAAGCTGGGAAGTTGTCGAAGGACAACAAGATACACGCGAACAATTGCATGTACAACAGTGATAGCAAATAGTCCCTTAAGGGCGAGGGTCTTGATGAAGTTAGCGTAAAATAACAAGATATTTAAGCCAAAGATGTGGATGGAAAATAATAATACAAAAACAAGTAAAACAATAGAGTTTGTTGTGTTCTGTTTAGTTTTTTATCGGCTCTTCACCATCATTGTGAACGTTTCGAACAATATTCATGACTCGAATGTAGTTTCTTCTTCCTCGAAAAATTTCAGGGCTATAGATCTATCATAAAGATCCAGCGTCCCTTTATTTTTCCTAAAATAGATTGTATGCAGTCATCCCCTGATTATACAAATTTAATGGAAATGACCAATTGATTGAAATCTTAGAAATGTTCTTTGGTGGACTACGTGTGATTTAAAAAAAAAAAGCAGTCAAGGGTACGTTGTACAGTATCTTAAACGAGATCACCCAATCAACTTAAATCATAATAATCGTCCAAAATTTGTAAATCTTTAAGTCACCGACTATTTATCTTTTGTCAGGGGGGTGGGTGGGCATGTTTTTTTCTTAATTGTTTGATGTGTACCTTTTGAATAAATACTGTTTCTAAAAAAAATATTAATTTCTTGAAATAATTTTAAAAAAAGTTTGCTTCTGCTAACTATTTAAAACCTTTTTTTGCTTTGTATTTTTATTGGAAAATAAGTAGACTCTAGTAGAAAAAAAATTGTCGTAACCTCCGCGAATATTCTTTTACTGAAAAATGTAAACGGAGCCTCCACAACCACTTTGGTCAGAAAAATCACGGGTCATTATTCTTAATGCATTGCTGTATGTATCACAATGGATTCTTTTTCATTTTTATATGTTGGTGAAAAACAATCATAACAAAACAAAATCCAATGGAGGTCAATATATATATAAGTTGGTTTAACTAGTTTTAAGTGTCTATTGTTTGTTCTTGTGTAATATAAAAATATTGAGATTTGGTATGCTTGCCATTGAGACAACTATCCACCAAAGTTCAAATGAAGTGGATTTAAGCAATTATAGCCAACCGTACGGCCTTCAACAATGAGAAATAGTCGGCTATAAAAGGTCCGACATGAAAAAATAGGAAACAATTCAATCGAGTAAAATAATGGCCTTATTTATAACAAACCAATTTACGAAAAACAAATATGACACACATGAATCAACGACAACCACTGAACTACAGGCTCCTGACTTGGGACGGGCACATAAAGAATGTGGCGGGGTTAAACATGCTCGAAGGCCCCAACCCTTCCCACACTTGGGACAGTACAACATAAGAACAATCTATAAAAATCAGTTGAAAAAGGCTTAACTCATCAGATCGATACAAAGCAGAAAATCATCTAAAAAAAACACAGACCAGACGTGGCAGGGTATTTATTCATCCCTCACAACAACAAAAACACAAAGTACAGACTTAGGTCGTATTGAAAAAATGCATCAGTTATCCTCACTTTTAAGCAAATTTAAGAGTTATTTTTCAAGAAGTCGTAGGTTGTTTTAAATCCCTAAGGTAGCGGGTCGGATTTGGCCATATTGGAGCCACACAATATCCAATATACAGAATAGATTCTGTATTTTACAAAGCAAATCATATTCTGACCCGCCTAATTTGTTGAAAATAGTTTGATGAGAATATGTATCAATAATTTCCTGTATAACGTAATTCGAATTCTGCATATATATATATACGTAATTAAAATTCTGTATTTGCGTATGCAAAGAATTGTTACGTCATAATTCCGTATATACGGAATTCGAAGTCTATCCATACGGAAATTGTTCTGTATATCCGTTTTTTGAATTTAATAAATACATAAACGATTTCTGTATATACGAAAAGGCGCGAAAATACATAATTGAATAATATACCTCTATACAGAAATTTTGATTACGTATATACAGATTTCGAATTAAGTATATAAAAAGTATTCGAACTTCCTATATAATACATATACGGAATAATTTCTGTAAATGTTTAATAACATATACGTTTTAGATATAAGTATTTTTACTCTGATACTGCGCAATTATTATTTCTAAGTGTCGGACTAATGGGTTGTCGGATTATTGGGCTGTCGGATTATTGGGTTGTCGGACCAATGGGCTGTCGGAACAATGGGCCATCGGACTAATGAGCTGTCGGACTAATGGGCTGTCGGAATAATGGCGTGTAAGGTTAAACAAGTTTTTGGTGGGGTTCGTGTTGCTCAATCTAAGACTTTAGTTTTCTATGTTGTGTTTTGTGTATAGTTGTTTGTCATTTCGTCGTTTTTCGTTTTTTACCGTGGCATTTTCAGTTTAAAATCTGGGCAGCTAGATCTTCTGTATAATCTGCAAGGTTTCCCACAATGACATTACAGGCAAGGAACCAGTAACATCTGTTCTCTCATCCATTTGTAAACGGTTTAATTATTAGACATAAAGAAGTAACTGAAAGTCCTTATGTTTACAAAGTCTATTAATCCTATGTTTACGACATTTGTCTACCTAATATCAAAACTTCCATTCCCATGTTTTTTTCCGACGTACTGTCATGTTGCCATTTTCACACATTTATTTTGAATGAAATATTTCTTTCCATACGTGACATTTACTCACATTTGACGGTATTGCTTCCCTTAGAACATGTAGTACATACTTAGCCAGCCATAAGCGGTTGAGCTAGGGAAGTTTTTCTTTAGCTCAGTCGATTAGAGCGCTGCTTTGTAACACAGAGGTCCCGGGTTCGAGTCCCGGAGGAAACCATGTGATTTCGTTATTGAAATCATGCTCTCCGGTTACTCACAATACCCCAATTCAAGGTAACATGATCTCACTTAATTTTCAGGTATATCAATACCGCTAATACCGTTCATAACCAAAAACGAATTTAACTAACGTAAAACTTTTTATATATATAATATACATATGTCTTTTAAACCTTTTCTTTTATTTTTATTAACCGAATGTAATTTCACTAACTCAAAACTTGTATATATAATTTTGGTATTATGTCATATTCTTTAAAACATTTCCTTTTTCCCCAAAAAAATCTACATCCCTATTTTTATACCCTCCTCCCCCCCCCCCCCCCCCCCCCCCGGCTCCAAAGAAACCCCTATCTATGCGAATGGTGGAACTTACCAGACACTTTTATAACACTCTGATATATACTGATCTCCCGTAAATGCCGTAAAGATACACTTTAATAAAAACAAATACTTATATAAACTGAGTCATTCTGTCTCGTATTAAAATGTCTTAAAAGACACTTTTTTAAAGACATTTTCTTAAATATTATATATATAAAAGAGGGACGAAAGATACCAGAGGGACAGTCAAACTCATAGATCGAAAACAAACTGACAACGCCATGGCCAAAAATAAAAAGACAAACAGACTAATAATAGTACAGATGACACAACATAGGAAACCAAAGACTAAGAAACACGAACCCCACCAAAAACTGGGGGTGATCTCAGGTGCTCCGGAAGAGTAAGCAGATCCTGCTCCACATGTGGCACCCGTCGTGTTGCTTATGTTATTACAAATCCGGTAAATAGTCTAATTCGGTAAGTCACATTATTATAAGACACTTTGATAAAACCATATACTTCTAAATACGGCTCTTCCTTAAATGCCTCAAAAGACAATTCTTTAAAGACATATTCTTTAATATACTAAAAGACATTTCTATAAAAACATATTCTTAAATATGACAAAAGACACTTTTATAAAGACAATTACGTATATATACATGTACTGATTGCTATTCTTTTCCGTAAATGCCTTGAAAGACACCTCTTCAAAAACATATTCAAATATATACTGATCGTCTTTCTCTCCCGTAAATGCCTTAAAAGACACCTTGTTTTAAAGACATTTTCTTAAATATACCAAAAGACACTTTAATAAAGACAAATACTATTAAACTGATCGTCATTCTCTCTCGTAAATATCTTAAAAGACACTTTCTTAAATATACTATATAAAAGACACTTTGATAAAACTGTATACTTATATACGTCAGTCTTTCCCTTAAATGACTTAAAAGGCAATTCTTTAAAGACATATTCTTGAATATACTACAAGTCACTTTTATAAAAACATATTCTTAAATATGCTAAACAACACTTTAATAAACTGAGACAAATACTTTTATTCCACTGTTTAAACATATTGATAGTTTAATCAATATTTGATTGGTTGAGACTATCCCACGTGTCATTGAACAAATCTTCAAATTCCATTCTGAGGATCATATTCCCCTCTGAAATGTCGGAATTACTTCGTGCGACGTTACGCGCGGTTAATGTACATAACGTTTTGAACTTCTTATTCTTCTTAAAATAGCGATAGCAAAAATCATTATCATGTTCAAATTTATTTCAGACGATAAAACAAAAAGACTTATAATCAAATTTTGATCCTTACTGTCTATCAATGGGTATCTCGTGTTTAGTTTGACTTACAAAAACAAGCGGATAAGAAAAAAATATATGCAAAATAATATTTAATGTATAGATAGTAAACAAAGCATAGGCAGTGGAATAAAACATGCATTTCCCTTTGGCTCGGGAGATATGAAGATTTGCTCACCCTCGAATATTCTTGGGTGAACAAATCTTCATATCTCCCTCCGGCACGGGAAATAAATGTATAATATTCGTCATTCTCTCCCGTAAATACCTCAAAAGACACTTTTTTAAAGACATATTTTTAAATAAACTGATCGCCATTCTCTCCCGTAAATGCCTTAACAGACAACTATTTTAAATTAGATTAAATGCCATTTTTCTAAATAGTACGTTATAATTCACTGATATGGAAATAAACGAAATAAACAATAATAAATATATTTATTTTACCAATTACCTGTATGACGGAATAAACGATGTTATGTGTATATATAGAAACTATCATTTATTTCGTTATACCGTTTACGGGAGAGAATGACGATCGGTTTATGTAGAAACTGGTCTTCATTATAAATTACAATTTAAAATCTTTCCTTTAATCATCCCAAGAAACCCGTAAGGAAACACGATTTCGATATTGTGTACTTTTTTTATTATTCCGTTAGGGAGAAAATTACGATATAGCCGGGTTGTGCTTATGGTCGGAGATCGTAAAAGATAGGCGAAAGATACCGAAGGGACATTCAAACTCATTAGTCGAAAATAAAATGACAACGCCATGGTAAAAAAAATTAAAAAAAATAAGGTGGTCTATAGTTCATTTAGTCTCTGGTGAATAGTTGTCATATTGGCAATTATACCACATCTCCTCATGTTTATATTGGCTAGTAATATTTATTCTTGGGTGTATAGAAATGTGATACTTTAAATTCATTCATTCGATATAGCTACAACTCTTTACACCTTTTTAAAGTGATTACTAGGGATAAATTTCTGACATACATCATAGATTGAGATTATTGTTAATCGATATGGATATATATTGATTTTTCCTAAAGACATCGCAATATGATAATACTGTGGATTCATTTATTTTCGTGGGTACCAATTTTCGTGGATTAAGGAAAACTTACATGTTCGTGGATATTTACTTCGTGGTTTTGCCATATTGTGTATACACGCCTATAGGAAATTTGTAATTCGTTGAATATTTAATTTCGTGGTTCATCTGTACCCACGAAATCCATGAAAATTGGTATCCAACGAATAATAATGAATCCACAGTAGTATATTTCCTGAATAATAAGTCAAGGTTCATACGTTTTAAACAATTTTATTTAAATCTCGAAAGCCTTGTAAAAATTCTTAAATTCCTATAATATTAAGGAGGGTTGGGGGTGATATATTGCTTGTTTGCTTATTTTTCTTATTGTTTTTATGTGATGTCCGTTATATTTCAATTAGTTGTAATAAGAGTACAAAGAATCTGAGTTCCTCCCTATTTTTTGGTGGGGTTCGTGTTGCTCAATCGTTTGTTATGTTGTAGTGTGCCCCCTTGTTACTATCCCTCTTTTTATACGCCTGTCAAAGACGGGATGTTTTATGGTATACAATAGTCCGTCCGTCCGTCCGTCAAGACTTTGTACGATAACTCAAATTTGCTTTTTATTGCTTTAAACTTTTCTCGTGTTATTTAACCACAACATAAGGATTGACGGAAGAAAGCTCCATTTTAATTTCAGTTTTTGCTTTGTGTCGTTCCAGAGTTACGTGACTTTAACCGTCAAATTTAAGGCAATTTTTCACAAATCGTGCACTAACGCGAGTATAACTAGATTGATTTCCATAATACTTTACATGGGCCTTGGTGGCCGAGAATATTACTGTATCACTAGCCTGTCAACACTGAGGCTGTGAGTTCGAATCCCGCACGTGGCATGTGCGCTCGACTCTTAATCTTAATTGACTAGGATAGCTAGTTTTCTTACCGAAGGTCGGAGGTTCTCTCCGGGCACTCCGGCTTCCTCCACCAATAAAAACTAGCCGCCATGCAATAGCACAATAGAGCTGAAAGTGGCGTTAAACATTAATCAATCAATCAATCAACACTTTACATTAGTGTTAGGGTCGTCCATTTTTTTATTTTTTTATTTTCTGGTATTTCATTCCAGGGTTGTAGGACTTTAATTGTCAGATTTAAGTACATTTTCAGATGGTGTACCATTATTTAAGTTTGATAGGATTTTTTTACTGACAGTTTTTCATAATTGTTGGAATTTGTGTACATAAAATATCGTTCGATTGAAACAAAAATCTGTTGATTTTTCATTCCAAAGTTCAGGGACTTTGACCATCAGATAAATAGCTCTAGTATGCTCGGATCAAATTACAACACGCTTAACACTGTTGATAGAATTGGTGAATGTAGACTAGCTTTAGATTTCAGATAAATTATCACATTTCAATATAATACACTTAAAATAAATACCTAGGAAAGTGTTGTTGTTTGTCATTCCCGACAGTTATGGGACTTTTAACAGTCATATTTGTCAACAATTTTACACCTTAGAGTATCCCCATGCATGTTTTTCTACAGAGCTATTTTATAAAATTCTGATTAAACGAGACTGAAATATTTCATTTAATTCATTGCAACAATTTCAATATGCACAATAAGGGCGGATCATGCGCTCTGGGCGAAGCTGTTTATTCCATAAGTCTTAGAGTAGAGGAGCGACATATATTAACTTCTTTTTTCAACGTGAAATTTGGATTGACAGCACAATCTAACATTGAACTCTGTGTTTACATGTATATCCAGCCAATGATAGTTAAACGAATGATAAATAAAATTGAGAATGGAAATGGGGAATGTGTCAAAGAGACAACAACCCGACCATAGAGCAGGCAACAGCCGAAGGCCACCAATGAGTCTGCAATGCAGAGAGAAAATCCCACACCCGAAGGCGTCCTTCAGCTGGCCCCTAAACAAATATTTATACTAGTTCAGTGATAATGGACGTCATACTAAACTCCAAATTATACACAGGAAACTAAAATTAAAAATGATACAAGACTAACAAAGGCCAGAGGCTCCTGGCTTGGGACAGGCGCAAAAAACTGCTTTCTCATAAAGCCAACGCATAACATCAGTACAGAGAAACACAACAATACCTATTTACAATATATACAACACTGTGTTGTTAATAGCAAGAACAAAATTAAGGAAAATTCTTAATCTAATGGAAAATATCTGTAACACGAAAATGAGGTATTTAACCTGTGGTGCAGTCGATATCTCCCTGTTTTGGGTCTTGTCTTATAAAATACTACATTTTGTTTTTATTGTTTTTATTTTTTTTAATTATGTGAACATTTCATGGTGTTCCGGAGGTTGGACCCCCCCCCCCCCCCCCCCCCCCCTTCAATCCCTTTTTGAAATGGCTGGATCCGCCCTGTACTTCGTGTAACGTGTAATTCTCAACATTAGCAGTTTGACAAACACTAATTTTGATCATTGAGAAACTTGATTTCTCTTGACTGATTGTATGTGATTAAAACGTTCAGCTTACGGGAACGTTTCATTGTGTTCCGGGGGTTGGACCCCCCCCCCCCCCCCTTTTTTTCGAAATTGCTTGATCCGCGCCTGTACTACGTGTAATTCTCAATATCATTAATAAAATTTCTAAAATCAGAATTAGATTTATTTCTACAATTAGATTTATTTCGGATGAAAGGTATATAATAGAAGTATAAGTAAACTTTTTTCCATTGCTGATTAAAAGTTTTTTAAAAAGTATTTTGCACTCGGGTATAATTATAAAAATATCATCAATATGAGAAAATAGAACATATCTATTTTTCTAAGAAAAAAATATTAATTAGTTTAATTCCTTGGTTATTATCGAGAATTTTCATACCCATGTGATTTCACGCTTTGGGTTTCAAATGCCATGCGCAAGTAGCAATGATCGTATGTATACTTAGTAAGATTACACCTTGTAAAGTCTGTTAACGGTTTATAATTTCACCTGCTTCCGTGATGTAGTTACTCAAAAATTGCTGCAGTGTCAAGTACGGTAAGTTTTTTTTATTGTTGTATACTTTTTTTATCATATGATATATCTGAAACTATTTAAGGGGTACCCAACAATTTGATTAAAATAGATTTGGCACGTTTAATTTTCATAAACTTTTGACGAAATATTTGCTTTGACCTGTTGACAAAAATAAAAAAAATTACAGAAATTTGAACCACACAATTTACTGGAATAATTTCATTGGATATATAGCAGTTTGAAAAACACTAATTTTGATTATTGAGAAACTTAATTTCTCATTACTATTTGCATTTGATTAAAACAATCAGCTGATTTTGAAAGATTTAATTAAGTGTTCTGTAACACCTTAAAAAAAGAGTCAGTCAGGTTTTAGCTGTGTCTCTAAATTGAAAGAACGAAAAAATAAGTATGTGGTTTATTAATTCAGAATCACTGTGATCTAGTATTAGAGAATATGTTTTTAATATATTGAAAAATGAATGGAGTAAAAAAGATGATAATAAATTACATGAAATTAAACCTAAATTAGGTAAATCTTTTAATAATTTTATGTGCAGAAAAGATCAGTGTGTTATTTCTAGATGCCGTATTGGTCATACTAGAATAACACATGAGTACATGTAACACCTTACACATATAGATTCATTTCGTCTTCAAGCCATTGTTCCACTACTAAATTGTCTATTCTTCTTACCAGTACACTTGGTACAATCAAAAACCTGATAATAAATTGTTCAAATAAGGCCTTCGAAAATAGTGGAATTAATTACTTTTGGAGTGTCAAGAACTCGTTGGAAGTACTTGATAAATTGCATGCATATATTGGTGATTTTGAATCTGTTCAAAGTTTTGATTTTTCTACCCTATATACCACATTGCCTCACATTCTCATTAAGAAAAAATTCACACACCTAATTAAATGGGCATTTAAAAAGTCAGAATGTGAATATATATGTTCAAACTCTTTTAGGTCATTTTTTAGTAGCAATAAACAAAAAAACTATGTCAATTGGACATGCTTTGATACTATATATGCCCTTGAATTTTTACTAGATAACATTTTTGTTCGCTTTGGAGATTCCGTATATCGTCAGGTTATCGGAATTCCAATGGGGACTAACTGTGCACCACTTATTGCGGACCTTTTTTTGTATTGCTATGAGTTACAATTTATGACAAAAATCAGCAAAGACCCATCGAAACAACATCTGATACACAAATTTAATAATACTTTTAGATATTTGGATGATATTTTGGCTCTCAATAATGACGACTTCAGTATGTATACTAAAGAAATTTATCCTGTTGAACTTACTTTAAATAAAGCTAATACTAACAATGACCACTGCCCTTTCCTCGATCTTGATATCTATATCATTAACGGAAAGCTTAATACTAAAATATATGATAAAAGAGATGATTTTTCATTTCCTATCGTTAATTATCCATTTTTAGATGGTGACGTTCCCTTGTCACCATCTTACGGTGTTTATATATCTCAACTTGTACGATTCGCTCGTGTATGTAACATTGTTTTAGATTTTAACGAGAGAAATTTATGTATTACTGAAAAATTATTACACCAGGGTTTTCGATATCACAAACTAGTCAAAACATTTACTAAATTTTATCATCGGTATAAGGACATCATTCGTAAATATAGCTCAACATGCAGACTTCTTATACGTTCAGGTATTTCACATCCAATTTTTTATGGAAATATTCTTTATAAAGCACAAAAATGTCAGTATTCACCTCTGAAGCTAATAAAACCTTTAAATAGACTTATTAAGAAGGGATATAGTTACGATATTGTTGTCAGGTCATTAAAGATTGCATATTTTGGCGTTAATATTGATTCACTCATAGGGTCTTTGCATCGGCACTAAACACATTTATTTAAAAACCAGTTGTTGGCATGACACGGGTTATGTTCTTCTCATATATGTTATGATGGTATGATACTAAACCCCTAACGGGAAGGATTGTGCCTGATGTTCATATGATGAAGACATGATCTTTCAATCAGTTTAATTGAAGTCTGGAGCTGGCATGTCAGTTAACTGCTAGTAGTCTGTTGTTATTTATGTATTATTGTCATTTTGTTTATTTTCTTTGGTTACATCTTCTGACATCAGACTCGGACTTCTCTTGAACTGAATTTTAATGTGCGTATTGTTATGCGTTTACTTTTCTACATTGGCTAGAGGTATAGGGGGAGGGTTGAGATCTCATAAACATGTTTAACCCCGCCGCATTTTTGCGCCTGTCCCAAGTCAGGAGCCTCTAGCCTTTGTCAGTCTTGTATTATTTTTAATTTTAGTTTCTTGTGTACAATTTGGAGTTTAGTATGGCGTTCATTATCACTGAACTAGTATATATATTTGTTTAGGGGCCAGCTGAAGGTCGCCTCCGGGTGCTGGAATTTCTCGCTGCATTGAAGACCTGTTGGTGACCTTCTGCTGTTGTCTGTTCTATGGTCGGGTTGTTGTCTCTTTGACACATTCCCCATTTCCATTCTCAATTTTATGTATCTTCTAAAAAATGAAGATGAACCACAATGTATACCTTGCAACTGCCACTAAACTATTAAACATGTTTTAATTAATTGTATTGACTTTGCTGATATTCGTAGGAAGCATTTCAATGTCAATAATATGTATGATTTATTTGATAGTGTTCCAATCACAAATATTGTTTCATTTTAAAATGAAGTTGGAATATATTATAAAATATAATCATGTTGTATAAATTTAAAATGATTTTAATTTTTATCACGTTATCTTAGTATTGAATTTTATTTGTAAATAAGTAATTTCGCTTTTAGACTTGAGTTTTAGTATATTGAAGGACCTTTTGTCTGATTTTAAAAGAATACTTTTTATATATTTGAATTAGCTCTCGCCGCGATATAGCCTTTTTGCGCTAAGGTGGCGTAAAGCAAACACCAATCAATCAATCAATCAATAAGTGTGAGAAAACAGAAACCAAATGAACAGCGTTTATTGCAGTTCTTAATCTCAGTCCCGTTGAGGCCTTCAGTCTCGAGCACTGAAAGTCATTACTAAAGAAAACGCAATATCTACAAAGTTCATTTGCCTTTGATTATCGACTTTTTTAATAGGAATTTCGAATAATGATTTAATATCCCTATTCCTTAATTTTAATTGTTTATCGTGATGTGTGAAGGCAGTATATAAAATGTAAACATCACGTTATAAATTCCCTGCGTCCGTAACGTTTTTTTTTTTTTTTTTTTTTTTTTGATTTACCTTCCGGAACACTCAAAGCGGAATATTTGAAAGTCAATTATGTATAAGTACTGAAAGAGTTGAAGAGCTGTATGTCTTAAATGGCCTAAATTAGTCAAATAAAGCTGATGTCAACTATGCCTGATGGAGTTGAAATCTAAGTCTCTTTATAATTTCAAAATTTATAATCGGATAATTTTTAAAATGTTCTTTATAAATCATGTCTGTACCGAAGTACTGACTACTGAGCTAATGATACCATCAGGGACTGATAGTCCACAGGCAGAGGTATCGACCCAGTGCTGTAAAAAATGAAAACAATACGTTCTAAATTTCTGAATTTACCATTATAGAAAGTTTCATCGTGCATCTCTTGTATTTCTATTTTATGTAGTTTTACAAGTAATACGAATTTATTGTTGTTGTCTTGAGAACTTTTCTGATGTTTACTACTTCTTTTCTATTTTTTTTTTGTCTGTTAATTAACTACAAACAAAAAAACCTCCTTCATCAAGGAAACTTTGAACGGACATTGAAAAAGTGCATCATTGTTTCCACCGGTCAGATGGACAAACGTTGATGGAATTTAATCTATAGTTAGGCAATATGCTGAAAACATGAGCAAGAAAGAGAAAATTAACTATTTATAAAATATATTCAGTATTCAAAACTAAAAGCAGTATAAATATAGTATTGAAAGTGTTAAGAAGTACATGACTGTATACATCCATCAAGTGGCATTCATTTTGCGTTGTTCTCGTTTTCACATTTGATAAATTTCCTAAAGCGAATACTCGAGATACTGAAATAGTTTTAGCTTTGCGTTCTCACGTTTTAACTTTCGAATTGTCGCGCTTCTTTTTTTTAAGAAAATCATGTCTATACCGAAGTACATTTATCTTGTTTATAAATGCATATTTTTCCTGTTGTCGTTCTATTGAATAACGATGGCGAAATTTCGAATTTGCTGCATCCGGCCACTATTCCCCACTTTTCATTGCACGGAAGCAGTAAGAATTTAGTTCAGTGGTTGCCGTTTGTTGATGTGGTTCATAAGTGTTTCTCGTTTCTCGTTTTTTATATAGATTAGACCGTTGGTTTTCCTGCATGTTTGAATGGTTTTACACTAGTCATTTTAGGGGCCCTTTATAGCTTGCAGTTCGGTGTGAGCCAAGGCTCCGTGTTGAAGGCTGTACTTTGACCTATAATGGTTTACTTTTTCAAATTGTGACTTGGATGGAGAGTTGTCTCATTGACACTCATACCACATCTTCTTATATCTATGGATGGAGAGTTGTCTCATTGGCACTCATACCACATCTTCTTATATCTATTTACTGGTAGATTTCTCCGTTATTTGGAGCACCATTCTCTTTAACATTCTTTGCTTTTGAATGTTTAGGTTTGAGAGTTCCTGGTGAGGATAAATCCAGAAAAGCGCGTCTGAAGCACGACATTAATTTTGCGTTATTTTCTTTAAGGATGTTCGCTCCTCTTGTTTTTGATTTTTTGTCAGATATTCGGAATCCTCTGGTTTTATCCATGTTTTTCCATTAAGAAATTTTGTTCACTAACCCCTACTTTTCTTTTCATAATTTTATTACATATAGTTTGAAAGGCCATATTTGAAAATCTTATAAAATCCTTGTTATTTATTCAATGTTTTTGATAGAAAAAGGGTGCCAATGTTAAATGTATGAAAAATCTTGAGAGAATCATTTCCCGCCAAATTTTCAATGGCTTATATCTCGAAAACAAGCACACGGACCCTTCATTTTTTTCTGCTTTTTTCAGTTCCTTCATTAATATACTATCAATTTATGACAGTCTTTCAAAAAGCTTGTTATTTTGAAACAGAGTAGCGAAAATCCTTAAGTTATTATGCATTCAGGAGTCTTTGACAAACTTTTAACTTTCAGGTTTTCAACTCTGACCTGGAAAATTTTTGTCAAATTATTATATGTTGTAGATTGCGATTATTGCCTGGTATTCTTATAACTAACAATGTTTGGAAGTGGTAAAAACGTCGGTTCTGTTTTTTTGTTTTTTTGTTTTTGCTTTTCTACCTTATTGTGAAAGAACCAAAGTCATGTGATCTAAAGTCTTTCGAAAAATTCTAAATTTTATAAACTGTTAATAAAATATGTTGTATATAAGTTGAAATAATACATGTCGAACTAAATCATATGTGCACGTTTTTCACGTTTATTTCGAATCCATGAATATAATCAATCAAAAATATATCATTCGGTGATTTTTGATCGAAACCTTTGGCTGCTCACTAACCTTTGGGTTTTGGAATCGTGAAATGATAAACGAGCAACCAATAATCCTGGTGCATGTGAAAATTAGAGAGGGAAAAGAGCGATGTTTATTTGTTTTTTTGTTTTTATATTTTCCATGTGTGAAACACTATAACAGTAAAGATTGATGAGAGACCACTCAACTTTTTAAAAGTTTTCTTTTTTTAATTTAATTTTGTTTTCTTTTTTTCTCCAGATCAACCAAAACAAATACATATGTTATAATGATGTATTTTCTGCCTGTGGTGTTGTTATTTATCGCTGTTGATAAGGGGATTGCCTGTCCAGAATTATGTGAGTGTATCGAGTACAAGGTCTATTGTAATAGAACAGGATTATATACCATACCAGACGATATACCGCCAACAACAAAAGTTCTGTAAGATTTTACTTGTATGTATTAGGCGCGAATTTAATCAAAATTGTTGTACCAAAGGAGATCCTGAAATATTTCCAGACCTCCATAATTCGAATTCAGTACTTCGATTTCAAGACCTCCACAATTCGATTTCAGGATATCCTTAAATCGACCTCGGGATATCCTTAAGTGGGTACAGAACACCTAATGGAGTTTACTCTTTATAAATCAGCTGAACGTTTTAATCACATACTATAAATGAAGAAAAATCAAGGGTCGCAATTATCAAAATAAGTGTTTTTCAAACTGCTATATATCCAATGAAATTATTCCTTTAAATTATGCGGTTCTTTTTTCTGGAAGTTTTTATATTTTTGTCAACAGGTAAAAGTAAATATTCTATTAAGATTTTATGAAAATTAAACGAGCCAAATCTATTTCAGTCAAAGTGTTGGGTACCCCTTAGATACAATAATTTTGACTAAATCCGCGCCATATATGTATGCACAGATACACAAACTTATTTGTTGTACATTTTTTAAAACGTGATAAGATTTGAGCGTAGAAAAACAAATGCAAACCGAGGCTGATGCAAAATAAAAATTTTGTCTACTTAAACACTGGATATTGTTTTTTTTTTTTTAGGTCTATGGAGATGTTTTAGGTCTCTTTGAAAAAATATACCATAAGTAGTATTGGTCGAAGGGTGGGCATGTTGATTAAATTGGCATCGGAACAGATCCAAATTCATTTTTGTAGTCTCATAATGAGTTTTTAAAGCGTTCCTTAATTTTCGCTGTCGTAGAAAAAAAAAACGTTTAGTGGTGTAAAGTTGAACAATAATGATAGAATCGTTATGTAAAATGATATGTACAAAATAAATATATTATACGATGTCTGCAAGCCCAGTATACTGAATACCCAGACTCTTAACATCCGACCCACTGGTACGAAGTACACCATAAATTGCACTCTCAGACTACAAATACTGTGTATCTTCTATATTGGTACTCAGGCTTCCGCCAACAATAAAAACTGACCGCCACGAAATAGAAAAATAGTGCTGAAAGCGGCGTTTAACACCAATCAATCTTCTACGGTGTTAATGTTGTAAACAGTATATTGGTGAGTCATAACAGCCATGTCACAAAAGTATAAATGGCCATCGTAGTGAATATGAATGTAAGCCAGACCTTCCTCTCAGTCGAGATTTGAGTTCCCTTGGCCACACTTTATACAGATCTCAATCGACTGACTATTACCATCATAGACCAGACACTGCTTGTTCAAGGGAGGATAGAATCACTCGGAAAACATTTTGGATAAGAAAATTAAAAACGTTGGCACCAAATGGGACCAAAGAAAAGGTTTAGTTTAAATTGCGCGTGCTAACCAGCACAGCTGGGTGTTTTAGTTTTTATTTGGGATGCATATATACGCAGTTCCGTTGTATATATAAAATTTGCGTTTACTGATATATATATATCTATATAATTATATTTTCTGAAAAATTCTGGTTTCTTAATTTATATATTTATGTATATATTGTTTTTTTTTACATCATTGAATATGTATATACATGATATAGGAGAAACACAAAATTTGATTTATTTTCGAACTGAACAAAAACTACTGAGAGGATGGAATTTTACGATACAATTTGATGAAATACTTTCAGAAATAAGATACAATACAAATAAGATCGAGAGGGATAGAAAGTGAGCTGGAGAGAGATCAGTATCACACTAATTACTTTTGCTGTCAATCACCTGCATGTTGATGTGTAAATTTTACACATAAAAGCAGCCTCAGGTTCAAACTTTATTAGATATTATTTTTAGAACGGTGACAAGAAGGGTAAATTCAAAAAATTAATGGACCGAAACCCCTCACGGCTGATTTTTATCTTATTTTAAAGATTTATATAATTGTCTTTGAATAAAGCCTGTCGTAGATTGCTGAAATAGTGCAAATTTTATAAAATTGTGATCAAAGGTCAGAAAGAGAGACTTTCGAAAATCACAATTTGTTTTACATTTTGGACAATTTTTCTGAAACCCCTCATGCTAGCTTATTAAAAATTCATTGGAATAATGGTCTGGTAATGTTGTTTAAATAAGCTTATAAAAAAGAAGATATGGTATGATTGCCAATGAGACAACTTTTCACAAGAGACCAAATGACACAGAAATGAACAACTAAAGTTCACCGTACGGCCTTCAACAATGAGCAAAGCCCATACCGAATAGTCAGCTATAAAAGACCCCGAAATGACAAATGTAAAACAATTCAAACGAGAAAACTAACTGCCTAATTGAAGTACAAAATAATGAACTAAAAAAAATATGTAACACAGCAACAAACGACAAACACTGAATTACAGACTCCTGACTTGGGACAGGCACATACAGAATGTGGCGGGGTTAAACATGTTAGCGGGCGCCCAACTCTCCCCAAACCTGGGTCAGTGATGTAATTTTGTTACATTAACACCTGATTATTATTGTGTAGAGATTGTTCACTTATACTCGCGCTTCAAAATGTGAGAAAATAACAACATTTACCTTCATCAACGGAAATTTTCAATCAAATTTTTCAAATCTTAGATTTAGATATGCAATAATAATAGGCAACATAAACAGACAGAAAAGTTTGGTTAACATAGTAATAGTAACACTCGATCCAAGTTTCAATGAGAAAAATGATGAAGCTCATTATTGGTTATTTAAACCCAAAGGAAAACTGAAACCATAGCGATAGTGCCAGTCCCAAGTCAGGATATATTTGTTTTTCGCAAATTGTTTTGTTATAAATTAGTTCGTTAGTTTTCTCAATTGAATTCTTTCATATATTTCTTGTCGGGGACTTTTTTAGCAGACTATACGGCATGGGATTTTCTCACTGTTGAAGGCCGTTCGGTTGCATGTCTACATGTTTAACATTGTTTCAGGAGTGTTGGAAGCAATCAGATCACCAAGATAGACAGTAATGCATTCCACAATATGTCGAGCCTACTTGTTCTGTAAGTATTTATGTGTTTTGGACAAGTATATGTCGAGCCTACTTGTTCTGTAAGTATTTATGTGTTTTGGACAAGTATATGTCGAGCCTACATGTTTTGTAATTATTTATGACGTTTAGACAATTTATTTCAAGCCTACGTGTTTTGTAAGTATTTATGTGTTTTGGACAAGTTTATGTCAAGCCTACTTGTTCTGTAAGTATTTATGTGTTTTGGACAAGTTTATGTCAAGCCTACGTGTTTTGTAAGTATTTATGTGTTTTGGACAAGTTTATGTCAAGCCTACGTGTTTTGTAAGTATTTATGACTTTTAGACACTTTATGTCAAGCTTATGTGTTTTGTAAGTATTTATGTTTTTTGACAAGTTTATGTCAAGCCTACGAGTTTTGTAAGTATTTATGTTTTTTGGAAAAGTTCATGTCGAGCCTACGTGTTTTGTAAGTATTTATGTGTTTTGGACAAGTTTATGTCAAGCCTACGCGTTTTGTAAGTATTGATGACTTTAAAGACACTTTATGTCAAGCTTATGTGTTTTGTAAGTATTTATGTTTTTTTGATGTTCGTTCGTTCATTCGTTCGTCGTTCATTCATTCATTCATTCATTCATTCATTCATTCATTCATTCATTCATTCATTCATTCATTCTTTTATTTGTTTATTCGTTTTTGTATTATTTAATTCATCCATTTGTTTGATTTTTGTAATTTGATTGTTATTAAAGTTTACTTTTGTGAAAAAAAATGAATAGCACTTTATATTAATATTTCAGGGACTTGTCAGATAATTTGATATCAGTTATAAATGGATCAATGTTCGAAGGCCTCAACAATCTATCGACACTGTATGTACTTTTATACACTAGTAATATGTTTAAAAAAATATTCTCATTTGATACATGTTGGAAATAATTAAACAAACAGTACGCATTCATATATAAGAAATAAGGTAACATGTGCATATTTCTGACTGAAAGGGTAACTCTTTGGTCGGGTTGTTGTCTCTTTGACACATTCCCCATTTCCATTATCAATTTTATTATTACTTTTACTGACTGCTAGGGTAACATGTGTGGACTTACATTATTACTTTTGCTGACTGTTAGGGTAACATGTGAGGATTTACATTATTGCTTATGTTGACTGCTAGGGTAATATGTGCAGATTTACATTATTACTTTTACTGATTATTAGGGTAACATGTGCAGATTTATATTATTACTTATGCTGACTGTTAGGGTAACATGTGCAGATTTACATTATTACTTATACTGACTGTTAGGGTAACATGTGCAGATTTACATTATTACTTTTACTGACTGTTAGGGTAACTTGTGCTGATTTACATTATTACTTTTACTGACTGTTAGGGTTACATGTGCAGATTTACATAATTGCTTATCCTGGCTGTTTGGGTAACATGTGCAGATTTACATTATTACTTATGCTGACTGTTAGGGTAACATGTGCAGATTTACATTACTGCTTATACTGACTGTTAGGGTAACATGTGCAGATTTACATTATTGCTTATACTGACTGTTAGGGTAACATGTGCAGATTTACATTATTGCTTATACTGACTGTTAGGGTAACTTGTGCTGATTTACATTATTACTTTTACTGACTGTTAGGGTTACATGTGCAGATTTACATAATTGCTTATCCTGGCTGTTTGGGTAACATGTGCAGATTTACATTATTACTTATGCTGACTGTTAGGGTAACATGTGCAGATTTACATTATTACTTATACTGACTGTTAGGGTAACATGTGCAGATTTACATTATTACTTTTACTGACTGTTAGGGTAACTTGTGCTGATTTACATTATTACTTTTACTGACTGTTAGGGTTACATGTGCAGATTTACATAATTGCTTATCCTGGCTGTTTGGGTAACATGTGCAGATTTACATTATTACTTATGCTGACTGTTAGGGTAACATGTGCAGATTTACATTACTGCTTATACTGACTGTTAGGGTAACATGTGCAGATTTACATTATTGCTTATACTGACTGTTAGGGTAACATGTGCAGATTTACATTATTGCTTATACTGACTGTTAGGGTAACTTGTGCTGATTTACATTATTACTTTTACTGACTGTTAGGGTTACATGTGCAGATTTACATAATTGCTTATCCTGGCTGTTTGGGTAACATGTGCAGATTTACATTATTACTTATGCTGACTGTTAGGGTAACATGTGCAGATTTACATTACTGCTTATACTGACTGTTAGGGTAACATGTGCAGATTTACATTATTGCTTATACTGACTGTCAGGGTAACATGGCTGTTTTCTGCTCGTCGATCGGGTTGTTGTCTCTTTGACACATTCCCCTTTTCTATTCTCAATTTTATATATTACATAGCTTATAATGACTGCTAGGAAAGGGACGTAGATTCATCTCAGTTCTAAAGATACAATTTTGATATATATATATATAAGAGCTGAGTGTAATACATACATTCATTGTCGTCTGTTGTGATGACACACAACATATGCAGGCTGAAACCCAGTTGAAATTAAACAAAAGAAATGGAACTCTTTGTTAGAGAAGGGAAAAAAGGCCAAGTTGGTAAATTTGAATTGTTTACATCTGTTTCTATGGGCTTTAAAAGTTTAACGAATGTGCGTAATTCAGGATTTTATGCATCTTATGTAAGTGTTTCTACTTGAATTATGGTATGGAGCTTCGAGATATTTGTAAACTTTAAAATTATAGACAAATTTTACAAAACAGTCGATTGGGGTAGGTGCAAATACATGTGGATCTTTTTTGTGCATAAGCATAAATGCCACCGAAAAAAAAATACATAGAAAGATAAAAGATTGATCTTTTTAAAGCATTGATTTGCATCTCTGCCCCTGGCGACAGTTTTTTTGGGGAAAAAATACCCAAAATGGGCAATAAGTTCATTGAAAAGAGAAAGTCGAGTACACCTTTTTATGTTCAGGCGTGTTTGAGTTGACTATTCTGTCTTGAAAACGCATAAAGAAAAATATTTGATACACCATCTCGCTTTAGATTCTATTATTTTTATATCTATAGGCTCTAGATTGATAAAATGATATTAAAAATTTACAGTACTAAAAAATGAAATATATGGGTCAAGTGAAATACCTTTCTAATTAGTCATTACAACAGAGTAGGCGTGTTCGAATAACAATTTTTTACTAAAAGTACTTAACGACAGACTTTTCAAGTGGATCTTAAAAATGCATTTTTCAAAAAAAACTTCATCTTGTGTGTGTGTGTGTTATCTAGGGTAATTAGTCTTCAACCTCTGAAAACTTTTAGTCTGCTCTTTCACGAAATATTTAATTAGATTTTTTTTAAATATTTTTGAACTTTTGAAAATTCCCCCTGACAACCAATCAGACAATAGTTTTAAGTTGACCAAATGCATAAAAGTACATTAAATGATGCTCAATAGTTAGTAGATACATTTGTCTTTTAAAATACAACAGGCACATAAGAATCGTAATGATGCTATGTAAATAAATTTATCGGTTTCCAAGAGCTAAATTGACAGCACGTCATCACTACAATGGCTTCCATTTTTACGATTATAAAAATTAGGTGGCGTAATTGGGAGATAATTTTGACGAAGTAGAATCCACACTGTATTGACTCATGATACCTCATATCTACAATCAGAATGTATAGTCAAACATATTTTTTTTAATATTTTTAAAAACATTAAATTCATGAATCTCGAGTCAGCTCGATGAAACCTATAACTGTATACACGTATAGATATGACGTTAGTGCACACACATATATGTATAATTTAATGATACTAAATTCCATGTCGTAGATTTTTTTTTTTCTTTCTACGCCAGTATGGAAGAAGATACCGTAAATCACTACACACACGTACGACTTAAGATATTGTCTTAGCGTTACTAATAAATGTCAAACAAACACCGGAAAACCCTTTTCGGAATTCGGTAACTACCTGGCGCTACAAGAATCATCATATATCATGAATGCTCGCGATACGCTATTTTGGAAAATCAAATGTATGATGTTTTTGGATTGATCAAAATCCCGAAATGCCAATGCAGAACTGCAAAACAATTAAATAAAAGAGAGGCGAAAGATAGCAAAGGGACATTAAACTAATAAGTCAAAAATGAACTGACAATGCCAGGTCAAAAACAGAAAAATACCAACAGCCAAACAGACAACCGACAGTTCATAAAACACAACATAGAAAAATAAAGACTGAGCAATACGAACCCCACCCAAAACTGGGGATGATCTCAGGTGCTCCGGAAGGGTAGGCAGATCTTGCTACACATGTAAATAAGTTAGTATATGGATTTATTGTATATTTCAGGAGGATGGATTCCAACAAATTGACGACTCTTGAAGAATATTCATTTATATCTGTGACTGAATTGGTAGTTTTGTATGTAGATTTTTTTATATGTATGGTAACATAAATATCATGTTTTTATTTTGGTAGAGAGAATACTTTTCGCAATGTTTATAGCATCAATAATGAGAATATGAAACAATCATTGATATAATGGGTAGCTTTTTTGTCAATTGTCGGTTTAAAATGCAATTATCAATAAAATATTTGAACAAGAAGTAAAAAATGAAAAACACTTTATACATAATTAACAAGAGAATAATCAGAAAAGTCATGCCACAGTTCAATCTATGTAATATTTAAAATTCAATGATTTAAAATCTAGCTGTCTCATAATATAGTTGTTAAATTATTTTTTGTCTGATTTCAAAGAAAATGTTATTGAATTAGTTAGTTATTGATGTTTCTGGTAAAATAGTTATTGTAGTATTAAATTTTTTTTTAATTTTAGGCGACTGGAAAACAACGAGCTGTCAGAAATAAATCCTTCTGCGTTTAGGAATCTTTCAAATCTAAGAACACTGTAAGAGATTTTTTTTTTCAACAGTTTTTAGGAAATTAATGCATGATTAAAAATGGTCCGTTGAAAGTTAACGATTAATGATCCCAGAAAACCTAACTGAGCTTCTCGTGTGTATAACTGTACTTCTCATCTGTATAACTGCAATTTTCATAAGTATAAAACATAACTGTACTTATCGTGAGTATATAACAAAACTGTATTCTCATGAGTATATAAATTAACTGTCTTTCTCATTAGTATATAACATAACTGTACTTCTTATTAGTATGAAACATAAAAGTTCTTCTCATAAGTAGATAGTATAACTTAACTTCTCACGAGTATATCCTATAACTGTTCTTCTCATGAGTTTATAACATAAGTGCATTTCTCTTGAGTATAAAACAGGTATATCTCATGAGTATAGTACATAACTGTACTTTTCATGAGTATATACCATAAAAGTACTTCTCAATAGTAGATAGTATAACTGTACTTCTCATGAGTTGTTAACATAACTGTTTTTCTCATGAATATTAAACAACTGTATATCTCATCAGTATATAACATATATAGATATAAGAAGATGTGGTATAACTACCAATGAGACAACTCTCCATCCAAGTCACAATTTGTAAAAGTAAACTATTGGTCCGAGTACACAGTTATTTCGTAGTGCATTTCTTTTAGACAATAAATGGAAATAAAAAAAATCCCACCTGCGCTTTCTCAATAATATTTTTACAGTGTGTTGTACTACTTTTGGGACAAATTATATCAAAATTATAGAAAACTTCATCGGCTCTTAACTCAAAATATGGATAATTTTATGTTAAGGGGGTCTTGAAATCTTTTGACAGCTTCCCAAATGCTAATTTTTAACCTTTTCCAGCTGGACCAAATCACTACTTTATTTTAAAATTCATGAATCAAATTTTTTTACAGTGTAATTTTATCCCCCTACTTCCTATTTGAGGCATAAAACATGAAGAAATAAATTTGGAAGGGGTATAAAAAAAATTGGCAAGTAACACACTGTCCACACTAGGGACTATATTCGTGGACAACGAAAGGACGATAACTGTGTACTCAGACCTATTATAGGTCAAAGTACGGCCTTCAACATAACTGTACTTCTCATGAGCCTTTTACTTAACTGTTTTTCTCATGAATATAAACAAACTGTATATCTCATTAGTATATAACATAACTTTACTTTTCATGAGTATATAATATAATGCAATAACTCATGAGTATATAACATTATTGAACTTTTCAAGAGTATATAACATCACTCAATAATTCATTAGTATATAAAATAACTATAATTTTCCTGAGAACAACTTTACTTCTTATGAGTATATAACATAACTGTACTTCTCATCAGTATAAAACATAACTACTTCTCATGAGTATATACTATAACTGTTTTTATCATTAGAATATACCAAAACTGTACCTAACACGAGTATATAATATAACCGTTCTTTTCATGCATAAAAACTGTTCTTCTTGTGAGTATATACCATAACTGTACTTCTCTTGAGAATTGAACACAACTGCACTTCTTATTAGTATAAAACATTACTGTATTTCTCATGATTTTACATAAATGTACATAAATATATAACATAACTGCACTCATGAGTGTAAAGTATAACTGTATTTTTTATGAGTAAATAAAATAACTTACTTCTCATGAGTAGATAACATAACTCTATGTCTTATGAGCAGATAACATAACTACTTTTCACAAAATTATAACATAACTGTACTTCTCATGAGTAATAAAATAGCTGTATTTCTCATGAGTAATAACATAGCTGTATTTCTCATGATTATAAAACAAAACTATAAATCTCATGAGTATACAACTTTAATTTACTTCTCATTAGTAGATAATAAAACTGTAATTCTATTAAGCTAAAAATGAAAGAGTTTAAATTTGCAGTTAGTGAAAGATGTTCTATCTTTTCTATCTCAGAGTAATTATTAAACAGACAAAAACAAATAATAGAAATAAGAAGATGTGGTATGAGTGCCAATTAGACAACTCTTCATCCAAGTCACAATGTGTAAAAAGTAAACAATTATAGGTCAAAGTACGGCCTTCAACATGGAGCCTTGGCTCACACCGAACAGCAAGCTATAAATGACCCAAAATGATTAGTGCAAAACAATTCAAACAGGAAAGCCAACGGTCTAATCTATATAAAAAACGAGAAACGAGAAACACTTATGAACCACATCAATGAAAAGACAACCACAGAACAACAGCTCCCGACTTAGAATAGGTTCATTCTTCTGTCATGAAAACGGTAAATATGCTAGATGTACTTACTGCAAGTGTGATGAGATGATCGAAGCTGTAATCTTTACTTCATTCAATTGGTAAATTCAACAACACTTACCGTTATCTTGATGATATTTTTATCGTTAAATAATCAAGAGTTCTCTAAATAAATCGTTTCGGAAATACGTTTTATCGATGAATACAAAGATTTAGTTTGGAAGTGTGGCTGTACCTGAAGAAAACCTATTACAAACAGGATAGCACATCTGAACTTTTACGGTTATGTTGATTTATGTTCATACGCTCAGCTGTTATGTGTGGAGCATGTGGAGCAGGATCTGCTTACCCTTCCGGAGCACCTGAGATCACCCCCAGTTTTTGGTGGGGTTCGTGTTGCTTAGTCTTTAGTTTTCTATGTTGTTTCTTGTGTACTATTATTTGTCTTTTTATTTTTTAGCCATGGCGTTGTCAGTTTATTTTCGATCTATGAGTTTGACTGTCGATCCCTCTGGTATCTTTCGCCCCTCTTTTATGTCTGTTTGTTTTGGTCACACATTGTTGTCAATATAATGGAATTCTAAGCGACTGTCATACAAGTGAGAGGCTTAGCTAGCCATACAACCAGGTTGAATCCACTATTTTCTACATAAGGAAATGCCTTTACCAAGTCAGGAATATGACAGTTGTTTTCCATTCGTTTGATGTGTTTGAGCTTTTGATTTTGCCATTTGATAAAGGACTTTCCGTTTTGAAGTTCTCTTGTAGTTCGGTATTTTTGTTATTTTACTTTTTAATACGCTATGAACATTGTATAAAACAAATATTAACTATGGAAAAAAGTTTACCTTAAGGTAGATAGGGTGTCTTCCTCCATCTTGGATTTTGAAATACCAGAAAACAATCGGTCTAGATCTTTAATAAAAGGTGCAAATTTTGAGAGGAGTAGGTAATTCATGTGTAAGAATTTTCATTTAAATATAGAAAATGACATATTTTATCATATTTATGGTTGTATTTTACAAAAAAAAACAGAATACTTTTGTTTGATTCTATTTTTTCCAACTTTGCCACTTAAGGGGAGGCAACTCAAATGTAAGGGCAGGTAATTCAGATAAAGTTACTTTTACAATAGAATGTGTTAGGAATTTACCTATTTTATTATGTAGCAAGAAAACGGGTCCCGTGACCCCATTTTTTCTTTTTCTTATCTGAAAGCATACTAATAGAGCTATCTTCTCATATTTTATCTCAAAATTCTATGGTGTAGTTTTCGTTTTATGGCAGAAAATTGGGTTTTCCATGCATAATCTATACAAAATCTGTCAATTTTGCACAACCTGTAGCGTGAAAAAAAGCCCCGTGACCCATTCTTTTTATTATAATTTTTTAAAAAGCATGATATAAACTACATTTTGGCAAATTATTAAAAAATTCTATGGATTATAATTTAGACACCCCATCTACCTTAACTCGAATATTAAAATTATTGGTGTTGATATAAAAATAAGAAGATGTGGTATGATTGCCAATAAGACAACTCACCACAAGAAACATATGACACAGAAATTAACAACTATTATAGGTCACCGAAAGGCCTTCAACAATGAGTAAAACCCATACCGCATAGTCATCTATAAAAGGCCCTGAAATGACAAATGTAAAACAATTCAAACGAGAAAACTAACGGCCTGATTTATGTACAAAATATAATATGAGCTTGGTTATGACGTTGTGTAGATTGTCGAGTCACACAAGGGACTTATTCTTTTCATTGCGTTCGAGTTAAGGTGGTACCAAACACTTTGACTAAAATTAGTTTTCATAAAATTTTAACAAAATATTTACTGTGACCCTTTGACAAAAATATAAAAATTTCAAAAAACTTGAACCACACACTTTATCGGAAAAATTTCATTGGATATATAGCAGTTTGACAAACACTAATTTTGATCATTGAGAAGCTTAATATATCCTTAACAATAGAACGTGATTAAAACGTTCAGCTGTTTTTAACAGAGCTATCTCCCTGTTGTGTTATGTACCACCTTAATCCCGACCAATAGATAATACTGCTAGTATATTGATTAAAAATATTGTCTCATGGTTTTTGACGCCCGCCAAAATTATAAATTGGGTATCTTTGATGAGTTTGTTTATATGTATATTTCAGGCGAATTGATTTCAACATGTGGACAACAATTGAGGATTTCACTTTTGAGTCTCTGAATGCATTAGAGGTTTTGTAAGTATAATCTATATGATTGCATTAGAGGTTTTGTAAGTATAATCTATATGTTGTGTACAAATTGTATTTTGTGCTGATTATTGTATGTACATAATTGCTGTGCACGTTATCAGTATTTTGAGGACATCGAAACATAATTTGATAAAAATCAGTTTAAATAGAAGGATATTTTGGAATACAACAATGAAACAGCAACCTAACGACAAAAACTACCTTTCAGGAGCCAACATATAATCTTAAAACAGTATTTCAAAATCTTAATGATCTATGAAAGTTATGAAAACATTGCAAGAAACAATCAAAGCGCTACCATTACTACTTATTCTCCAAATAACGAAAAACATCACATTATGACATACAACAACTACATATAAGTGTTTTGGCTTGGGACAATATGGCAGGGTTAAACCTTTTTTTATTAGATCTCAACTCTCACTTATTAGGGAATTCCAATTGAATCATGAGATTTAATTAGTCAGTTTTTGTAGTAATAAACTGTGATATCTCCTATTATACTGTGTTTACTCCTCCTATACTATGTTGACTCCTATATTGTATTGACCCCGCCTATATTGTGTAGACTCCTCCTATATTGTGTTGACTCCGCCTATATTGTGTTGACTCCTATATTGTGTTGACTCTGCCCTTTATCATGTTGACTTCTCCTATATTGTGTTGACTCCTCCTATATTGTGTTGACTCCTATACTGTGTTGACTCCTATATTTTGTTGACCCCGCCTATATTGTGTTGACTCTTCCAATATTGTGTTGACTCCTCCTATATTGTGTTGACTCCTCCTATACTGCGTTTACTCCTATACTGTGTTGACTCCTATATTGTGTTGACTCCGCCTATATTATGTTGACTCCTCCTATATTGTGCTGACTCCTATACTGTGTTAACTCCTCCTTTTCTATGTTGGATCCTCCTATAATATGTTGACTCCTATTCTCTGTTGACTCCTATACTCTGTTGACTCCCCCTATATTTTGTTGACTCCTCCTATATTGTGTTGACTCCTCCTTATTGTGTTGACTCCTCCTATATCGTGTTTAGCGACCTAGACCACTCACCCAACAGCTTCTGTTAATCGAGTGATTTTCTGTGTTATATAGTGTGTGAGCTTTTTATGCATATGTTTGAGTATTAATAAGAACTTGTTACTATGATATGTTGATGAAAGTAACCGGCAGAAATGTTTAACATAAAAAAGAAAATAAACAATTCTCTTAGTTTCTACTTTGTTTGTTTATTACCCATTTAAAAGTAATTTTAAACAATGCTCCGGAAGGGTAAGTATGGAAATGGGCATGATTTTATGTACTTTTAAATCAAATTATCATTGTTCAAGTACAACAATGTTAGTAATTATTGTTCCAAGTTTTAACTATACATAGTTGTTTTTCTTCATTTTCTTGTTACAGACGCCTAGATAACAATCGAATTTCCAGAATGGCTGAATCTGCGTTTTACGATCTATCGAGTTTGAGAATCTTGTAAGATTATTACTCTGTTTTTCAGTTGATCTTGATTGTTATAATGTTACATTATTCAAAAGGATAAGATACAAATTTATGATGAGGTATTTTCAATACACAAAGTTTGTATTGTTTTCCATGCATATTGAGACATTTAAGGAATGACTGTAATATTTGTTTTGTCTATGAAGAAATAACATAAAAATGTGGTGCACACTGAATAACTCGCGTAGCGGGTTATATAAAAGTGTGCACCACGTTTTTTAGGTTATTTCGAATAGACAGAAAAAATATTAGTCATTTCTTATGATTTTAAAATTTTAAAAAGGAGTAAATCATGATAAAAACGTTGATGACGTCACGGTCACATGACAAAATTATGTCTATGAGCTGATAGACAAAACACTTTACGCCCATCAGAAGACGTGTTACATCCAGAATTAAATTATAAGCAGTTAAACAATTTATGATGAGGTATTTTCAATACACAATGTTTGTATTGTTCCATAGGTATTGAGACATTAGCAGTTAAACATATCTTTATGCTACAACTAAAATACATAAACTCATCACTGGATTAACATGTTGTTTACAAAAGACTCATCAGTGACGCTCGAATCAAAAAGGTTAAATTGGCCAAATAAAGATCGAAGTTGAAGAGAATTTAAGACCCAAATTCCGAAATGTTTTGCCAAATACAGCTAAGGTAGTCTATTCCTGGGTAGAAAATCATTAGTTTTTCGTCAAATTCAAAGTTTTGTAAACAGTTAATTTCTAATTATGACCATATCCATGATAATCCATGTCAACACAGAAGTGCTGACTACTAGGCTGGTTATGCAATCGGAGAGGAAACCTCCACCAGTAGTGGCATCGACCCAGTGGTTGTAAATAAACTCATCATAGATACCAGGATTAAAAAAAGAAAAAAACCCGACACAAATCACACACATATGTAATTATCATTGTAACATTATCTGAATTAAGCCGTGATTAGTAGGTTCTTTTGCGGAATGATGTATTATGAGTTTGAAAATAATTTGTATTCTGATTATCTGACAAGATCCTATACAAATACATTTCATGTAGATTTGATTGTCAGTTCTGATAAATATATATTTTCTTCGAGGATTCCTCCTGATTCTGTATATATATAAAGACCTCAGTCCTCGCTGGTAAATTTGTACAAAGCACAATTAAAAAAGTGTTGCCAACATCGAGAAAACATATAAAAAACCAAACGATAGTCCACACAAACAATACAAAACAAAACCAAAGATTCAATCAAGACATAGATATCTATTGCCAGAGACATTCAGTAGTTCTTTTTAATTAACGAGTACATGCAAATTATCCAAACCATATTGCGAAATACTTAAAGATTTTCTTGGCAAAGAACAGACAAACTTGTGCCAATAGACTATTTTCATATTACCGACTTTTGACTCCGGATTATATAATTTGTCGACTGGTTACCTTGGACATCATGGTACCAAGTCAGGTAAGAGCAAGCTAAAGAAGTAAAACCAACCTTTCAATCGGTACAATTTTGGGGGAAAATTACCTGGTTAATATTTTTTTTTCACTACAAAATCATCGGAAAACAGTAAACTTTCCCCTCAAATTACACCGATTATATGTTTGATTTTACTTATTTTGACTGCTCTTACTTGACCGAGTACCATGATGTCCAAGGTAACCAGTCGACAAGTTATATAATCCGGAGTCAAAAGTCGGTAATATGAAAATAGTCTATTGGGATAATTTAAAAGAGAAAAATCAAAAGTTCAACACGGAAAACACGGAAAACAAAGACACACACGGAGACATATAAAATAGTCAACATTCCCATTTATCGTGATCAAACATGGCCAAAACATTTTATTTTTCGATTAGTTATTATTGCCCTCATGTTAATGTCATATGTAACGAATTTCTTGGAATTATAATGTTAAGAAATTTATTGAACAAATACATGCATATATATTAAACTATGTCCTCTATGCACGTAAATCTATAACGTATAATCGAGAAAAATATTTCATTCAGTGATTGTTATCACAAAGCTGATAATTAACTTTCTGGTTTGTTGCCGAAGTTTACTGGATCGTGACCTTGAGAAATAATCAACACAGAATCATTGAGCACTTAAAAAATAATTGGGCTGATAGAGCGGTGTTCATTTTAATTTTATTTTCCATACGATACCATTGTTCATTAAACTTTTCCCTAACAGTTGTCAAACTATTTGGTGTGTTACAGTGCACTATTGTTTACATTCTTTTAATCATAGTTTTCTTGGCTGCTAACCAATGAAATCAGGTGAAAGTTTTCTGTGATAACTACGTACTGAACTGGGAACTGGGAAATTTGCGTTTCATTCACGTCGGGCTTTTTTAAAGTGAAATTTACTCTATGCAAAAAATGTTCTGTCCATATAAATGCATTTTGTAAGGCCCTAAACGCCAATTAGAAACCAATATAAATAAAAGATGTGGTATGAGTGCCAATGAGACAACTCTCCATCCAAGTCACAATGTATAAAAAGTTAACTATTATAGCATTGGCTCACTACGAACAGCAAACTATAAAGGGCCCCAAAATGACTAGTGTAAAACCATTCAAACAGGAAAACCAACGGTCTAATCTATATACAAAACGACAAACGAGAAACACCTATGAACCACACCAACAAACGACAACCACTGAACAACAGGCTAATAGAACCCAATAAATTGATGTTATACTTATGTTTATTTTACACACGTTTTAGGTTCTTATATCAATTAATAATGATCTTTTCTGTTGTAGACGGTTTGATAACAATTTTCTTACTTCAACTAGTGGCCTTCAAAATCTGACAACATTGCAAGTACTGTATGTATTCAATTCTTTCATATTTACATTTTATATAGTCTTTGTTGTACCATTAGCTATGGTATTTGTTACAAGACTGCTGGATGCCAATGATTATCAAATTATAACATATAATGTGTGTCTTTGTTGCTCACCTACTTTGTCAATATAACGGAACTATGTACAACTGTCATACAAATGTGAGGTTTAGCTAGCTATTAAACTAGGTTTAACACACCATTTTCGTCGGACTGTCTGTACTAAGTTAGGAATATGGCAGTTGTTTTTCACTTGGTCTGTTGATTAATAGCGTTTGATTTTCTCATTTTTTTTTATGGACGTCCCCTTTTTGAATTTTGTAATAACTTTTTACTTACTGTCTTATGGTTCATCAAAACGAATTGAAAAATATGGCCGTGTTTACACCACAAAATCTACTATGAGTACAGACATCTTGAAAAGTTTTAAGGCATGGCAGGACCTAGATACATAAAAGTTATATCTAGTCTTTGGGTCAGAGTTTGAAAAACTTACCTGGATTTTTTCTGCAGAAGATAGCAAAATAAACAAACACATGAGTTTCATTTGGTACGGTCAACTCAGTTACACAGTCTAAATTATCTATTGTTTGCAAATGTCTATTGTTCATCTATTGTCCAATTTAAATCAATACTACTCACAACATTTATGATATGAGGGGAGCTTCTCAAACCTCTATCTCAACTTAGTATATTTTGGCACCTTCTGCAGGAATGAAAAAAAATGAATAGCAAAATGCAGAAAAGTTTATAATTTTCTGAAACATAAAATGCATTTAAAATTTAATTATCTAGTTCCTGCCATGCTTTAAAACTTTTTCAGGTGCACAGGTTTGTCTGTACTCAGAGTAAAATTTGTGGTGTAAATACGGTCATATTAGCCAAAAGTTGATGATGAACCTTAAATTCATATGAGGCTGACTTCATACAGGGAATTCTTTGGAAGAAAGAAAAGAAGTTAGCAGTATCCTTAAACTTCACATTTTGTATATAGATGATGTTCTCTCATTAAATAATTCAAAATTTGGTGACTATGTTGAACGCATCTATCCCATCGAATTTGAGATAAAGGATACAACAGATACAGTTTAGTCTCCCTCATATCTTGACTTACATATAGAAATTGACAATGAGGGTCGGTTGAAAACAAAACTTTACGACAAAAGAGATGATTTCAGCTTCCTAATTGTGTATTCTAGGGCTTGTGTTTCCTATCATGATTTCCTTGAAAGAGGATTGCTGCTCACAAGGAAGCTATTAAACCAGGAGTTCCAAGTGGTGAAGTTGAAATCATCACTTCGTAAATTTTACGGACGCCATCACGAGTTGATTGAACATTATGGAATATCTGTTTCACAGTTGAAGTCAGATATGTTCCAATTATCGTAACTACAGAGGTCCCTGATGGGGGTGTCCAATTAATCACATAATCACAAATTTTTGCCAATATAATCACAGAATCATTAATAATTTTTTTAAACAAGATAATCAAATAATCAAAAATACAGTCCTAGATTATCAAATAATCAAATAATCATGAAATATTTTGTCTGGTAATCAAATAATCACTTTAAAAAACGGCCAAGTAATCACATAATCAAAAACCCCATGAGGAGGCTCACTAAAATCTCGCCCCCATCCCCCGTATGTAACATACCGAATTAGACATATCACCGGGTTGTACTTAAATGAGTAATACGACGGGTACCACATGTGGAGCAGGATCTGCTTACCCTTTCGGAGCACCTGGGATCACCCCTAGTATTAAAACCAGTTACCAAGTGAACTCAAAGCACTTGCCATTATTGATAAACTGTAAACAGTAGGTAACTTTTTTCATACAAATCAATTGTGATGATTATTGTTTCATGCATGCAAAGCAGGAAACATTTATAGTGATTTAGGTGATAACACAATGCTGACTGCTGTATCCCTATTTTTGACATTTTTACCTATTGTGTCTGTTTGTTTTAATCACACATCGTTGTCAATATAATGGAATTTGATGCGACTGTCATACAAGTAAGAGGTTTAGCTAGCTATAAAACCAGGTTCAATCCCCCATTTTCTACAGTACCAGGTCAGGAATATGACAGTTGTTATCCATTCTTTTGATGTGTTTGAGCTTTTGATTTTGTCATTTGATTAGGGACTTTCCTTTTTTAATTTTCCTCGGAGTTCAGTAATTTTGTGATGTTACTTTTTATCGTGTCAACGATCCAGTCTCGCCCCATTTGGAGTTTATGTGACTACCTCAGTTTAAATTGCTATTTGTATCTTCCATAATTATTTATGAGATTTAAACATCGGTAATCTATATAAGCTACTGGCGCCTAAATTTATGTTTTCTCCTTATGTTGTTAATTGGTTACATATTTCTAGACTCAAGTTAGTTAAATTTATTGTTTTTAAGGATGTTCACTCCTCTTGTTTTTGAATTTTTGTCAGATTTTCGGAATCCTCTGGTTTTATCCATGTACTGCCATAAACAAATTTCCCCGCTAACCCCTACTTTTCTTTTCATAATTTTATTACATATAGTTTAAAAAGCCCTTATTTAAAATGCTATAAAATCCTTGTTATTTTTTCATATTTTTTTAAAGAGTGCCAATGTTAAATGTATGAAAAGTCTAGAGAGAATCATTTCCCACCAAATTTTCAATGGCTTATATCTCGAAAACAAGCACACGGACCCTTCATTTTTTCTGCTTTTATAGTTCCTTTATTTATATACTATCAATTTATAACAGTCTTTTAAAAATTTGTTATTTTAAAACAGAGTAGCAAACATCCTTAAATGTAGAAATGTTAATGGTCGAATATTGAATCGATCTGAACATGCATGAAATAATTTCCACAGGACGTTAAGCAACTAACAATCAATCAAGCGAATTTTGAAGTGGAGAATTATAGAATAACTACATTATTTCAATAACAACATATTCAATTATACATTAGATTTTTTTGAATTGTTTGATGAATTTTCCCATTTTCAGACTTGTCAACTGAGTCATTTGGTAGGAAAACTCCAAAAGATTGTACCAGATTGTGTTTTTAAGACAATTGTTTAAAACTTCAGACGAAGTTTAGTAACCTATTTAGTTTTTGCACCTTCCTTTATTGAGTTGTTATATTTTATGTCTCATTTTTATACACCGTCCAAGACGGGTCGTATTATGGTATACCAATGTCCGTCCTTCAGTCCGTCAACACTTTGTACGATAAATCAAATTTGCTTAAACCAGTTCTCATGCTTTTTTTAATACACCATTAGGATTGACGGAACAATGCTCTTTTTCGATTATGAAGTTGTATTGCTATGCCGTTCCAGAGTTACGGGAATTTAACCATTATAATTAAGGCACATTTTCACATATCATGCACTAACTCCACTATACTAACTCCACTATACCTGGATTGATTTCCTCAAAACTCTACATTGTTGTTAAGAATGATAAAAGAAAGCTCCCTTTTAATCTTTTTTTTTTTTTTTCATTTTCTTCTTTTCCGTTCAAGACTTAAATGCGGGACTTTAATCGCTTGAATTAAGTCAATTTTTTCAAATATCACGCAACAACTTTGCGTGGATTGATTTCGTATATATCATATATTAACATATATCAATGAAGAAAATAAAGATTTGAAAAAAATGGATTTTTAAGAACATTTTGTGCAAATACATAGAAGTCAAATGGACTATAACAGGAAACTATATAGTAGAAAGAGAGAAGCTGTTAATAGTAAATTATATAGTAGATATAGAGAAACTGTTAACAGGAAACTATATAGTAGATAGTGAGATACTGTTAACAATTGTAAAGTAGATAAAGAGAAACTGTTTACAGCAAAATTGAATGAACAATAAAATGAGATCTACATATAAATCAAAAGACAAAGTTGAGTCCTTATTTTAGTTATTGCCTTCAATGATTTCTATCCCATTTTTGTTGTTTTTCTTGCTGTATTGAAAATTTGTATAGAAACAGCAAAACTTATCATTAAGATAATATCTACCATTAAGTAGACATAGCAGAAAACCTCTTTAAATGAGTAATTTTCAATGGACATTTTTACACATTTTTTTGTTTTTGATAAAATCTCGAGTATATTTTGATAGAGAAAAACTTTAATACGCATATAGATTAGAAAAACAACATCTTCAAATAAGGCAAATAGTCAAAATCTTCACTGAAATCCTTTTAGTTTGATCAGTTTAATAGATAGACTGAAATTTTGAACAGCAAAAATGATTAGCAGGACAAGATTATTGCCAAAATTCCAATCAACAGAAATATTTTTCCTTTATTTCAACATTTTTATGTGAATATAACAGGTCACCAATACATACTCCTTGGCTCCTCTAGATCTATTTGTTATCATTATGTAGTTAGAAAAAATGTAAAACGTGTTATATGGAAATTGACTTCACATGTTTTCAGAATAACTTCCTTTAGAAGACCAAAAGCAAAATTTCCCAAATGTCCCAGAGCGTCGGAACCATAAACAGATCAACCGCAGTGGACAGCTGCAACCTTTGATGAAGTCAACTAACGTATTCTAAAATGAAAATATGCTAATTCTATAATGTTGTTACAAATACCGTACAGTGTTGCTTTGAATGATATCCATCCAATTTCAGGTGCTTGAATGGTAACAAATTAACAGTCATTGACCAGTTTGCCTTCAAGAGTTGTGTAAATCTGGAAACTCTGTAAGTTCTGCAGTAGTACACAGCTTTTAATATAATCTACATAGTTTTATATTTACATTTATGTGTAGGAACTACTTTGTGTTTAAATATGTACTTCTTTCTAGTATGTTATTTTTTGACCGGGCCCGATTTGGTGGAGATACACCTTACAAAGTCTATCCAAATCATTTTGCAAAGAATTGGTGCTAGGGGCCTTCTAAAACTTGCAGTGAGGTGAGAGTTTTTTTTTTTTATTTTTGGCTCCGAGTTGAAGACCTCACTGTGACTTTGAGATTAAGAATAGCAATAAAAGCGGTGTTAATTTGCTTTTTGTGTGTTTTGCTGTGTATGTACTGATTTTGTGTCATGGATGGATACTGCATATTCTTTGTTTTTCTATCATATACAACATGTAACTAATTGCCTGAACAAAGATAGCATAATTGTTTTTTCTCTTTGTATGATAGGACAAGATTTTGCTATCTGTAACTGTCATATTTTCCATTATAAATAAAAATATATAAAAAAGGAGATGTGGTATGATTGACAATGAAACAGCTATCCACAAACGTGGTGGATTGAAGCAATTATATGCAAGGGTATGGCTTTCAACAATGAGAAAACCCCATACCGGATAGTCGGCCATAAAAGGCCTCGACATGAGAGATGTGAAACAATTCAATTGTAGAAACTAACGGCCAAATTTATAACAAAACAATTAACGAAGAACAAATATGGCAGACATGAACCAACGACAACTACTGAACTACAAGCTCTTGATAGGCAAATAAAAAAATGTGACGGGGGTTAAACATGTTTGTGAGCTCTCAACCCTTCCCATAACAGGGGAGTGGTATTACAGAACAACACAAGAATAAACTGTAGAAATCAGATGCCATTGGCTTAACTCAAATGATCGATACGAGACACAAACACAACTAACATAAAAAAAAAGACACAAAGCATTGAAATACGAGTACTCGCGGTTACTGAAATTTAGTTCAAAGCCAATTACAACTAATAAATTAAACTTAAATAACGTAAGACTTATTGCTTTTTTTTCAGGCGATTAGAAAATAACCGTATAACATCAATTCACAAGAGATCTTTTGAGAGTTTAGTCAAATTGCGAATCCTGTAAGTATTGATTTCTATGGCTTTTTTAGATATTTAACTTGGAAGTAAAATGTTCAATGACCTCCCACAAATTCCACAAGAGGAGATACTAAAATACTTTATTTTCATATTCATTATTATTCGTTGTATACCAATTTGCGTGGATTTCTTGGGTTTAAATCAATCGCGATTTTAAATGTCCAACAAAGTACAAATTTGTTTAATGGTCTGTATGGAGACTTTGGCTAAACCACGAAATCAAATATCCAAGAAAACTAATTTTTTTCTCAAGCCACAAAAAATAGTATCCACGAAAATAAATAAATTCACAGTATGTGAAGAAATTTAAATGATATTTCAAATTCGAACAGTAGTGTTTCAATTACATTTTGAGTATTGTATTTCAGTTTCGCTATTTTCTTTATCAATCTTGTAGTGAAATTTAGCAACTAAAAGGCCTTACAAAATCAAATCACAAAAAATACTTTAAATTTTACAAGCGTGGGAATAAACAAATGGATAATTATGTGTATTTGTTATATCCTTTGATAAAACATAACAGAAGTATTCAAGTCATTTTAAAGATCACCTGGCCCAATTGTCCAAGTCAGATCTTAGTGTCCAGCTTATGGTGTCGTCGTAAATTATTCTTAATACCTCTAACACCACTGATTTGTTCCTAAGAGCATCTTGAGTGTATCCAGTGATTTGATTCATTAGCAAGCATGACCGCTATTGTTAAAAATAGAACGAGGTTAGCATATGTTTTTTTGGTTTAAATCTAGAAAGTTATAAGAGACGTACAAAAACATAACCTATGTTTTAGTATGCTGGAATTCTATATGATGCAGTTATTGGTCAAAATGACGATTTTTGCCATTTTTTGCGTTTTTTATATTGCTATTATCATGAAAGCTGTAATAGAAAGCTTTAAAAGTTTCTAAATCGCCCTATACTTCAATGCAATTTAACATCAGCAACTGAAGTTAACATTTGATGATAAGATATGTAAAATTATCTGATAAATTCGAATCGGGAGCCTATAGTTCCGTGATTGTTATTTGTTTGTATTTATCATATTTGTTTTTCGTAAATTGTTTTGTTATAAATTGGGCTCTTAGTTATCTTTTTTGAATTGTTTCACATTTATCATGTCGGGGCCTTTTATAGCCGTCTGAACGGTATGGGTTTATCTTATGGTTGAAGGCCTTCAATTGGTATCTAACACTGTATCTTAACTCTGGTTGATAATTGTCTGATTGGCAATCATACCACATCATGCACATCTTCTCATTTTTATATTGATATCAATATTTTGGTTTTCATTGAAATATCTTTAAAATTTGACAGGAATATGTTTCAGACATCATGAAATAAAGAAAACTAGATAGTTTTACCTACATACAGAAATATATCTGTTTAACAGCAATTTGTACATTTTCCCTTTGATCTTACTGCCTGATATTTTTAAAATAATGGACAGGACTTGATACTAAAAAATATTAGGCAATGACGTCATGTATCAGTGCAGGAACGTAACGTGCTCAAGTCCATCCGCGTCATTTTATCAATGAAATGCACGCGACTACATTTCTACAACCGAACAACTATCCCAACGTTTTGTACGCGTAAAAGTAGTTTTACAAACTATTTCATTTTTCTTTATATTCGTAAGGAAAAAAACATACAGATAAGACAAATTGCCGATAAAAAGAATAATGGCATTTAATTTTTTGATACTGACTTCATCAGCTTGAATATCAGCTCGCCCATGCGGGCTCGCTTGGTTATCTTGCTGATTCAGTCAGTATCAGAAACAAAAATACCATTATTCTATATATCCCAGATAAATAAAAGTCAGCAGGAAGTGGAACACTTTTGGTTGACTTTGGAATGCCGATTGTTTGTTTAAAAACACGTCCTCAAAATGTCACAAATACGTTGTCAATATAAACAGTTATTGAAACTTAAGTCGAGAGATTAACACGTTGATATAAACTATAGGGTTGTTAACGTTGTCTCATTGGCACATATCCTAAAATGTATTTTGTATATACTTTGAAGTATGTTTTTTTATTCTATTGATTTGAATTTCTTGTCACAAACCCTATTCAAAGTTTGAATTGCAAAGAAATATATATATATCATATTGAATACAATGTTTCAGGCGATTAGAAAACAACAAGTTAACGTCAATTGAAACACCTACGTTCCAGTATCTGATCAGTTTGGAGACTCTGTAAGTGTGTTTATCTTACCTCCTATACACTTCTAGGAATTGCATTGTTTAAAAGCAAACACGTGAAGATCATGTATATTTAATATTTAGTCAGTGGGCGTGTTTTATTTAAATACACGGTTAGTAGTGGTGTTACGTCCCTTTATACAAAGTACATAGCGTTGAAGAAAAATCTGAAACGTTTCGCCCAGACAAAAAAAAAGAAATTGATGATAAACGATTGCAAATAGATGCAGAAAACATATTAAAAGTAAACAAATTGTTATTGTTGGTATTTGTTTTTGTATAGACCAATGGAAATAGTTTCTTAATATTATAGACTTGAGCACTTGAATAGGTTAATTCGAATTATAGTCATTTCGTACCCTAACCATTTCGTACCCCCCATTTTGTACCCTAGAAAAAACCATTTCGTACCCTGACCATTTCGTACCTTGACCATTTCGTACCTCATGGGATATTAACATGTATACCATTTCGTACCTCATGGAAAATTTATATGTATACCATTTCGTACCTCATGGAAGTTTATATGTATGCCATTTCGTACCTCATGGAAGATTTATATGTATGCCATTTCGTACCTCATGGAAGATTTATGTTTTTGATTTCTTGGTTAAAACTGTCTCATTTATGTGTGCCATTTCTTACCTTATGGAAGATTTATATGTATACCATTTCGTACCTCGTGGAAGATTTGTATGTATGCCATTTCGTACTTAATGGAAGATTTGTATGTTAATAACTATAAAAACAATTGCAGATAATTATTCCTTTGTTGGTTAATTAACCTCATATTTATAGAGTTGAAAAATTCATTAAGGAGAAATTATCTAAACAGACAAAGTGTAATTAAACTATTAAAGTTTTCAAGTGCTGCTTAGTTAAAACAATCATGGGTATTTATAAAATTTCTACGGCTGGATTTTTTTTATGTTATATTTAAGAAAAATTAGACTCATCTCAAAATGTTTTATATCTTGACAAAAATGAGAATTTTTACAAATATATAATACGAAATAGTAAACATGTATTTAGTATATGAGGTACGAAATGGTAGATGCATTTGACCCATAGGGTACGAAATGGTAAATGTTGGGTACGAAATGGTAATTGTGGTTACGAAATGGCAGAGGTACGAAATGGTCAAGGTACGAAATGACTTGCTACCGTTAATTTAACATATTAAGATAGTCGGTAAGAAACATTCGTTACACAGTGTGCTAGTGACCTAATACGATATAATCGTTAGGTCATTAGCACTCTATGTAATTAATAATGTCAAAGGGAATATCATTAAAAATGAAAACAACACGTTATAAATTGTATGCGTCCGAAGCGCTTTTCTGGATTCACCTTCATCAGGAACGCTCATAGCCAAATATTTGAAAGCCAAAGATGTACAAGAACCGAAACAGTTGAAGAGATATATTACGAAAAAGGACCTAAAAAAAATTAGCCAAATCCATCTTAGATCAACTTTGCCTGAGGGAGTTGAAACCTTAGTTTCTAATAATTTCGAAATTTATTAACAGACAACATATACCTTGATTTTAATTCTATCAAATAACGTCTTGGTTGTATTTGACGACAACAATTGTGGTGTGTTCCAAAAATTGAATTAAACTTGTGTTCTCCTCCTTAAACTATAACTAAAGTATAAAGACATTCCAATCCTTTTTCATTACTACAATTAATAGTATTGAAAAAACGAAAAAAGATAAAGTTTTTGATAGTCCAAATGACATCATCAATCAGGTATCTGCATTATATAAACTGACATAAAATACATAGAATCTGATATAAAAAAAAATATAAAGATATGTGCAGAGCTTCTCAAAATTAGAAATAAGGAGATGTGGTATGATTGACAATGAGACAGCTATCAACCAAAGTTCAAATGAAGTGGATGTAAGCAATTATAGACAACCGTACAGCCTTCAAAAATGAGAAAAACCCATAGAGTATAGTCAGCTACAAAAGGCCCCGACATTACAAATATGAAACTATTCAATTTAGAAAACTAATGGCCTAATTTATAACAAAATAATTTACAAAAAAAACAAATATGATAGACATGAACCAACGTCAACCACTGAACTACAGGTATTAACTTACTTATGAAAATTCCAAGACATACCACCTACAATAGTCAATTGAAGTTAAGCTGTTTGCGAGAACAGTCAATCAGAATTCAGCAGACAACTGATAACGGTTCTTTAAAAAAAGGTTAAGGTCAATGTTCATAGAGTTCTAGTACTGGATACTCAGCCAACTACTGTAAGTCGAGTAATTTGTCATAACTGCAAAGAAAAGTGCAATGGAGATGTTTTAAGATGAAAAAAAAATCAAAAAAAAGGTTTATGACTTCGGACAAGCGCATACAGAATGTGGCGAGGTTAAACATGTTAAAGAAACGTTTGAAAATCAAATTTCTTAAAACTTTCGTCTCGTCTTTTTTTAGAAGAGGCGGAATATATTGTTTAGGAATAGACAAATAGTACACAAAACACAAAATACAAAACTAAACACGTACCCCACAAAAACCGGGGGTGATCTCAGGTGATCTCAGGTGCTGCGGAAGGGTAAGCAGATCCTGCTCCACATGAGACACTCGTCGTGTTGCTCATGTAAGTACAAACCCGGTGATAAATCTAATTCGGTGAGTCACATTCGAGGAAAAGAGGACGGGATTGTGGTTTCGACAATTGGAACATGTCCGTCATCATTTGTGGAACAGATATTCTATAACTGTCAACCAACTTTTGATGGCGTCCGTAAAAGTTTCGAAGGGATGATTTCAACTTCACCACTTGGAACTCTATGTTTAATAGCTTCCTTGTAAGCAGACAAAAGTAAAATAACAAAAATACCGAACTCCAAGAAAAATTCAAAAAGGGAAATTCTCTATCAATTGACGAAAATCAAAAGCTCAAACACATCAAACAAATGGAAAACAACTGTCATATTCCTGATTTGGTGTATAAAATATTGATATGTTTGGTGAGTGCATTAAAGACCTTTACTAAAAGAGGGGCGAAAGATACCAGAGGGACAGTCAAACTCACAGATCGAAAACAAACTGACAGCGCCATGGCCAAAAATAAAAAGACGAACAGACAAATGATAGTACAGATGACACAACATAGAAAACTAAAGACTGAGCAACACGAACCCCACCAAAAACTGGGGGTGATCTCAGGTGCTCCGGAAGGGTAAGCAGATCCTGCTCCACATGTGGCACCCATCGTTTTGCTCATGTTAGTACAAACCCGGCAATAAGTCTAATTTGGTAGGTCACATTCGGGAAAAGAAAAATACTAAGAGTTTAAGTACAATGTCACTTGTCAACATACCGCATAGAGTGTGTGTTACCGTGTGTTATAAATGTATGTCACTGTGCACGGTCTCTAAAGCATTTATAGAATATTATTGAAATACAAACTGCTTTTTTGTTTCCTATTGATTCAACTGTAATGTGACCAGCGTTGTTGCTTAAATTTGTATATTTCCAGGTACTTTTTCGACAATAACTTGGCGACAATAGATGAAACTGCATTCTCAAATATGGAAAAATTAGAAATATTGTATGTATTGAAATATGCTACTATTTTTAGTTATTGTGTATTAATTTTGAATGGTTCAATGTATTGATATATACAGTATATGTGTATAACCCTTTAACTTTCCTGGATAAATGAAGTCTGAGAAATAGGAAATTGGTTGGTGAAAATTATCAAATCTATTATGGGAAAATTGAGTGTTTGTTAAAAAATCACAAATTTTGAAAAACATCTTTTTTTTTACTTGGATTTTATGGAAAATTGAAATATATGTTAGATACCTATTCCAATTATGGAGTTCGGAATTTTTGTTATACTTTTTACTGAATATGTACTAATTTGCCTTTGTATTTTAAGGATGTTCGCTACTCTTTCGTTTGACCTTTTTTGTCAGATATTCGGAATCTTCTAGTTTTATCCAAGTACTGCCAATAAAAAAAATCTCCCGCTAATCCCTACTTTTCTGTTAATAATTTTAATACATGTAGTTTGACTAGCCATTTATGAAAATTTTATAAAATCCTTGTTATTTTTTTCATAGTTTTTGAAAGACAAAAGGTGCCAATGTTAAATGTATGAAAAATCTAGAGAGAATCATTTCCCGCCAATTGATTATATCTCGAAAACAAGGTCACGGACCTATCATTATTTTTTTTGCTGTTTAATTTCTGTTATTCATATACTATCAATTTATAACAGTCATTTGAAAAGCTTGTTATTTTTAAACAGAGGAGCGAACATCCTTAAGAATATTGCCAAGACTTACAACTCCATTACATTATTTAATTTGTTGACCATTTAAGGTGGTACCCAACACCTTGACTAATATTAATTTGGCTCGTTTAATTTTCATAAAATTTTGACAAAATGTTTACTTTGACCCTTTGACAAAAATATAAAAATTTCAAAAAATTTGAACCAACCACTTTATCAGAAAAATTTCGTTGGTTATATAGCAGTTTGACAAACACTAATTTTGATCCTTGAGAAGCTTAATATTTCCTTAACAATACAACGTAATTAAAACGTTTAGCTGATTTTTACAGAGTTATCTCCCTGTAGTGTTAGGTACCACCTTAAATACCATTTTTACTGAATTTATCTTAACCTTTCTTGCTGAACACTTCAATTTAGGATTAGGAAGGGGTAATGTTCTAATTAAACTATCTAGATTAAGTATGAATACTAATACTATATTTTAGACGTTTAACTGGAAATGAGTTGGTGACTTTAGGAGAACAAACCTTTCTGCCTCTGCAATCACTACGAAATTTGTAAGCTTAAAGTAGTCACACCTATTTCAAATTATATATATTTATATGTTCCTTTGACTTCACAATAAATTGTCCATATACTGTAAACCAACTAATTTTCGCGAGCGGTTTAAAAACGCGAAAAAATATCGTCGCGAATATGTAACTCTTATTTAAATACATCAACTGATTTTGAAAATCGGGAAATTAAATCGCCGCGAACTGGGTTAGAAAAGGCGGACCGCGAAATAAAGTATCCGCAAAAATCAGTTACTTTACAGTATTTGGATCCTCTTAAAAAGTTATTTATAAGTATGGACAAAGACATACCCGTGTCAAGGTCACCTCTTCTACACAATAAAATTCACTGCTTATGTCCCGACCTGGGACACTGTCAAAGGACATTCGTAAAAAGAATTTCAAAACTAAACAAAAAAGAATGAAATATTTCAGTCTTAATTCAAAACATTAAAACAACACTTTATAAATTTCAGGCGTCCGAAGCGCTTTTCTGGATTTATCTCCATCAGGAACGCCCAAAGCCGAAGTTTTGATAATTGACAGGCATACATACTACACTCCTGGGTAGTAAAGGAATTCGAGAGATCTGTTGCTTCACTCTTTCACACAAACATTGTGTGTTACAAAAGGACATTGTTTACATAAACGTAGGAAATAAAATGATAAAATACCAATTATAAAATAGTGTCACAAACAAACATTTGAAAATTAAAAAAAAATAGAAAATATTGGTATTCATACAACATGACCTTTCTTTGTTCAAAGCTTTAATTAAGTTATTTTCTTCAGGCAGTTACATTCCAATCAACTGACGAATTTGGGCGGCAACACTTTCCAATCTCTGACTAAACTAGAGGTTCTGTACGTATTTGTATATTACATTCTTACATTTATATTTCTAATAACAGACTCGTTTGTTTTTCGATATGTAATAATACCAAAATTGTAAACAAAAAATATATTCTTATATTTTCTTGATTATGTGTGTTAAAATAGAAGGTTTAAATGATATGACGAACGATATATGCATAACAGTCATACCCTACAGTGATTAATATCTTCAAGATCTACGTCCCTCTGGACAATTGCGGATAGTTGAGCGAGATTGCTCTATACGCAGCCGCTCGTGGAATCATAACAATGTTAAGTTCACACGTGAATCACTAAAAACCAAGGATGATTTCAGGTTACTCCACATTAGATTTATTGCCCTTTTATGATTATTTTTATTATTTTTACTGTTTTGTTTTTTAATGTCATCTTGGAAACAGCAATTGATAGTGAGAAACTGTAAACGGTACAATTGATTAACCGATTAGGAAAAAGGAGATTTAGAAATCTTTTATATTTTTGATATTGTGGTGATTTTTAAAAGGAGTGCCATTTGAATTAAAGAGGGGAAGGAGTATGGGGCTTAGAAAATGGTCCAAGTAGTTTTGTTTGTAATTAACTGATGTGATCCGGGTACTGAAATAGGAATAATTCACTTCCTTTGATTCAGCTTGAATGCCCTTAAACATCTGCAAATATAAAATAACATATAAAAAAACGCCCTATCTTCGCAAAGTAAACTATTCAGGTTTTTAGGAGCCTCTTGTTTTGATGTGTATCTTTTTGTCAGAAACGAGAATAAAAATGTAGTTAGTAGTCTGCAGCACTATATTTTCGACTGGAAATGAGTCGAGTTATTTTTTGTAGTGTTATTCTATATATGTAAGCATAACATTCTTGTTAGCTTAGATATGACCGAATGTAATATTTTGCTTGATGTAGTCGTTTTGCTCACACATTGTTGTCAATACAATGGAATTCTATGCGACTGTTATACAAGTGAGAGGTTTAGTTAGCTATAAAACCAGGTTTAATCCATCATTTTCTACATAAGGAAATGCCTGTACCAAGTCAGGAATATAATAGTTGTTTTCCATTCGTTTGATGTGTTTGAGCTTTTGATTTGGCCATTTTTTAAGGGACTTTCCGTTTGAAATTTTCCTTGGAGTTCTGTATTTTTGTTATTTTACTTTTTGCTTGAGGTATTGATTTTGTGATTTTGATTTTCAGGACATTATACAATAACCTATTGATATGTAACTGTAATCTTCATCCATTTGTGAAGTGGTTGAATCAGACAAAAAGTAAAGTAATTGGTGCTGTCTGTAATGGAACAACAATTAGCGTCATGGATTTTCCGTACAGCAAATGTTATGGTATGTTTAACCCGATAAACATCTCCAAATAATACTTTTTTTTCTGCTGACAACTTGTCAATTCTATAGATAGGTTGCGAATGCCGTAATTTGAGTTAGAGTTATTTCCCTTGACAGCCATAATGGCGGAATAAACGGTTGATTTTCTGATTTGACTAACCAAATTGAAACATGCGATACATATAAACCTGATAAGAGATCCTTACTAGATCGTAGCGATGAATTAGGGCTAAAAGAGAAAAAATGTACAGAAAAAACTTTTTTCTAAAGTTTAGCGGTCAGTATAACAACTTGAATTAGACTAATTTGTGAAGGAACTTGCGCAATAAGTCCTCCAACATGGTGACAAAAGGGAAGTAACTTGCTCAAATTATGTCAATCGAAACATATCTTTTTCTTTTTATGATAAAGAATATTTCTTGATTACATGGTAGTTTTACTTGTTAAATGCACGTCTGATCAGATGAAAAGAAATAACAAACTACATATGATAACACATTTTCTTTTAGTACAACGGATGACAGATTTTAGCAAAAGATCATTTATATATCAGTTTATTTAGAAGACTGACATGTTGTAAGCTGTATTTATACTGCAGGCACAATTTATTAAGATTGTAGTACATTCAGGTAGTTCTCAATTATTATACCCCCTCTTTAAAAAAGTGGGGGTATAATTTTTTTATATATTGATAGTTGTAAAAAGTTTTAATTTATCCTTACATTGAAAAATACTCCTATATTAAAAACTTGCACATAGTTTGCGAAGAAGAACAACACAATTTATCATTTTACACGTACTGTTTCAGTCATAAATTGGTCGACAATTAATATCTCTTCCATCATTAGTGACATTTTATTTTAGGGATAAAACATTTCAATTATGTCCATCTTGTATTATTCATGTTATTACTATATTTTTGTCATGATCCTGGCTTTGACATTTAATACTGGATATAAAATGGTTATAAAATGTAATATGATGGTTGTTGCAGGACATGCTTATACATTACTGTAAGCCAACTTATTTTCGCGGATACTTTATTTCGCGTTTAGCTCTTACCAGTCCAGTTCGCGGCGATTTAATTTCGCGATTTTCAAATTTGATTGATGTAGTTAAATAAGGAAAAATCCAAGTTTTACATATTCGCGACGATTTATATTCTCGTTATTTTTCTACTCGCGAAAGTCGAGAAAATAAATCGCTCGCGAAAACTTGTTGGTTTACAGTATTCTTAGACTTGAAATAACTCCGTCTGAAAGTCCTGTGATTTTATTATATTAAACTCCAATTGTACTGTTCATGCCTATTTTTATTAAATGTTTACTGTATATAGTATGCTAACATAATGTTGGGTTTTTTTTTTCAGATGAAGGGGTTAACGCTACAGAGATAACCAACATTTTTCAATCTTCTGGTATGTAGAAAACCTTTGATTTGCTGGAAATACAGTTATCTAACTTTGATCACCCCTAGTTTTTGACGGGGTTCGTGTTGCTCAGTCTTTGGTTGTGTTTTGTGTACTTTTGTTTGTTTGTCTTTTTTTTTAGCCATAGCGTTGTCAGTTTGTTTTCGACTTATGAGCTTGAATGTCCCTTTGGTATCCTTCGCCTCTCTTTTGAATATATATAAATAATTATTTATAATATACTGACGAACTTTAAAAACGCAACACTAGATTATTCTGATTAATTTTAATTTTCAAATATGCAATTCTCGTAAAATAAATGTATTAATATAAATTTCTTTCATGACTTCATTACCTTAAAAAAAGTTGCAGTTCAAAAGTCAAATTAATTACGTCATGTTTAATATTCAATCATGCGGTATGCACTGAGACCTGATTTCCCCCTTAACAAAGGATGTGTCATCGTCAAATGCAATGACTGCCTGTAACCAACGTCTAAATGATTGACATAAAAGTCAACCAGTTCATGTTTTGAGTTCTGTTTTTTTTCCTTCTGATTTGTCCGCTGTGCCACCCATTACAGTGTGTTTTGGCAATTATGAGGTTTAAACTTAAGAGCTTGAAATTTTTTTCTGCAGTCGATTTTGCGGCGTTTCAGTATATTGGAAACATTAACGGCGTAAATCTGTCTGACATAGCATTCGACGACTTGATTTGAAGTTGAAGTTGCGGCCGTGTCTCGAAAAGTACATTGCGGGATCAAATTTTATTGACGTGGGGTTATCACTACATATTGATTTGGTCATGAGTGGTCATCAACAAATCCTGTTTGCCTATACCGTTGGTGTAAAGACAGTAAGATGCTTTTCATTGCTCATTCTCGGCAATATGGATATGAACATGTATTTACTGATAAACTGTGGGTATGGATTGAAAAAATTGTTTCCGGAAGAAAAAAACCTTACAAAAGTCATTAATGGGTTTCAAATATCGCTTTAAAAAATTAATGAGACTTCCATAATCTGGTATGTTCAATTACCTCAGGTAGGTCAGATATTATATTTTTCTAAGCAGAAAGAAATATTGTAAGCATGATTTGTAGTTATATGAGGATCATTCATGATTTGGTGAAAACAATATCATGAAAATGTGTGTCCTTTAAGGTCCTTCAGTATATTAACCCATAGAAATTTCCTAGATGTTTCTGGACTCGCTTTTCATATGAATAAGTGTAAAAGAAAATGATTATGACGACTTATTTGTATCACTCTTTCTTTTTATATTACAAAGGAATATAAGACGGCTTTATTAGAGTATGTACAGACAAATGGTATTTAGCAGACGAACTTGATTGCCAACTGTCAGCTTTTGGAAGTAAACCGATTCAATCACATGCATTGATATCGCCATCAATATTTGGCAACAGGAACTTATTTTTCCTTTGTTTGATTTCAAATATTAGCTGTTCAAAGTAGATGAATCATTGGTAAACATCCTCAACAAAATATGACATTTCAATTTTAGGAGCTAAACACAATAAACAGTTCACGTTTAATTTCTAAACGTCATTCTTACTGTCTAGTATGGGAGTAGTTCTCTCTATGATCATTTCCTATGTTATCTATATTAAAGACGATGGTACTATAGGAATATTTTTACTCTCTGTGATCATTTCCGGATGTGCTTTAACCTATGTTATCCAGCTTGTAAGTTGTTGTACTATAGGAGTCGTTTTACTCTCTATGATCATGTCTGAATGTGCTTAAACTTATGGTATCTTTCTTATAGGTGATGGTTATATAGGAATAGTATAATCTCTATGATCATATCTAGATGTGTTTTAATTTATGTAATCTATCTTGTAGATTATAGTAGTATAGGAATAGTATTACTCTCTGTGATCATGTCTGGATGTGTTTCAACCTATGTTATCCAGCTTGTAAATGATGGTAGTATAGGAATAGTTTTACTCTCTATGATCATATCGGGATGTGTTTTAACCTATGTTATCTATCTTGTTGGTGATGGTACTATAGGAATAGTTTTACTCTCTATGATCATATCCAGATGTGTTTTAATTTATGTAATCTATCTTGTAGATTATAGTTGTATAGGAATAGTTTTACTCTCTTTGATTATGTCTGAATGTGCATTACACCTATGGTATCTATCTTATAGGTGATGATAGTACAGAAGTAATTTTACTCTCTGTGATCATGTCTGGATGTGTTTTAATGTATGGTATTTTTCTTATAAGTGATGGTTATATAGGAATAGTTGTACTCTCTATGATTATGTCTGGGTGTGTTTTAACATATGTTATCTATCTTGTAGACGATTGTAGTATAGTTTTACTGTCCGTGATCATGGCTGGATGTGTATTGTTTATAGTAGCAGTGTGTTTGTGTATCAAGTGCAGAACAAGCCATGATAGTTATATAGGAATAGTTGTACTCTCTATGATCATGTCTGGATGTGTTTTAACATATGTTATCTATCTTGTAGTTGATGGTACTAAAGGAATAGTTTTACTCTCTATGATCATGTCTGGGTGTGTTTTAACATATGTTATCTATCTTGTAGTTGATGGTTGTATAGGAATAGTTTTACTCTCTGTGATCATGGCTGGGTGTGTTTTAACATATGTTATCTATCTTGTAGTTGATGGTAGTATAGGAATAATTTTACTCTCTATGATCATGTCTGGGTGTGTTTTAACATATGTTATCCATCTTGTAGATTATGGTAGTATAGGAATAGTTTTACTTTCTATGATCATGTCTGGGTGTGTTTTAACATATGTTATCTATCTTGTAGTCGATTGTAGTATATGAATAGTTTTACTGTCCGTGATCATGGCTGGATGTGTATATTGTTTATAGTAGCAGTTTGTTTGTGTATCAAGTGCAGAACAAGCCGTGATGGTTATATAGGAATAATTGTACTCTCTATGATCATGCCTGGATGTGTTTTAACCTATTGTATCTTTCTTATAGGTGATGGTTATATAGGAATAATTTAATCTCTATAATCATGTCTGGGTGTGTTTTAACATATGTTATCTATCTTGTAGATGATGGTAATATAGGAGTAGTTTTACTGTCCGTGATCATGGCTGGATGTGTATTGTTTATAGTAGCAGTTTGTTTGTGTATCAAGTGCAGAACAAGCCGTGAGTTGTTTTTTTTTTAACATAGAATAATTTGGTGCAAATGTGGTGCTACTATTATTTATGTGGTAATGTAGTTGAACATTTTAGACCACTCGGCCACTACGTCATTATGAAGTTATACTGTTAATTGTTTCAATTTCAAATATCCTGCCCCCAAGGGTGACTGGGGAATAGAAGTATGGTCACCATTGGTCTTCCTCCGACCGGCAGTAAAACCCTTGCTAAAGTGGGGCGTCCGTTTGGCTGTGCGGGATGTACAAATTTGCAGCCACGTCCGGTCAGAATGGGGACGTTAAATCCGATGCCTCGTGTAAAGAGAGTGCCACGCTCTTTGCACGTTAAGAACCCTTGCAACAACTCTTTGAGGGGTCCGTAGGTGACCTGTTGCAAGGCTAAATTTCTGTCCCTATCCAATATACCCTCATTTCCCGTGGCAGTCTAAATTTCTTCGACCTTAATCCCGGACGCCCCTATTACAGAACCTACCTATTGTATTTATTGTTAATTTGTTCTCGTTCTGAATATGCATGAAATATTTGCCACTGGACGTTAAGCAACCAACAATCAATCAATCAAATATCCCAGAATATTTGAATCAATTTGTATCCAGGAAGTAAAAGTTAGCAATTATTCTTTGGGTCATTTGGAAAGATTTCTTTTTCATACACAAACGAGGTACACATGTGTTCCTAGCGCGGTATGTTGACAACGGAGACATATATAGCACTAGAGCGGTAAAAAGTTTAAATGAAATGCAAACACTTGTCTTGTTTCAAGTTTGGATTCCAAACTTGTACCTATGATAATCTAATCAATTTCAATATTGATAACTAGTATGCTTTAATCATTTTTAATATCAAAATCTAGTAATTTAGGATGTTCGCTACTCTTGTTCTCGACTTCAAATTCGATTTCAGACATTCTGAATCCTCTAGTTTTATCCATGGAATTCCAATAAAAGTTTTGCCCGCTAACTCATACTTTTCTTTGCCTAATTTTATTACATATAGTTTAAATAGTCATTTTTGAAAATCTTATAAAATCCGTTATTTTTTCATAGTATTTGAAAGAAAAAATGTGCCAATGTTAAATGTATGAAAAATCTAGAGAGACTCATTTCCCGCCAAATTTTCAATTGATTATTTCTTAAAACTAAGGACATAGACCTTTCATTTTTTTTCTGCTTATAAGTTCCGTTACTAGTATTTATATACTCTCCATTTATAACAGTCTTTTAAAAAGATTGTTATTTTGAATAAAGGCAACAGTTGTATACCGCTGTTTAATATGCATAATTCGATTAAGCAATAACAAATCCGGGTAACAAACTAAAACCGAGGGAAACACATCAACTATAAGAGGAAAACAACGGAACAAGAGAAACACTGAACTACAACAAAAGCAAACGCCAACATACATAGAAACGGACTGTCTGATAACAACTGCCATATTCCTGACTTGGTACAGGACATTTCAAGAAAAAATGGTGGGTTGAACCTGGTGGGTTAAAACCGAGGAGCGAACATCCTTTGGAAACAGAGATGAAAAATCAAAGTTTCGCTCGCCTGCATTCTTTTTCGATAATAGGAGGCCGAAGAGCTAGACATTTATTTGATATGGCCTAAGGATGATAACTATTAATTATAATAAATTGACAATTTTGTAATCTAAAATATTTGTAGATCTCTCAAAAGATTTTTTTATGGCGGAGCTTTTTATAGCTATATATACAATATACTCATAATTGCTCATTGTTGAAGGGGTTACGATAACTTGTTATTGCTTACATCCTTATCATTTGATCTTTGATAGGAAGTTGTCTCATTGTCAATCATATCACTGGAATGAAATGTCCCTCTATCACGTAACCGTTAAAGCCAAAAATATGCGTGACACTCATAAAACAATAGCTATAGCTATAGTTTTCACAATTGCTTTTCTTTTATTTAAATTTAGGTAAGGATATGTTCGACCATAGCGAGTTAACAACTTCCAAAAGCTTGCCAGAAAATGACAGGAGCCTAAGTCGTACTCGTAAGTAATGAAAGTTTATGACTTTTTATATGACAGGTTTTGTTTATATCAATTATAGTGGTGAATATTTATCAAGCCGTAGGCGGATCCAGGGGGGGGGGGGGCCTGGGGCCCCCCCTTTCGTGGTTGATTATATAGGGAATCACTGAAGCATGACTGGAGCGCCCCCCCCCCCCCCCCTTTAGGTCAGTCAGCGGGCCCCTCCTTATGATAAGTTCTGGATCCGCCACTGCCGGAAGCGCCCTACATGAAAAAATAAGAAATACTCTTAGGCGCTGTACATGCAGCAGGTTAATCAAAACAAATCAAAGAGAAAAATACAAAACATACACTATATCATATGCAAATACTGAAATAAAAATACAACAAAAATGCCTACCCTAAAAAAGGTCAATCTGGAAATACATACTGAAACCAAATAAAAGAATTTAACAATCTTGTCTAAAAATCATGCGAAACAGGCAAAAACCCTAAAAAGGAATGCAAAATGCTGCATAAAAAGTAGATACAAAACAAGTAAAAACCGTAAAAGAAAAAAGAAAAATCTTATTAAAAAGCGATGCGATAAAAATAAGTTTTAAAAGAGAGGCGAAAGATATCAAAGGGACATTCAATCTCATAAGTCGAAAATAATCTGACAACGCCATGGCTAAAAAACAAAAATACCAACAGACAAACAACAGTACACAACACACAACATAGAAAACTAATGGTTGCACTTCTGTAAATATAGACAATGCAATTTCCCATAGGAACTCCTTTTACTGCTAAAACTGTGCCACTTTACCGTGAATTTCGTAAAAAATTATATACTAGAATGAAAAGTTCATATTCACTATTATTTTTTCAAAGGTCAAAACAGGGCTGTGCGGCATATTTTCAACATTTATGTGCCCGTACTTCTAAGAGTTTAAAACTTATACTAAAATTCTGTACTTACCTTCCCTTCACTTTGGGTCTTCCTCAGAATTCAATTTGGCTGCTATCCATGTGTATGTGTACTGGTAACATTCCCAATTTATGTCTCTATGAGATGCAACATAGAGATCATATCTGGGAACGAGTAGGTAAACAAAACAAAATATCTATGAATATTATCTCCCCAAAAGAGGCGTGGTTTGTGAAACAGCTATATTTGCAACCTAAAGATTGATCAACACGAACCCTACCAAAAACGGTGGTGATCTCTGGTGCTCGGGAATGGTAATCAGATCCTGCTCCACATTTGGCACCCGTCGTGTGGTTCATGTTAGTACAAACCCGGTGATAAGTCTAGTTCGGTAGGTCACATTCGGGGAAAAGGGACGGGATTGTAGTTACAATAATTGGAACATTTTTGTTGTCATCTATGAAACAGATATTCCATAACGGTCAACCAACTTGTAATGGCATCCGTAAAATTTACGAAGGGATGATTTCAACTTCACTACTTGGAGCTCTTCGTTTAATAGCTTCCTTGTGAGCAGCAACCCTCTATAACTTTTTTCATGATAGGAAAAACAAGCCCTGTAATATCGTTTAACTGGGAGATATATACTCCGTATGCAAGTGCTTCTGGAATGTTGCTACATAGAAATAGAAAGTTCACTATTGGGAAGCTGAAATCATTTCTTTTGTCTATAAAGGTTTGTTCTCAACCGACCCTCATTGTCAATTTCTAGATGTTAGTAAAGATATGAGTCAGACTTAACTGTATTCTGTTGTATCCTTTATCTCCAGTTCGATGGGATGGATGCGTTCAACATAGTCACCAAACTTTGAATTATTTAGAGAGAGAACATCATCTTTATAGCGAAAAGTTAAAGGATACTGCTAACTTCTTTTCTTTCTGCCTAAGAAGCTCACGTAAGACGTCAGCCTCATATCAATAAAGGAACAAGTCGGTAAGAAGAGAAGCACACTTGGTTCCCATGTGAATGCCGATTATTTGTTGAAAAACACGTCCTCCAAACTTTACAAATATGTTGTCAATCAAGATTTACACCTCCCTAAGAGGACATACTTGTATCTACGTTGGTCATTCTTTTATGAAACAAAGCAGGACCAACTTTTTCAATTTGTCTTTTAGTTTGGAATGGGGAATATACTTGTGTAAAGTGTAGAATAGTTAAATGTTTTAATACAATTGCAAGATGAGAGAGTCTTAGATTGTATATACTCTAAAAGATCTTTTGAATTTTTTAGTATCCACATCTGATTCAAGTTTAACGCTTTTGTACCTCCCATAAACCATTCAATATAAAGAGCAAACGGATATTTTATATATATATGTCAAACATAATGGTATTCAATACATTCCCCGACGATAACTTTTTCTCAATCACCATGATCAGGCTCATGTACAACATGATCTTTTGGTGATTGTATATTATCGTCAATCAAAATACTGTTACTTGGTTGCTAACAAGCTTTCTAAAAACATTCAAAGTTCATCCGTGAGGTCAAACGAAAAAGAAAAACAATACCTGTCTTTGTCTTCAATTATAAGGATTCCGTAAATGTATGTTTACCACAGAATTCAATTTATTCGATGATATGGATCATTTTCTCTGTACTTGTATCCTTCCTCATTATTTTACCACTTTTTTAAAGACGAGATGAATTATGAATATCTGCCAATTTTACGAAGATTGTTATATTATTTAATTGTTTAATTTCAGTTCATATGATAACTGTTCTGAAATATTCTACATGTTCAGTGAACGGTAAAAAACTTGGTTCAAAACTTTGTATATATTTTTTAAAGTTCACACCATAATGAACATGCGCACCAAGTTTCAAGTTGATGTTTTGACAGGTTCATGATTGAATCAAATGTTTACCTGTCACGTGAAAGACCCAAAACATCATATCACTTTCGCAGTAGATTTAACAAAAAAGGACCTAATAAAAAGTAAAATAACAAAAATATCGAACTCCAAGGAAAATTCAAAACGGAAAGTCCCTTATCAAATGGCATAATCAAAAGCTCTACCACATCAAACGAATGGAAAACAACTGTCATATTCCTGATTTGGTACAGGTATTTCCTTATGTAGAAAATGGTGGACCTAATAACACATTTCGAATATGGTAATGTCAATTTCTTCAAAATGTGTTTCTTACCAAAAAAGTTTTAAACAAAAATACCGATCTCCATGGCAAATTCAAAAATGGGAGAAGTCCATAAAAATTGATCAAATCAAACGCTATCAATCAACGGAACAAGTAAAAAACAACTGCAATATGCCTGACTTGTATGCAGTTTCCGAAGAAAATGGTACAAAATACATGTTGTTATTATCGTGCAAACGGCTTATGTTCTGGAATAACCTACATAAGATACATGTACGTAAGAAATTAAAAAATTCGAAAAAACAGCATTATTAGAACCTTAGCTTTTGTACAACAATTTCCATTAATAAAAAAAAAGATAAATCGACAAAGCCCCATCGAAACAACATCTGATACAAATCTTCTTTGATAACACTTTTAGATATTTGGATGATATATTGGCTCTCAATAATGACGACTTCAGTATGTACACTAAAGAGATTTATTCAGAAGGGATATACCTAGTATCGTAGGCTACGATACTGTTTTCAGGTCATTAAAGATGGCATTTTTTGGAATTAATATTGATTCACTCATAGGGTCTTTGATCGGAAATAAACACATTCATTCTAAAACCAGTTATTGGCATGATACGGGTTATGTTCTTCTCATACAGTTTATGATGGTATGATACTAAACCTCTAACAGGAGGGATTGTGCTTGATTTTCATATGATGAGGACATAATCTTTCAATCTGTTTAATTGAGTTCTGGAGCTGGCATGTCAGTAACTGCTAGTAGTCCTTTGTTAATTTATGTTATTATTGTCATTTTGCTTAGTTTCTTCTGTTACCTATTTTAACATCAGGACTCGGAATTCCTTTAAACCGAGTTTTACTGTGCGTATTGCTATGTGTTTGTTTATTCTACATTGGCTAGAGGTATAGGAGGAGGGTTGAGATCTCACAAAACATGTTTAACTCCGCCGCATTTTTGCGCCTGTCCCAAGCCAGGAACATCTGGCCTTTGTTAGTCTTGTATGTTTTTTTTTATTTTGGTTCCTCTATATGATTCGGAGTTTAGTGTGACGTCCATTTTCTCTGAACTAGTACACATTTTTGTTTAGGGGCCAGCTGAAGCATGCCTCTAGGTGCGGGATTTTCTCGCTGTATTGAAGACCCATTGGTGGCCTTGGGCTGTTTTCTGCTCTTTGGTCGGATAGTTGTCTCTTTGACACTTTCCCCGTTTCCATACTCAATTTCAAATAGATTTTATACAACTATTTCTGTTACTGCTGTTAAATATTCTTTCATGTTATGAATTAAAATTGTTAAATTGTCTGAGATTATATTAAATAAAGTGCCTATTGCGAATGTTACCATGTGTGAAGTTATATTAAGATCCATATATATACTTGTATGAATAAAGTGACCTTGACTTCAATTAACTTTATTTTAATTGCAGAGTCAAAATCAGTACCAGATGGATAATACGGAAAGCTGAATAAGTTGACAAACAAAAAGAATTAAATGTCTTGTAATATAATTGTTTTGCCATTCAAGAAATAAAGTGCTGTTTTATCTGCAGTTTAATATACTTTTTCTTTAAAGAAAGAAATAGTGAATAAACAAGTTGTTTCCTTTAGTATCAATCTTTTTGAAAAGACCAATTCTTTGTAATCACCAAAATGTTATATCAATATTTCCAGGGAAAGTAGAATGATATGAAACAACTTCATACACTGAGCAAAAAATATTGTTTCACGTTACCAATTCATTTTCTCGTTTCCATGGAAACAGTGATAAGATATATACCCTTTTTGAAATGTTCAATGTTTTCTTCATTTCTTTCATAAAAGTAATTTTGTTTGATTTATTTTTGCTATTTAATTTAATGAACAGGTATGATACATTATCGAAAAAAAACGAAAAATGGCCATAAGCCACACTTGTATCATTCTTATGGGAAATTTGTCAAGTCATTGTAGCCTTTAACACTATGGTTAATATTCCACCATAAGTTCCTTTCTTACTTCCTTGTTTCTAGTGTGGCAAATGATCCGCTGAGGCCTTTACATCCTTTGCCTCACTAGAAACAAGGGTTAAGCTACGCAACTATACTTGTGCTTATGACGTCATTAAATGACTTTACAACAAAGATGAAGTTCTTAAGTGGGATTGATTTTTTTTTTACCTCATTTTCTCACATAAGTTGCAACTAAAAGGTACAATTGTCATTTACAAGCTGTTATAAAAATAAGAAGTGGTATGATTGCCAATGAGACAAATCTCTAACAGAGACCAAATAAACTCACCATAGATACCAGGATTATAATCTTGTACGCCAGACGCGGGTTTCGTCTACAAAAGACTCATCAGTGAAGCTCGAATCAAAAAAGTTAAAAAGGCAAAAATAAAGTACGAAGTTGACAAGCACTGAGGACCCCAAATTCCGAAAGGTTTTGCCAAATACAGCTAAGCTTAAGGTAATTTATTCCTGGGGTAGAAAATCCTTAGTATTTCGAAAAATTCAAAGTTATAATTTATAATTATGCCCATATGAATGATGATTCATAGAAGTGCTGACTGCTGGGCTATTGTTACCCTCGGGGAGGAAACCTTCACCAGCAGTGGCAACGACCCAGTGGTGGTATATAAACTCATCATAGATACCAGGATATATATTTTGTGCGCCAGACCTGCGTTTCGTCTACAAAAGACTCATCAGTGGCGCTCAAATAAAAAAAAGTTTAAAAGGCCATATGAAGCACGAAGTTGAAATGACGTAGGAGTAAGCAACTATATATGTCACCGTACGGCCTTCAATAATGAGCAAAACCTATACCACACAACAAGCCATAAAAGGCTATTTACTAGTAGTGTCAAATATGTGTAAAGAGAGAAGTTTCAATATACTATGTTTTACATTGATGGAACTGTTTCTTGTAACAAATGACAACCTTGCTTTAATACAATTAAAAGATCCACTGTTCCTGTACTTTCTGCACTGAAAGACAAGTAATTACCAAAGAGGACAAATGTTTACTTCTACAGCTATAGGATAAAGTAAACTGTTGACTTAACAGTATTCCAACATATGATGTCATGTATAACTTTTATGTTACACTTTATATGGCATTCTTCCGTTTCTTTTTTCTTAGTGGTTCCTTGTGTGCACGAATTTCAACATAATTTATTTAGTTCTAACATCTATAAATATAAATTTAACCTGCCTCTTTTTAATTCCAAAAAATCTGGTTTCACAATAACACCAATATTGGTTTCCCATCGGCTGAAATAATGTCTGGTTTATATGAGAAAGGCAAAAGATACCAAAAGGATATCCAAACTCTTAAGTCGAAAACAAACTGACAATGTCATGGCAAAACGATCAATAGACAAATAATATACAAAACACTACATAGAAAGTTAAATACGGGCCCACACGAAATCCACCAAAAACTGTGTGTGATATCAGGTGGTCCGGAAGAGTAAGCATATCCTGTTTAGAGTTCAGTGATGATATCTGACATGGATGTTTCACTATTATTGATAAGTAGATCTGTTATAACAAGTAATACCGAGGACAGTTCAATTTCATACACCAGGAAACCTGTTGTAGACTGCTGTTAATGTTTACTTGGAATAATATTTTACCACCATCAGAAGTTCTAACACAATTACTAATCTTGGCAAGATTTCAAGAAGAGAACACACTATAACCATAGCTTGGTAACCCATTGGCATATGTAAGTCTAAATTTCTAAATGTCTTTATCAAAAGAGTAGGTTAAAAACTGCAATCACATTCTGGTACCTTCATGGCCTGCATGTGCCAGAAACCTAAATAATCAATGGTAAATGTCACACATACCAGGTACTCTTCCATGTAAATTCAGAAATTATTGCGATGTTTTTATTATTGCGAAAAATTCGACAGGGTTATAAGGCCAATTAAAATTAATTGATAGATTTTCATCCCCGCCCGCCCCTCTGAAATCGTTCCGCCCCAATTTTTTTTATTTTGAAAAATTTACGATTTCCGGATTTTGTTCATTTTCGTTACCGGTAACTGTCGATAATTTCGTTTCATTAATAACATCCTGTTTCAAATTTTGGTTTTTGCATTTCTTTGTATGTTTGATTCGTTATACATGTATATACATGATAGAACCTTATTATTACACTTGCATATATGAAGAACACGTCACAAGAGCGTTTCATATCTAATAAAAAATAAAAAATAAAATCCTCCCACCCACCCCATTTTTTTCAAAAATTTGGATGAAAATCTACTAATTAAATTTACTTGGCCTAATCGCAATAATTTAAACTCTAATTTTGATTTTTTTTATATGAATTAAACAGGATTTTTCTCAATATCGCAAAAGTTAAAATCGCATTTTAGTTTAAAATGACAAAATCGCAATAATAAATGCAGGCAATAATTTCTGAATTTACAGTATAGTCGCAGGGTGCTATGTATGCTTTTGTAGAAAATGTAATCAATTGAATAGTCAAATCTCAGGTATATGTGTCAAATAGACCAAAATAAGTTTAAGTGGAAACTATGAACCTCATTTTGCGTTTCCACTCTCTTATTAAGAAACCAAAAATATTTATTCAATAATTGAAGTTTCGGTGGTCTTATTTTTTAAATGTTGTCCTTTTAGGGTAATAACTTCCACAGAAGTTGACTGGTAATTTCAGCTTTTTTGCTTTGTTGACCTATTTGTGATCGTGTCTTCTGAACATTTTACTGTGCGACTTGAGAAAGAAACAACATGTTGGTTCACTGTTATAGTGAGTATTTTATTATTACAAGTATTTCTGATTTGTTGAGGTTAACCTGCCGTCAGATGTGTTGGTCAGGTGACTTGAGAAAGAGACAACATGTTGGTTCACTGTTATAGTGAGTATTTTATTATTACAAGTATTTCTGATTTGTTGAGGTTAACCTGCGGTCAGATGTGTTGGTCAGGTGACTTGAGAAAGAGACAACATGTTGGTTCACTGTTATAGTGAGTATTTTATTATTACAAGTATTTCTGATTTGTTGAGGTTAACCTGCCGTCAGATGTGTTGGTCAGGTGACTTGAGAAAGAGACAACATGTTGGTTCACTGTTATAGTGAGTATTTTATTATTACAAGTATTTCTGATTTGTTGAGGTTAACCTGCCGTCAGATGTGTTGGTCAGGTGACTTGAGAAAGAGACAACATGTTGGTTCACTGTTATAGTGAGTATTTTATTATTACAAGTATTTCTGATTTGTTGAGGTTAACCTGCGGTCAGATGTGTTGGTCAGGTGACTTGAGAAAGAGACAACATGTTGGTTCACTGTTATAGTGAGTATTTTATTATTACAAGTATTTCTGATTTGTTGAGGTTAACCTGCCGTCAGATGTGTTGGTCAGGTGACTTGAGAAAGAGACAACATGTTGGTTCACTGTTATAGTGAGTATTTTATTATTACAAGCATTTTTTATTTGTTGAGGTTAACCTGCGGTCAGATGTGTTGGTCAGGTGACTTGAGAAAGAGACAACATGTTGGTTCACTGTTATAGTGAGTATTTTATTATTACAAGTATTTCTGATTTGTTGAGGTTAACCTGCGGTCAGATGTGTTGGTCAGGTGACTTGAGAAAGAGACAACATGTTGGTTCACTGTTATAGTGAGTATTTTATTATTACAAGTATTTCTGATTTGTTGAGGTTAACCTGCCGTCAGATGTGTTGGTCAGGTGACTTGAGAAAGAGACAACATGTTGGTTCACTGTTATAGTGAGTATTTTATTATTACAAGCATTTTTTATTTGTTGAGGTTAACCTGCGGTCAGATGTGTTGGTCATGTGACTTGAGACAGAAACAACATGTTGGTTCACTGTTATAGTGAGTATTTTATTATTACAAGTATTTCTGATTTGTTGAGGTTAACCTGCGGTCAGATGTGTTGGTCAGGTGACTTGAGAAAGAGACAACATGTTGGTTCACTGTTATAGTGAGTATTTTATTATTACAAGTATTTCTGATTTGTTGAGGTTAACCTGCCGTCAGATGTGTTGGTCAGGTGACTTGAGAAAGAGACAACATGTTGGTTCACTGTTATAGTGAGTATTTTATTATTACAAGTATTTCTGATTTGTTGAGGTTAACCTGCGGTCAGATGTGTTGGTCAGGTGACTTGAGAAAGAGACAACATGTTGGTTCACTGTTATAGTGAGTATTTTATTATTACAAGTATTTCTGATTTGTTGAGGTTAACCTGAGGTAAGATGTGTTGGTCAGGTGACTTGAGAAAGAGACAACATGTTGGTTCACTGTTATAGTGAGTATTTTATTATTACAAGTATTTCTGATTTGTTGAGGTTAACCTGAGGTAATATGTCATCTTCTGTACAATAAAATAATGGTACACCTCAACAAACTAGACAAAGAGGTACATGTATAATTATCTACCACTTTACAAACAAGGAGGCACCAGGAAGGGACTGGAGAATGACAAGCCTTTCATCATTCTACTTCTGTTCACTATGTTATATTGATGATGATGTGAAATGACTTTTTAAAACAAAAAGGATAAAATCATAATTTAAGCAATTTAAATTCTCCAGATTCCCTTCAATGGCCCCCCACTGATTTTGACAATTAAAAAAAAAGCAAAACATGATGGAAATCAAAAACAAGATGCAAAAGAAGAGACACATAAAAATATTGTGTATTTGACTCGTGAATCAGTGACCTCAGTAAATACAACCTGCTTTCCCTGTAGATCATCCGGTCATCTTACAATACAAATGTTCTCTAATAACATTCTGATATATATATATATATAATAAACAACAGTGGTTTGTGATAAAAGAAACTATTTAAAATGTTTGGGCCATAAATAGCTGACCTAGCACTTTTTAAAAACTATATAAGGTTTTCCCTACAGCACCTCATCACATTTTTTTCCTTTTTATTTGTCATTTATTGATTTTCTGCAAATTCCACAAATCTAATACTATTATCTTATTATTATTAACTATTATCTTGATGAAAATATACACTAAACAAAAAAAGAACCAAAAATATCATTTCATGTTTGTAGGTTTTGTATGAGGTAAAAAAAAGAAAGTTGGTTTTAAGAGGTAAAAAAGCTTATTGTTTCTATATTAGATAAAAAAGTTTTTTTGAAGCCTACCGATGGGATGCTGCATAAAAATCAGTCAACAAATTAATTCATACAAAAGTAAAAGGCCATTCACAAGAAATCTTCTTTCTCTAAAAATCTTCTGGTTTTAAAAATAGTTTAATAACACAGTTTTATAAAAGTATGTAAATTTCATATATTTAGCTCCCAAATCTGAGGACTTTGAATTGTTGATCAACTCTGGTATACAAAGTTCCCTTCTATCTCTTTTAGTTTTCGAAAAAATATGCAACATTGCATAAAAAAGTAAAAAATTGTCCAATTGAAGGGCAACATCTAATGTAAATTATCTATTGACATTTTTAGTAGGTGATCTTACTAAATAATACAAATGCTTGTTGCTTTTCATTACCATGGTTAAATCTTGACTATCAAATGGTTCTAATATAAGTTCAAAATTTTTTTTAAAATTCAATAGGATTATAATATTCTCAAAAGAGAAGATTTTGGAATGGTCATTTATTAATGATGAAATGATCAGATCTAATACCAACAACATTAGCACTATTTTGCTTTGGGGATTTCAACAAAACAAATCATTATAAATACTCTATACCAAAATTAGATCTGTCTTCAAAAGGAACTTCTAAAAGTGTCTCCATAAAAAAAGTGATTACTTATAATTTGAAATTAAGTACATGGAAAAAACTGATCTGCACGTATTATGCACAGCTGCACTAAGTTATGCACAGGTTTGTTGGACAAAGATCCATGATTCATTTAAAACAACTGTTATTTTTAAGCAATGTTTCCAACAAAATCAGAAATTTTTAAACATAAAAAGTGTTGATAAATACGTTTCTTCTACAGATCTTATATATGACAAGTGTAAAAAGGTGAAAAGTCAACTGCAACTGATGCCCACTATAATCTTCTGACAAAAACCCACAAATAATATTATCATTCAAGGTTTTTAAATTCATTAGTTCGCTTCATCAATTTTTATCGATGATTAAATTATACAATAGTTGAAATCTATCATGAATGGTTTCATTGTTTTACTAATACATTTCATATCAGAATTAAAGTAATGATAAAGTCCTTGATTTGAATACAAATTGCATGTAACAAAAATAGTATATCTCATAATAAAGATTTAAGATATGATATACAATCAAGTATAAATCTATGAATGAATCAGATCTTACTATCCAGATAGAAGTACTGAGAGGTGCCAACTTTTGCTCTGTTATTAAGGGGGTACCAAACACCTAAGTGAGTTAACTCTTAAAAAATCAGCTGAACGTTTTAATCATTTACTATTAGTAAAGAGAAATTAAGCTTCTCAATGATCAATATTAGTGTTTGTCAAACTGCTATATATCCAATGAAATTCCTGTAAATTGTGTGGTTCAAATTTCTTGAAATTTTTATAAACAGGTCAAAGTAAACATTTTGTCAAAAAATTAAACGATCCAAATCTATTTTAGACAAAGTGTTGGGTATCCCCTTAATTGGTCAGATTCTTGTTGTACAGTGAAGCATTCAAGTAAATATTAATTGTATACAAGCACCTGCAAGATATAGAACAATTAAAATAAATTGGATTTTAAGTTTACATATCTAAGATTCACAAAATCACTGAAGAAAACAAAAAGAGAGGTAGATAAGTAAAAAAAAAAACACTCCACACAGTTTGTGTATAGAAAACAGGCCTGATTATCTCCCTTATAATCATATTTGATAATCTTCATTACATCCTATTTAATTTTGAATACCTGATTATTTATTATAGGTTTTAATTCCACAAATAGCTTTTCTCTTTCTGACAATTATTAAATGGTGATTATCTTAACCTGTCTTCTATACACAGCAGTTTCTAATGATAACAGAAAACAAAAATGATCTATGATTTCTGAAACAACATCCCTACAGGTATGATCAAAATGAACACATATGCATAATATATAGTAAATACCAATCTATACAAATAAACAGCTCCACGGCTGAAACACTTAGTAGCCTTGGCCAACCTGTCCACAACAATCTCTGACCAAGCATGTCCACTCTCTGACCAATCATGTGACAATATTTTCTCTTTTAAAATTCTATAACTTTGTTTCAAATCAACCCTAAACACTTAAGGATGTTCGCTCCTCTTATTTTTGAATTTTTGCCAGATATTCAGATTCCTCTGGTTTTATCCATGTAGTGCCATTAAAAATTTTGCCCACTAACCCCTACTTTTCTTTTCATTATTTTATACCATATAGTTTAAAAAGTCATATTTAAAAATATTATGAAATCCTTGTTATTTTTTCATAGTTTTTGAAAGAAAAATGGCGCCAATGTTAAATGTATGAAAAATCTAGAGAGAATCATTTCCTGCCAAATTTTCGATGGCTTCTATCTAGAAAACAAGCACACGGATCCTTCAATTTTTTCTGCTTTTTTAATTCCTTTATTCATATACTATCAATTTATTACATTCTTTCAAAAAGCTTGTTATTTTGAAACAGAGGAGCGAACATCCTTAAGCAAGAATACAAAAAGAGGATTTAAAGGTTTAAACATATTTGTATACTTTAGTGGTAATGTTTAGTTTATACAAATAATTATAAGAAATATGTTCCTACAAAAAATTCTTAAGATACAAGTCGTGTATCGTATTTCCCTCGTAATTTACTTGTGAATAACCAGCTTCCTGCATGATTTAATTCTGGTCTGGATTTCACATAAAGTTTGTCACAAAATAAGTTTCAAAAAGGATTCACAACTAAAACATACACTGCTGAACAACAATCAAATATCAAGAGTATACACATATTAAAAAGGGAGATAACTCTGTAATTTATCAAGCATTCTAATGTAGTCTTTAAAATCAAGAACTTTTTTAAGATTTTTTTTCAATTTGTAGGTAAATCACTTGACTTATCTCCCTTTTTTACAATTTCCTAAGATGGGCTTATAAAAAGATAATACATCGATTTCGTTCAAAAAACAATCACCGGGTTCAATGTCCATAACAACCAAAATGAATTGCCATGGCAACGATCACGTCAACATGCAATAAAAATTTCCATCACAGTCTCCGGCAGTAATGAGAAGTTTGTAAAACATCATATAACAAACAAATAGTCTAAAACTTTTTGTCCTGGTTTATAAACTTTGTAATCCTGATAGAGCATGCATAAAACATATTGTTTTCAAACAAAAAAATGCATTTAATAATTATGGTTTTGATCAACAAATCTTAAGAAATAAATAATAAATATATGGAGAAAATAAGTGTATTTAATCCTTGATGAAACATCTCACGCTATCAGAAATATAAAAGTTTTTAAACATCTTAAGCTGTCAGAAATTTAAAACTTCAGTAAAGACAACTTTTTCATGGTTTTTCAAAAAAAATAGAAGGTTTTCTTAGTGGTTAAAATTTTCAACAATGTGAAAAATGAATTTCACATGTTTATCGGTAATTAATAAATGTCACTTGTTTATCTGTTATCGATAATGTCACTCGTTTTTCTCATTCATAATTAGAATTTTGATTTTGAATATAGACTAGAGAAAGATAATATTGATAACACAGTTTAACTTTAGCTCAAAGAGTTTGGCAAGTGATATATTTGCAGTTTAACAAGTTATGCAGCCTGGTCTACCATGTTTTCTTGGACCATCTAAATAGTTCTCAAATTGTATGATGGATGAGATGAAGAACCTAGTTAATTGAAAAGAATGCAAGTAAAATTTGATGTTAGCCCCAGACTTTCAGTAATATAACTTTTGAGATATTCTCTTATATATCAGACTATGAATATCAAAGAATCGAAATACTGGATTTGGTGTTTCCAGCTCAAATCAACCAATCGAAATACTGGATTTGGTGTTTCCAGCACAAATCAACCAATCAAAATACTGGATTTGGTGTTTCCAGCACAAATTTTGTACTCCCAGTAGAAAGTAAAGTTTTAGAGGTCTACAAATAAATAGAATTTTATTAAACAAATTTTGTAAGTTTTTCACTGTAAACAATTTCTTCAGTGTTTTTTTTTTTGTTTTTTTTTTAAATAGTAGAGCATTTTGCCTTGGAAATCACTTAAAAACTTGCATGACAATCCTTAAACATATTTTGATGATGAAAGTCTTCTAAGCATTGGAATCCATAAGACAAATTATTTAAGGAATGACTGTAATATTTTTTCTGTCTTCATTATGAAGAAATAACATCAAAAATGTGGTGCACACTGAATAACCCGCATAGCGGGTTATTTTAAAGTGTGCACCACATTTTTTATGTTATTTCGAATAGACAGAAAAAAAATATTACATTCATTCCTTATAATTTAATTCTAAATTCCATTTTTTAGGAGTTAATTTTGAAAAAAACGTTGGTGACGTCACGGTCACATGACAAAATTGTGTCTATGAGCTGATAGACAAAACAATGTCAGCCAATCAGAAGACGCGTTACATCCAAAAAATTAAATTATTCAGTAATAAGGTCACTAACAACATAAACAAAGATAAAAAAACAAAAACCCATGATGCAACATAAAATAAGAAATCTGATTACTGATGACACAATAAATACCCATTCTCACGTATTAGTTGCCAATATCGACCTCAATTTCTAGATAAATCCTCATGGCTATATTGGCAACAATATTCTCAACTATTAGAGGTTGTTTTGAATTCAGAGACAAAATGACTGTGAATATATACTAACAAATCATAACAACAATTTATGTATACACAACAATTACATTAAAAATATGATACACATAAAATATGACCCGCATTGTTTGAAAATGTCATTTCCTACCTTAATGCCTCCTTACTGAGTGAATTGAAAAATTTAACCAGTGCCTGGATCCACTTTAAAATTTGTCAACATCAAACAGGATTCAACCCTTTCACTTAGGTTTCCCTAGTTAAAAACTCTAAGGGCATAGCAGTGTGAAGGGCATTTCAAATCTGCTATAAATAGAATTCATTTAAGAAAAATACTAACAAAAATACAGAATTTCACTGACTAAAGAATACAAATTTCAATTTGTTTTTTACACCAAAAGAGGCCCCCTTTAATTCTGTCTAAAAATACAAAGGAACAACCTATCCAAATATTTTTATCAAAACTACAAAATTTTAAAATATGCAGCCATTGAACATGTAAACCAGCAGTTCTAAGTGACAGAAAAGGCGGTCTATCTTTTGCTATAGAGAGTCAAAACATTATTTTGAGGTCAATTATTTGCTGTAAAAAATCAAATTTTTTTATAAAAGTGGGTGTTCAACAACAGAGAACTATACAGTTTCATTCCAAATTAAAGCTAATTTCCTAATGCATGTAGAGTAATACTTTAATTAGCTTGCTTGCTTTGTTTGTATATTGTACAATTGTAATTGGGATAGCGTCCAATAAAATTCAATTATAATATATACAGGTTTAACTATGCCTATCTATATTGTTTGCAGATGTCAATCTTAATAACAATGCTTGAGCAAACATTTATACAAAGCAAACAAGCCAACCAAACCTTTAAACTACAAGCATTAGGAAAATAGCTCTAAGTGTACAAAATGTTTACACTCTCTTTGCATACAATGTGATGAGAGAAATTTATAATTGATATTCTGACTGATTATTAAAATTCATAAATTGCTTGGTGTTGGTACAGATCTACAGGCTGTATGAAGTTCTATAAATTATTTCCCAGAATAAAAATACCTTAAAAGTTTAAAACAAATATTTTGGCAAGAACAGACTTACAGCCGATTTCATTGAGTGTGTAGGCAAAGGTAATTTCTTTGGTTAGCTTGCTTGTTAGCTGAACCTTGAAGTCACTATTAGGTCATGTATACTACCCTCCTTTCCAAGTAGCCTAGTCCAACAGACAGATAGATTGGTTATCTGTAGGACTAGTCTACTCTCAAAGGAGGGTAGTTTACCTAAACTACTAATGACTTCACAGTTCAGCTATCAAGCTAGCTAACCAAAGATATTACCTTTGCCTACACACTCAATGTAATCGGCTGTAATTTTGAGATAGGATTGACAATGATTTTGTAATTGAATTAGCAAAAGTACAGGACAGAAAAACTGCAAATTTTTTAATCACAACATCTATGCTCATAAAATGACTGCTCCCTGAGTAGACAAACATTGGGCATCTTAGCCCTGCCTTTACAAAGTGCCTCCCCCAAACATCACATCAACACAATGAAAATTCTATCAGATGTCAAATGCAGCTTGCACTGGGTAATGACAATGTATTCAAGTTTTTTATCTGCCTTAAAAAAAAACATCTTATGTAACCAAAATGGTCTTTAAAAAACCCTTAATTAATCTCAATTATTTAAAATTTTGGACAAAAAGAAAAAATCTTAACCATAATAGCCCAATGTTTCAATTGACACCCTATCCTGTGCACAAAGACCTCAATATAATTTAAAAATAGTTAGCTGTTTTTTATGAGTTAACTGTGTAAATCCTTTCTTCTCATTTAACTGTTCTGATGTACTACATTTCACCATGTTTAAGCCTCCCCTCCCCTCCCCCCCCCCCCCCCCTTTTCTCCCTGTACAGGAAATTTTTAACAATCCTTATATAACATATTTATGCTGTGATGTGTTTCTGTGGGAAATCAGTTATCCTAAATTATTGGGGGATAAGCAAACATACAAACGAGAACCCAGATGACGCCTGTGATTATCCCCCCTTCCAAAATGAATAAAATTCCACATTGATAATGGAAACCAGTATAAAACAAGTTAGTGAAAGAGGTAGTTATAATAAAATGAGGTATCTCCTTGGAAAATCAGGTCATTGTGACCTATTTAATTCGTCAGTAGATTAATGCCCTATACATGTAATAGTTCTCTCTTTTTTTTAAAAATAAATTGTAATTATTTCAAAAGTTTTTCTTTTTTATAAATGAGTAATGTGTATTGCACTGTTACTCAACTCAATACATTTTTTGCTCGGAAACTCAGATCAAAAGAATCATGTCTCATCAAGGAACTAAATCGGCCACAACATCTTATATACATTTTCAGAAAGAAAAAAAATGCTCGTCGAATGGTACAGATGTTTAAAGCGTATTTTAGGTGAACAAACAGAAGGACATTTAAATAGTGGCCATGAATTACCTATGATAACCTCTATCCTGCATACATTGAACTGAGCTGCCTTGAATGTGATGAGAGAGTGGAATTAATGACCAAAACATGTCCATCATTCAATTAAAACATTATATCCACACTTCAACGCAGAGTGGAATTAATGACCAAAACATGCTCATCATTCAATTAAAACATTATATCAACACTTCAACACAGAGGGATCTATAATCAATTCCTATTTTCTTAATTATTCGGTTTTTCACATAAAAAAAAAATCTGGTCTTTTCTCCTTTTTGGTAGAATGTCATTATTCTAAATTTTATTTCAACATATGAATTCACTAGTATATATATAAAAATGAGTAACAAATCAAATGGTGCCAAATATATATGTATAATTATTAAAATTGAATTGTGAATGAACAGTCTTTCACAGTCATATATGAAACTAGAATCATTTTGTTGATTTACAAATAGCACTATGAAACAATAAATATAATAATTTAAATATCTCAAAATCATAATTCTTAGTACAAAATATCAGTTGGTTTTGCTTTCAATTTCCAATAGTAGAAAAAAAACTGTATACATTTTAAATGATATAAAACTCCATTTACATAACACTAGCAACATTTCCTTTACTTCTAGCATACTAATAATTTATCAAGTTATTATACATAGGCATCGGTGAACATAAGTTTATCTAAAGCTTTTAAAACAAATCCCTGATGATCCAGTCTTACAACAAACATATATATTGCTGGTCTATGCTCAATCTTCAAATTAATGTTAGGTCAAAATTTTTTTTACTTCTTTAGGCCTTTTAGCAAGGATAGTTCCATCAAAAGTCCAAAAAGAATCTTACTTCATATTTTCAAGAGAACCAATTTTTTTCTTTTATTAAATACTGCAGTTCCTAAAAATAACCAAATCGAAAAACTGATTTAACTCATCAAAAGTTAAATGAATTTTCCTAATCCTAAAGTTTCTATAACCACTGGGATTGGTTGAATTTTACAAAGGACTGATAATATAAATCAGAATAGGGATTTGTGGTGTTATTGCCAATTTTACAGCTCTACACCAAAGATCAAAAGTGCAAATCTAAAAAAACTAGTCATCAACAAAAAGGGGAAAAAACAATTCTACAAAGAAAAGTTTAATATAAAATACAGTCTCCAGTCAAAAATAAATAAAAATATTTGACATGATTTAAAAAATAATTTATATCTGAAAATTATATGATAAAAAAACTGACAGTGGGCTTTACCAAAGCGTTTCTCTTGATTTTAAAATCTTGTATAATTTATCTTTATATATTGATGCATTAATTTTTGGTCATTTAATTCCAAGTGTAATACTAATAAAATTACAGATAACATTAATTGAGGCAATATTATAATTTGTATGCTGGACCTGTAAATCACCGGTTTTCTTTGTCCACTGCTCACTTTATTTACCCTGTTATTCTCCTTCCTGCTTCACATGTAATTCACTTCCTTGTTCTACTTTCACTTTCACTTTTCACCATGTTATTCACTTCCTTGTTCTACTTTCACTTTCACTTTTCACCACTGCAACATATGCAAGGTCATATGACTCATCCGAAGCTACTTTCATTTTCCTCCTCCAAACTGATTATATATAATGTGAGATGATAATAAAATAGTCATGTGACACCTGAGGTATTTCACTGTTTTTCGATCCCATGATCGAGTCATGCGATCCTTGAGGTATATAAATGAATAATAATGATTATTATTCATAAAAAATGCAGTCTCTGTCTGCTAATAATAATATATAGTAGATAACGTCAGTGAGGTATACTTTTTTCCGTATCCGACCAGGGAACAAAAATTATCAAAGAGCTTATGTGTAAAACAAACTTCATTACCCGCATCATACCGAAAATATCATATAATATTCCTAAAATAACACTATGCCAACTCAAGGAGGTTTAAAACCTTTTTTTAAAATCGTTTTGAAGAAAAAAATGCATGTCAAAAAAGCTTAACATACAAACAGCTAAAAAATTTGTTCATAAAATCTCTCAGTTGTTAGTAAACAACACTTTTTTTACTTTTCAACAAATGATAAAAAAAAAAAACATTAACCAGTCTTAACAAAACTTTGAAAAAAATCATAAATATAATAATATGAAATTCATGCATCAATTACTTGTTGTGAGTTGACACAATGTTCCTGAGGCGATGTGTTGGCATAGCAACGCTTTTTCCCTGGGTATGGAGGAGGAGGTGGTTGATACGTGTACGGCAACACTACCTCCTCCTGAGCCCTGATTCTACCCTCTGAGGTAAGTTGTCCATTCCGTAATGATGGAATTAAAGAGTCTGAGGTATTAGATTGAGGTTTGTCCTCATTAAGTGAGGTATGTTGGTTGCTGCCCTTTGTGACGTCATCACTACAGTCCACGCTGCTAACGGACCCCTCTGTCTCCACTGGCGATGGATCCTGACATGAAGGGGAACACGAGGTAGACTGTTGATTAGGGGCAGAAATCCTGAGAGATGATGGGGGAAGACAACTCCGTGAATTTCTTGAGTTACTTCCCTTTGGTACATCCTCTACAGATGTGTCAGGAGAGGTATTTTCTTCACCGTTTAGTAAAATGTTTGAATTCTGAGGTAGATCCTGGCCGACAAGGCTCTTATCATCTAAACAGCTTGTTTTCAGTCCTTTAGATGAATCTTCAGAAGTATGACTTCCATCACTGGATGCTAACATGGAGGCTATAAGCCCTCTTGTTTCCTAAAATATTAACCAACAAGTTTGAACAAGGTTAAAAATGGAAGACAACTGTTATCAATCTTTGTTACATTACCAATAGATCAGTCATTTCAACCTAAACTTACAAGTCATGTTTTTCTCTGATTGTTAATGGCGCCTTTATACTAAATCTATTGTCCCTGGTAAAGGGGGGGGGGGGGGGGGGGGGGGGGGTTGCCTTTAAACATGTTAAACCCTCTACATTCTTTATGTGTCTCTCCCATACCTGCCAACTTTTCGAAATCTCCATTGGGGATTTTAAGTGCAAGAGGACCAAATGCTCGTCTTATATTGTTAACCTTAATCGGGCTTGTATAGTTCGCACTGGTACATAGTCCGCACCCCCTTCTCCCCACGAAATTTCAGGTAAAAAAACTTTTTGTAACTGTTAGAAAAGGTCTAATGAAACTCCGGTAATTTTAAATCGTGTGTGGTCGTTTGCGGTATTTTCTTGGAAAAACCTATTTTCCATCACCAAACAGAAGCTGAAACTGCTTGTAAATGGTTCTAAAACACTTCACGCTGGTTAAAATAAGTCTAAATCACACGAAAAACAATTTAGAAACTAGTCTATGTTTAAACCGGAAGTTTGAAAAGCATGTGTAAAAGATGAAAATACCCAGTGAGAGTCGAAATCCGTACATAATAGATATCACTATAATACTTTGAAAGTAAAACAGTTCCCTCCTTATGTAAAACAGTGTTTAATATATCTATCACATTAATGTTTGAAGGGTCTTAAGCTAATACAAAACATATTTGTCAATAGGAAACACCAAAACGGAACGAATAATAACCGATTACGTTTTGTAGTTTACACATCGTAAGCTGGTTTACGGTTGTCTTTTTTTACTTTTTTTGTAAGATTTCATTCAAGCAGATACCAGTTTATATTTAGCAATGCATTGAAAAGAAACGAGAATTTTGTAATGAAGCATTTAATTTTCAAATTATCAGTATTAATTTGATATTGAATAAAAATAACTTATTAATATGGATTGGGTAAAATTATTGGTTTGAAAAATGATAAGAGCGCCCTCTACAATGTCAATAACAAACATGGCGGAACGTAAACAAACCACATCGCGAAATTGAAATTTTCTCTTATTTCTTGCTTATTGTACTCTATAGTCCGCACCCCTGCTGTCAGGGTCAATTTTGGAGAATAAAACCGCACCCTATACAAGCCTTTTAACGGTATGTGTTTTTAATCTACTACTCCATTACTTGAATGAGTATGTATGTGCTTAAATACCCTTTTAACTCATTAGAATGCCTGTTTTGAGGTGTTCAGTTTATATCAAAAAGAATTTCAAATTCATGTCAACACCTCTCATGGGGGAATTCCCCATAAATAGTGAAAGTTGGCAGGTCTGCTGTCTCAGGTCAGGAAGGAACATGTAGTTCAGTGGTTGCCTTGGTTCACATTTTTCCGTAAACTGTTTTGTTAATAAATTAGACCGTTAGTTTTCTAAATTGAATTGTTTCATATTTTTCATGTCCATGCCTTTTATAGCCGACTATACGGTATGGGTTTTTCTCATTGTTGAGGCTGTATGGTTGCCTACAATTGCTTACATCAACTTCATTTGAACTTTGGTGGAGAGTTGTCACATAGACAATCATACCACATCTACTTATTTTCATATTACAATAAATATTTGTGCATAAAATAAACCCTTTACTTAGATTATTATTTTGTATTCATTCTATTTATATAAAGCAAACATGTAAAAGGATAAATCACTATAATCAAATGTGTGTTTCTATAGATAAAATGCATACCTCTGGATTGGCTATTTCCCCACGTCCTGGGAAAGCTGTGACACGTCCATTGGGCACATGTCCATTTCTCATGCCATTCTTAAATGGAACATAGCCATTTATTCTTGTTCCATTAGGTGTGACAATCAGATTCCCACTGCCACATCCCTTTAAAACAAAGACTTATAAAAACACATGGTTTTAAACAACTCATGAAACACTTCATTTTATTCATTTAGTACCAAATTCTGAAGAAGCATAAGACTTTACTATTCAATGGAAACTCAAGTATATTCAACCATTCCATTAGTGAAGTTACTGAGGAAGAAAGTTATTCCTAGGAAACTCAAGTATACTTGACTTCCATTAGTGTAGTTACTGAAGAACAGACATATTCCTGGGAAACTCAAGTATATTTGACTGTTCCATTAGTGTGGTTACTAAAGAACAGACATACTCCTGGGAAACTCAAGTATACTTGACTGTTCCATTAGTGTAGTTACCATAGAACAGACATATTCCTAGGAAACTCAAGTATATTTGACTGTTCCATTAGTGTAGTTACTGAAGAACAGACATATTCCTAGGAAACTCAAGTATACTTGACTGTTCCATTAGTGTAGTTTCTGAAGAACAGACATATTCCTAGGAAACTCAAGTATATTTGACTGTTCCATTAGTGTAGTTACTAAAGAACAGACATATTCCTAGGAAACTCAAGTATACTTGACTGTTCCATTAGTGTAGTTACTGAAGAACAGACATATTCCTGGGAAACTCAAGTATATTTGACTGTTCCATTAGTGAAGTTACTGAAGAACAGACATATTCCTAGGAAACTCAAGTATACTTGACTGTTCCATTAGTGTAGTTACTGAAGAACAGACATATTCCTAGGAAACTCAACTATACTTGACTGTTCCATTAGTGTAGTAACTGAAGAACAGACATATTCCTAGGAAACTCAAGTATACTTGACTGTTCCATTAGTGTAGTTACTGAAGAACAGACATATTCCTAGGAAACTCAAGTATATTTGACTGTTCCATTAGTGTAGTTACTGAAGAACAGACATATTCCTAGGAAACTCAAGTATACTTGACTGTTCCATTAGTGTAGTTACTGAAGAACAGACTTATTCGTAGGAACATTAGTGTATTTACTGAAGAATAGACTTATTCGTAGGAACATTAGTGTAGTTACTGAAGAATAGACTTATTCTAGGAACATTAGTGTAGTTACTGAAGAACAAAAATATTCCTAGGAAACTCAAGTATATTTGACTGTTCCATTAGAGTAGTTACTGAAGAACAGACTTATTCGTAGGAACATTAGTGTAGTTACTGAAGAACAAAAATATTCCTAGGAAACTCAAGTATAGTTGAATGTTCTATTAGTGTAGTTACAGAAGAACAGACATATTCCTGGGAAACTCAAGTATATTTGACTGTTCCATTAGAGTAGTTACTGAAGAACAGACTTATTCGTAGGAACATTAGTGTAGTTACTGAAGAACAAAAATATTCCTAGGAAACTCAAGTATATTTGACTGTTCCATTAGAGTAGTTACTGAAGAACAGACTTATTCATAGGAACATTAGTGTAGTTACTGAAGAATAGACTTATTCGTAGGAACATTAGTGTAGTTACTGAAGAATAGACTTATTTGTAGGAACATTAGTGTAGTTACTGAAGAACAAAAATATTCCTAGGAAACTCAAGTATATTTGACTGTTCCATTAGTGTAGTTACTGAAGAACAGACATATTACTGGGAAAATCAACCACTGGACTGAAAAAGTGAGATGAAGACCATATACTCAGTAACAAACTTGTTACAAAATTATGGCAAACAAGAATGTGTCCATAGTACACAGATGCCCCACTCACACTATCATTTTCTATGGTCAGTGGACCGTGAAATTAGGGTCAACTCTCTAATTTGGCAATAAAATTAGAAAGATTGTATCATAGGGAACATGTGTTTCAAGTTGATTGGACTTCAACTTCATCAAAAACTACCTTAACATGAAGTGGGACAGACGGACGAACAGACAAACGAACAGACGGACGGACGAACGAATGGACGCACAGACCGAAAAACATAATGTCCCTCTACTATCGTAGGTGGGGCATAAAAACAATTATTGTTTACTGTTAAAATACACATTCCAAAGATTTCAATCATAATGAAGCTACTGAGAAACACATCTACAGCTTAAAACTTAGTGTAACCACTGGAGCATTAAAATGAGGTCACGACCAAATGGCATACACATCAAATGTCCATGCTTTTATAAACAAGATGTACTTTAAGCTATTACTTCTAATTATACTCACTTACAAGTAAACGCTTAACAGGGAGAAGCTTGATTTACATGTGCACATTTTATTAACAGACTTTTTAAAAAGTTTGTATTAAGAATAGACTGCAAGTGATGGCAATAACTCACACAACCCTTTTACCAGGTGAATTTTAACTTTTTTTTATTTGTTTAATTGTTTAATAATATGTCATTTATCTGAACTGACCTTGGAATCACAATTTTGATTCTCCGTCAGAATAGGTGTGAACTGCTCCATCTGGTGATGATCCAACAAACTCTGTTCTGCCGGACGACTCACATGACCGTTACCATGGTTTGGTATGTGGCCATTACCATGGTAAGAAGTTGTTTGTGTCTGTGGATAACTATTACTAAAACATCTAAAAAACAAATAGTCTAAGTTTAATGTATATTAAGTTACCATTTACTTAAGAAATATATGATTTTCAAACCAACTAAATACTTACTTTGTAGCTATTTGTAGAAGCAATAGGAATCCAAAAAACCTTTGGGTAAAAAAATAAAATCGGTGCGCAATGTTATTATTTTAAAGAGTAACAAACTACTGTAAATTCTGAAACTATTGCGAGGTTTTTATTAATGCGAATAATGCGATTCAGTGAGTATTGCAATAATAAAAACTCGCATTTTGATATCTAGTACATATATCTGTATATAGATTTTCCTGAAATCGCATTAATTAATCTTTTATTATTGTCCATTTCTCAAAAAATGCAATAATAAATGTATGCAATAATTTCTAAATTTAAACAATGAACAAAAAAACAGAGAACTGAAACTACATGTAGAACTGGGAGTTAGTGTTCACTTACATGTATGATACCCCCACTTTTATCATTAGTTAAACAGGAAGTTGAAGAAATATTATTCTGAAAGCGCATTATACAGTAAAGCTTGTATTTATGAAGCCCGATAACAACTTTCACAGAAGCTCTTATTTGTAGTTCCCTAGAAAAATTTGACAAAAGTTTCATACATGGCCTGTATAGGTTAGTATAATATATATGTTGGTATGCAGGAAGTTGATGAGCCATGAATCTGAGATCGTGTATTAGGGTAAAGCATGCTGAAATGAATCCTGATAAAATATATAAGTATTCCATAAACAGGAAGAACGACACATCTTATACTGTGTCACATGGTGTGGTAGGGTAACAGGAAGAATGACGCATCTTATACTGTGTCACATGGTGTGGTAGGGTAACAGGAAGAACGACGCATCTTATACTGTGTCACATGGTGTGGTAGGGTAACAGGAAGAATGACGCATCTTATACTGTTTCACATGGTGTGGTAGGGTAACAGGAAGAACGACGCATCTTATACTGTGTCACACGGTGTGGTAGGGTAACAGGAAGAACGAAGCATCTTATACTGTGTCACAAGGTGCGGTAGGGTAACAGGAAGAACGACGCATCTTATAATGTGTCACAAGGTGTGGTAGGGTAACAGGAAGAATGACGCATCTTATACTGTGTCACAAGGTGTGGAAGGGTAACAGGAAGAACGACGCATCTTATACTGTGTCACATGGTGTGGTAGGGTAACAGGAAGAATGACGCATCTTATACTGTGTCACACAGTGTGGAAGGGTAACAGGAAGAACGAAGCATCTTATACTGTGTCACATGGTGTGGTAGGGTAAAAGGAAGATCAATGAATCTTATACTGTGTCACATGGTGTGGTAGGGTAACAGGAAGAACGACGCATCTTATACTGTGTCACATGGTGTGGTAGGGTAAAAGGAAGATCAATGAATCTTATACTGTGTCACATGGTGTGGTAGGGTAAAAGGAAGATCAATGAATCTTATACTGTGTCACATGGTGTGGTAGGGTAAAAGGAAGATCAATGAATCTTATACTGTGTCACATGGTGTGGTAGGGTAACAGGAAGAACAACACATCTTATACTGTGTCACATGGTGTGGTAGGGTAATTACCTGTTACGACATAGCATTATCAGTACTGTAAACAGGGAAATTTTCGCGCAGCAGTTTTATTTTCGCTATGGTAAGAGTTGAAGCGCGAAAATAAAACAACTGCAAATATTTCAAGGGAAATCCAAACACAAAGATGAATCATACATGACCGTATGTCAATAGGAAATGTAGATGACTAGTTTAAAACATCGGTTTTACAGACGACAGATCTATACCACAAAACATAACTTTATTTCTAAGGGAAAGTCAATGTTAGAAATCAAAACTTTATCTCATGATAATCTAATTAACATGGAAGACATCTCCGGCAAGTGGGCATTACGGATATTACTAAATAAACAACTATCGTTACTGTTATGTAAATGACACCTGTCAATCAGTTTAAAAATGATTACCAATTGTATCTGTTGCACATATCAATCAGATCAAAAGATTGATCAATTAGCAGTAATTCTGTTAGCATTTAATTCACTCTTAATTAGGTCATTCTTCTCTGTTTATTGTGAATGTGTTTTTACAAGCAACATGACTAATAATTTTAAATCTGAACCGACAAAAGGATTTCTGATTGATTTTATCACTTGATTTAAATACATGTATTAAAACTGTACAGCTTCCAAATCATTTATGACAACAACTTATGTAGGACACTGGGACATCACAAATTCAAAACGTCACGAATCTAGATTTTGTTGGAAAATCGTGAAAAAAAGACGGCACGAAAATTTCACGGTTTACAGTATACAGATATAATTACCTGTTTCGACATAGTATTATGAGTATACAGATGTTATTACCTGTTTCTACATAGTATTATCAGTATACAGATGATGATGCACACAATTCCAATTAGACAGCCTATAATTATACCAATCTTCTGGTCTTTTGGACTACCAATCGGAGTGCTAACTGTAAACACAAAATACAACTTAAATCACAATCAAAATGTGGCAAAATGTGGCAAAAAGTTTTTGTTAAGGATGTTCGCTACTCTGTTTCAAAATAACAAGATATTTAAAAGACTGTTATAAAGTGAAAGTATATTAATAAAGAAACTAAAGAAGCGGAAAAAAATAAAAGGGTCAGTGTGCTTGTTTTCGAGATATTAGCCATTGAAAATTTGGCGGGAAATAATTCTCTCTAGATTTTTCATACATTTAACATTGGCTCCTTATTCGTTCAAAAATTATGAAAAAATAACAAGGATTTTACAAGATTTTCAAATATGGCTTTTTAAACTATATGTAATAAAAATATAAAAAGAAAAGTAGGGGTTAGCGGGCAAAATTTTTTAATGACACTACATGGATAAAACCAGAGGATTCCGAATATCTGACAAAAATTCTAAAACAAGAGCAGCGAACATCCTTAATCATTTACCTGATTTAAGTTATAACATCCTCAGAGAAGAATCTCCACTGTATATCAAATTTTTCTTTCTTTCTTAGTGTGATTTGACAAATTTGTTTATTCAAGTATACAAGAGATTTGAAAACATAAAGATTTCATTTCCTTTCCTTTATTTTCGATTTTTTTCCCGTGAGAGAAAATACAAAGGATTAAAGACGCTGATTGAGTAGTTTTAAGTTGCTTACTTTATTCCAAACCAAGTGCATTAATGTATGATTATGTTAAATTGATGAAAAAACATTTCGATAATTATAGAATAACTAATCGAAGAATTCAAATAGAGAAAAATATTCAACGAGTGACCGAACAACACATTAATTCACGAATGCGCGTAGCGCATGAGTTAATTATCAGTGTTATTTGGTCACGAGTTGGATATTTTTCGATATTTGAATTCTTTGATTAGTTATTCTTTTTATTACATTGGTAAATGGCTTTTTTTAATGAAATTAATGTAGAAAATGTAAGGAACTATATCTTTTTTCTACGCATTCACAATTTGTTTTGATCCGACGTTATCGACGTCTTGACAACGCCTATTGTTGTATGACGTCAGAGAGTGAAATAACCACGTTTATTTCACATGTGAAATTATCAGTTTTTATTTGACTGGGAAATCAATGTAATTCAATGCTACCAATGTAATAATATTTTATAATCTATTACAGTGTATTGCTAATTAGTTATTATGGTGATCAAAAATAATCTTAGGAAAACACTTGTGGGAAAAGAATGTCATCAGGAGTCGAAATAAGTAAAGTTCGGGATCACAAGAAAATATTGACTCATCCGAAATTTCAAGTCAACCAAGTTCGAGACATTGAGAGTTAACTGTATACTGTGGATTCATTTATTTTCATGGGTACCAATTTTCGAGGATTAAGGAAAACTTGCATATTGGTGGATATTTAATCTCGTGGTTTTGTCGAAGTCTGCAAACACACCTATAGAAAAATTTGTTATTCGTTGAACATTTAATTTCGTGGTTCATATGTACCCACGAAATCCACGAAGATTGGTATCCAACGAATAATAATGAATCCCCAGTATAAGAACTATTTGGATTGATTGATTGTTGGTTGCTTAACGTCCAGTGGCAAATATTTCATGCATATTCAGGACGACGAGAACTATTTGGAATAACCTTCACAATACCAATTTTAGTCCATTTTGACGATTAATGTCTACTCTAGGCCTTATACTAGACACATACCTGTATCTTTCTCTGGGACTACAATAGTAACTGTACTATTACCAGGTCCTGCCCCTGTGATTGCTAACATCTTCAGATAATAGTATATGCCTTCAGAATACTGTAAACTGCATGATGTTATAGTTCCTACAAAAGTCTCTTGCTATTATGATTGTCATATACAAATTTTAGATGTTTTTTTAATCTGTTATTTACAAGGTTTAAGGAAACAAGAGCCTACAGATTGTACTACTGATATCATTGCCATAAAAAAAAATGTTCTAAAAACTGTCAATTCAATTCAGTCCAATTAGTTATATTATACAAGACAATGACTTTATCATGAAAACTGAACATTGATACATAAAAAATAGAAATGACCAATGACTTCTAGTATCTGAGAAAGGACCTTTATCATAAAAACTCGATAAAACATAAAATGAGGTCAAGGTCAAATGAACCCCATCAAATGGACATGTACACCTAACAATTATTCTATACTCCCAATTTAGATGACCTATTACTCATATAAACTGAAAAATATGATAAAAACAATATCCAACTTTTTATGAGCAATTGTTGAACCATGAAAATGAGGTCAAGGACAATGGACAAATGCAAGATAGAAACACCAGACCGTATGGTTTCTTTCTATATACTGATTATCCAGTTTTTCTACTTTCTGAAGTATGAAGCTATATACCAGCACCCCTATAAGGCACAAACAATTAATACTGATACAAATAAATGGAGAATCGTGGACACAGATGATGCCCCCCATTTGCATATAACCTTATAAAGGGACATAACTCTAGAACAATAAATGTGACTCCATCCAAATTCAAACTTGATCTGAGTTTTGTGGTAATAAGCATTGTGTATAATTTTTATAACATTTGGTTGAGGCAAACTTTAGTTAGAGAACGGAAACGAAAAATTCAGCAATTTGTCCATTTGTAAAGGGGCATAACTGTAGAACGGTAAAAGTGACGCCACCCAATTTCAGACTTGATAATTCTTATGAAGAAATTACTAAGAAAACCTACCATTGACAGTAATTGTATACCAGTCTCCAAGAGGTTCATCGGATCCTAGTTGATATTTGATGACGTACGTCGTGATTTGACCGTTAGGTAATACTGGAGGTTTCCATGTCACCACAATGTTACCATTCTTCATCAGAGCAGACATGTTTACTGGTGGGGAAGGAACTAAAATAAAAGTCCAAAATGTTAATCAATTCACCGTTTCAGAATCTAAAAGGACTCTGGGTAATTTCCCCAAAATGAAAACAACATCACATCATTGGTTGAATTACAATTGTGTGGTACGTTGCAAGCCAATCACAACGTTTTGGTGTACGCTTATGAAAATATTACCCAGAATGCATTAGATTTTGAAACAGGGAATTGATACATATATCTGCATATATGTGCACTGCTACCATAACACAGATAAAGATAGATGTATAAATTAATTGAAAATAAGATTAAGCAATTTATAAGTGGACATAGATATTTAGTAATGGTCAACAAAGTATTGACATGGGGTCTACAAAAATTTAGGTGATAATTTCTCAAATTCAATATTGAACACACTGAGTTCAGTAGCTTACTTGCACCAAGCAACCCTATATCAAGATAATATGCATAGAAACTCAGCTTTGGTGAGAAAGATGTATATAAATCTTTTATGCAGGTGTTGCTGGAATTTTCCTACATAAACAAGCTAAAATTTGAACATCAAAGACATTTAGGTATGAAATTAGGTATGGAGTACACCTACCTGTATCAGGGGTTCTTTTCAAGGTGAAATAAGGTATCGAGTACACCTAACTGTATCAGGGGTTCTTTTCAAGATGAAATAAGGAATCGAGTACACCTAACTGTATCAGGGGTTCTTTACAAGCTCAATGCTATAACTATGCTATTGGTATTTACTTACAATAAGTAAGATCTTTTTAAGTAATACTAAAAGTTTTCATTTTAACATTTTTGGACACAAAAAAAACAACCTACCATCTTCCTCGGTGCGTGTGAAGACAGGTTTACTGAAAGGACTAGATTTACCATCTCTTGTATGGGCTCTCACATCAAACTGGTAGGATGTAAAAGGCTTCAGCTTATCAATGGTAGCAACAGTCCTGCAATCATAAAATCAAACATTTCTAATAATGTAAACCAGTAATTCATTCACGAGCGATTTATTTTAGCGATTAAAAAAATAACATGAATTTAAATCGTCGCAAATATGTGAAACTTGGATCTTCCCTTATAATAACAAAATAAACTGCTTCGCTGAGCACAACTGGATATGCCCGCAGAGGTCCAACCGTGAACAGTTGGGGCAAAAATGGACATAATATTCAAGCTTGATACAGGTCTGAATTTGGATTGTAATTAAATATTTGACATATTATAGGTTTCTGAATAAATGTAGTCAAAGAACTTGAAATTGGTTATATGAATTGAATTTATATTCAATTAAAGATTTCTTGCTGTTGTGCAATACACTGTGCTGTTGCGCAATGCTTAGTAAATCTGTTGTCAGACTATAAACAAATAAAATCTTATAACTCAGAAACCTAAATTCGAAAATTTATAAAAATCAAAAGGGAGCTTACAAAAATAGATATAAACAATTTACCAAAGTTTCATAAAAAATGCTGAAAGCATTTTTGAGTTATTGTCCGAAAACTGGAAAATCACCCTTTTTGTAATGAATAATACCCCATAAATCGGAAACATATTCTAAAATTTATAAAAATCAAAAGGGAGCTCATGTCGATAAAAATAAACAATTCATCAAAGTTTCTTGCAAATTGGTGAAATTGTTTTTGAGTTATTGTCCGAAAACTGGAAAATCCCCCCTTTTTTAATGAATAAAACCCCAAAACTCGGAAACGGTAAATCCGAAATTTATGAAAAACGAAAGGGAGCTCACGTCAACAGATATAAACAATTCACCAAAGTTTCATGCATATTGGTTAAAGCGTTTTTGAATTAATGTCCGACATGTTGACAACGGACAGACAGTCAACGGTATACCATAACACGTCCCGTAAACGGGCGTATAAAAATAAGAAGACCTCGCAAATTAATTACCACAAAGTTGGAAAGAAAGAACTTTAGGCGCTAAAATAAGTTCGTTTACAGTAGCTTCTAGTTATTAAGATTTTTTTTTATATACTCACATCATCATCTCGTTAATACAGGAAAAAAGGTCTAAATATTGAAAATTTAAAATAATCACTGTAGCCTACATATGAAGATCTTTGACACTCCTTGTATTTTTTTTTTTGATATTGAAAGCATATCACTGAATGGAGGCTGCACATGAATATCTTTGTAAATTTTTTTTTAGATATTGAAGGCATATCACTGAATGGAGGCTACACATGAAGATCTTCGTAAATTTATTTTTTAGTTTTTAGATATTGAAGGCATATCACTGAATGGAGGCTACACATGAAGATCTTGGACACTCCTTGTATTTTTTTTTAGATATTGAAGACATAACACTGAATGGAGGCTACACATGAAGATCTTCGTAAATTTTTTTTTAGATATTGAAGGCATGTCACTGAATGGAGGCTACACATGAAGATCTTTGTAAAAAAAATTTTAGATATTGAAGGCATATCACTGAAAGGAGGCTGCACATGAAGATCTTTGTAAATTTTTTTTAGATATTGAAGGCATATCACTGAATGGAGGCTGCACATGAAGATCTTTGTAAATTTTTTTTTTAGATATTGAAGGCATATCACTGAATGGAGGCTACACATGAAGATCTTTGTAAATTTTTTTTAGATATAACAAACCTAGTGACTGTGATAAATCTCTTGTCTTCCCTATCAGACTTGGTATGGGAGTACCGTACAGTATAATAGGCCACATCTGAAGCAGCATCAGGCTGTATCCATGTCAAGGTTACTTTAGTTTCCATGGTCATCACAACCTTTACATCTATCGGTGGTTGGATAGTGAAGTAGCCCATTTTGAATTCATCTACCACTGGGCCAGACGTACCATGTTGGTTTTTGGCTACAAGTGTCACTACATAAAAAGTGTTGTTTTCTAAAAGGCAAAGCATATATACAGGTTAATTCATACATACATCGGAATTCCAATGGGGACTAACTGTGCACCACTTATTGTGGACCTGTTTCTGTATTGTTGAGTTACAATTTATGACTAAAATCAGCAAAGATCCATCGAAACAACATCTGATACAAAAATTTAATAATACTTTTAGATATTTGGATGATATACTGGCTCTCAATAATGACGACTTCAGTATGTACACTAAAAAGATTTATCCTGCTGATCTGACTTTAAATAAAGCTAAAACTAACAATGAACACTGCCCTTTCCTGGATCTTGATATTTATATCTTTAACGGGAAGCTTAATACCAAAATTTATGATAAAAGAGATGATTTTTCATTTCCTATTGTCACTTATCCATTTTAATATGGTGACGTTCCCTTGTCACCATCTTTATATGGTGTTTATATATCTCAACTTGTTTTATTCACTCGTGTATGTAACAACGTTTCTGATTTTAACGAACGGACTGATGTACAGACGGACAAGGATAAAACTTAATGCTCCCTCCTCTACGGGGGAATAATATTGCTGATATTAACCTATAGTATAAGTTGTATAAAATCTGGCAAGAATTGTACCTGTGAGAGTGCTAACAAGACCGAACGGACGGACGCCCGATATTTCCATGCCCCCAGCAATACGTTACGTGGGGAACAAAAAATTATACATATAGCTTTTATACTCTCAGAGATACATATCAATTAAAAATTTATGAAATAGACAAGAAAAGAATTTCATCTTAAGATAGGAGTGCCATTCATATATGTTTTCAGAGAGTGCAGTTGCAATAAAGATCATGTACTTACTTTAATTCTAACTTTCCATATTTATTCATTATTTTTTGGGAAAGGGGGTATACAACTTATTTTGGAGTTATTTTTTGTTATTAGCACATATGTGAGCAAATCTAAAAGACATGGATACAACTGTCAAACAACCATACAGTAATGGACTAATAGTGAAATGTCAGTACCGTTAAAATCACAACTCTTGCCGGCAAGCATATTTGAGGATATAAATGTAGTACATATATAAAGACAACAGTAGTATACCGCTGTTCAATAGTCATAAATCGATTTCACTGAAACAAATCCGGGTCACAAACCAACGGAACAACAGAAACACAGAACTGCCACAAAAACTCTAGTGCAGTCATGTTAGGTCAGTTCAGGTCATGTCAGGTCTGTTTAGGTCATGAAATATGAAAATTATGATGAATTATGTATGAATATATGAAATATGAAACAAGCAAATATGATTATGAGTATTAAATAAATGAATACCACAGTATATAAAATAGAAGAAGAATGTGCCCACGGGACAAAGATGCCCTTGCTTGTAAATATGCAAGAGTCAAAGTACTACTTCAAACCTACTGACTTTTTGTTTTCTTTGAAACTTAGGGCTGTTAAAAAAAAACATACATGGGACCCATGGAAGGCACTTCCAAATCTCAACTATGGGTAAGTGTCATCTTTGTTTATGCATAGTGGAAATATAAATGAAATTCTAATTTGCCTCTATAGGTGGTTACCCCATTTTTGAAGTGCCTTCCCTGGGTACCATGTATGTTTTAATGGAACAGCCCTTAATGCGGAAACCGAAAATTGAGCAATTTTTTCCATTCGCAGAGGAATATAACTCGAGAACAGTGAAAGTAACGCCACCAAAATTTGAACTTGAACAGTGTTTGGTGGTAATTAGCATTGTGTATTTGTTTTATAACATTTGGTTGAGGTAAACTAAAATCAACGAACAGAAAACAATTTAGGGACGTACATACGGATGAATGTAAGAACGAACAAGGGTAAACCTTAATGCCCGCATTGCCCAGCAGCGATATTTTTATTTCCCTTGCAATGCATTCACAGGGGACAATAAAAGTCATAACTATATAAAAGTATAAAACATGATTTAAGCAGTCATAGAAATTGGGGTTTGGCATTTACAGGACCGAACTGATGATTCTACCAATTTTTCTAAGGAATGTATTATAAAATTATAAAAAATCCGACAGGATCCAATATATTCTTACAGGGCATGTCCTGTCGGTCCTGTGCTACTTTTGAGGACTGTTAAGGTGACCTATACTAACCCAAATCAGTGAGAACATAGAATCTCCTGTATGCAGGCAGATCAAACTCCTCAGGTTGCTCAGTACTACTGATTTTATTGAGGGACAACAGGTAACCAGTTGTAGGCAGCTCGTCACTACTATGTTGCCAAGTAACATTCACTGAGGTAGAATTAATCTGGTTTACTTGTATTGTCGGGACTGAAATATACCAAATCATATTCAAATCATATTCAAATCATATTGAATCACCCAAGTCAAATATCATGGCTGCAAGGTTACTAACATCATGTACACAAGATTCATTATTGTTCATCAGATTATTATTTTGGCATACTTTTGTAGGTAAAGATGGACCATGAATGCAAGTGTTTAAAAGAAATATGTATATCGTCTGTTTATGTAGTTCATACGTGTTTATCGTTTTTATATAGATTAGACCATTTGTTTTCCTGTTTGAATTGTTTTACACTAGTAATTTTTGGGGCCCTTTACAGCTTGCTGTTCGGTGTGAGCCAATGCTCTGTGTTGAAGGCCGTACCTTGACCTATAATGGTTTACTTTTATAAATTGTTACTTGGATGGAGAGTTGTCTCATTGGCACTCATACCACATCTTCCTATATATATTTCCTGTTTGTATTCAGAATTTGTAGAGCCATGAAATCATGAAAATTGGTACACAAGAAAAAAAATTCGTAAGGGTTCCACGGAACCCAGTGTCTCGCCTACTTTTGCTGTTAATCACAGGCTCAACAAAAATGAGGAAAAAATTTAATAAAAATATTCCTGTCTATACTATCTTTTGATTGTAAGTAGCTTCTGTCCAAATTTGGTAAAAATCCAGGATAGTTTATGAATCTAATAAATGTTTTAAAAACTTAAACTGCAGACTGTATGTAATGTTAACTGGAAGAAAAACTAAGTCCATTTATAAGTAAAATACGGAAAAAATGAAACAAAATTTTAACAAAATTTCCTTCTAAATACTAGCTTTTAATCATAAACAAGCTTCTGTCCAAGTCTGGTACAAATCCAGGATAGTTTAAGAAAGTTGTTAAAATTTTAAAAACTTTAAAAACAGAGTGAATGTAATGTTAACTGGCAGAAAAACTAAGTCCATTTACAAGTAAAATACGGAAAAAATGGAATTTATTTTACAAAATTTACTTCTGGATACTATCTTATGATCATAAACAAGCTTCTTTCCAAGTTTGGTAGAAATCCAGGATAGTTTAAGAAAGTTGTTAAAAATTTTAAAACTTTAACCACAGAGTGAATGTAATGTTAACTGGCAGAAAAACTAAGTCCATTTACAAGTAAAATACGGAAAAATGGAATTTTTTTTTTACAAAATTTACTTCTGGATACTATCTTATGATCATAAACAAGCTTCTTTCCAAGTTTGGTAGAAATCCAGGATAGTTTAAGAAAGTTATTAAAATTTCAAAAACTTTAACCACAGAGTGAATGTAATGTTTCCTGGCAGAAAAACTAAGTCCATTTATAAGTAAAATACGGAAAAAATGGATTTTTTTTTTTACAAAATTTACTTTGGAATATTATCTTATGATCATAAACAAGCTTCTTTCCAAGTTTGGTAGACATCCAGGATAGTTTAAGAAAGTTATTAAAATTTCAAAAACTTTAACCACAGAGTGAATATTTGTGGACGCCGCCGACGCCGCAATGTAGGATCTCTATGTCTCGCTTTTTCGACAAAAGTCGAAGGCTCGACAAAAATGAATGATTCCCAGCTTCATCAAATTTTCCTTGATAATATTTCCTTATCTATTCTTTTGCCTCTTACTATTCAAAGACCAGGATTGAAAATTTTTTTCACACAATTTCAGTCATTTTGAGATGACTTGAAAGTATGGGTCTTTTTCAAACTGTAAAAATTATTCACACTTGATTCAGGCATCAACAAACTAGTATTGACTGGTTTAATCACATCCACTTCATACCGTTTTAACTATAGGTCCCTTCAATAATGAACAAAATCTATACTGTAGAGCAAGCACAATACCACATAAAGCCTTTCAGCAATGATTTTTAATGTGTGAACTGATGTTTGTTGTTTGGCTATTAGTATCCTCTATTTATTTACGCCTAAGATGTAAAGATTAAATCTTACCTGCGTTATTACCTGTTGAAGTGCTATAGTCAACCCATGGCCAGTCTTTTGTCTCAATACGACAGTAACCAGCCTTGGTAGATGCCAATACTCTCACACGGTAATCCGTGTCAGGCTCCAAACCTAAGATTATATAAACGTCATTTCTTATGCCCCTTTATGTCGATTCACTTAGCATTTTTATATTTTGCAAGTCTTCCCTTCTTTTTCTTTTAAATTATTTAAATATCTATTGATTCCAAATTCTATTATTTTTATTTTATATCTATATATATATATATATTTGTTATGTATGAATACCCTACAATAGTGCATATGGTGTAGCATTCTTCTTTTTTCATTGGTTATCATGATCACATGATTCAAAGATTTTTATTAATGCGAATAATGCGACTAAGTGAGTATCGCAATAATAAGAACTTGCATTCTGATATCTGATCGATATATCTGTATGCAGTTTTTCCTGAAATCGCAATAATTAATCTCGCATTTTTGTCCATTCTTCAAAAATCGCAATAATAAATGCACGCAATAATTTCTGAATTTACAGTATTTAAGTATATGGATGCTATGTTTCTATTTATATATAAATTCAGGACTTTCAATCAGGCAATACTTTATATATGGACCTGTTAGATAATATAGGACCTCGGACTCCATCCTCAATCAATATAATCTGAACAGGTCTATATATAAAGTATTGACCTCCTCAAAAGTAGATAACTGATAACTACTAACCTGTGATAAGGAAAGACATAGCTGTGCCTGGTGTGGTTTCCTTCATGATGATTTTACTCTCCACTTTCATGTAATATATCGAGTACTCAACAATGACTCCATTTCTAAACTTGCGAGGGAGAGGGTCCCATTTTACTGTGATGGTATTAGCTGTTGTGCTCACCAGTCTTATCAATGGAGCTTTACAAGGAACTGAAAACATATTATTAAGATGATGCTTCAATAATGGCTTCCAGTTCAAAATCAATTCCTGTTTAAGGATGTTCGCTACTCTGTTTCAAAATAACAAGATTTTTAAAAGACTGTTATAAATTGATAGTATATGAATAAAGGAACTAGAAAAGCAGAAAAAAATGAAGGGTTCGTGTGCTTGTTTTCAAGATATAAGCCATTGAATATTTGGCGGGAAATAATTCTCTCTAGATTTTTCATACATTTAACATTAGCACTTTTTTTATTTCAAAAACTATGAAAAAATAACAAGGATTTTATAAGATTTTCAAATTTGGCTTTTTAAACTATATGTAATAAAAATATGAAAAAAAAATTAGGGATAAGCAAGCAAAATTTTTTAATGACATGGATAAAACCAGAGGATTCCGAATATCTGGCAAAAATTCAAAAACAAGAGGAGCGAACATCCTTAAATTGATAACAACAAGTTGACTGTGAGCTATATCTCCCTTAAGATACACCCCCCCCCCCCCCCCCCCCCCCCCTTCCCCTTTCTCTCATAAGTATTCAGTAAAAAGTTGATGATTGATGTAAAAATAAATCACCGTGTATAGCAAGCAGACCTGATAGGTGATTACAATTATAGACAGCCTTGATTTGTACATCCTGGGAAAAACAGGATGAAAAATATATAAGTATTCCGTAAAAAGAAAATGGACGAGAAATTAATATGAAATGGCATCACCAAGGTAAAGCATGCTTACATAAAAGCTTGTTAACAAATTGCAGAAATCTCTAATTTGCAGTTCCTGAGAAAAGTGTGACCAAAATTTTGTTGGGCAAACAGTCACACAGAAGAACGGACAGATGTAAACTAGTAAATAAATATCCTTTGACCAACCTACAGAAAATCTGATTGAGGTCTGAAATTGGGGCAAGTATATAAACTCCTCTTAGCTGTAGGTGAGGACTCTAATTGGTGATTGAAACTAAATATTGGTCTTTGGAACTAGAAAGTATCACAAAGCAAGAATGTGTCGATAATACACGGATGCTCCACTCGCACTATCATTTTCTATGTTCAGTGGACTATGAAACTGGGGTCAAAACTCTTTAATTTGGCATTAAAATTAGAAATATCCTATCATAGGGAACATGTGTACTAAGTTTCAAGTTGATTGGACTTCAACTTCATCAAAAATTACCTTGACCAAAAACTTTAACCTGAAGTGGGATAGACGGACGAATGGACGGGCAAACGAACAGACTGAAAAACATAATGCCCATAAATGGGGCATAAAAATTAAATTCATGGATAGTTTCTATAGATACTTTTCTATGAAGCCTTTTTTAATACCCCTGGCCCTGCTCTGCAAGGAGAAGGGGGTTTACTAGTTTAAATCCGTTTGTCCTTCTGTTTATATAAGAGTAAATGCTTACCATCCTCCAGTGTTGCCACTGTGACTGGATCTGAATGGTCCCCTGCCCCACACAGGCTTGTAAAGGCTGTCACAAACGCTGTATAATTAGTATAAGGTACCAGACCTGTAAACGTCTTCATTGAATCTGTTGCCAACATCACTTGTGTTTCTACATTACCTGAAAAATAATAAATATGTTAATGTGTGTTTAGTTGTGCGTTTGATTATTCCACATTGGCTAGTGATATAGGGGGAGGGTTAAGATCTCTCATAATATGTTTAACCCAACCACATTTCTTCAGGAACATCTAGCCTTTGTACTAATAGTCTTGTGCAGTTTTTTTTATATTTTGGTTCATTTGTATGTTTCGAAGTTTAATGTGTCGTCCATTTCACAGAACTAGTCTACATTTATTGTTATGGGGACAGCTGAAGCCCTCTTCCAGGTGTGGGATTTTCCTGTTTCTTTGAAAACCCATTGGTGGCCTTGGGCTGCTCTTTCTACGCCAAAATGTGACATTTCTTGTACTTACTTCCAGTGTCAGACACCTTCATTGTGACAGAGTACGCCAAGATGTGACATTTCTTATTGAAGACAGGTCTGGACCATGAGACTCGTATACTTGTACTAGACACTGCCTCAGCACTCACATTAGGTTTTCCAGGTGCTGTGTCTGTAATCACAAATAATCAGTCATGCATAATGTTATGGTCAAAAGTGCTTCACAAAGTTAAAAGAACTAAGGGACATAAAACTCAAATAAAAATTTTCCAATTTGAAGCGATTCTATTTATATGTTCTTTTGGCCATACTTAAAAATATTTTGGTTTGCCCAAACCCTACCTAAAGGTACAGGGCTCGACAATAACGCTTGTCCGATTGTCCGGTACCAGAGGAAAAAAAGGTCGGACAAGTAAAAGCTATATCAAACTTGTCCGACGGGACAAGTTAAATTATTATGCAGAAAATAAATTTAATCCAACTTTGATGAACAAAGTAATTATAAACAAAACACAAGAAAAGAAGATAAACACAAGTACTAATTTGACATGTTTACTTGAAATCGATAATTTAAAACTGGTTCTTTGTCAGGTACTTTTTAACAGGTAAAAGACATACTATTCTCGGAAACCAGTCTTACTGATGATGCGCTTTGTAGATAGGTAACTTTACAAGACAGTTTGTCACCAGCTCGGAAACGATTTGGCTCCAAGTTTAATAGACAGTTTGGTACCGTAGGAGACATATTTAATAGAAATGATTAATAGACAGTTTGGGAACGCAGGAGATGGGAGACATTTCGGGACCAAGACAAATCAGTACCTCGTTTTCCTACCTTATTCTGTTGCTTTATAATAAATACAATACCGTAATTTTTTTAACAAAAATATTTTTTAAATAAAAATGAAGAAATTATTTACCATAAAATTCCCAAATCATATTTGATCATATATAGAAGAAAAAAACAATACTTGCTATACGGTGACCTATAGTTATTAATTTCTGTGTCATTTGGTCTCTTGCAGAGAGTTGTCTCATTGGCAATCAAACCTCATCTTCTTTTTTTTATTGATTGAATTTGAATAAACTTTTTTCAACTTAAAAAACCAGGATACAAATCCAATGAGTGGAAATAGACAGGCCTATCAGACGGTGCCTCATGTGTAGAGTCTGATGAGACTTTGGCATTGACGAAAACTAGAACCTAAGTCCTGTGACATGACTAGATTCAGTTGTTCTCGACTCATATTTTTAAAAGGTATTTCAAAAGATATAAATCAAATTCTGTTCTATTGTTTTAATTCACTTTGTTCCTTGAATCAACTTAAAATGCAAAAAAGGTTATTATTAAGATGTTTGTTGGACAAGTTACAATTTCATTCGGACAAGTAAGTTTTGGTATGTACTTGTCCAACTGGACAAGTTGGAAAAAAAGTTATTGTAGAGGCCTGAGGTAGAGACAGTGGGTAGGTAGGTAGGCATGGTTTTTTTTCAGCAAAGAGAAATTGATGTGTCAGATGTTTTTAGTCTTCATGCCTATCTGATTAAAAAAAAACTTTTTCACATCAGGACAATAAAAAACTTTTGAGTAGGCCGCTATTTTCTAGGTAGGTAGGGTTAGGGCAAAGAAAGATATTCTTGTTTATGGCCTGATACAAACCTCTCCTGTATACTTATATATCCTTTGAATAAACTTATTCTGAAAGGTTATCAATTTAACACTATCATGACTGTAGTAAGATCTTTCAATATTGTCTTATTGTACTAATTGATTTTTTTTTTATTAAATTAAACATTACTACACAGCTATGAACACTTATGGTTCTACAGCCTGTCAATACTTATATAACTTAACATTGCACAAGGTCATATTTTTCTCAGTCTTTACACTAAATCCATTGGATGTGTACTGATTCAAATTTTATTCAGAGAAAACTATCAGCTGGAATTAACTTTGAACTTGTGATTTTTGTCTTTTTTTTCTGTTGTGGGCTTCCTTAATTTCTGTTGTTTTTAGAATAAATCAGGCTGCTTGTTCTCTCTTATAAAATGGTTCCATATTTTGTCATGCTTGGGCCTTTTATAGCCTACTATGAAGTATTGGAATTGCTCATTGTTGAAGGCTATACAGTGCCCTCTAGTTGTTTACATTCTCATCCTGTGGTCTCTGGAGAATAGTTGTCTATTTGCCATTCATACCACATCTTCTTATTTTTACTTTCATATAAATTTTATAAAAAATTGCTTTTATTGATTTTGGACTTGCAAACTCAGATTCTTTGTGTCTTATCAGAAAAAAGAAGATCAGTAATAATTCTCCAACTCCTCTGACCCACCTTTTGTTGTTATGAGAAGCCTGGCGAATGTTGATGTAAAGTCGACACTGTTTTCTGCTATACACTGATAGTACCCAGAATCCTCTACTACAGTCTGTTCTATCACAATTTGTCTCCCTTCATCTTTAATCTGTAACAAATAATCATTCATAATACATATATTGTCAGCAGTGAAGGTGTGTTTGTATTTAATTTAGCAGTGGTGTGTTTGTATTTATAGCAGTGGTGTATTTGTATCTAATTTAGCAGTGAAGGTGTGTTTGTATTTAATTTAGCAATGAAGGTGTGATTGTATTCAATATAGCAGTGATGTGTTTATTCAATTTAGCAGTGAAGGCGAGATCTATAACTAAAATAAGGGGGTATATCTGGTGGTCATGTCAATGATTGGATCCAATGTACACATCTGGAAATAAGAAGAATGCCCTCTTCGTCTTGCTGAGCATACCCTCATCCCTAATTCAAAGTATCAGAAAAACAGATAGATGGTGTTTAACAGATTAGAATAAAATGCTCCGCAGGGCGCAGCTTGATACAACCGCAGAGGTCGAACCCTGAACAGTTGGGGCAAGTATGGACACAACATTCAAGCTTGATACAGCTTTGCATTTGGATTGTGATTAAATATTTGACACAGCATGGGTTTCTGACACAGAATGAATGTGGTCTAAGAACTTAAAATTTTTTAATTTACCTATTCAAACCATATCATTATTATTTGCGGTCGTATAAAAAGCTCTCACACTTAGAATCTATCACTGTCAAGCTACTGACCAAATATGAAGTCTGTAGTACTGAAGAAACGTGTGATGAAAATCTTTTAAGTTTATTCAACTAACTCAATAAATTCAAAATATCAGCAAACAAGAGGTAGGTGTCCAATTGATATGAAGAGAAGAGTGCACACACATTAGAACTTATTTCATTCAAGCTGCTGACCAAATATGATGTCTGTTCAATGGTGTCTGAGAAAAGTGTGATAAAAATATTTGTTTTCATTCAGGGTATGAAATGCAAAGTTTACATACAACAGACCACAAGAATTGCCCTGGTCCAAGTGATACGACAGACCACAAGACTACCTTGGTCTAAGTGATACGACAGACCACAAGAACTGCCCTGGTCCAAGTGTTACAACAGACCACGAGAATTGCCCTGGTCCAAGTGTTACAACAGACCACGAGAATTGCCCTGGTCCAAGTGTTACAACAGACCACAAGAATTGCCCTGGTCCAAGTGTTACAACAGACCACAAGAATTGCCCTGGTCCAAGTGTTACAACAGACCACAAGAACTGCCCTGGTCCAAGTGTTACAACAGACCACGAGAATTGCCCTGGTCCAAGTGTTACAACAGACCACGAGAATTGCCCTGGTCCAAGTGTTACAACAGACCACAAGAATTGCCCTGGTCCAAGTGTTACAACAGACCACAAGAATTGCCCTGGTCCAAGTGTTACAACAGACCACAAGAATTGCCCTGGTCCAAGTGTTACAACAGACCACAAGAATTGCCCTGGTCCAAGTGATACGACAGACCACAAGACTACCTTGGTCTAAGTGATACGACAGACTACAAGAACTGCCCTGGTCCAAGTGATAGGACAGACCACACGACTACCCTGGTCTAAATGAGACTCTTACTTTGTATCTCCCATGAGTGTTGCTGATTAATGTTATCCTCTGTCCATCCTTATACCATGTTATCTTAGGCTTCGGAGATCCTTCTGCGTCACACACAAATATAATAACTCGAGACCTAGGAAATTTCTGGTTTTTAGGTTTCTCTATTATAACAGGTGGTGCTGAAAAAATAATCAATAATAGGTTGTTGTTTTAGCAGGTAAATCTAAATGAATTAAGTTTTTTTATCTGCAAGTAATTATACAATAATTAGTTGTTGCTTCTGCATGTAAATTACATAGGATATTTGAGCGAAAATAAAAAATGCACATAGGGTCATTTGAGTGCCGACATCATAGGAATTCTTGCGCCAGAATATTAACCTTACCTGGATTTTCAAAAAGGGTGTTTGAATGAAATTTCCTGCGATACTTTTATATGAATTAAGAAAATATTTCGCACGAATCATTAAGGAAGATGAATATTGAGACAAATATATTTATGCAGTGTGCTGGAAATTTTAAGGATGGTACTTACAAATATTGCCCAAAGTTCTTTAAACAATTATATACTATTCATGGCTACAAGAACGGAAATTATGTCCCTCTTACAAGTATGAAAGTTATGAAGGATTTTTTCAGTCAATTGAAACGAAATGCTGAAGGTTTCACTTAGGCCAAGCTTGGTGGTGAAAAATCCAGAAAGTTGGAATAAGTGGTCAATACAAAGACATCAGATATCATTAAATGGTTGAAAGGAGCGTTTGGGATAGTTTTCTTAGCTCAAGAGAAAGTAGCAGACTGTCTTGTAGAGGATTTTATGACAGTTTTACATAACGACAAGCCTTGTTTAGACATTGGTGATTAATTGACTGAAACTTACATCACAGACAAATAGTTTTTCCCCCTTATCTCTGGGCCACAATTCACTCTACGTCAAAACATACAAACAAAGGACCAGAATCATTCCATGCCCATTATAATGAGCAATTTCATCAAATTTACCCATCAATTTATACTTTCCTTGACACCATTGTCAAATTGCAATCAGTGCTGTGACTTACATCAAAAATTTGAAAACTGATGCACCTCAGTGCCGAACAGACAAACTTTGTGTGTTATAAACTCATCATTTTATCATCTATATCCTGTTCGAAATCCTACTTCCACCTCCCAGTGGTGAACAAAGGTAACAGATTATATCAGGTGAACAGAAGAGGTACTCCTTCATCATTCTCAATTTTTTTATGGTCAAATTTCCTATGCTTATTTTTTATTTTCGCTCAAATGTCCTAAAATTTTAGCGCTCAAATGTCCTATACTTTGGCGCTCAAACGTCTTTTTTTTTAATTGCTCAAATGCTCATTGTGGATGTAGATATATAAAATGATTAATTGTTAATTCTGGATTTTTTATTTGCAGTGACTTAATGTTGGAACGAAAATCTGGGCCTGATATGAGTAAATAATATGTCGAGATAAGGGTTTACTAATTATATCAGGAAGAACTTTGTCTTGATCAATGATTAATGAACCATGAAATTAAGGGTTAACTGAACTAAACAGTATGGGTTTTTCTCATTGTTAAAGAAGGTACAGTGACCTATAATTGTTTACATACATGTCATTTGAACACTATCCTCATTTGCAATCATACCACATCTATTTTTTAATTGGAGGTCAAATGTCAGACAGTGGTATACACATTCCAGTTATACTGTAAACCTTCTTCTCAAAATATATTGAGAATACTGTGTAATACATCTGTTTATTTTATATGTGAACAATAGCATCTGGCAAGCTTTCTATCATCTTACTTGTAACAATGAGGTTAGCCTTAGCAGTAATTAAAGGTCCATTTTGACTCTTACTTGTAACAATGAGGTTAGCCTTAGCAGTAATTAAAGGTCCATTTTGACTAGAAACTTCACATATATAACTGCCTGTATCTTTCTCTTCCAATTCTAACAACTTCAGATTTGTCCCCTGCAACACAGCTTTCGTGATGTTTTTACCATCTGAAAAACAGAACAGAAATAAACAACAAATTCAAAGTAAAACCCATGCAAGAAATGTCACCTTCTTTAAATATATGTACAATGTATGATATCTGTCAAAATTACTCATCAGTACTGATATATTGATTCCCTTTATACTGAGGATTTTGATGGGCCCACATTACTAGTTTTTTTAGTCACTGTACAATGCTGTACACACATATATACCCTAATTATGAACTTGGATATACTCAGCAATGTTTACTCATGTTTTTTTCTTTAAATGACTGACAAAAACATGTTAAATGTTTTATTTGTGTTTTATATTTTGGCCATCATCATCAATGCTTAATATTTAACAGAAATATGTAGCTGTAGGTTCAAGATCTGAAAGGTGAAAATGATTTCACAGGATTTGGGTAATTTTCCAGGACTTGAAGTCATGCTAATTTTTTTCTACAATTACATTCCTGGTTCATCAGAATTGCTTCTTTTTAAATAGGTTTCAGTCCATTCTGACACTGAAAATTGTGACTGCTGTCTGACTACAAAGGACCCGCTCTCCAAACCTTCTCTAACAAGACTAACCTTCCCACCTCCATTCATCATTGGGTCTTGGACTGCCATTTACCAGACATGATAGCACAATGTTGGACTGTTAAACCCCCCTCCATCCCTCTCTACCAAGTCCATTCTGTCACAAGACTTACCTCCTCACCTCCATTTAACATTGGGTCTTGGACTGCCATCTACCAGACATTCTAGCACCATGGTCTGACTGTTTAAGGACCCCCCTTTCCATCCCTCTCCAACAAGACTTACCTTCTCGCCTCCATTTAACATTGGGTCTGGGACTGCCATCTACCAGACATTCTAGCACCACTGTCTGACCAGACTGAGCAACAGTATCTGATGGTCCAGCAACTATTTTTGCTGGCCTTGGTTTATTCCCTATAATACACATTTAATTTTGGTTAAAGGTAAAATATCAATGACAGAAACAACAGGTAATAATTACATTATATACAAGCTTCATAAGATTCCGTAATCTTGATAGGCCAAGGCATTCCAAACTGATAATCTGTTGACGCACACAGTGACAATTAATAACACTGTTTTGATCAGTTTGTAACATATTTTGATAGATATAGTTAGGGGTAAAAAACATACAAGACTAACAAAGGCCAGAGGTTCCAGGCTTGGGACAGGCGCAAAAATGATATACAATAATCATATGTTCACTGACACCTATTTTGAAAGAATTCAATCAGTAACATTATGAATGTGTCTAAGTACTCTACTGTTATATGAATACACACAAAAAAATAAGATCATCAGATAAATAAATCGTAGCTAAACACAAAAAAACTATCGACAAAAATGCATTTGTTTATTGTATTACCTACCTGATTTGACTGTGAGGTAGGCTTCAGAACTTCTCTTCCATGTAATACTATTGACTGTATCTGGTAGGTGATGTAATCCACCTGAGGTAGCGTGACAGCTGTATTGGCCCGCGTCATCTGCATTCACTTGTAAAATCTGCAGAATCCCTGAGTTTATAATGATATACCTGAAGAAAAAAACAGATAATATATTTTATTGGAGTACAGTCATAAAATAACTAGTTTTTCTCTGTAAAAGTTCAGTGCAAAGAAGGCAACATGTTGAAATTATTAATTGTTATAGAACAAATAAGTAAATTGTATGTGCAAAAGGTCGAAAAAAAACAACCCTTTGATTAATTAAGTCTATTAGCCTTTTTTTTTTATTTTAAGTGTGATCATTTTCAGTTTTGTCATTAGGCAAAAGACAATTTGGTCAGCATTACATACAGGGATCACCACAGGCTATTTAAATCTCCAGCACCACTCTTGAATTTCTCAGCACCACCCTTGAATTTTTGAAAAATGTGATGAATAGGTAAAAATTTTGACAATTTTTACTTCAAAAGTATAAATTCATGCCTTAATTACAATTTTTTTTACAATTGTCTTCAATTTGTTTATCTTTTTCCTAATTAACAGATTATGATCTACAATAAAGATCTTGTGTGATTGTAATTTCAATATAATTTTTTTTTCATGAAAACCACCTTTAAAATAAATTCTGTGGTGGTCCCTGACATAGTCATGCTGCTCTTCATACAGACAATCATTAACACATCCTAGTTTTAGGAAATAAATATTCCTTTTGAGGAAGTAAAAAAGTTTTTACAAAGTCCTAATGCAGTTTTATTACAAAAACTGGACTAAAATAAAAATAAAACTGTTGACACAGAGATATGTGGCGCATGTCTGTAATGTTGATAGTATAACGCAAATTTTGAAATTAAAATGGCAATACTTTCAACTTGTCAACTATTCAAAAACATTCAAAGTCAATGAACCACGACTGATTGGACAGGGTCAAATATTCTCCAAGAAAAAGAGATAAGCTATTGCTTAAATAAATGAATACCAAGTATTATTTATTTATCACAAAAAGGTCCCTATAACTAACGTGAGCACAAACATTATTTATACATGTAAACCATGCAAAAGTTTCAGTCAATAGACCATTACTGAAGAAAAGTGGCCAAATAAACTCCATGAATATAAAATGTGCCAAAGCTAATACAACTGTATAAAAAATATAATTCACCTACCATTAGCATGATTAGTGGTTCATCTTAAACTTACCTAATCACAAGCTTTAACATGTAAAATATGCCAAAGTTTCAATGTCAATAGACAGAGAATAACGGACAGTGCCAAATATTCTCCATGGAAATGAGATGTGTTGCTTTTCCAACTGTATACCAAATACACTGACTTACTGTCTTACCATTAATGGTTCCCTTGAAACTGACCAAACTTATCAAATTGTAGAAACATTTGCAACTTAAATGTAGTTGAGGTGTGACAAAAATGGGGATTTGGCATTTCGTAACAGTCATTAATGAGTGAGGAATTGGGGACTGTTTACCCCCAATGACCTATCTATAGCAATGACAGCAATGTTTGTTGATGGGTATGAATAAACATTTAAGACATAATTTTACTCATGAATATTTTTCAAAATGTTTATAAAAGGTAATGAACTGCTGACATAATTGGAACAATAAACAAACATGTAAGATAATAATTCCATATTATAATGACCATAATGACCAGTCAAAGGAATCTCTATACAATTAATATTTACCTGTTATTTGTTGCTAACTGGACTTCATCTTTGATCCATGTGTACAGAGGGGGTGGCACCGCTTTGATCTTACACTCAAACCGTGCGACCCCTCCTTCGTCAACAATTTTATCTACAGGTTCAGAGCTATACTCTTTTGCTATGCCTAAAAATATGATAACAAATATATAATCATTTCAATTTTGACATAGTCCACATATTTTAAATGTCTCTCTTTGTTTGAATTGAAAGTTTTGCTATTTTTCAGATGAAGTATTAAACTATGAAAAATTTGACTTTTCACCTCAAACTGAAACATAGATATATTTTCTTTCCATATCATCATTGCGCACATCATAATAGACTTTGTGTCAAAATTTTAAGAAAAATCTCCTTTGTTTTGTATGCCACTTTTTATGTAGCAATTATATTTATTGAATACCAATTGGCAACGATTTTGACAATACAACTTGAATTGTGAAATAATTAGCATATGCTCTTCTTTGCTTCAAATATTTTACAAGAAAACCAGGGAATAATGAACTCTTTTAGCGAAAGAAGGATCGGTATTCACATGATTTCTAGTTCTCTCCCTTGAATTTTGTAGTGGTATTTTCCGACTGGTTCACAACAACATTTTATTTGTTTATACAGTATAGTCATGACAGTAACTACATTTAATATTTATTTGTTATTAGCAGTCAAAATAAGCACCAAAACATTACATGAGCTGTATGTATCAACCTTATGCAAGTGTATGTATGTTTATATATGTAGCTGTATGTATCAACCTTATGCAAGTGTATGTATGTTTATATATGTAGCTGTATGTATCAACCTTATGCAAGTGTATGTATGTTTATATATGTAGCTGTATGTATCAACCTTATGCAAGTGTACGTATGTTTATATATGTATAAGACTTTGTTTAATTTTGGAACATTCAAAAACGATTCAAAGATGAATTTTGGTCTGATATATAGGGTTCTCATATCAACACAGTTATCTCATATCAACAGTTACATATACTGATTGTGCATAGCAATTTTTTCAACCCGACAAAAGGTTGACAGATGTATTGATATTCATTTGAATAAGGTCGATTTCTATCCGACGCAGCTAACATCATGCATGTAAACTTTGATTAGCCTCAAGATAGAAATGATTGTCCTTATGCTCAGTAAGTAGGGTTATAGAAGAGTATGTCAATTGAAAAAATAAAACTATGATAGAAAATGAAAGATCAAATTCCTAAACTGTTTTACCCGCATAAGATCATTCTTACATGGGTTAATATTCTTATATAAAACGGATAAAACAATCAATGAGAGAAATCATCATTATAACATTGCACCTTCTGTTAATATTTACACCAACAAGGCCACACATGCCAATCACAAATACTTGAAGGTCATGATGACATAAAGAAAATATGTTTTACGGCACAAAATTTTTCTAATCATTTAATAATTACATATATGCATGCAATTATGAAATAAACAAAATTCCTTAATAACTAAAATCTGTACTTCATATAGAGTTTATCACAATACACAATCACAATGTTGAATATTAATATAAAAATATATAACTGGCTATTATTTCAACTTGGAATTATTTTAATTATGGAATTTGCATAATTTCTTGTGCTTGAAAATTTTAATAAATTCCATGTTTATTCTGTATTTTAATGTTCTGTGCAGCGCGCACAACACTTTCCATTTGAAAGAAGAATGCACATTTTCAATAGAATGTACTGTGCGGCGCACAACACTACATGTATCTATACAAAATACATTGTATGGAAAGTGTTATGCACCGCTCAAAACATTATTATACAGAATAAACATGGAATTTATTAAAAATTTCAAGCACAAGAAATTATGCAAATTCCATAATTAAAAATAATTCCAAGTTGAAATAATAGCCTGTGATATATATCATAATTCATAAACATGAAAATGTCAAACTACATAATTTGCCATATTTATTTGTTTCATTAATTTCTTTACAGCTGGACATTTTTAGAATCAACAGATGCTACTATATAATTATGAGATTCTCTGGCTCACATTCCTTCTGTTCGTGTTAACAAATTTTACATAAAATTGATAAAAAAAATGTTTCAACTATTTTGTGTTTTCCTAAAAAGGCCCTAGAATTACTTAATTATATATTCTACAAGACTTGAAATACTTTTTGTGGCTTATGAAACCTGTATGTGGTTAAAGACAAGATGTTGGTATAATAACTTCTTTAGCTAATGAACATTTTTTTGTTCGCGCTAACACATGCTCCCTTCCAGTACCTCAATACCTTGGCACTATTTCAGCCATAAGCTGACCCACAAATAAAAAAAAATAGTCCCTTCTCCTTGTACTGAAATATTTTGCATTCTCAATAAATATTATTCTAACTGTGATGATATTCATTAAAGAAACACAAATTAAATGGACTTCTTTCTCTTGAAGTTGCAAAAATGTTCTATTTACAAATGTATTATAAATCTTATTCCACATGATGTAAATGACCTGACATGACCTTTGCTGAATGGGTCACACATCAGAGAATTATGGGGCCACAAAGAGGGAACTATTCACTCTTTGTTTACAAATATTTAATTCAAGATTAAAGGTTTTAAAATTGAAATTGTAAAAACGAAGCTTAAAAGGAATTAAACTTAATGTTTACCCTTCTAATCCCACTAAGAATGTTCCGATAGAAAAATGTGTTAATTTATAGGATTTTGACTTGCTATATGTTGTATTGATTTTTCCTGGGCTATAAAAATTCCAATTCAATGTGATTTTAAAATAAATTCCAGTTCTTAAAAGAGGATGATACATCAATTAAAAGAGTTCATTCAACAATTTCATGCATTTCAATTGCAACCTCAACAAATTATAAACACAAAAGAACAATTAGGAGATATTCAAATTCAACATTTAACAAAAAATTATTTATGCTAAAAATTATAAAAGTTTATAAATATAGAATGTTCCATTTCATTAGAATTAAATCCAACCTCATCCTTATTTAATTTCTAAATTGCCCCGTTTTTGATTTTTGTTTTTGACAGACTGATCATTTTGGCCTATTGTTCTGTAAATAAAACTAAGATAACCTTCTGTGACATGATACCCAAATTGACATAAAAAAAAAAAAATTAGCAATGTATAAAAGCGAGACCAGGGCATTAGATTTAATAATTTTATCTTTAAATAGGTAATTTATCATGAGGCTGAGGTCACTAGAGCAACCAACGTTAAGAATGATTGTTGCAACCACTAACTATTTGTCTTACACTGTACCATGGAGTTGTTTCCCTTGGGCCATCCTTTAAAAAAAATTTTGTTTGATGTTGCCTACCCACTATATATGCCTTAGGGTTGGGTAGGTAGGTAGCGATTTCATTTATTTTCGCCAACAACACAAGTTACATGTTTTAAAAAAAAAATGTTAAAAAAAAGGAACCCATTTGAGTCAAATTTTTTTGGGTAGGCTGCTTTTTAGGTTGGTAAGTAAAAAAACTGCTTCGCTGAGCGCAGCTGGATATGCCCGCAGAGGTCCAACCCTGAACAGTTGGGGCAAAAATGGACACAATATTTAAGCTTGATACAGGTCTGAATTTGGATTGTATTAAATATTTGACATATTATAGGTTTCTGAATAAATATAGTCAAAGAACTTGAAATTGGTTATATGAATTGAATTTATATTCAATTAAAGATTTCTTGCTGTTGTGCAATACACTGTGCTGTTGCGCAATACTTAGTAAATCTGTTGTCAGACTATAAACAAATAAAGTTCAATTAATTCTCAGTCATATTAGAAATTTATGAAAATGTAAAGGGAGCTTACATCAATAGATATAAACAATTCACCAAAGTTTCATGAGAATTGCTGACAGCATTTTTGAGTTATTGTCCGAAAACTGGAAAATCCCCCCTTTTTTAATGAATAAAACCCCATAACTCAGAAAGTAAAATGTAAAATTTATAAAATTCTAAATGGGGCTTACATCAATAGATATAAACAATTCACTAAAGTTACATACGAACTGCTGAAAGCACTTTTGATTTTTTGTCCGAAAACTGGAAAATCCCCCTTTGAGGGAGCTAATGTCAATAGATACATGTATGAACAATTCACCAAAGTTTTATGCAAAAAAATTCTAAAATTGGAAAAAAGACTTCATATTTTGTATTTGGAAATAGTTTATTATCAGAACACTTTTTATAATTGGAATGTAGGTTTACAAACATATAAACATGTTTGTTATGCTAAATATCGGAGTCATGTGCATTTGGATTGAAAATTTTTCACAAATCCTGAGCCAACTTTAGTGAATTTAACTGAAAATTGAGGGTAACATAAACTTCTCCTTGAAGCTTCTTTTAAGCTAAGTCGGGAACCCTGGGAAATAATATCACTCACCTATGCAACAAATGACAATAAATACATTAAATGGAAATCATTCAACATGAAAAAATATAAAGTACACTAAAATTTTGAAAATGTGAAGTGACAGTTTGTGTCAGAATGTAAAATTATTATATTTTCAAGTAAAATTTATCGCAACTGTCATGTTTAAAGAATAAAACTATCCTTGTAGGATAGGGAGAATCTGTGACATCATTACGACTATGTCAGTCGTTTGGTAAAAAAACAGAAACACAGAAGCTAAGTGTACATAGCTAAACGCAATAGTGTACATAGCTAAACGCAATAGTGTACATAACTAAACGCAATAGTGTACAGCTAAACGCAATAGTGTATATAACTAAACACAATAGTGTACAGCTAAACGCAATAGTGTACATAACTAAACGCAATAGTGTACATAGCTAAACGCAATAGTGTATAGCTAAACGCAATAGTGTATAGCTAAACGCAATAGTGTACATAGCTAAACGCAATAGTGTACATAGCTAAACACAATAGTGTACATAGCTAAACGCAATAGTGTACATAGCTAAACGCAATAGTGTACATAGCTAAACGCAATAGTGTACATAGCTGAACACATGTGAAAAACATTAGTTGCGCTAATATTGCAGTGCAAGATTTTGGTGATTGTTCACTGAAATTCAGTGGAGAAGACTGATACATGTATCACTATCATACCTATTATTGTTTTGAAACATATAACATGACCCATGTAGAGATTGTATGGCATAGAGTGCATTTCACTACAATTTTTAGATAGATGTACTTACTTGCTACTTCAAGAGTGACCCGTCTAGCTATAATGCTGCCTATTTTATTCTGTACTACACATTGTAGATAGATGTACTTACTTGCTACTTCAAGAGTGACCCGTCTAGCTATAATGCTGCCTATTTTATTCTGTACTACACATTGTAGATAGATGTACTTACTTGCTACTTCAAGAGTGACCCGTCTAGCTATAATGCTGCCTATTTTATTCTGTACTACACATTGTAGATAGATGTACTTACTTGCTACTTCAAGAGTGACCCGTCTAGCTATAATGCTGCCTATTTTATTCTGTACTACACATTCATATATTCCCTCATCAGATATATTCTTCTTCTTTTTATACCATACACGTTTGAAGTACAGGGACCCATTCTGTACTCTCTGAATACGATTGTCAAAGTCTAATAAAATCCCATCTTTCCTCCAAGTTATATTTGGTACTCCATACTCTGAGGATTTAATCTCTACCGAACAGTTCAACAACAGTTTCCCGTTCTTCTGCGCCACAACATGGTGGCGGTCCTGGCTGTTGACTACTATGCCTGATGACAGTGGTTCATTGTTCCCATTATTCCCTGTGATACAAACAAAAATACTCATTTCAAATTTGCATATTTTTTGTCATAAAATTAAATACCAAAGTTCATATCATGATGAAAATGTATACTAAGTTTCAAGTTGATGTGACTACAACTTCAAGATACATTTGTACATGTAAACTACAAATGTACCTCATCTTAAACAAGCATTCTGTGAGTATTGCATGGCAATACATATTCCCCTACTGGTTACAAATTCATTGTAATGGAACAAAATTCTAACTTGATCTATAACTTGTCATGGTGTAAACTACATAAAATAACAAGCAAACCTACCACTAAATTCTTCAAACAATTTACTAAAGAATGGGAAAAAAATCCAAAATGTAATTTATCATTGATACAATGTCTTTTAAAAAATAAAATGCTTCGCTGGGCGCAGCTTGATACGACCGCAGAGGTCGAACCCTGAACAGTTGGGGCAAGTATGGACACAACATTCAAGCTTGATACAGCTCTGAATTTGGATTGTGATTAAATATTTGACACAGCATATGTTTCTGACACAGAAAGAATGTGGTCTAAGAACTTCAATTTTTTTAATTTACCTATTATGGTCCAATGTCCAAAATCAAAATACATGGTTAGATTCAGCATATCAAAGAACCCCATATATTCAATTTTTGTTGAAATCAAACAAAGTTTAATTTTGGACCCCAACTTGGACAAACTTGAAAACTGGTCCCATAATCAAAAATCTAAACACATGTTTAGATTCAGCATATCAAAGTACCCAAAGAATTCAATTTTTGTTAAAATCAAACTAAGTTTAATTTTGGACCCTTTGGACCTTAATGTAGACAAATTTAAAAAACAGAACCCAAAATTAAAAATCTAAAAACACGGTTAGATTTGGCATATCAAAGAACCCCAATAATTCAATTTTTGTTAAAATCATACTAAGTTTAATTTTGGACCCTTTGGACCTTAATGTAGACCAATTTAAAAAACAGGACCCAAAATTAAAAATCTAAATACACGGTTAGATTTGGCATATCAAAGAACCCCAATAATTCAATTTTTGATGAAATCAAACAAAGTTTAATTTTGGACCCTTTTGACCTCAATATGAACCAATTTGATAGCGGGCCCACAAATAAAAAATCTAAATACATGGTAAGATTCAGCATATCAAAGAACCCCATATATTCAATTTTTGTTGAAATCAAACAAAGTTTAATTTTGGACCCCAATTTGGACCAACTTGAAAACTGGGCCAAAAATCTAAAATCTAAATACATGTTTAGATTCAGCATATCAAAGAACCCCATATATTCAATATTTGTTGAAATCAAACAAAGTTTAATTTTGGACCCCAACTTGGACCAACTTGAAAACTGGTCCCATAATCAAAAATCTAAACACATGTTTAGATTCAGCATATCAAAGAATCCCAAAAATTCAATTTTTGTTAAAATCAAACTAAGTTTAATTTTGGACCCTTTGGACCTTAATGTAGACAAATTTAAAAAACAGGACCCAAAATTAAAAATCTAAATACACGGTTAGATTTGGCATATCAAAGAACCCCAATAATTCAATTTTTGATGAAATCAAACAAAAGTTTAATTTTGGACCCTTTTGACCTCAATATGAACCAATTTGATAGCGGGCCCACAAATAAAAAATCTAAATACATGGTAAGATTCAGCATATCAAAGAACCCCATATATTCAATTTTTGTTGAAATCAAACAAAGTTTAATTTTGGACCCCAATTTGGACCAACTTGAAAACTGGGCCAAAAATCTAAAATCTAAACACATGTTTAGATTCAGCATATCAAAGAACCCTAAGAATTCAATTTTTGTTAAAATCAAACTAAGTTTAATTTTGGACCCTTTGGACCTTAATGTAGACCAATTTAAAAAACGGGACCCAAAATTAAAAATCTAAATACACGGTTAGATTCGGCATATCAAAGAACCCCAATAATTCAATTTTTGATGAAATCAAACAAAGTTAAATTTTGGACCCTTTGGACATCAATGTGGACCAATTTAAAAACGGGGCCCAAAATCCAAAAACTTAATACACGGTTAGATTCAGCATATTAAAGAACCCCAAGAATTCAAGAATAAAACCCCATTGAAATTGATCAAGAAATAAGCAATTTATACGAAGTATCTTCTTTTGCACAATACTGTGCAATTGAATATTTCTTGCTATTGCGCAATACTGTACAATTGACAATTTCTTGCTATTGCGCAATATTGTGCTATTGGATATTTCTTGCTATTGCGCAATACTGTTAAATTGAAGATTTCTTGCTATTGCGCAATACTGTGCAATTGAAGATTTCTTGCTATTGTGCAATACTGTGCAATTGAAAATTTCTTGCTATTGCACAATACTTATTATATAATAATTTACACATCCTGTTTGGTGTGTATCTCCTACCATATCATTATTATTTGCTTTTAAATATAAATCAGAAATAACCAACTTAAAATGGAAAATTTTAAAAGAAAAAAGGAAAAAAAAAGGAAAAAAAAGAAAAAAAAAAAAGGAAAAAATTCCCCCCCCCAAATTTTTTGAACCCCCTTATGATTCATCACCCCCAAACTCAATCCCAGCCTTCCCTTTGTGGTATGGTACCTTGCAGTACAATTTCAGAGAGATCCATACACTTGAACACAAGTTATTGTCTGGAAACTAGAAAAATGCTTATTTTTGGCCCCTTTTTGGCCCCCAATTCCTAAACGTTTCGGGCAATTACCCCCAAACTCAATTCCAGCTTTCCCTTTGTGATATGGAACCTTGTAGTACAATTTCAGAAATATCCAAACACTTACACACAAGTTATTGTCATGAAACTAGAAAAATGCTTGTTTTTTGCCCCTTTTTTGGCCCCTAATTCCTAAAATTTTGAGGCAATTACCCCCAAAATCAATTACAGCCTTCCCTTTGTGATATGGAACCTTGTGGTACAATGTCAGAGAGATCACTACACTTACACACAAGTTATTGTCTAAAAGTTACAAAAATGCTTATTTTTGGCCCCTTTTTGGCCCCTAATTCCTTAACTGTTGGTACCATAACCCCCAAAATCAATCCCAACCTTCCTTTCGTGGTATTGAACCTTATGGTGAAATTTCATGGAGATCCATTCACTTAAACTAAAGTTAGAGTGCGAAAACCAATGTGTCTTCGGACGACGCCAGACGACGCCGGACGACGACGACGACGACGACGACGACAACGACGACGACGACGACGCCAACGTCATACCAATATACGACCAAAAAATTTTTAATTTTTGCGGTCGTATAATGAGTTATTTCCCTTTGAACAGAAATCTAGTAATTAATAAGTATTTCATCAAAAATTTAATTCTAGGGAAAGGGCTTTCACTGAACAAGGAGAAAAGCTAAAATCGTGAAAATTGAAATTGACCTGTAACTTGTCATGATAAAACAATACACCAAATATCAAATCAATATCTTCAAGCATGAAGAAAAAAAGTCTGGAAAACTGATTTGCTGGACTGACAGATAGACAGACAGAGTGCAAACCTAAAGTCCCCTTCGAAGTCGGTAGGGGACTAATAAAGAGCTGTATCATCAGCACATGATACACCGTCATCCTTTTTGGTCGTCTTTATGCTTTAAATGAATTGATATAATTACCTAGAAATACAGTAATAACTGCTCAAACAGACCACCTAAAAAAAGACATGCACGCAGTGGTACCCATTGACACAAAACATGAATAATTAGGCACTACTGAGGCTGCCTTAAGTTTGTGGCCTTGATTTTTTAACAATTCAAATTCTACAATTGTCCAAAGTGTGAAAAATGGACAGTAATCAACGATTTTTAAACAAAATTAAGTTCTATAACTCCACTATATCATATCAGAAATTTATAAAAACCAAAGGAAGCTTATTTCAATAGATATAAACCAGTCAACAAAGTATAATGAAAACAGCTCAAAGCGTTTTTGAGTTATTGTCCTAAAACTGGAAAATCCCCCCATGTTTATAAATAAAGTCCCAATACTCCAATACGCAAAATCAGAAATTTAAAAAAATCAAAAGGGAACTTATGTCAATAAATATATACAATTCACCATAGTTTCATGAAAATTGCTCAAAGCATTTTTGTATTAATATTATAGTCAGAAAACTGGAAAATCCCCCGTGTTTTTAAGAATAAAATTTCAGAACTCGGAAATGTAAAATCCAAAATTCATAAAAATCAAAAAGAGCTTACAGAATTAGATATAAACAATTCACCAAAGTTTCATGAAAAGTGGTTTTGAGTTATTATCCGAAGTCTTGACGACGGATGGACAGACTGACAACGATATACCATAACACATCCTGTAAACGGACGTACATGTATAAAAATGTAACCACATACAGGACAGATGAAAATTCTTACTTAATATTAACCACAATCTTAACATAACATTACAGTGTACATTATACAACACTGATAGTTTTTAAGGCTCCTTCAACAGTAACTACAATAAATATCAAACTGTTTTCAGACTCCTGAATGACTTAATCATTATCATTTTGTGCTTTCATATACTCGAATGACTTAATCATTATCATTTTGTGCTTTTATATACATTGTAGGTAAATAAAAATACATAGATAAAATACTATTATTTCCAATTGCCGATACATTAAGGTAAAAATTTTCAATCAGAAAAAATAAAGTATTAATTCTAAAAAAAATAGACAACATAAAAAAGTCCCCAAAATGGTTCACATCACAACTTAATAATTTTTTTTGTAATATAACACCAAAAATTGACAACTTTTGACAATTAAAATTGTGAACAAAGTACTATTTGTATAAAATTGATGATGAAACAAAATCTGAAAATTTACAAATACAAATTCTATCACAAATTTCTACATGAGTTATCTTTCCTGATTGTGAACAATGTACAAAATGTACTAACATTCTTCATCTCAGTGATGCTACTGCCTAACGGTCAAGATGTCAATGTTCAAACTGAGGCTAAGGTGAATGACCAAAGATGTTCTTAATGGTCATCCAATGATCAAAGGTCAATTTCAGGTTAAAATCAATTTTGAACACTGAACAGTAATAAATTGCATAATAGCCGTCCCTTTCTCTGACCTTTTAACCCTATTATTATTTTCTATTTATAGACCTCATTGATTTTTGAATTGAACTATACTGAAACACATTTTTTAAATGTTTTAATCAATCCTTTTATATTACACATCTATTGAACAGAATGAATAATGTTTCAAAACTTATTCCTTGTTTATGCCAATGAAGCCATTTGTATTGCCTTTTCTATGTGTACATTTTGTACATTGTCTTCCTATATATTTTCCCTAATTTTTTCAGTAGCAAGCTGTTTTAAGAAGAAAAAAACTTTAAAAAAACTCACTATATATCCTCATAAAGCACTTTTCATGTTGGGTATGTCTGAGAAGGAGGTACATGTATTACACTTGCAAACTTATATATACAATGTATGTCACTATATATATGTGTGTGTGTGTAGTTCATACATGTTCAAACTGCTTTTTTCTTTGTATGTATACTTTATTATTGTTTTGTTGTTGTTTAAAATAATGTTGTACATTGTAATATGCTCTTTGTGCGCCCATTTGATGGAAACAAAGCATCTATACATGTATGTTTGATATAAAAGCCTAAGGCCAAAGAGAATCTAAAAGTTTAATTCTTTAAGGACAAATCCTTAACCAGGGATTAATAGAAAAATGTTCAAGGGTGTTGAAAAATATCTATATATTTTATTTTTTGCAATTAGTTCTTAAAAACAGAGAATATATACGTCTGTTGCCAAATACCAAAGTACACTAAGACCACGAGGAACTCATAAGGGGATGTCGACATGTGATTTGACTGTTTGACGGTTTTTCGTTTGTGATTCTTGACCTTAATATTGAAAGTCAAACATCACAATTGTTTTAGATTGTATATGTTACTGCCAATTTCGGGATATGTGCAGAAAATTCTTTTTAGAATGTTTTTTAACTCGGTGTTGATTCCTTATTTGTAACTTGGAATTTCAATCAGTACCGAAAAAAACATGTAAATAAATTGTTATCACTTATTAGTAACATATGTGATGATAGAACTATTTTTATGTGAACATACACTACGGTCTGGGCCCCTCTGGGGCTGTCTACAATCATGTATGCTCATATGAAGCTTATCATATCCCCATGGTACTTACAAATAGAAATATTTATTTCTTTGGTTCATAAATTAAAATAAAAAAACTTTATTGAATCTTGACTTTATTTTCAACTTTATTCATGTAACTAGAAGAAAATTCAAGCAATGCACATATGTGATGTTGTCAATAATAACACATGTTATTGATAAAATAAAATTGTTTAAACAGACCGTTTTTTTGCCATATAAAAATAAGATGTGGTATGATTGCCAATATGACAACTCTCCACAAGAGACCAAATGATGTTGAAGTTAATAGCTATTATAGTTCACCCTACGGCTTCAACACGGAGCAAAAGCCCACACCACATAGCAAGCTGCAAAGGGCCCCAAAATGATGTTTTAAAAAAAATCAAATGTAAAAACCAACGGCCTGCAGATTTCTGTACAAAACTATAAACAAACAAAAAATTAACAAATAAACAGCAACAAACGACAACCAGGGACAGACACATCTAGAAATTGACATTGAAGGTCGGTTGAGAACTAAATTTTACGACAGAAAAGATGATTTCAGCTTTCAAATTGTGAACTTTCCATTTCTATGAAGCAACATTCTAGCAGCGCCTGCATTTGGAGACCATATCTCCAAGTTGATACGATATTCCAGAGCTTGCATTTCCTATCATGATTTCCTTGATGGAGGAATGCTGCTTACAAGAAAGCTATTAAAGCAAGAGTTCCAAAAGGTGAAGTTGAAATCATCCCTTGGAAAAATGTGCATTAAACATGTTAAAGAACACAGCTATGGGGAATACCAGAAGTGACATTTTTCAAACCAGAAGTAACAAATTGTCTCCCTTATAAGTTATTTTAAGCAAAAGTGTTTTGAAGGCAAGCCATATATTTTTGGAATCAGCTTTAATTAAGCTGTTTGTCACCAGCTATGTGACATTTTAAAAATCAACAAATTATAAACTATATTCAATTTGGCATAGAAATTTATCAAATTCTGTCATTAATTTCCCAATAATCTCAGCCTTCACGCTTAACTTTTGAGTCCACAAGCCAGAAGCTCAATTTTTTGAAAATTTTAGTTGGATTCTGTTGGCTTGTAGAGAAGAATTTTACAAGCACAAAAGCAATTTTACAAGCCAATGCCGTAAGTCTTGTGGTTAAAAGTGAAGACTGCAATCTCACAACATAATACAGAAACAAAACAGACATTTAGGTAGCCAACCATCCCACATGACGTTAAGTGATAACTTGGTAGAAAATAATAAAATAAGTACATTTGTAAATGTAGTGGACACCATAACCAATTCTATTTTTACAAATTGGCAAAAAGATTGAAAACATTTCAATAAAACACATCAGGAAAATTGTCTAAAGAAAATTAGTTAAATACTCTAATAGATAGCAAAATTATCTCCCCTTGACCACTGACCCTTTCCTCATGCATTTGAACTATTATTTTATGTTTCTTTAATCACTCTGTAATGTTTATGTCATGTTGTTATTAATGTTATGCTCTTCATGGGCCCTTTAATTTGGAAAATAAAAATATTGTATTGTATTGTATAAAGAATAAATAATTTTAATATGTCAATACTGTAAGACCAAAGTAGCATTTGGTACCAAATATATAAATCTTGCATACAGTCCTCCAAATTAGCACAGGACTGACAGGACATGTCCTGTAAAAATATTTGGCCCTGTCGATTTTTTGATAATTTTTTAATACATTCCTAAGAAAAATTGGAAGAATCATCAATTCGGTCCTGTATTGGCTGTAAATGCCAAACCCCAATTTCTATGACTGCATACACTTCAAATAGTTTGAATGAAAAAACAAACTTTTACATAATGAATTTTTCCACATAATGGGTCATCCATAATTGTCAACCATTTTCCAAAGTGTACAAAACGTACACTTGGGGGGAAGGGGTTAAAAAATCAACATTTTTACCGTACGCTTTTTTTTTTATTTCTGGAATTTTTTCGTCTGCTGGGTTTCGTTTTTTTATTACCGCGATGGAGCCACTTATCATCTATGCGTTTGAAAATAACGTGAAATTGTACATTAAAAGTAGCATCACAGATAGGTGTCATCAAATAAAAGTCAGATATATTTCAGTTTATTTTCAATGCAGATTTCTATATTAAACTAAACTATAATAGACAGGGTCTTCTTTTTATTAAGAATGATTGATTCTTGTCTCGAAATCTGAAAATGGTTGGTGTACACTTTTTGAGGGAGGGTGGGAGGTCGGAAAAAGTGTATGTTTTGTACACTTTGGAAAATGGTTGACAATTATGGATGACCCCTAAGCGATATCAATGATATTCCTTCCTGAGTTTTTCACAGATATCAAAGGATTAGTAATTGTTCCAATTGTCATGTCTACAATCTTATGTTCTTTACCTCTATTGTTACATCACAGAATAAAACTTTCACCAAATTTGTACTTGCCATTAGCAAAAACAATGGGTGCCACATGTGGAGCAGGATCTTCCTACACTTCTGGGACACCTGGAATCATTTGTGGGTGGGGTTTGTTTTATTCAGTCTTAAACTTTCTATATTTTGGGGACTGTTCTTTTGTCTTTTTCTAATTGTTGGCTTTTCCTTAATTTATGATTTTTGTTTGTCCTTTCAGTGTTTTCTGCCTTTTCAAAATTACTTTGCAGCTGAACAGTTTGGTACCAAATATTAAAACATCTGATTAAGACACTTGTTTATTATCATAAATTATCTTTTAATGGTGTTTTGGGGTTTCTGTCTAATTGGCTAATAACCAACATCTCCTTTTGAATGAATACAGTGATGGTATATTGTTGCTTTTTCTTCTTGCATGCATGTATAAAAATTTTGAACTTTGGTAGATAGTTGTCTCATTGGAAATCATACCACATCTCTTTTTTTTTTATTAACCAATTTAATCAAAGAATATGAATTATGCAAATTGTATGACGTATGAAAACAAAAGGTGAAAAGAAATCTGTTCTTTTTTTCATTCTGTAACATGCATCAGAACGACAAGATAATGCAATAAACGTTTTTAAATAGCATTGATTATACATGTACATGTATATATAAGGACCAGTAAGGACTAATTTTGGCCTAAAATTTGAAGTACATCTGATGAAAGATGTTTGACATTTTTCAAACACTTAAGTATCTACTTCAGTCGATTCAATTAGTTTGTGTAAAACATTTGAACTGATTTTGTCATTCAAGACGCTCAAATTCATGCTTGATTATAAAAAATCTATCAAATATAACATAAAACATCACTTTTCAGATATTATTTTTTTGTCTGAAATGTAAGTGGCCACATTCGTGTTCACTCTCAACCTTTATATACATGTATCTTATGTATTATCATTAAATACTATCAAGACTGAACACAAGTGTGGCCACTTCCATTTAAAAAAAAAACATCTAAATATTACATGTAGCACAAATGCTAAAATTGTGAAGATTAAAGTAATTTTGCATGAATTAATGATGCTAGTACCTGATGCAAGTGCATTGTTTTGTTTAATAACAGCCCATATTTAAGTAACAAAAGTATTCTTCTTTCCAAAAATTAGCTAGATAGATAAGTTTACATTTATAACAAATACGTAAAAATGCTATATTTTGAGGCCAAAAGGGGGTCTTACTGGGCCTACTCCTTAAAACTATATTGATAACTTTATTATACAAAATGTCAACAGAATATGTGCAGGACTGTTTTTTTATCAGTGCAAAAAAAAAATTGCACTTGTTAAAAAAAACACTTTGATCAAAATGTTCGAATTCATATTTGATTCTAAGCGATTAAAAAAAACACCACTTATTCTTCTCATTAACTTAATACAGAGAAAAAGACCTCAAAATGGCTTCTTTTTATATGAAGGTCACCAAGGCCAGATATTTTTATGACCTATATAATAGTAATGAATTAATGTGTGGAGAACCAATCACAATCCAGAACATCACAAAAACGAAATCTTTTATTTTATTAAAACAAAAAATCCTCTTTATACTAGATTTTAATTCTAAAAATCATTGCCCATGTTATATTCAACGTCTGCCTCTATGTTTTCAAATATTATTTGAAATACACATGGATATCTCATTTTTGTAAATTCATAAAAATTTTCTATGTCAATATAAACAGTTCAAATTTAACATAATCTTGATAAAAATGTTAATCATCAAACATAATAATCTTGTTTTGTTATAAACCATTTGTTTATTGAGCTCTTTACTCGTATCTTTATTATTTGATCATCTTGACCCCATTTTCGCCTCTCGACACCGAGATCAGGCACAAATTCCATTCAGTGATAAAAAAATCGCGAGAAAAAAATCAAAACATGACCCATCTAAATTGGCATAAATTATTACACAATGTTCCTAGTCATGTTTCATGCCAGAAATTGACAACACAAACATGACTAGGGCAAATGTTGATGTCTTTGGTGTGGTCAAACTCGGACAAGCCAAAAGGTGAACTGAGAGGGCACAAGTAAACTGCGGCCATGTTGTTTTTGTGGGATCACGGTGACCGACGTACAATCTTCATGTAAACATTATATTCATTTAAAAAACAAGAAAATTCTTACCATTTGTAGGTGTAATCCAAAAAACTACATATAGAATACCAACAATATACAAACAGTGGGTCGCCATAAATGAGAAACCATGAGGATTTATAGGAGTTTACATTGTTGTTGTGTAAAAGCTGCGAGCTGTGCATGAATACACGCACTGAACCGTGTCACAACCCGTAATCTTTTAGCCTTGCGCTGTTGATTGAGATTACCGGAAAGTACCTCCGGATTATCGTGAGAAAGATGAAAATAGGATAAACATAGGGTTATGAAATAATTTACACTATTTGTTTGTGACAATTTATTTTATAAACAGTCATAATAGCATTGAATCATAATCTGTAAGCATGCGCAAAATATTGTAAACATAAAATAAGCAATACACAAATATTTGGGTGTGTCTGTGTAATGGAACAGCTCGGTGATATCGGGTCAAACTACTGTACTGTTGAAGTGACCATGTAACTCAACGACGTTGCTAATTTCGCGAACTTAATTCTTGAAACCATCGAAATCATCCAGCAATGTTATTCATGAATAAAATACAAATCAATGCACTGGATTTAAAATTACAAATGTGATTTGTAGGTCCATTCATAAAATTCTTTATCGGACTGTTTTTACAACTATTTTTAACAGGTATACCTACCTCGGGGTACCCACTAGAGCCAGCATTGTAGATATGTATATATTTATATTATTTTATAAAGACTGTCAAATTAGATTTATCTGGTACTTAGTTTGATTTGAGGAGCCAGCTTATTTGTAGTGACTTACATTTTTTTTTAGATGAACAACACTGATTGAATTTCTTATTAATTTCACACAATAGTAGAGTTAGCAGTCTGAATATTTGGTTCATTGGTGAAAACGCTTTTGATTCTAGTCATTCCGATTTCGGAAAATTGGGACAAGAACTGTCGCATTCGGAGTGATGCATCTTATTTTTGTCTTTTTTTTTCTCAGTCAAGCAAACGTGCCGTTTTGCACAGATGTGCTGCACTAATCTCTGTTGACCTTTAATAAAAGTATTATGAGCTTATTTTTGTGTGTAACGATTCCTTTTATATAACGTGCAAAATCAAACTCGCTCTTTTTCTGACAATTTAGAACACGTAGAAGAAGAATAAGAAGAACTTTAGACATCTTAAACTTCGAAATCACATACTTTTTTATGCCAACTCAATTTTCCACAACCATCTGCACGAAAGGACAGTAACCCAGGGGTGGATTTAGGGGGGTGCCCGGGCCCCCTTGTGGAGTTTCATTTATGGTTAATCCAGACTTTTTACCGCTACCATGTGATATTGCTGATCCTTTTTTAAGCAAATTTAAACGACCAGCTCTTTCCTGTTTTTCAGTTTTACTTGGTGTGATTATTTCTAAGTAACTCGCCTCTGGTAAAAAATATCTAAATCTTTAAACGGTGCCGAATCATTTACAAATTCTCACTGAAGAGCAAACTGAGGCCAAAGCAACTGGCTCTTTACTTTATCAAAAAACTTAGCTCTTATTCCTTTGCTTTCTGTGTGTGTTTTTTTTTGTTGTTGTTGCTGTGCATGTATTGATTTTGTGTCATGGATGGATAACCCATAATCTTTGTTTTTATACGAACGGAAAAAAATTTGCGGTCGTATATTGGTATCACGTTGTCGTCGTCGTCGTCCGAAGACATTTGGTTTCCGGACAATAGCTTTAGTAAATGTAAATAGAAATATATGAAATTTAAACACAAGGTTTATAACCACAAAAGGAAGGTTGGGATTTATTTTGGGGGTTATAGTCCTAACAGTTTAGGAATTAGGGGCCAAAAAGGGGCCCAAATAAGCATTTTTCTAGTTTCCAGACAATAACTTGTGGAACGGTGTATGGATCTCTCTGAAATTATATCACAAGTTTCCATACCACAAAGGGATGGTTAGGATTGGCTTTGGGGGTTATGGCTCAAACCGTTTAGGAATTAGGGGCAAAAAAGGGGGGGGGGAAACAAGGGTTTCCTGGTTAATGGACAATTTAAAAGCAGTGTAAGGGAGGTATTCCAAAAACATTTAAAGTACAATGTTGTGTATGTTTGGTTTAACCTCCCTTACACTTCTTTTAAATTATGTATAAGAAATGTTGTACTGTCTTGAGGTGATTAGCTGTCAATTTATTTTTAGAAGTTACTATTAAAGGAATATTAATTTGAAGACTTTTATGATGTATTTAAATTGGTAATTATGGTTTGCAAACTCCATTTGTAGGGGGGGGGGGCAATCTTTTCTCATTTCAGATTTCAGAAATTAAAAAGAAAATTTCTTCAAATATTTTCTTATTGCAAAAAAGGGGGGGGTAATTTTTTTTTTTTGGGGGGGGGGGGGGGGGGGGGGGGGGGGGCAATTCGCAACAGCATAGTGTATTGCACAAAAGCAAAAAATTGAATGAAAATTCAAATCATATAACCAATTCTAAGTTCTTTGACTACAGTTATTCTGTGTCAGAAACCTATTATGTGTCAAATATTTAATTACAATCCAAATTCAGACCTGTATCAAGCGCGAATATTGTGACCATTTTTGCCCCAACTGTTCAGGGTTTGACCTCTGCTGTCGTATCCAGCTGCGCTCAGCGAAGCATTTTATTCTATTTGTTTTCTTTTTCTTTCTCTTATATATAGATCTTTTATCATCATTATCTGAACTCTGGACTTAAATCTGAGCTATCAGAAATTTTATTCTTTCCCAAATTCTTTCCAATGTTTTAACTGCCTAGTGATGTTCGTAACTTGAATCGATAACTTGATCAAGGAGAACTAATTTGGACACATTTTTTTGTCATGTATTTAAATACATGTATTTAATACTCGAACTGTCTCAAATCATTCAAGGTTGTTTCTCTGTCTTTGGGCAACTTGTATGACAGCTTTATCAGAAATTGATTCTTTCTTTTTTGACTTCTTTGACTTAAATGGAACTTGTATTATTCGAACCTTTCTCCTTCTTTAGCTATTGCTGTTTTCTGTTGAGTTCTTCTCTAAGGTTCTTTTTTTTTTCTTTCTCCAATTTCTAATTTTTTTACTCGTCATATGTTGTCTTCAAAGCAGTGTGCAACTTACTTAACTCTTCGTCGATAACATCATCTTCGTTGAAGGTACGATCTAAGGGAGCTACCGTTTGATTTTTAGGGGGGCGGGGGCTAGGATGAAATTTGAAAAAAGGCAGGATAAGCAACTTAGCAAAAAAAAAGGCAGGACGACAATGTATGTAAAAAAGTCAGGATAAACTAATAAAAAAAGGCAGGACCGAATAGAGTGAAAAATAAAAAAGCAGGACAGAGATTACAACCCCCCCCCCCCCCCCCCCCATAAAAATCAAATGGTAACTCCCTAAGCTGATAGCCTGGTCTAACTTTTTTCTTAAACTACTCGGAGTGTTCATCTCAGGTTTTTCTTCCTTTCCTTCTTCTTTGTCAGTAGTATTAAAACTGGAAGCTTCCAGAAAACTATATTCGGATAAACTTGTGTAGTTAGTACCAGTAATAACTCGCCGAGGTCTATCAGCCATATTCAAACAATTTTAAGAAACCAAAATATAAATGAAATTTTGTAAGTCAAAGTTGCACTCAAACAAATTCTAACTGATTAACTTTAATAATCATCAACAAATTTATTAGAAAGGTCTAAGGGACGTAACTAGAAAAAGCAGATGAAATTTGTGCTGCGTAATTACTTGATTTTGAATAAAAACGAAGCAATAGTACAGTTAGCAGTCTGAATACGAACTACCCGTGAACGATCATTACGTTGATAGTTCATCGTGGAGATAAGTAAACTAATATTAAATCAAAAATTGTTAACTATAGCTCCATAGAGTCTTATAAATACTTTCGTTTTGATTTGATCGTTTAACATGTTTACGTTTTTTTATTGTTCTATCCGATTTTTTGTTAATTTGTTCCCGCGATTTGTTCTAAATGCAAGTATATATGCACACAATATTAGGCACTGGAGTTAAGCAATCGATCAACCAACCGGCAATCATTTGAAAGGTTGAGTATCTTTTCTTTGGGTAAGACCGAGTTGCAGATATCATGGGCGATAACACCGTGTATAAAACAAACTTAATTACAAAGCCTTCATGACAAACAAAGGCGACACTATCCCAGTGAAACTTCCTCTTTTAAGGATTGGATCTGGTGTCTCTGTTCTAACATGCTAGGCGCATGGTCGTCAAAGGATTGTATACAATGGTTGTAAAAAATCAAATCTGTGTACAGACGATTTTGAGGGTGGAAATTACTATGACATTGTTGGTTAAACTATATAACAATACCCTTATTTATCCCATGAGCACATAATGTAGCAAGGATATACACAAAGTGCATTGTCCAACAGACAGTACCTAGCGTAGAGAGCGCTCGTTTGCCGTAGTAACTAGAATAGTGCCAAACGAGTTACAGCTAGTCAGAATGAAATCTCTTCTATATGATTCTATATAAAAAAATAGTAGAAAAGAAATTGAAAATAATAGACCAGTGAGTATAAGTATTGGTGATAAAGATGTAAAATAGTTCGAATCATATTATCAGGAAGAAAACAGCTTGTAAATGGTAATGAGACCGAATCTGAACTCCATAATATCTTCTTCCAATACAGTGCAGTCCTCTAACTGAGTATTATCGCACTATTGTCCATGCTGGGTGTGACAATGCAAGAAAATATTTACAGGTGCAAGTTAAAAACAATTCGATGGTGCGATAAAGGACTGTTGCAGCTCAGTACCCTTGCATGAAAACATCTAGTTAAGTACTATCCACCAAAGGTTGTGGAAGGCGGTTCCTTATCCGTATACTGTCTGGGAAGAAGGAATGTCTGTATGTTACATACATATGGACCCCCACCCCAGAAGTATGCTTGGTCTTTTGTTTTTTCTTATTCTTATAATATGTCCATATGTATCCAATCTGTCTGAAAACTCTCGCTGATGACAGCACCATACTATTTTCCCATAGAGACCCCATCTGGTCTCTTGTGGTGACTGGCACGTTGACAACAAGCTTTCATTACATTTAGGCAGAACATAATGTATTCAAAATGATCTTAGGACCAAAACAAAAACTAAAAAAGCAACAAATTTTGAGGTAAAATGTAACTATCATGTAATAAAGCCGTAACCTCAACTGAAATATTTAAGCCTAAAAATTGACACAAAATGTATCTAGTGAGAGAACCGTCACCTCAACAATTAAGGAAGTAAATTCTAGATTAAGCTTTGTGTACCAAAAGGCAAATTGCCTGTCCATTTAAACCTGAAAAATGTTACTTTGATTATTTCTGTTGCTCTTGGTATGCCGGTGTTTTCTGCTGCTCTTGGTATGTCGATGTTTTCTGCTTCACTTGGTATGTCGATGTTTTCTGCTCCTCTTGGTATGCCGGTGTTTTCTGCTTCTCTTAGTATGCCGGTGTTTTCTGCTGCTCTTGGTATGCCGGTTTTTTCTGCTGCTCTTGGTATGCCGATGTTTTCTGTTGCTCTTGGTATGCCGGTTTTTTCTGCTGCTCTTGGTATGCCGATGTTTTCTGTTGCTCTTGGTATGTCGATGTTTTCTGCTCCTCTTGGTATGCCGGTGTTTTCTGCTTCTCTTGGTATGCCGGTGTTATCTGCTGCTCTTGGTATGCCGGTTTTTTCTGCTGCTCTTGGTATGCCGATGTTTTCTGTTGCTCTTGGTATGCCGGTTTTTTCTGCTGCTCTTGGTATGCCGATGTTTTCTGTTGCTCTTGGTATGTCGATGTTTTCTGCTCCTTTTGGTATGCCGGTGTTTTCTGCTTCTCTTGGTATGCCGGTGTTTTCTGCTGCTTTTGGTATGCCGGTTTTTTCTGCTGCTCTTGGTATGTCTGTGTTTTCTGCTGCTCTTGGTATGCCGGAGTTTTCTGCTGCTCTGGGTATGCCGATATTTTCTGCTGCTCTTGGTATGTCGGTGTTTTCCGCTGCTCTTGGTATGTCGGTGTTTTCTGCTTCTCTTGGTATGCCGATGTTTTCTGCTGCTCTTGGTATGCCGATGTTTTCTGCTGCTCTTAGTATTTTCTGCTGCTCTTGGTATGTCGGTGTTTTCTGCTGCTCTTGGTATGTCGGTGTATCACAGAGATACAAAAAAACTTCAGATTGCCCGAAACAAAACTGTTAGATTCATTAAAAAATAGGTACCTGGGTAAATAAACTCATCATAGATACCAGGATTGAAATTTTGTACGCCAGACGCGCGTCGTGTCTACAAAAGACTCATCAGTGACGCTCGAATCAAAAAGTTTAAAAGAACAAGTCACAATGTTGACAAACCAGAATGTTCAGGCCTCGGTTTTCTAAGAATTAAAAACAGAGTTTAGCAATTGCGATTGGGACATGTCCACTAAGTCTTTAACAGCAAATACACAGAATATCTCATTATTGTTAATGTATCCATCGTACAGCAGTAGAATAAAACGACTGAACTATTCGGTTTATATAATAAATAGATAACATCTGACAGTGGGACATAAATGCTCAGAATGTCAAGATCTAAATACTTCATGTCTGCACTAAAATTATTTATTATCTTAAAAACTATATGCATGACCCCATGACTGAACGTAGAATGTAAGAGTAAAATGCATTAATTGTTTTATGTCTTTAAAACTAGAATAGATAGATAAAATCTGACAGGGGCAAAAATACACAAAATATCAATATCTACCTACTTCCTGATTGTACCAAAATAACCAGATTATAGGAGTTATTGCCCTTAAATGACGATTTTTTTTTACTTATTTAAGAGGGTTTTGCCTATCATTGCAAAAACAATAATATATAGGAAGTAACTATATACAGCAAAAATAATGAGAAATACAAGATCTACAAAAAACCTAAAACATCGCTTGACTCCTTATAGAAGTTATCTTATAGGAGTTATTGCCCTGAATTGATGATATTTGACTAATTTTCAAGTGTTTGTCTATTATTTGAAAACTATAATAGATAGGTAGAAACTGCAAACAGCAAAGATGATCAGCAAACAAAACCTATAATAAATCGTATGTCCAAAAATATTGGATGACTCCTTAAAAGAATTATTGCCCTTAAATGACATTTTTGACGAATTAATGAGTTTTTGTCTAATACATTGAAAACTAAAATGGATAAGTAGAAACTGTACAGGAACATGCATAAATGATCAACTATACAAGATGTACAAAATAAAACCATACACCCTAAAACATCGGACGACTCATTAGAAGAGTTATTGCCCTTAAATTATGATTTCTGACTAATTTATACGAGTTTTTGCCCATAACCTTTAGAACTGAAATATTCAAATAGAAACTGTGAATAGTATAAATAATCAACTATACAAGATATACAAAGTGCTTATATGACTTTACATGAGTTATTAGGTTTAAAAAACGATTTTTACTAATTTTCAAGTCGGCCGACCATGAGAGGGCTGTATAGCCAGTCAAGGTCGTTAAAAACTCCCATCATCAATTTTCAAGTATATGCCTCTAATCTTGAAAAATATAATATGTAGCCAAGGATTTGTATAGTGTAATATTATTAATCGAATATTTTTAAGGATTTGTGATTCGTTAAAACTTGATCACATGTACATTTGTATTTGCTCAGTTTGCACGCCAATACTGTTGTGTTTAGCTTTTCGTAGGTCAAAAACAGCATATTGCACAGGGCATACAGCATGTTACTTAAAATAGATTCTAGAAATCCCCAATTTTACATTGTTCATGCAATAGTTGTTGATTAATAATATAACAATTATAGCCTTTGGTTGAGGTCAATACGATGTTATATCGACCCAGAGAAGCATATCGACCTCGGACTTCGTCCTCAGTCAATATGCTTCTCTTAGGTCGATATAACCTCGTATCGACCTCATACAAAGGCTATAATTGTATACTATACAAATCCTTGATGTAGCAAAAAAAGTCATTGGTATACAAGATCTATAAGGTCAATATGACAGAAACCATTGGCTGATCCCGAATAGTAGTAATTGGTATACAAGATCTATAAGAAGGTCAATATGACAGAAACCATTGGCTGATCCGGAATAGTAGTAATTGGTATACAAGATCTATAAGAAGGTCAATATGACAGAAACCATTGGCTGATCCCGAATAGTAGTAATTGGTATACAAGATCTATAAGAAGGTCAATATGACAGAAACCATTGGCTGATCCCGAATAGTAGTAATTGGTATACAAGATCTATAAGAAGGTCAATATGACAGAAACCATTGGCTGATCCCGAATAGTAGTAATTGGTATACAAGATCTATAAGAAGCCAGTCAATATGACAGAAACCATTGGCTGATCCCGAATAGTAGTAATTGGTATACAAGATCTATAAGAAGGTCAATATGACAGAAACCATTGGCTGATCCCGAATAGTAGTAATTGGTATACAAGATCTATAAGGTCAATATGACAGAAACCATTGGCTGATCCCGAATAGTAGTAATTGGTATACAAGATCTATAAGAAGGTCAATATGACAGAAACCATTGGCTGATCCCGAATAGTAGTAATTGGTATACAAGATCTATAAGAAGGTCAATATGACAGAATCCATTGGCTGATCCCGAATAGTAGTAATTGGTATACAAGATCTATAAGAAGGTCAATATGACAGAAACCATTGGCTGATCCCGAATAGTAGTAATTGGTATACAAGATCTATAAGAAGGTCAATATGACAGAAACCATTGGCTGATCCCAAATAGTAGTAATTGGAATACAAGATCTATAAGAAGGTCAATATGACAGAAACCATTGGCTGATCCCGAATAGTAGTAATTGGTATACAAGATCTATAAGAAGCCAGTCAATATGACAGAAACCATTGGCTGATCCCGAATAGTAGTAATTGGTATACAAGATCTATAAGAAGGTCAATATGACAGAAACCATTGTCTGATCCCGAATAGTAGTAATTGGTATACAAGATCTATAAGGTCAATATGACAGAAACCATTGGCTGATCCCGAATAGTAGTAATTGGTATACAAGATCTATAAGAAGGTCAATATGACAGAAACCATTGGCTGATCCCGAATAGTAGTAATTGGTATACAAGATCTATAAGAAGGTCAATATGACAGAATCCATTGGCTGATCCCGAATAGTAGTAATTGGTATACAAGATCTATAAGAAGGTCAATATGACAGAAACCATTAGCTGATCCCGAATAGTAGTAATTGGTATACAAGATCTATAAGAAGCCAGTCAATATGACAGAAACCATTGGCTGATCCCGAATAGTAGTAATTGGTATACAAGATCTATAAGAAGCCAGTCAATATGACAGAAACCATTGGCTGATCCCGAATAGTAGTAATTGGTATACAAGATCTATAAGAAGGTCAATATGACAGAAACCATTGGCTGATCCCGAATAGTAGTAATTGGTATACAAGATCTATAAGAAGGTCAATATGACAGAAACCATTGGCTGATCCCGAATAGTAGTAATTGGTATACAAGATCTATAAGAAGGTCAATATGACAGAAACCATTGGCTGATCCCAAATAGTAGTAATTGGTATACAAGATCTATAAGAAGGTCAATATGACAGAAACCATTGGCTGATCCCAAATAGTAGTAATTGGTATACAAGATCTATAAGAAGGTCAATATGACAGAAACCATTGGCTGATCCCGAATAGTAGTAATTGGTATACAAGATCTATAAGAAGGTCAATATGACAGAAACCATTGGCTGATCCCGAATAGTAGTAATTGGTATACAAGATCTATAAGGTCAATATGACAGAAACCATTGGCTGATCCCGAATAGTAGTAATTGGTATACAAGATCTATAAGAAGGTCAATATGACAGAAACCATTGGCTGATCCCGAATAGTAGTAATTGGTATACAAGATCTATAAGAAGGTCAATATGACAGAAACCATTGGCTGATCCCGAATAGTAGTAATTGGTATACAAGATCTATAAGAAGGTCAATATGACAGAAACCATTGGCTGATCCCGAATAGTAGTAATTGGTATACAAGATCTATAAGAAGGTCAATATGACAGAAACCATTGGCTGATCCCGAATAGTAGTAATTGGTATACAAGATCTATAAGAAGGTCAATATGACAGAAACCATTGGCTGATCCCGAATAGTAGTAATTGGTATACAAGATCTATAAGAAGGTCAATATGACAGAAACCATTGGCTGATCCCGAATAGTAGTAATTGGTATACAAGATCTATAAGAAGGTCAATATGACAGAAACCATTGGCTGATCCCGAATAGTAGTAATTGGTATACAAGATCTATAAGAAGGTCAATATGACAGAAACCATTGGCTGATCCCGAATAGTAGTAATTGGTATACAAGATCTATAAGGTCAATATGACAGAAACCATTGGCTGATCCCGAATAGTAGTAATTGGTATACAAGATCTATAAGGTCAATATGACAGAAACCATTGGCTGATCCCGAATAGTAGTAATTGGTATACAAGATCTATAAGAAGGTCAATATGACAGAAACCATTGGCTGATCCCGAATAGTAGTAATTGGTATACAAGATCTATAAGGTCAATATGACAGAAACCATTGGCTGATCCCGAATAGTAGTAATTGGTATACAAGATCTATAAGAAGGTCAATATGACAGAAACCATTGGCTGATCCCGAATAGTAGTAATTGGTATACAAGATCTATAAGAAGGTCAATATGACAGAAACCATTGGCTGATCCCGAATAGTAGTAATTGGTATACAAGATCTATAAGAAGGTCAATATGACAGAAACCATTGGCTGATCCCGAATAGTAGTAATTGGTATACAAGATCTATAAGAAGGTCAATATGACAGAAACCATTGGCTGATCCCGAATAGTAGTAATTGGTATACAAGATCTATAAGAAGGTCAATATGACAGAAACCATTGGCTGATCCCGAATAGTAGTAATTGGTATACAAGATCTATAAGAAGGTCAATATGACAGAAACCATTGGCTGATCCCGAATAGTAGTAATTGGTATACAAGATCTATAAGAAGGTCAATATGACAGAAACCATTGGCTGATCCCGAATAGTAGTAATTGGTATACAAGATCTATAAGAAGGTCAATATGACAGAAACCATTGGCTGATCCCGAATAGTAGTAATTGGTATACAAGATCTATAAGAAGGTCAATATGACAGAAACCATTGGCTGATCCCGAATAGTAGTAATTGGTATACAAGATCTATAAGGTCAATATGACAGAAACCATTGGCTGATCCCGAATAGTAGTAATTGGTATACAAGATCTATAAGGTCAATATGACAGAAACCATTGGCTGATCCCGAATAGTAGTAATTGGTATACAAGATCTATAAGAAGGTCAATATGACAGAAACCATTGGCTGATCCCGAATAGTAGTAATTGGTATACAAGATCTATAAGAAGGTCAATATGACAGAAACCATTGGCTGATCCCGAATAGTAGTAATTGGTATACAAGATCTATAAGAAGGTCAATATGACAGAAACCATTGGCTGATCCCGAATAGTAGTAATTGGTATACAAGATCTATAAGAAGGTCAATATGACAGAAACCATTGGCTGATCCCGAATAGTAGTAATTGGTATACAAGATCTATAAGAAGGTCAATATGACAGAAACCATTGGCTGATCCCGAATAGTAGTAATTGGTATACAAGATCTATAAGAAGGTCAATATGACAGAAACCATTGGCTGATCCCGAATAGTAGTAATTGGTATACAAGATCTATAAGAAGGTCAATATGACAGAAACCATTGGCTGATCCCAAATAGTAGTAATTGGTATACAAGATCTATAAGAAGGTCAATATGACAGAAACCATTGGCTGATCCCGAATAGTAGTAATTGGTATACAAGATCTATAAGAAGGTCAATATGACAGAAACCATTGGCTGATCCCGAATAGTAGTAATTGGTATACAAGATCTATAAGAAGGTCAATATGACAGAAACCATTGGCTGATCCCGAATAGTAGTAATTGGTATACAAGATCTATAAGGTCAATATGACAGAAACCATTGGCTGATCCCGAATAGTAGTAATTGGTATACAAGATCTATAAGGTCAATATGACAGAAACCATTGGCTGATCCCGAATAGTAGTAATTGGTATACAAGATCTATAAGAAGGTCAATATGACAGAAACCATTGGCTGATCCCGAATAGTAGTAATTGGTATACAAGATCTATAAGGTCAATATGACAGAAACCATTGGCTGATCCCGAATAGTAGTAATTGGTATACAAGATCTATAAGGTCAATATGACAGAAACCATTGGCTGATCCCGAATAGTAGTAATTGGTATACAAGATCTATAAGAAGGTCAATATGACAGAAACCATTGGCTGATCCCGAATAGTAGTAATTGGTATACAAGATCTATAAGAAGGTCAATATGACAGAAACCATTGGCTGATCCCGAATAGTAGTAATTGGTTTACAAGATCTATAAGGTCAATATGACAGAAACCATTGGCTGATCCCGAATAGTAGTAATTGGTATACAAGATCTATAAGAAGGTCAATATGACAGAAACCATTGGCTGATCCCGAATAGTAGTAATTGGTATACAAGATCTATAAGGTCAATATGACAGAAACCATTGGCTGATCCCGAATAGTAGTAATTGGTATACAAGATCTATAAGGTCAATATGACAGAAACCATTGGCTGATCCCAAATAGTAGTAATTGGTATACAAGATCTATAAGAAGGTCAATATGACAGAAACCATTGGCTGATCCCGAATAGTAGTAATTGGTATACAAGATCTATAAGAAGGTCAATATGACAGAAGCCATTGGCTGATCCCGAATAGTAGTAATTGGTATACAAGATCTATAAGAAGGTCAATATGACAGAATCCATTGGCTGATCCCGAATAGTAGTAATTGGTATACAAGATCTATAAGAAGGTCAATATGACAGAAACCATTGGCTGATCCCGAATAGTAGTAATTGGTATACAAGATCTATAAGAAGGTCAATATGACAGAAACCATTGGCTGATCCCGAATAGTAGTAATTGGTATACAAGATCTATAAGAAGGTCAATATGACAGAAACCATTGGCTGATCCGGAATAGTAGTAATTGGTATACAACTTACAAGATCTATAAGAAGGTCAATATGACAGAAACCATTGGCTGATCCCGAATAGTAGTAATTGGTATACAAGATCTATAAGGTCAATATGACAGAAACCATTGGCTGATCCCGAATAGTAGTAATTGGTATACAAGATCTATAAGAAGGTCAATATGACAGAAACCATTGGCTGATCCCGAATAGTAGTAATTGGTATACAAGATCTATAAGAAGGTCAATATGACAGAAACCATTGGCTGATCCCGAATAGTAGTAATTGGTATACAAGATCTATAAGAAGGTCAATATGACAGAAACCATTGGCTGATCCCGAATAGTAGTAATTGGTATACAAGATCTATAAGGTCAATATGACAGAAACCATTGGCTGATCCCGAATAGTAGTAATTGGTATACAAGATCTATAAGAAGGTCAATATGACAGAAACCATTGGCTGATCCCGAATAGTAGTAATTGGTATACAAGATCTATAAGAAGGTCAATATGACAGAAACCATTGGCTGATCCCGAATAGTAGTAATTGGTATACAAGATCTATAAGAAGGTCAATATGACAGAAACCATTGGCTGATCCCGAATAGTAGTAATTGGTATACAAGATCTATAAGAAGGTCAATATGACAGAAACCATTGGCTGATCCCGAATAGTAGTAATTGGTATACAAGATCTATAAGAAGGTCAATATGACAGAAACCATTGGCTGATCCCGAATAGTAGTAATTGGTATACAAGATCTATAAGAAGGTCAATATGACAGAAACCATTGGCTGATCCCGAATAGTAGTAATTGGTATACAAGATCTATAAGAAGGTCAATATGACAGAAACCATTGGCTGATCCCGAATAGTAGTAATTGGTATACAAGATCTATAAGGTCAATATGACAGAAACCATTGGCTGATCCCGAATAGTAGTAATTGGTATACAAGATCTATAAGGTCAATATGACAGAAACCATTGGCTGATCCCGAATAGTAGTAATTGGTATACAAGATCTATAAGAAGGTCAATATGACAGAAACCATTGGCTGATCCCGAATAGTAGTAATTGGTATACAAGATCTATAAGGTCAATATGACAGAAACCATTGGCTGATCCCGAATAGTAGTAATTGGTATACAAGATCTATAAGAAGGTCAATATGACAGAAACCATTGGCTGATCCCGAATAGTAGTAATTGGTATACAAGATCTATAAGAAGGTCAATATGACAGAAACCATTGGCTGATCCCGAATAGTAGTAATTGGTATACAAGATCTATAAGAAGGTCAATATGACAGAAACCATTGGCTGATCCCGAATAGTAGTAATTGGTATACAAGATCTATAAGAAGGTCAATATGACAGAAACCATTGGCTGATCCCGAATAGTAGTAATTGGTATACAAGATCTATAAGAAGGTCAATATGACAGAAACCATTGGCTGATCCCGAATAGTAGTAATTGGTATACAAGATCTATAAGAAGGTCAATATGACAGAAACCATTGGCTGATCCCGAATAGTAGTAATTGGTATACAAGATCTATAAGAAGGTCAATATGACAGAAACCATTGGCTGATCCCGAATAGTAGTAATTGGTATACAAGATCTATAAGAAGGTCAATATGACAGAAACCATTGGCTGATCCCGAATAGTAGTAATTGGTATACAAGATCTATAAGAAGGTCAATATGACAGAAACCATTGGCTGATCCCGAATAGTAGTAATTGGTATACAAGATCTATAAGGTCAATATGACAGAAACCATTGGCTGATCCCGAATAGTAGTAATTGGTATACAAGATCTATAAGGTCAATATGACAGAAACCATTGGCTGATCCCGAATAGTAGTAATTGGTATACAAGATCTATAAGAAGGTCAATATGACAGAAACCATTGGCTGATCCCGAATAGTAGTAATTGGTATACAAGATCTATAAGAAGGTCAATATGACAGAAACCATTGGCTGATCCCGAATAGTAGTAATTGGTATACAAGATCTATAAGAAGGTCAATATGACAGAAACCATTGGCTGATCCCGAATAGTAGTAATTGGTATACAAGATCTATAAGAAGGTCAATATGACAGAAACCATTGGCTGATCCCGAATAGTAGTAATTGGTATACAAGATCTATAAGAAGGTCAATATGACAGAAACCATTGGCTGATCCCGAATAGTAGTAATTGGTATACAAGATCTATAAGAAGGTCAATATGACAGAAACCATTGGCTGATCCCGAATAGTAGTAATTGGTATACAAGATCTATAAGAAGGTCAATATGACAGAAACCATTGGCTGATCCCAAATAGTAGTAATTGGTATACAAGATCTATAAGAAGGTCAATATGACAGAAACCATTGGCTGATCCCGAATAGTAGTAATTGGTATACAAGATCTATAAGAAGGTCAATATGACAGAAACCATTGGCTGATCCCGAATAGTAGTAATTGGTATACAAGATCTATAAGAAGGTCAATATGACAGAAACCATTGGCTGATCCCGAATAGTAGTAATTGGTATACAAGATCTATAAGGTCAATATGACAGAAACCATTGGCTGATCCCGAATAGTAGTAATTGGTATACAAGATCTATAAGGTCAATATGACAGAAACCATTGGCTGATCCCGAATAGTAGTAATTGGTATACAAGATCTATAAGAAGGTCAATATGACAGAAACCATTGGCTGATCCCGAATAGTAGTAATTGGTATACAAGATCTATAAGGTCAATATGACAGAAACCATTGGCTGATCCCGAATAGTAGTAATTGGTATACAAGATCTATAAGGTCAATATGACAGAAACCATTGGCTGATCCCGAATAGTAGTAATTGGTATACAAGATCTATAAGAAGGTCAATATGACAGAAACCATTGGCTGATCCCGAATAGTAGTAATTGGTATACAAGATCTATAAGAAGGTCAATATGACAGAAACCATTGGCTGATCCCGAATAGTAGTAATTGGTTTACAAGATCTATAAGGTCAATATGACAGAAACCATTGGCTGATCCCAAATAGTAGTAATTGGTATACAAGATCTATAAGAAGGTCAATATGACAGAAACCATTGGCTGATCCCGAATAGTAGTAATTGGTATACAAGATCTATAAGAAGGTCAATATGACAGAAGCCATTGGCTGATCCCGAATAGTAGTAATTGGTATACAAGATCTATAAGAAGGTCAATATGACAGAATCCATTGGCTGATCCCGAATAGTAGTAATTGGTATACAAGATCTATAAGAAGGTCAATATGACAGAAACCATTGGCTGATCCCGAATAGTAGTAATTGGTATACAAGATCTATAAGAAGGTCAATATGACAGAAACCATTGGCTGATCCCGAATAGTAGTAATTGGTATACAAGATCTATAAGAAGGTCAATATGACAGAAACCATTGGCTGATCCGGAATAGTAGTAATTGGTATACAACTTACAAGATCTATAAGAAGGTCAATATGACAGAAACCATTGGCTGATCCCGAATAGTAGTAATTGGTATACAAGATCTATAAGGTCAATATGACAGAAACCATTGGCTGATCCCGAATAGTAGTAATTGGTATACAAGATCTATAAGAAGGTCAATATGACAGAAACCATTGGCTGATCCCGAATAGTAGTAATTGGTATACAAGATCTATAAGAAGGTCAATATGACAGAAACCATTGGCTGATCCCGAATAGTAGTAATTGGTATACAAGATCTATAAGAAGGTCAATATGACAGAAACCATTGGCTGATCCCGAATAGTAGTAATTGGTATACAAGATCTATAAGGTCAATATGACAGAAACCATTGGCTGATCCCGAATAGTAGTAATTGGTATACAAGATCTATAAGAAGGTCAATATGACAGAAACCATTGGCTGATCCCGAATAGTAGTAATTGGTATACAAGATCTATAAGAAGGTCAATATGACAGAAACCATTGGCTGATCCCGAATAGTAGTAATTGGTATACAAGATCTATAAGAAGGTCAATATGACAGAAACCATTGGCTGATCCCGAATAGTAGTAATTGTCCATAAAAAGCTGGAAATGACAAACTAGAGGCTCTTTATATTTAGCGCCTGTGTTGCTCATCTGGATATATGTACATCTTCTATTGCCGCTCTAAAAACAGTTTGATGTCAACGGACAGTAGACAGATCTCAACATTCTGAACAATTCTGCCCCTTACTGCCCCCCCCCCCCCCCCCCCCCCCCCCCGCCCCCACCTAACATATTTCGTATAACCAGGTTGTTTTGGTCATACATTGAAATAAAATCCTCAGGATCAATGGATACGTTTTATTGTGAAGTAATATATATAATGACCCTGCGCCTGTGTTGCTCATCTGGATATATGAACATCTTCTATTGCCGCTCTAAAAACAGTTTGATGTCAACGGACAGTAGACAGATCTCAACATTCTGAACAATTCTGCCCCTTACTGCTCATCCCCCCCCCCCCCCCCTCACCGGCCGCCCCCACCTAACATATTTCGTATAATCAGGTTGTTTTGGTCATACATTGAATTAAAACCCTCAGGATCAATGTATACGTTTTATTGTGAAGTAATATATATAATGACCCTGCAATACAAATACAAATAATCAGTATAAAGAAAGATAACTCTATTCATTTTAGATAACAATATCCAAAATACAGTACGCAAATATTTCCTACTGGACAACTATTATATATATATGGTTTTCGATGATTTAGGATAGCCTGCAATCGAATTTTGGCGGTAATGAATATATAGTTATGGAAATTCATCTATATTATGGAAAACCTGAAATATTTAAATGAACTCCCAAAATGAGCAATTTTGACTGATTATTTGTGGAAGTCCTGAATCATTTCTTGATAGCCGGAAAACGATTTTAAAGGACAACCCTTTTCCACAAACATGTCATTTATAAGTGACTGGTGTGTACTTTTGTGTGTGTAAGATCTAATGCCGACTAAACCATTTGAACACATAAATCATGTTTATAAGGTTTATCGCCAGTGTGTGTTCTTTCAAGTGTTTCTGTAAGATTGGGCCTTGCTCAACCCATTTCCACAAACATCTCATTTATAAGTGACTGGTGTGTATTTGTGTGTGTGTAAGATCTAACGCTGACTAAACAATTTGATAACCTACACCATGTTTATAAGGTTTATCGCCAGTGTGTATTCTCAAGCATTTCTGTGAGCTCGGGCTAGTGCTCAACTCTTTTCCACGAACATCTCATTTTAAAGTGACTAGTGTGTATTTTTGTGTGTGCAAGATATATAGCTAACTAACCCATTTGATCACATACACCACGTTTATGAGGTTTATCGCCAGTGTGTGTTCTCTGACTCAGGCTCGTGATTAATCCTTTTCTATAAAGATCTCATTTTTAGAGACTAGTGTTTTATTTTGAGTGTGTGTGTTAACATCGTTTTGTAAAGAATTGGGTCAAAATCAAATTGTAATACATCTTTTAACCTCTTTATTATGACAAGAATCATCATATCAATTTCAGGATAATAAGTGAACCAGAATAAATATCTCATCAAATTTTGTCTAATGATTTATCGATGAAAGCAGAATACCACCATTTTTGTGGTCATGAGAAAAAACAGTTCTTAGATTAATAACCGCCTCAGTGGTCTCATATTATTTACTTTCATGTTTATTTTACTAAACCCATGTTAACATATTTACTTTGCTTTAACCCATGTTAATTAACTTTCCTTAAACCCATGTTGAAACATCTACTTTCCTTTAAACCATGTTAATTTACTTCCATTTAACCCCAAAACTTTTAAAATTTATATTTGCGGCACATGACACTTGGGAGTAAGAGCAAACAAATTAATTGCCTTGGAATCAAGGAGGAGACACATAAACAATATTAAAACCACATAATCATTTTCTCATCCTGAATATGGTTAATTGGTTGTTTTCTCAACCTGAAGACGGTTAATTGGTTGTTTTTTTCAATCCGAAGAACGTTAATTGGTTGTTTTCTCAACCTGAATATGGTTAATTGTTTGTTTTCTCAATCTGAAGATGGTTAATTGGTTGTTTTCTCATCCTGAAGATGGTTAATTGGTTGTTTTCTCATCCTGAAGATGGTTAATTGGTTGTTTTCTCATCCTGAATATGGTGAATTGGTTGTTTTCTCAACAGGAAGATGGTGAATTGGTTGTTTTCTCAACCTGAAGATGGTTAATTGGTTGTTTTCTCATCCTGAATATGGTTAATTGGTTGTTTTCTCATCCTGAATATGGTTAATGGGTTATTCTCTCATCCTGAAGATGGTTAATTGGTTGTTTTCTCATCCTGAATATGGTTAATTGGTTGTTTTCTCATCCTGAATATGGTTAATTGTTTTTTTTCATAAATCCACCCTCATATAAATGATTAAAACATTATAAAATTTAAAAGAAATTTAATATGAACTTGAAACATTATGAAGATAAATCATCTACCGGTATACATTAACAAATATGAAACAGTTATAGTGTAAATATAAAATTCTAATAAATATAAATAAATACATAAATAAACTCATCATAGATACCAGGATAACAATATAAATGCATTTTAGCTATAAGTTTACAAAATGTCATACCGGTATACCTTTTAGCTAAGCTTATATTATTTTGTTTTCAAAATGGTACCAGACTTAAGAACAGTGTTCAGCACCATAAAGATTGGAAAGGGTATCATTATCAATTAAAATTGGTAAATTCAAGATTGGACAATATTGTGTTAGGACCGATGTTGTTTGGTACTATTCAAATGAACACCCTTTGGCACTATAAAGATTGGACAATATTGCGTCAAGACCAGTGTCAATTGGTACTATTTTAATGAACAGCCATTAGCACCATAAAGATTGCAAAATTCCCAAGTGTAAGAAGTTGATCAATTGTCATAGGACCAACCAATGAAAATGCATGAAGATGGTAATGGTAGTTTAAAAAATGCTTCAACTAAAGAATGGTTTAAGGATGTTCGCTACTCTTGTTTTTGACTTTTTTGTCAGATATTTGGAATCCTCGAGTTTTATCCATGTAGTCCCAATAAAAAAAATTTCCTCTAAACCCTACTTTTCTGTTCATAATTTTTATACATATTGTTTGACAAGCCATTTATGAAAATCTTATAAAAATCCATGTTTTTTTTTCATAGTTTTTGAAAGAAAAAAGATGCCAATGTCAAATGTATGAAAAATCTAGAGAGAATCATTTCCCGCCAAATTTTCAATTGATTATATCTCGAAAACAAGGTGATGGACCTATCATTTTTTTCTGCTTTTTACTTTCTGTTATTTATATACTATCAATTTATAACATTCATTTAAAAAGCTTGTTATTTTTAAACAGAGGAGTGAACATCCTTAATTATTGTAGCACCGAAGCCGCATATAACTAATTATAGCAAAATTTGTATGTTATGCAGAATTTGTCTTTTGTGATGGCAAGTATCTGAATAAAACTATAATGGAAATATTAAGGCCCCATATTTATGAAAATTGGGTAAGGAGTCTGGGGCCTTGGGTCCCCTGGGTTCCAAACAGGTCCAATTTTGGTCAAGCGGGGCAAATAATAATTTACAGATCTAATATTGTTTTGTCAGTCATAGAGGTACATACTTTGAGCATAGACTATTTTACCTTGGAGCAAAGTCTGGGGACTAATTCATAACTTAAATTGCAACCCTAGATGAAGCCAAGGCGGAAAGACATCACTCAAGTAATGAAAGCACAGTGAAACCTGAGTTGCCTTGATGTCACAGAAGCATAGGTTCAAATACCACTGCAAATTGCCAAATAAATCTTTTAAGATATAATATATTTTAGCGAAGTTAACCTCTATGTTCTTGATTTATAAATTTATAAAATTGTATAATTCAGATTGCATAACCGATTGCATATCAAATTGCTGGTAATTTTCATTCCAAATTTATTCTATCATTATAAGTTCAGAGTTCATGCTGAAGACTTAGTATCACATTCATTTGAGGAAAGTGCTTTTGTAAGCAGATACAAGATTTTTCTACTAATCTGTAGTTTATCAGAAAGCTCATTTCATATCAACCTCAAAATTATTTCAGATTATTATTTATGTGGGGTGACAATACCGTTTCACTGAAGCTACAGAAATTGTATTGAAACCATGCAAAAATATTTCATTCATAAATTAAGAATCATGTGCCATTTTTGTGAATGAAACCTTAAAGGAAAGAAGATCCATGCACGTAATTTATGAATGAATTGACCTCATAACTTTTTTATCACGATAAGTCAAATAATACTGACATCAAAGGAACAAAAATGTGTCCATAGTACACCGAGTACACTGATGCCCTACTCTCACTATCATTTTCTATGTTCAGTGGACCGTGAAATTGGGGTCAAAACTCTAATTTGGCATTAAAATTAGAAAGATCATATCATAGGGAACATGTGTACTAAGTTTCAGGTTGTTTGGACTTCAACTTCATCAAAAACTACCTTGACCAAAAACTTTAACCTGAAGTGGGACAGATGGATGTACAGACGGACGAATTAATTGACGAATGGACGCACAGACCGAAAAACATAATGATTAACTATGATATGGCAAGAAAAGCAATGGATAATTCAACATCATTGTTACATAATAATTGTATATTAAACAATACACATCTTAAAAGTTTTCAGATAGTATATTTAAAGGGGCATGAGCTGTCAAGTTCACTGATTTGACTCAAATTCTCATATTTGATTTTAATATAACATACTAAAACGTATATCCAAATTAGAAAAAGTCTAATATAAACAATTTACAATATATGAACTCAATAATATGTGTGTATTTTAGTTTAGACACCATCTAATTAACCATCAAGATTACCTCAAAACACTGCAGAAGGTCACATGGCCCGAGAACACAGTTATTTCGTAGTGCATTTCTTTTAGACAATAAATTCAAATTAAAAAAATCGCACCTGCTCTATCTCAAAAAGATTTTTACAGTGTAGTGTACTATTATTGATACAAATAATATCAAAATTATAGAAACTTCTACCAGCTCTAACTCAAAATATTGACAATTCTGTGTTAAGGGGGGCTAAAATTCAGTTTGACAGCTTCAGACATTCTAATTTTTGACCTTTTTTAACAGGACCAAATCACTACTTAACATAAAGATTCAGCACCCAAATTTTTTTAACATGTAATTTCATCCCCTTACTTAATATTTCATGCATAAAATATCAAGAAATAAATTGGGAAAGTGTATAAAAAAAAAATGCAAGTTATACACTGTTCACACTAGGGACTATATTCGTAGACAACGAAAACCAAAGAACGATAACTGTGTCCTTGGACCACATAACCTGATATAAACATAAATATAAATGCATAGTGAGCATGTGCAATTGGATTTTTCTAGGTCTGTTTGATTTCATGTTATAGGTTAAACAAATATGTTAATCATAATTTTTACCTGTATAAGGATGATTTTTTGTGCATTGAATCAGTCAACCAAATGGTTTACCCTTGTTTCATTTTCAATATTGATAGTTCATGCGTAATCCATCTCAAGCTAAGGGATTAAATTGAAGATCACATGAATACAGATTCAATTAAGGTTGAATTATTGACTTGTAAGTCAATAACACATCAGCGATGTTTTTGAGTTTATTTTGAGAAATTTGAGCAAAACTGACTGCTTATAACGAAATATTATTTCAAAACAAAAAGAATCATAATTTGATTTTTTGTTTAAATCATAGCTAATGACCCTTTTAAAAGTTTTCAGATAGTATTATATATATATAAGTAATTTAAACTTTTTATTTCCATTTTAGTTTAGAATTGTACAGATTCAGTGGGACAACAATATGGATTTATTTTAGTTCAGAATTGTTCTGATTGTGGGACAACAATATGGATTTAATTTTAGTTCAGAATTGTTCTGATTGAGGGACAACAATATGGATTAAATTTTAGTTCAAAATTGTCCTGATTGTGGGACAACAATATGGATTAAAATTTAGTTCAGAACTGTTTTGATTGAGGGACAACAATATGGATTAAACTTTAGTTCAAAATTGTCCTGATTGTGGGACAACAATATGGATTAAATTTTAGTTCAAAATTGTTCTGATTGTGGAACAACAATATGGATTAAATTTTAGTTAAGAATTGTTCTGATTGTTAGACAGCAATATGGATTAAATTTTAGTTCAGAATTGTTCTGATTGAGGGACAACAATATGGATTTAATTTTAGTTCAGAACTGTTCTGATTGAGGGACAACAATATGGATTAAATTTTAGTTCAAAATTGTCCTGATTGTGGGACAACAATATGGATTAAATTTTAGTTCAAAATTGTTCTGATTGTGGGACAACAATATGGATTAAATTTTAGTTTAGAATTGTTCTGATTGTTGGACAGCAATATGGATTAAATTTTAGTTCAGAATTGTTCTGATTGAGGGACAACAATATGGATTTAATTTTAGTTCAGAACTGTTCTGATTGAGGGACAACAATATGGATTAAATTTTAGTTCAAAATTGTTCTGATTGTGGGACAACAATATGGATTAAATTTTAGTTTAGAATTGTTCTGATTGTTGGACAGCAATAGGGATTAAATTTTAGTTTAGAATTGTTCTGATTGTTGGACAGCTATATGGATTAAATTTTAGTTCAAAATTGTTCTGATTGTTGGACAACGATATGGATTAAATTTTAATTCAAAATTGTTCTAATTGTTGGACAACAATATGGATTAAATTTTAGTTCAAAATTGTTTTGATTTTTTGTGGGACAACAATATTGATTAAATTTTAGTTTAGAACTGTTCTGATTGTGGGACAAAACTATGGATTAAATTTTAGTTTAAAATTGTATTGATTATGGATTAAATTTTACATGTTTACAACATGTATTGTAATTTAGGAACTTTTAACTCCATTCATCAAATTTTTCTTTGTTTGAGTAATGGTAACTGCTGCATCTGCAAACTCAATGATGGCTCTGTCTAACCATGTTATTGTGTCAGGGGTAAAATACCCTCCTTCAAAAAATCCAAGATGGCCACCATGCTTAGTTAAAGTCAGCACACAGTTTTCATGAGACTCTGAAATATAAGATAAAGATCAATTTTTTAATTTGCAATCAAAGTTTGATAATTTGCCCTATATGCAGGATATATAGAAAACTAATTTTATTGCCATGGACCTTAGCCAATAAAATGGTCAAGATATGTTTACATATTGCCTCTTTAATTTATGATAACTGAGCTTTTGACAGTATATACCTTGAATTGATTTATATGCGACCTTTTTCTTATAAAATGTGCATGATACCTAAAAAATAAAAAGCATGAAAATGAGGTCAAGGTCAGGTAATCCCTATTAGACAGTTACAAGGTTTTGTAAAAGGACGTCTCGTCCTTTTTCTCAAAAAGTTTGTCGGAAAGTACCAAGACCTAATACATATAATATTCAGTGTCTACTTCACAAATCATGTAGGATGGTCTTGAGTTATAGATTCTTGGTGCTGATGTTGTGTATTATTTCATTTACTTTACAGTTTTCCCTTTTTTTTTGTCTTTTTTGTACTATATTGTTTCATTTGGTCGTCGCTCTGTAGTTCGGTTTTCGGCTTTGGAGGTTCCTACTGCAGGAGGGTCTAGAAGTGTGATTCGGAAGCACAAGGTTTTTATAGTGTTGTTTTCATTTTGTATACCCTTGTATTTTCATTTTACTCAATTTGTACTTTATCAGGAATGTGAATATATCATTATGTTAAACTATAGTGTATATACAATGGTTGGGGTACTTACAGGTCATCTCTAGCATTCAGTAACTAGAGGTTCTAAAGAGCCTGTGTAGCTCACCTCTTCAACAATGGCCACATTTAAGTAAAACATCATCATTAAAAGGGCAATAACTCTATTAGGGGTTAACTGGCAATTTCAGTCATGTTGACTTATTTGTAGAGCTTATCCTGCTGATCATTTTTCTTTTTATCCAGTAAAGTGGCAAAATAATCAACTTATTGATGGTGGCCGCGTATTGGTAGAAGTAGAAGTAGAAGAAAAGTTTTAAAGATAATAGGCAAAAAAACACAAAAAAAAATGGTAGAAATAATCATTACAGGGAAATAATTCCATTACGAGTTGACTGAAGATTTTTGCTATTCAAAGTTTCTATCTATCTATTATAGTTTTCAAGATAATAAACAAACATGCAAATAAAATGCTCCGCTGGGCGCAGCTTGATACGACCACAGAAATCGAACCCTGAACAGCTGGGGCAAGTATGGACACAATATTCAAGCTTGATACAGCACTGAATATGGATTGTGATTAAATATTTGACACAGCATAGGTTTCTGACACAGAATGAATGTGGTCTAAGAACTTAAAAATTCTTAATTTACCTATTCAAACCATATTATTATTATTTGATTTTATATATAAATCAGAAATAACCAATTTAAAATGGAAAATTTTAAAGAAAAAAAAGGAAAAAAAAATCCCCCCCCAAATTTTTTGAACCCCCTTATGATTCATCACCCCAAACTCAATCCCGGCCTTCCCTTTGTGGTATGGTACCTTGCAGTACAATTTCAGAGAGATCCATACACTTGAACACAAGTTATTGTCTGGAAACTAGAAAAATGCTTGTTTTTTGGCCCCAAAAACCGAAACGTTTCGGGCAATTACCCACAAACTCAAACCCAGCTTTCCCTTTGTGATATGGAACCTTGTAGTACAATATCATAAAGATCCATACACTTACACACATGTTATTGTCCTGAAACTAGAAAAATGCTTGTTTTTTGCCCCTTTTTGGCCCCTAATTCCTAAAATTTTGAGGCAATTACCCCCTAAAATCAATCCCAGCCTTCCCTTTGTGGTATGGTACCTTGCAGTACAATTTCAGAGAGATCCATACACTTGAACACAAGTTATTGTCATGAAACAAGAAAAATGCTTGTTTTTTGCCCCTTTTTTGGCCCCTAATTCCTAAAATTTTGAGGCAATTACCCCCAAAATCAATCCCAGCATTCCCTTTGTGATATGGAACCTTGTGGTACAATATCAGAGAGATCCATACACTAACACAAGTTATGTCTGGAAGTTACAAAAATGCTTATTTTTGGCCCCTTTTTGGCCCCTAATTCCTTAACTGTTGGTACCATAACCCCCAAAATCAATTCCAACCTTCCTTTTGAGGTATTGAACCTTATCGTAAAATTTCATAGAGATCCATTCACTTTAACTAAATTTAGAGTGCAAAAACCAATGTGTGAAGACGGCGACATCGACGCCAACGTCATACCAATATACGACCGCAAAATTTTTTTGCGGTCCTATAAAAATTGACATTTAATCGCAATAACTTCAATAAGGTGTTGATTGACAATTTCGATCATGTTTGGACTTATTTGTAGATCTTGTCTAGTTGATCGTTTTTGCTGTTCAAAGTTTCGGTCTATCTATGATAAATTTCTAGATAATAGGCAATAAACAGCTGCACCATGAGCGCATGATATGCCCGTCCCATTTTCAAAGAATAAAGTTTAATACCTTCTCAATGTCATATCAGAAATTTATGAAAAACTAAAGGGAGGTTATCTTAATAGATATAAACCAGTCTCCAAAGTTTCATGAAAACTGCTCAAAGCACTTTAAAGATATTGTCTGAAAACTGGAAAATCATCCCTTTTATGAATAAAATCCCATAACTTGGAAACGTAAAATCTTAAATTTATAGAAATCGAAAGGGACCTTATGTCAATAGATATAAATAATTCACCAAAGTTCCATGAAAACTGCTGAAAGCATTTTTGAGTTATTGTCTGAAAACTGGAAAATCCCCCTTTTTTTAATGAATAAAACTCCATAACTCGGAAAAGTAAAGTCTAAAATTTATAAAAATTGAAAGGGAGCTCATGTCAATAGATATAAACAATTCACGAAAGTTTCTTGCAAAAAGGTGAAAGTGTTTTTGAGTTATTGTCCAAAAACTGGAAAATCCCCCTTTTTATATGCCCGTCAAAATTTTGACGGGACGTATTATGGTATACAAATGTCGTCTGTCCGGCTTAAACATGTCGCACCGTAACTTGAGAACGACTTATCCAAATTTCATGAAACGTAACATAGTTGTTTCTTATGATGGTCAAACGATCTGTCTACTTTTTGGTGAAAATAAGATTAAAACTTTTTGAGTTACTGGACTTAGTAACTAAAACAGGTGTGTGTTTTTTTTTTCACATGTCGCACTGTATCTCAAAAACAATTTATGATTATTGCTTAAAACTTTACACACTTCTTAGTTATATTAATCTCAAAATCTGTATACTTTTTGGTGATGATTCAAAATTTTATTTTTGAGTTATTGAGTATTTTGTAAAAAAAGGGGGAGGGGTTTTTCACAGTTTATGATTTTTGCTTAAAATTATACACACTTCTTAGTTTTATTAATCTAAAGATCTGTATACTTTTGGTTTTGATTCAAAATTTTATTTTAGAGATATTGATTTTTTTTTTAAAAAGGGGGGTTTTCACATGTCGCGGGGCGCCTCAATATCAATTTATGATTATTGCTTAAAATTTTACACACTCCTTAGTTATATTAATTTAAAGATCTGTATACTTTTTGGTTTTGATTCAAAATTTTATTTCAGAGATATTGAGTTTTTTGTAAAAACAAGAGGCTCTCAAGAGCCTGAATCGCTCACCTGTATTTCAGAGCAGAAGATTTTTAAATGTTAGCAAACTTGATGAACAAATTGTGTAAAATTGTCTTTAAAGGCAATAACTCCTTAAGGGGTCAATTGACAATTATGGTCATATAAACTTTTTTGTAGATCTTACTTTGCTGAACATTATTGCTGCTTACAGTTTATATATATCTATAATAATATTCAAAATAATAACAAAAAACTGCAAAATTTTGTTAAAACTACCAATTCGGTGGCAGCAACCCAACAATGGGTTGTTTGATTCGTCTGAAATTTTCAGAGCTGATAGATCTTGACCAATTGAACAATTTTACCCCATGTCAGATTTGCTCTAAAAGCTTTAGTTTTTGAGATATAAGCCAAAAACTGCATTTGACCCCTATGTTCTATTTTTAGCCATGGCGGCCATGTTTGTCGATGGATCAAAACTTCGGATACAATTTATAAACTAGATACCCTAAGGAACATTTAGTTAAAGTTTAAAGGTATTTGGCCCAGTAGTTTCAGAGGAGAAGATTTTTTAAATAGTTTACGACGACAGATGACGACGGACGACGATGGACGCCAAGTGATGGCATAAACTCACATGGGGCCCTTTGGGCCCCGGTGAGCTAAAAAGGGGGGTTTTCGCATGTCGCGCCTTATGTCAGAAACTATTTATGATTATTGCATAAAAATTCACACACAAGACGACGGGCGTATCATGAGCTCATGGCGCAGCTGTTTATTTAAAGAATAATACCCCATAACTGTAAAATCTAAAATTTATAAAATGATGAAAGGGAGCTCACGTCATTAGATATAATCAATTCACCAAAGTTTCATGCAAATTGGTTAAAGTGTTTTTGAGTTATTGTCATAGAAGTTGACGACGGACGGACCGACAACGGTATACCATAATACATCCCATAAACGGGCATAAAAAAATGAAAAAAATTGGTAAAATTCATCGTTTAACATGCTTAACGGCAGTAACTCCTATAAGAAGATGTCTGAAAGTTTTGATGGTAATAGATATAAGGTGGATCTCATCATACTGAACATTTTCAGGAGTCAAATTTTCACTATCTATAGCAGTTTTCAAGATAATAAACAAAAATTGCATTTTACCTCTATGTTCTATTCTTAGCCATGTCGGCCATATTTGTCTGCAGGCAGGGTCATGGGATAAATTTTTTAAAAATAAATATCCCATTGATGATTGTGGCAAAGTTTGGTTAAATGTGGCTGAGTAGGGGATGATTTTTGTAAAAGTTTTTTTGTATGGAAGATGACAGACGACAGACGCCAAGTTATGGCAAAAGCTCACACAGGCCCTTTGGGCCAGATGAGCTAAAAACATTGGTGACATACCTGCATATTGTGTAGCACACTTCAGTAGAGGTTGAGGTACTAACGGGTCATCTCTAGCATTCAGTAAAAACATAGGTATTGTTATCTGAAAATAGACAATAAGAATTTCTATATTGTGCATATATATGAACAGATGCAAACTTCTAACTGAGTATGTGAAACTCATTAAGAGAATTTCCTATAAAATTTTAAGAAAATGCTAGTACCTGAAGATTGAAAGAGACTGTTTCACTTACAATGCTTTTTTCAAACTCTATAATGAGGTGTTCATTTCTTCAAAACTTTGAGCCAATCTTTCCAATATGATTGGCATGTATATATTCCTAATTTATCCTAACTTTGGGCTTATCTTCTCATATGATGGGCTTGTATACATTTTTAATTTGTGGTTTTAGACTTTGTAATGAAAAATAAGTGAGATATATGCATTCATTGGGAAATATTCAATTGATGAATACCCTATGAGTAAAGTAGAGAATCTAAATGAATATTTACATTGTTAATATAATTACAGCTACTATTTGCTTCGTAATACTCTTCTATACTCTTGTATCCCCAACGTTTTCTGAAAATAAACAAAGATTATAAATTAAAGTGCTTGTGAGCACTGAAGGGTAAAGATTTCATTAATTTTTGCAGTGGAAATTTTTAAAATTAAACATTGCATTGTATTAGGCATAGGAAGGCAATACATTTGTACTATGAATTGGAGATATATTTGTGATTTTTTCAACTACAATTATGTACAATGTATAAAGGAAGATAACTCCAATTATAAATATTACTTTAACAATGACATCATTGATATTTTTAGAACAGATACATGTACTATGCACAACTTATGTAATTTTCTTGACAAGTATGGTTATACACATACAGATCGAGTTATAACTTCAGTAATACATTTCTTGAAATGCTCATAGGTAGGTTGTATACAATATTTTTTTTAAATATCCTACAAGATTTTGTGAGATTGCTTACGACCAATTTACCATTAAAATATTTGATCAGTTCTTAGATAATTGAAATCATGCAAGATCTTGCTGTTGAAAAAATTTGAACTCATGCAAGATCTTGCTGTTGAAAAAAATTGAACTCATGCAAGATCTTGCTGTTGAAAAAATTTGAACTCATGCAAGATCTTGCTGTTGAAAAAATTTGAACTCATGCAAGATCTTGCTTTTGAAAAAATTTGAACTCATGCAAGATCTTGCTGTTGAAAAAATTTGAACTCATGCAAGATCTTGCTGTTGAAAAAATTTAAAATCATGCAAGATCTTGCTGTTGAAAAAATTTGAACTCATGCAAGATCTTGCTGTTGAAAAAATTTGAACTCATGCAAGATCTTGCTGTTGAAAAAATTTGTTATAAATTTCATAAACATCAAACAAGACATGTAGGAATGAAAGTGCTCACAATGCAATTTTCAAAATAAATTACATTTCATTGGGACACAAGACCATCTGCATGGTTTACAGAAGAGAAAATAATGGGCAAAAAGTGCAGTTTAAAGGGCAAAAAATATAAAGAATAGAGAAAAACAGACTCAAAAAAAGAGAATAGAGAATAATGAGGTGCTTAAATATAAAGAATAGAGAATAATGAGGTGCTTAAATATAAAGAATAGAGAATAATGAGGTGCTTAAATATAAAGAATAGAGAATAATGGGCAAAATAAATAAATAATAGAGAAAAATGGTACATGTATAAAAAAATAAAGAATAAAAAAAATTAAGGACCCAATCCAGATCTTCACCCCTCACACAAGTCCTATAAAAAAGTTAATTATCACTGATTTTTTCAAACTTGTCCAAGAGATTGCTGATCCAAACCTTTGATATAAATGTTATAAAAATCCTAGAAGAAATGAGCACTTACAGTGTAATTTTCCATAATAATCATATTCCAAGGGGCATAACTCTTTTCTAATACAATGTAGTTCTATTCAAAGGGCATAACTCCTTTCTAATAGTTCCTTAACACCAAATTTCCAACTCTTCGAAAATATTTCTGATATAAACCTCAGACATAAAAAAGTATAACAAAAATACCAAACTCCACTCCAAGGCAAATTTAAAAAGGGGAAGTCCATAAAAACGTTATCAATCAACAGAACGAGCAAAAAAACATATATTTCATAAAAATCTGCAAAGAAATGTATGTGCTTAGAGTGATTACAAGACAGGACTATTGGACACAGGAACAGACACGGTATTTCTACCTCTATTGTACCCTTGAAACAGGACATGGTGCAGTCATAAGTGAATAAATAACCATGTAGAATGTCTGAAGTAGAAAAAGACAATTTCTGAATTTACACTTCAAAATACTGGACATAGGTAAACATCCTGTAACTTTAATAAAGAGTATATCTTGCCATTTTGATAGCTAATTAGTGCTGAAGTGGAATTAAACAGCCATAGTCATTTCATTAATAAACATTTGTATGATTGATCATAGCATAGTTTTCAGAATTATTGGTAACAGCAATATGGAAATCTTACATAGTATACGCTTGATCTAATTCAGCCAGAGACGTGGCAGCAAATATCTTGTCTTCATCGAGCTTGTGTTTACATTTCACATCTTCTGACAACACTGTGTTGTAATGGTGACGCAATAAAAACTTCTGATAAGATGTCATAAAATACACATACATTCTTCTTAGATGGCTCCATTCTAACAGCAATGGAAAGGCCCTGAAAAAAGGTTTTATAGAAAAATTCTTGATTATTATAACTTTTCATCTAAATATGTATTCCTGATGTTCAGTAGTTGTCGTTTGTTGATGTGGTTCATAAGTGTTTCTCGTTTCTTATATAGATTAGACCGTTGGTTTTCCCGTTTGAATGGTTTTACACTAGTCATTTTTGGGGCTCTTTATAGCTTGCTGTTCGGTGTGAGCCAAGGCTCCATGTTGAAGACTGTACTTTGACCTATAATGGTTTACTTTTATAAATTTTTACTTGGATGGAGAGTTGTCTCATTGGCACTCATACCACATCTTCTTATATCTATCTACTAATAAATTAAAACATATTTACTCCTGGTTTTTGGTGGGGTCCGTGTTGCTCGATCTTAAGTTTTCTATGTTGTGTTTTGTGTACTGTTGTTTGTCTTTTGGTCTTTTTCAATTTTTGCCATGGCGTTGTCAATCTACTTATGAGTTTGAATGTCCCTTCTTTGGTATCTTTCTCCTTTCTTTTACCAAGTTTTATTGATACATATAAGATAATGCACACTCATAACAACAAGAATGTGTCCATAGTACACGGATGCCCCACTTGCACTATTATTTTCTATGTTCAGTGGACCATGAAATTGGGGTCAAAACTCTAATTTGGCATTAAAATTAGAAAAATCATATCATAGGGAACATGTGTACTAAGTTTCAGGTTGTTTGGACTTCAACTTCATCAAAAACTACCTTGCCCCAAAACTTTAACCCTGAAGCGGGACAGACGGACGAGCGGACGCACAGACTGAAAAACATAATGCCCCTCTACTATTGTAGGTGGGGTATAATAAAAGCAAGAAGCTTACAATAACCTAAATAGCTCACCTGGTAAAAAATAGGCCATTTTAAATATATTTTGTTTCCCTGAATTGGAATTAGTTACTTGTAGATATTATTTAGTGGCATTTTGTAAGTCTTGTATTGATGATCATTTTGACTGATTACAATTCCTATCACAAGTTTTTGAAAAATCAAAAACATCATTTAATGGCAACAAATTCTATAACTAGTGTGATAATTTGGCCATGTTGACTTATTTGTAGTTCTTATCTTACTGATGTTTTTACTTTTTGAAGTTTCTCTTTATCTCCTATAGTTTTCAAAAATGCAAAAAATGGATAAAATCATCATTCTGGGGAAATAACTTCTAAAAGGAGTTGGTTGACAATTTCAGCCATGAGGACTGATTTGTAGATCTTATTGTGCTTCACATCTTTTCTATTTACAATGTTTCTCTATCTATAATGGTTTCTGCAAAAAATGTGGATAATGTTTAATAAAATGCTCCGCTGGGCGCAGCTTGATACGACCGCAGAGGTCGAACCCTGAACAGTTGGGGCAAGTATGGACACAACATTCAAGCTTGATACAGCTCTGAATTTGGATTGTGATTAAATATTTGACACAGCATAGGTTTCTGACACAGAATGAATGTGGTCTAAGAACTTAAAATTTTTTAATTTACCTATTATGGTCCAATATCCAAAATCTAAATACATGGTTAGATTCAGCACATCAAAGAATCCAAAGAATTCAATTTTTGATGAAATCAAACACAATTTAATTTTGGACCCTTTTGACCTCAATGTGGACCAATTTGATAACGGGGCCCAAAAATCAAAATACATGGTTAGATTCAGCATATCAAAGAACCCCATATATTCAATTTTTGTTGAAATCAAACAAAGTTTAATTTTGGACCCCAACTTGGACCAACTTGAAAACTGGGCCAAAAATCAAAAATCTAAACACATGTTTAGATTCAGCATAGCAAAAAACCCCAAGAATTCAATTTTAGTTAAAATCAAATTAAGTTTAATTTTGGACCCTTTGGACCTTAATGTAGACCAATTTAAACAAGAGGCTCTCAAGAGCCTGAATTGCTCACCTGCATTTCAGAGGAGAAGATTTTTAAATGTTAGCAAACTTGATGAACAAATTGTGTAAAATTGTCTTTAAAGGGCAATAACTCCTTAAGGGGTCAAGTGACAATTATGGTCATATTAACTTTTTTGTAGATCTTACTTTGCTGAACATTATTGCTGCTTACAGTTTATATATATCTATAATAATATTCAAAATAATAACAAAAAACTGCAAAACTTTGTTAAAACTACCAATTCGGTGGCAGCAACCCAACAATGGGTTGTTCGATTCATCTGAAAATTTCAGAGCTGATAGATCTTGACCAACTGAACCATTTTACCCTATGTCAGATTTGCTCTAAAAGCTTTAGTTTTTGAGATATAAGCCAAAAACTGCATTTGACCCCTATGTTCTATTTTTAGCCATGGCGGCCATGTTTGTCGATGGATCAAAACTTCAGATACAATTTATAAACTAGATACCCTAAGGAACATTTAGTTAAAGTTTGAAGGTATTTTGCCCAGTAGTTTCAGAGGAGAAGATTTTTGAAATATTTTACGACGACAGACGACGACGACAGACGATGGACGACAACGGACGCCAAATGATGGCATAAGCTCACATAGGGCCTTTCGGGCCCAGGTGAGCTAAAAACGGGACCCAAAATTAAAAATCTAAATACACGGTTAGATTTGGCATATCAAAGAACCCCAATAATTCAATTTTTGATGAAATCAAACAAAGTTTAATTTTGGACCCTTTTGACTTCAATATGAACCAATTTGATAGCGGGGCCCACAAATAAAAAATCTAATTACACGGTTAGATTCAGCATATCAAAGAACCCCATATATTCAATTTTTGTTGAAATCAAACAAAAAAGTTTAATTTTGGACCCAAATTTGGACCAACTTGAAAACTGGGCCCAAAATAAAAAATCTACATACATGTTTAGATTCAGCATATCAAAGAACCCCATATATTCAATTTTTGTTAAAATCAAACTTAGTTTAATTTTGGACCCTTTGGACCTTAATGTAGACCAATTTGAAAACTGGACCCAAAATTAAAAATCTAAATACATGGTTAGATTCGGCATAACAAATCAATAAATGTGGTCAAAGATTTTACAAATCTAATGCGCCATACTGTGCAACTAAAGATTACTTCTTGAAATTTTTCAATATTTGAAATTTGAAAAAAAAAAAATATTTGAAGAATAATTCTTTTTAATTTCTGAAATCTGAAATGAGAAAAAATTGACCCCCCACAATTTCTTTTTACCCCCCCCCCCCCCCCCCCCCCCCCCCCCACCCACCCCCTTTTCCCTTACACTGCTTTAAATTATGTTTTGCACTAAAGTATTTGTCCAATAACCAGGACAACCTTGTTTTTCCCCTTTTTTTCCCCTAATTCCTAAAATTTTGAGGCAATTACCCCCAAAATAAATCCCAGCATTCCCTTTGTGATATGGAACCTTGTGGTACAATGTCAGAGAGATCCATACACTAACACACAAGTTATGTCTGGAAGTTACAAAAATGCTTATTTTTGGCCCCTAATTCCTTAACTGTTGGTACCATAACCCCCAAAATCAATCCCAGCCTTCCTTTTGTGGTATTGAACCTTATGGTAAAATTTCATAGAGATCCATTCACTTAAACTTAAGTTAGAATGCGAAAACCAATGTGTCTTTGGACAAAGACGACGACGACGCCATACCAATATACAACCCCAAAATTTGTTTGCGGTTGTATAAAAACTGTTTCAGGGCAATAACTTAATTATAAGCGGTCAATTGACGATTTCAGCAAAGTTGACTTACTGCGGATTCATTTATTTTCGTGGGTACCAATTTTCGTGGATTAAGGAAAACTTGCATGTTCGTAGATATTTAATTTCATGGTTTTGCCAAAGTCTGCGTACAAGCCTATATAAAATATGTCATTCGTTGAACATTTAATTTCGTGGTTCACTCGTAACCACGAAAATTGGTAACCAACAAATAATAATGAATCCACAGTATTAGTAAATCTTATTTTGATGAACACATTTGCTTTTTCGATGTCTCTGTATCCATTATAGTTTCTGCAAATAAACCAAAAAGGAGTAAAATTAGTCTTTCAAGGGCAACAACTCCTATAAGGGATAATTGATGATTCGTCCATGTTGAATTAATTGTAGATCATATTTTTATGAACATTTTTACTATTTTACTACCTAAAGGTTCCCTTTATCAACTTTTAGTTTCCTAAAAAAAAAAAGAAGATAAAAATCATCCATTAAAGGCATTAACTCCTATTAGGGTCATTTGACAATTTCTGCCAAGTTGAATTATTTGTAGATTTTATTGTTTTGTAAGTTTTCACAGTAAAAAGTTCTCTCTATCCGTTATAGTTTACAAGATAATAAACAAAACTGTAAAATAAGCGAAAAATTAAAGTTAACATTTTTCTGGAAATTCTACAAGCGATAAAACTGCTGATCAATTCTACCCAATGTAAGATTTGCTCTAACTGCTTTTTAGATATATATGTAGAGGATTATATAGTGTATAGGTACTGTTACCTCAAGGACATTTTCCACAGTGAGACTAGCACTGACTTTACAGGTTGCAAAAGTGTATCAAACGAAAAGTGCTAATATTATAGTTTATATTAATCATTTTTTTTAAATTATATCATATAAAATATACTATATTAATGATTATCACTATTTTGTGTATTTTTCCTGTGATCTTTTTTTGTGATAATTTTTCATATCATGCTTCTCGCTTGAGATAGAAAATTATCGTCCCAAACTTAGGGCGCACATGATGTTGTCAATGTAAACATCAATGACGTCATAGGCAAAATAGCGATAAACAGATTATCAATGGTCTTTCAAATTTAAGGATGTTTCTCAGCCACATCTCAAATTGCCCTTCAATGAGATTGTAGCTGAGAAGCACTCTCTCACTTGAAAAACCATCAATAATCTATAAACACTGAAGCCTTTTACTCACTTGTGAATATCATATCCTTGACATATTGACATTCCACAGATAAACTTGTGTTGATGACACTCATCCTCTCCTAGATATTTAGTTACTATATTACCACCCATACTGAACCCCACAGCCAACAACTGGCTATTGGGATAAAGTCTCTCTATGTCTTCAACTATTTTCTTTAACTCATCTGTATGCCCTGTAATAAAAAATAATTATCTTATGAACATTCTAGATGAGGCTAATTCTATACTGAAAACATACTGTAGATGAACATTCTAGATGATGTTAATTGTATACCGAGAACATACCGTAGGTGATCATTCTAGATGAGGTTTATTCTATACTGAGAACATACCGTAGGTGAACATTCTAGATGAGGTTAATTCTCAGGGGTTCAAATTAACATTTGGTACTGGAAGGTCCAGGACCTTTGACTCTCCAAACTGAAAGGTCCACAACCTAAATTCCAGGTCCTACTTTTACTTAAAATATTTCATAACTCATTTAGATACAAAATTAATGTGCTTTTGGTATGAGGTTAGCTTATTTCATTGTCAGTTTCACAATGTTCATGGTTTTTCACGATAAATGTAATTGTCTTGTATATAATTAATTCAAGTAGTCTTTTTTTTTTTTGTATTGGGGAGGATGTCACTGTGGATGGGTGTGTTGTCTCAATGATTGATATTAAATTGCTAATTATGCCATGATTATCTCAGGGCTCACACGTATTTCAGCTCGATTTTAAAAGTCCACTAGAGCTTATGCTGCTTTGCTTACATTCAGGTATCATATCTAGTTGTACTATTTGTGAAAATAAAGTAAGAAACTTCCAACTATTTTAACAGGCCCTTCAAAATTTAAATTGAGAAAAAATTACCCCTTGAAATTGCAGTAATATGTTTACACTTTAAAAACATCTACATGCATTATCAACATTTATCACTGATAAAGAAAATTTATACTGTCACATTGTATTGGATTTTGACATTAAAATTTGCCAAAAAGTAATTTTGAGTTTCTGTATAAATATTTTCTGCTTTTTCTTTTTTTTCCATATATTTTTTGGTTTTCAATTCTAGTGTTGATATTTCATTACCTTAGATGTATTTTGTCACCTGCCTGAAATTTTTTTTTATGTAGTCAGTTGATCGCCGAAACCCGGAATTACCATAATCCGCTTCCGGAATTGGACCCGATATTGTAATTGTCTTCATGGCATCCATTGTTTTTCAATATTGTTTTTGTCAAGTCAGATACGATTTTACTCGAATTTACACCTTACTTGAACTTACTTGTCGGCGATTTTCTGTATAAAGCTAGCGGTTGAACAAAATTAATATCGCTGTCATGAATAATAAAGATGAAAATAAGTTTTGAGATCGTTTATTTGGAGACTTTGGTAAAGAGGTTTTCAAAGTTATTTTTTTATTTTCTTTCAAGTCGAAGGTCCGTCGGCCGTAGCTAGTAACCAAGTCGAAAGTCTGATTGCAAAAGTGGAAGGTCACGGACCTCAGACCACCGCTAATTTGAACCCCTGATTCTATACTGAGAACATACCGTAGGTGAACATTCTAGATGAGGTTAATTCTATACTGAGAACATACCATAGGTGAACATTCTAGATGAGGTTAACTCTATACTGAGAACATACCGTAGGTGAACATTCTAGATGAGGTTAATTCTATACTGAGAACATACCATAGGTGAACATTCTAGATGAGGTTAACTCTATACTGAGAACATACCGTAGGTGAACATTCTAGATGAGGTTAATTCTATACTGAGAACATACTGCAGGTGAACATTCTAGATGATGTTAATTCTATACTGAGAACATACCGTAGGTGAACATTCTAGATGAGGTTAATTCTATACTGAGAACATACTGTAGGTGAACATTCTAGATGATGTTAATTCTATACTGAAAACATACCGTAGGTGAACATTCTAGATGATGTTAATTCTATACTGAGAACATACCGTAGGTGAACATTCTAGATGAGGTTAATTCTATACTGAGAACATACCGTAGGTGAACATTCTAGATGATGTTAATTCTATACTGAGAACATACCATAGGTGAACATTCTAGATGAGGTTAATTCTATACTGAGAACATACCGTAGGTGAACATTCTAGATGATGTTAATTCTATACAGAGAACTTACCGTAGGTGAACATTCTAGAAGGTGAGGTTGATTATATCCTGAGAACATACCGTAGGTGAACATTCTAGATGAGGTTAATTCTATACCGAGAACATACCGTAGGTGAACATTCTAGATGAGGTAAATTCTATACCGAGAACATATCGTAGGTGAACATTCTAGATGAGGTTAATTCTATACTGAGAACATACTGTAGGTGAACATTCTAGAAGATGAGGTTGATTCTATACTGAGAACATACCGTAGGTGAACATTCTAGATGAGGTTAATTCTATACTGAGAACATACTGTAGGTGAACATTCTAGATGATGTTAATTTTATACTGAGAACATACTGTAGGTGAACATTCTAGAAGATGAGGTTGATTCTATACTGAGAACATACCGTAGGTGAACATTCTAGATGAGGTTAATTCTATACTGAGAACATACCGTAGGTGAACATTCTAGATGAGGTTAATTCTATACTGAGAACATACTGTAGGTGAACATTCTAGAGGATGTTAATTCTCTACTGAAAACATACTGTAGGTGAACATGTAAGCGTACTTTCATTCCGCCGTGTATATATTCCGGGTAACTGTTTTTCACTAGAGAATATTGGATGTAAATAGTGTGAAAGCGTCGAACTTTATCGTTGTTTTGTTTATATTAGACCGGTTTATTGTTTACATAAATAAATGGGTTAAAATTAAAATGATTTTCAAAGAACCAGTTTAATTAATCTGATTCAATCTAGTAAATAATATTGATGATAATGAGGAGGATGTTTTTATAATTCAAAATACTTTATCAATGACCAGGACATTGAACTTGATACAAACCAAATTAAAGAGCAGATTTGTTCTTACATAAAGTTTCAATTATAGAGGCATCCTTTGAAATTGACAAAGAAGATATGATTTTATATCCAAGTCGACCGAAAAGCAAATACACAGAAAAACTTCGGCATTCCAATAAATATAAATATTACAATTAGTGACAATTTAAAAGCATATGATTTTATAGATTTGCATAGAAAAAATATTTAAATCTTATTCGTTAATAAGCATTATTGTGTTATCGTGTGTTCAAAATGAGTACTAATCACTTCATCAATGTATGGATCTAAAGCACTAGTGTAATTAATCCCGGGTATAAAATAACTAATGCATTAATCATTCCCGTACAAAATCACTAGTGTAATCATTCCTTGTTTAATAACACTAGTGTGAACATTTCTTGGATGAAAACTCTCCACTTTTTACATAAATCAACTATGCAAGTTTCAAATACACTAAAAACTATAAAGCCACATTTTATACATGTTTCCCCTTCAAAAAACCCTTTTTAGAACCTTATAATGACTGGTGGATGTTTTACACTGGACCCGGATAGAAAAACCTAGTGAATTTTTGTTGGTGGATAAAAATCACTAGGGATTTTCTTCCTCCAAATAAAGTACACTGGCGGAATCAAACCACTGTTACAAACATTCTAGAGGATGTTAATTCTCTACTGAAAACATACCATAGGTGAACATTCTAGATGAGGTTAATTCTATACTGAGAACATACCGTAGGTGAACATTCTAGATGAGGTTAATTCTATACTGAGAACATACCGTAGGTGAACATTCTAGATGAGGTTAATTCTATACTGAGAACTGCTCCTAAATGGTTTTGCACCACCACTCTGTATCCATTTTCTTGTGCATAATGCACAAATGTGCAGATATAGGCAGTCTCACTACTGTTAGCTATACCTGGGCTGATCACTATTGTATAATCTCCTAAAAAAGCAGAACAAAATGACCAGTTTATCAGTTTTTGTTAATGCTGTTAATTAGATATACCTGGGCTGATTGTAATGGGAAAATTGACCTACAACACGAATGTGAAAAGGAAAATTAGCAATAAACATGCCTTGCCAGTTATCTACACTGGTGGTAATATCTGGTAAACTAGAAAACAACATACTGTGATAGGTTCTGACCTTCCTTCTAGACCATGAAAAATTAAAATATTGCCACTCATCCTTTCAATGTGTTCCCATATACATAATTCATGTCTGATTTTTAAGTTATCTTTGCAATCCATTTGTTTTTATAAGTTTTTAAATTTTATAGGTCCACCAATATAAAAATAAGAAGATGTGGTATGATTGCCAATGAGACAACTATCCACCAAAGTTCAAATGAAGTGGATGTATAAAAATAAGAAGATGTGGTATGATTTCCAATGAGACAACTCTCCACAAGAGACCAAATGACATACAAATTAACAACTATAGGTCACCATACAGCATTCAACAATGAGTAAAACCCATACCGCATAGTCAGCTATAAAAGGCCATGAAATGACAAATGTAAAACAATTTAAACGAGAAAACTAACAGCCTGATTTATGTACGAAATAATTAAAGAAAAACAAATATGATAAACAGCAACAAACGACAACCACTGAATTACAGGCTCCTAAGCTATAGGTAACTGTATGGCCTTCAACAATGAGAAAAATTCATACCATATAGTCGGCTATAAAAGGCCCTGACATGAAAAAATATGAAACTATTCAATTGAGAAAACTAACAGCCTAATTTATAACAAAAAAACACCAACACACTTGAAATACATATAGGTGTTGTACGGGTATTGGCCTCAATTCATCTCATTAAAACAATATAACTGATAAGAAGTATCTCTGGTCATTTTTCAACCGGGGGGCATCACAGTTGTTCACAAAAGGCAATTTAAAACAATAATGTACTAATTAGAATACATTTTTTCTATCTTTTCTACAAAGCTTCCTGGTTTTTTAAAACAAAATGACTAATATACAAATAAAATTTAAAACAACGAATGAGTCACTCATAATTTTTTTCTATAGAATATATCTAAATCTTGATCATGTTGATGAATATTCAAATTTTTGAAAATGAAACAATATCATATTCTGAATTTTTTTTTAATAAATCAAACATATTAATGTATAAGTACTTCCTGCTTATATCAACAAAATCAATATTAATACAGTCAATTAAAACATGTCTTATGTTATATATACAGGTTACAATCAACCATTAATTATTATGGGCACAGCCATTTTGTGAAGAAATCATCGTATTAAGATTTAAGAGTATGACTAATTCTGATTGGTCAATGTGTGCAGCTGGTATTTTTTATTACTTGACACTTTGTGCATCAGCATTACAGTCTTCATGATAAACTTTTGAATCTGCAGGCCCGGAGCTCAATTTTAGGAAAATTTTAGTTAGATTCTGTTGGCCTGTATAGATCTGATTTTTACAGGCCCGATAGCAATTTTACATGCCTGGGCTGCTGGGGCTGTGGTTAAGCGTGAAGACTGGCATTATACCAAAGGCAAATAATATATTTACCTTACCCTAACAGAACTGAGAAGTCTTTTCTACGCTGTGATGAGACACATATTTTAAAGTGTAGAGTTGATAGGCAAGGGAGATAAGTACAAATTGTGATAAATAAAGCAACGAGAACATCTATTTTTTTCTAAAAAATACTCTTCTTATAATTTTTTTTTATAATTCTAGCAAGGTTTTGTACTATAAATCAACTTTCTAAAGTCTGGAACTTAAAACAAGAGGCTCTCAAGAGCCTGAATCGCTCACCTGTATTTCAGAAGAGAAGATTTTTAAATGTTAGCAAACTTGATGAACAAATTGTGTAAAATTGTCTTTAAAGGGCAATAACTCCTTAAGGGGTTAATTGACAATTTTGGTCAGATTAACAATTTTGTAGATCTTACTTTGCTGAACATTATTGCAGCTTACAGTTTATATCTATCTATAATAATATTCAAACAAAAAACTGCAAAATTTTGTTAAAACTACCAATTTGGTGACAGAAACCCAACAATGGATTGTTCAATTCGTCTGATAATTTCAGGGCCGATAGATCTTGACCAATTGAACAATTTTACCCCATGTCAGATTTGCTCTAAAAGCTTTAGTTTTTGAGATATAAGCCAAAAACTGCATTTGACCCTTATGTTCTATTTTTAGCCATGGTGGCCATGTTTGTCAATGGATCAAAACTTCAGATACATATTATAAACAAGATACCCTAAGGAACATTTAGTTAAAGTTTGAAGGTAATTGGCCCAGTAGTTTCAGAGGAGATTTTTAAATTTTAGCAAACTTGATGAACAAATTGTGTTAAATTGTCTTATATATATCTATCTATAATAATATTCAAGATAACAAAAAACTGCAAAATTTCCTTAAAACTACCAATTTAGTGGCAGCAACCCAACAATGGGTTGTTCGATTCGTCTGAAAATTTCAGGGCTGATAGATCTTGACCAATTGAACAATTTTACCCCCGTGTCAGATTTGATCTAAAAGCTTTAGTTTTTAAGATGTAAGCCAAAAACTGCATTTCACCCCTATGTTCTATTTTTAGCCATGGTGGCCATCTATGTCGATGGATCAAAACTTCGGATACAATTTATAAACTAGATACCCTAAGGAACATTTAGTTAAAGTTTGAAGGTATTTGGCCCAGAAGTTTCAGAGGAGAAGATTTTTGAAATAGTTTACGATGACAGACTACGACGACGGATGCCAAGTGATGGCATAAGCTCACATGGGGCTACCATTGAGAAGGGGAAATAAATTGTTTTTTGCAATCTATATACATTTAAAACGATGAAGTATACTATGTGGTTATTTCTTATTTTTCACATCTAGAAAAAAATACTACTAATCTTACCTGCATATTGAATTATTTCAAGTTTGAAATGAAATGTTTTAGTTGTTCTTCAAAATGAAGAATGTTTTAATCAATAATATGTCAAACAATTTGGTTATATTATAATCAAAACAATATTGTGTTGGTTGAACACATTTTAAATGAGATATTTACAGAGCAAATCAAAAACTACTTTTAGTAAAAATTGTCCCAGAGAATCCAGACTACAAGTATTTTCACAAAACAGTTGTTTTATTTGAGTTCCAATATTCCCAATTTGACTGGAATTTTTTCATTTCCAAATTCCTTATTGATCCTACTGCATAATGTTTTATAGATTGCCGCATTGTGGACAATATTCCAAAATATAAGGAACTGAAGTCATATAAAAATGAACATATCTTTTTTCATGTTATCAATTTATGAATGAAATACATGCAAAGTCTTCCATATACATCTCCTTATTTTCATATATAGTTGTTACTTTCTGTGTGTTTTGGTCTTACGATGTATGTGGAGAGAAGTCTCATTGGCAATCATACCACATCTTCTTATTTTTATATATATGTATACACAAACCTCTGGGGTGAGGAGATATAGGTTCAAATACATCATATGTCAACGTAGCTCCATCATCTAGGGTAATAAAATGTCTCTTTCCCTTGGGGAATGGAGATTTTATTCGGCCTAATTTGCCATACACGATGGTTTGCAGATGTCCACTTTTCCCCCACACTCTTGTAGGTATATAACTGAAATACATTAGATAAATGTGTAAGGCCATAAAATAATACATGTGTTTCCGTTAACCCTACCTGTCACGGAATAGAAGTTCCTTCATAATATAAGTTCCAAATGGAAACAATATTCTGGAATATTATTTCCACTGGAATAAATATTACAGTAAATGTTTCTAACGGAATAAATGGTATAGAATATTTGTTCCAACAGGAACAGATATAATGACATTGTTTATAACAAAGTTTCCAGTGGAACATCTGTTAGGCGGAACAAATATACGTTGACATATCCCCTAATTTTTAGTGCCTACCCCAACACTTTTTATGCCATTTTTGAACAAGCACTGTTAAAGTCAGACAGATTCCCTAGTAGTAACCAGCTAAAAAATGTTTGTAAAATAAAATGATATTGCCTACCTACCTACCCTATTTTTCCAGCACGTTAGCGGAAACACATGTATTATTTTTTTTTGCCTAATGAGCAACATATTGTTATTCAAGGTGTGAATACAGGCATTTGGAGTCTGTGAAAAGACCTTTTAATATGATGATGATGATGGTTGGCTGCTTAACGTCCAGCGGCAAATTAATAATCATATTCGGGACAAGAACATGTTTATGTAATAATGAATATTAACCCTGCTTTGTACTAGACCGACACGCTGAGCCGGATTTTTAACATGCTAGTTTGCAAGGTAACTGTCCGCAGGAAGACATGTCACCTTACCCGGACACAATATTTTGACTCCAAGCCAACGAGTCTTTGCTCTTACTCCTTAATCATAATGCTGCGTGCTTAGCGGAGAATCAGTATAAACCAATTTTAAAGTCTTTGGTTTGACCCAGCCGGGGTTCAAATCCTTGATCTCCCTCACTTAAGGCAAACAGGCTACCACAAGACCACCGAGGTGGTTCCTTTTAATATGACCTTGGAAATATAATGAAAGGTTTAGAAAGTTCAATTAATTACTCATATGAAACTAATGATGTCTAAATCCATGGGATGTTGGATGTGTACTTATCATGCTAATTGATATTTTAGTCTTTGATACAGATTTTTTTATAACTTTGAGTACTCTCAGATAGATCTATACTTTGTGTCTTTAGTGTTTTATTGTTTTTGCTTTGTATGGATCTGACGAGTTAAGCCATTTTCAACTGAATTTTTACAGTTTGTTCTTATGTTGTGCTTTTCCATCACTGTCCAAGGTTAAGGGGAGAGTTGGGCGCCCACAAACATGGTTAACTCAACCTCATTCAGTATGTGCCTGTCCCAAGTCAGGAGCATGTAATTCAGTGTAAGTCGTTTGTTGCTCTATATCATAATTGTTTGTTGTTTATTGTTTTGTACATAAATCAGGCTGTTCGTTTTCTAGTTTTCATTTGCATTTCAGGGCCTTTCATAGCTTGCTATGCAGCATGGGTTTTGCTCATTGTTTAAGGCCTTATGGTGACCTATATTTGCTAACTTCATAGTCATTTGGTCTCTGGTGGACAGTTGTCTTATTACATGTATTAGCAATCATACATGTCATACCACATCTTCATATTTTTATAATCTTATTTATAGCTTACTATGAATAAAAGGAGTAATGGGTTACGTTAATGAGACAGCAACCCAACAAAATAAGTAATTCAAATGACATTTTCATACTGTGTTCTAGATCTACAATAGACAGGTGTCTACATAATATTTCAAGCTCTTAATGGGCCCAGGTCTTATCATTGGACAAGCATTGTAGATTATCTATCTATATGAAAACCAAAGGAAGTTTCTCGGCTATAATCTCATCAAAGGGCAATAAACTTCCTAAAGTTGAAAGACCATCTATACATATATATAATCCATATGTCACTATTTCCCTAGGCACATCCATTTGGTACTGACACAAACTAATTTAAGGTAAGCCATTTTTACAGGCATACAACCCCTGAGATCTGTTTTAAGTCTTTAGTTTTCTGTTGTGTATTATCATGATTATAGACTGTTGTTTGTCTTTTGGTTGCTTTTCTTTTTTTGCCATGGTGCTGTCAGTTTGTCTTTGACTTACAAGTTTGGATATTTCCCTTTGGTACCTCCCACATTCTTTTTTTGAAAGATATCCCCTTTTGATGTTGTCTGCATGTTTAGATTCTGATATCACTATTCCAAATTTTTCTCTAAATTTGCCAAGTAGACCTTTTTTCGTGACCTTCCCATTTCTAACAGACATTTATAAGTCATGTTAGTCAGATTTGGGCAAACTGAAATATATTTAATGGTGGCATGAGGGGTACAATGCAGCTGCAAAATCTTGTTTAATGGACATTAGGAGTAAAATGGGGGGATTTAAATCAATTGCAAATGTATTTGCTCCTTTCCCATGTTTCCCCACAACAGGAAACATTGTTAATTGTGACACACATATTCTGAGCATACTGAGTTCACGGAAAAGACCCTGTTTAAAGTGAAGCATATAAGACTGAACATCCAGTGGCATAAATTTCTTGAATATTCATTCTACGAAAACGGTGATAAAAAAACTTGCAGTTATTTGGTTCATATATATTGAGGCTGTTCTTCAAAACTTTCAGATTTTTTTTAAAATCAAAAGTGTCTCCCATTCATTTTTTTTTTTAATTCATTTATAACTGGCTTCTTCAAAATAGGGAGGTTCTACAGTCAATGCAACACTCAGAGACACTAAAATTTAAGTGGTACAAGGATACCTTACAATCTGAATAACATATTGTTAGCATTAGGGAGGTTTCAAGCCACAATTAATTATGCAATTTTTACATAATGTTGAGTTAAATCAACACATTCTATTTTATCTATTAATAAATTGTTTTTAAAAATAATATATATGTTTTGGACTGGGTTTTGTACTAAAAAACAAAAAGGTTTTAAGTATAAAATACTGCCAGGGGCCCCCCCCCCCCACCTTCTTATGGAGCTACATATATGGTTAACGCACCGAATTTTTACATGTGACGTCCCACCTAATCCTTGATCCGCATATATATCTGTTTTAATTCCTGTTCCCATAACTATATTCATATTTATATTATTAGAGCTATTTTCCTAATGCTTGTAGTTTAAAGGTTTGGTTGGCTTGCTTACTTTGTTTGTATAAATGTTTGCAAAAGCATTGTAATTCAGATTGACATCTGTAATCAATAGATAGGCGGGGCTTCAGCTTGCATATATTATGCTTAAATGTTATTGGATGTTAAGTATAATGCAGAATATAATGTATACAAGCTGAAGCCCCGCCTATCTATTAATTGCAGATGTCAATCTTAATTACAATGCTTGAGCAAACATTTACACAACAAAGCAAGCAAGCCAAACAAACCTTTAAACTACAAGCATTAGGAAAATAGCTCTAAAGTGATTTGTATTGATTTATTAGTCCAAATAATTATGACCTCTTGAAAGGCTATTATATTTTATTGCTTTGATGCCTTATGACAAAGCAAAAAATATATACATGTAGTAGCCTTTCAAGACATCATAATTATTTGGACTATTGATTGATATGCTCAATAAATGCCAAAATGAGCCCTTTATTGGCTTTAACTAGGATAAGGAATACATTGGCTAGAGGTATAGGGGGAGGGTTGAGATCTCATAAACATGTTTAACCCCGCAGCATTTTTGCGCCTGTCCCAAGTCAGGAGCCTCTAGCCTTTGTTAGTCTTGTATTATTTTTAATTTTAGTTTCTTGTGTACAATTTGGAGTTTAGTATGGCGTTCATTATCACTGAACTAGTATATATATTTGTTTAGGGGCCAGCTGAAGGACTCCTCCGGGTGCGGGAATTTCTCGCTGCATTGAAGACCTGTTGGTTACCTTCTGCTGTTGTCTGTTCTATGGACGGGTTGTTGTCTCTTTGACACATTCCCCATTTCCATTCTCAATTTTATTAAATAATTTTATTTTTATATTTTGGAGACAATTTCATCAGAAAAATCATCAAACTTTTGGCATTCTTTCACAGGGGTCCCAACCTATATAGAGCTATAGATACTGTCCTTAACCTATCGCCAATGCATACCGAACCTGACGGTCCATGGCCATGGGTGTGGCGTTAGCCGTTAACTAGAGATATTTAGTTGCAAATAATTATTTGTGTAATATAAAGTTATCATACTTACGGGTTTGTTAGCACAGAACACATTTTAAGAATTTGGCTGGCAAAAAACGAGCCATCTTTGTATTTCAGATCAGGTGCAGATGACGAACTGGCTAAATGGAGCAGACGAATTGTGCCATAAATAATAACTCCCGCCACACACAAAATAAGAAAACTCATTCTGTTAATTAACGCGTTTCAATAATGTATAAGTTTTCTAACTAGAAAAAAAACTAACTGACCTAGTTTAAAATTTCTGCATCCTGAGAATAAATGTTTCTGAAACTGCGATCATGCGATCATACGATGTTAGATAGTAAAATCGGAGTGGCGTCCCTTGCGAAGTCGAAACGTATGGGGACAATGGACAAATTCCGGACTGTCATAAATTTCCTTGATCGATATATTTGTACATAACTAGCCGCCTATGATGATTGGGAAAATAAAAAATATTAGTATTTATACAGTGAGAGGTCAAAAGTGTTTCACCACTCATAAATTCCTCTATATCTATATAGGAATACATTTTATCTACTATGTCAAAAATTATTTCAAGTCCGATTTTGATGAAATTTTTACTGTTAAACTCATAAATATTTTGGTGACATTTCATTACTGAAAATAAATATTGAAATCAAGTTTTTCCCCCTACAATTAGCCATACATATTTTTTTCGTGCAGAAATTCATGCGTATCTTAATTTTATAGAATGAGTCAGTTCCTTTAAAACAAAAAATCGTACATTTATTTCATAATTATTGCAAGAAACTACAGACATTTCTGTATTAGATGGTAAACAATTAATTCAATTCGGACAAGTAATAACTTAAAGTAAGGATATACTTTTGTTTTATTAAAAGCGTGCTTTTTACATAAAATATATAGCAGAATTTTCAAATAGTGAAACACTTTTGACCTCTGACCGTATATTTTAATATTATCTTACAACAGAGACACAACTTGAGCATAATTGGTAGTTATCTTGTTATGATATGGCCCGAGAACACAGTTATTTCGTAGTGGATTTCTTTCAAGTTAGACAATAAATTCAAACTTTAAAAATCGTACATGATATCCTAAACAGATTTTTACACTGCACTGTTTACCAACTCTATCTCGAAATATAGCGGTTTTCAAGCGAAAAAAACTATAAACTTAAAGGTAAGATAAAGTATAATTTTTTTCCTTTTTTGAGAATCGATTATGCCGCCGGGAGTTAGCGATCCACTCCACCAGTCCCTATTGAATGTTGATTGGGAGGCATTGGTGACATATAGTTCCCATTTGAAACTCGATCTAGCTACGGGAAATTACAGTTTCATAATTTTGGTTGAGTGGAAAATATGATGGAATTGGTTACACATATTTACCATACAAGCTCCTTTGAAAGTTACATTTTCAGACATTTGGTATTTGGCACAACTTTTTGGAATTTTAGGTCCTCAATGCTCTTCAACTTTGTACTTGTTTGGCTTTATAACTATTTTGATCTGAGCGTCACTGATGAGTCTTATGTAGACGAAACGCGCGTCTGGCGTATTAAATTATAAGCCAGGTACCTTTGATAACTATTTACACCACTGGGTCGATGCCACTGCTGGTGGACGTTTCGTCCCCGAGGGTATCACCAGCCCAGTAGTCAGCACTTCGGTGTTGACATGAATATCAATTATATGGTCATTTTTATAAATTTCCTGTTTACATAAGTATGGATTTTTCGAAATACTAAGGATTTTCTTATCCCAGGCATAGATTACCTTAGCCGTATTTGGCACAACTTTTTGGAATTTTGGGTCCTCAATGCTCTTCAACTTTGTACTTGTTTGGCTTTATAACTATTTTGATCTGAGCGTCACTGATGAGTCTTATGTAGACAAAACGCGCGTCTGGCGTATTAAATTATAAGCCTGGTACCTTTGAGAACTAATTTCAACTTCTTGTTTGAAAGCACTAGGTCAAATTTGACCACATCTATCGGGAAGGATTCTACAAGGAACCTCATTTGGTTCAGATTAGGAAAAAATATGACCGCCAAGTAAATATCCCATTAATAAAATTGAGAATGGAAATGGGAAATATGTTAAAGAGACAACAACCCGACCAAAGAGCAGACAACAGCCGAAGGCCACCAATGGGTCTTCAATGCAGCGAGAAAATCCCGCACCCGGAGGTGGTCCTCAGCTGGCCCCTAAATAAAATTGTGTGCTAGTTCAGTGAAAATGGACGTCACACTAAACTCCAAAATATATAAATGAACTAAAATTAAAAAACATACAAGACTAACCGACAAAGGCCAGAGGCTCCTGACTTGGGACAGGCGCAAAAATGCGGCGGGGTTAAACATGTTTTGTGAGATCTCAACCCTCCCCCTATACCTCTAGTCGATGTAGACAAAAGAAACACATAGCAATACGCACAGTAAAACTCAGTTTAAAAGAAGTCCAAGTCCGATGTCAGAATAGGTAACAAAAGAAACTAAGCAAAATGACAATGATACATAAATGAACAAAGGACTACTAGCAGTTACTGACATGCCAGCTCCAAACCTCAATTAAACTGATTGAGAGATTATGTCTTCATCATATGAATGCCTTTTTTTTAACATCACATTTACAAAATAAGCCACATGCAGCAAAAGTAATGCAGTTGAGAGCTCATTTTTGATTGCGTAACTTTTCAGATATATACATGCAAGCATGTAGCATTCAGGTGTGATTTACGTGTTGTTTTGCTTTTATCCATACATGCAATTTTTATACGACCGCAAAATATTTTGCGGTCTTATATTGGTATCACGTCGTCGTTGTCGTCGTCGTTGTCGTCGTCTGAAGCCATTTGGTTTCCGGACAATAACTTTAGTAATTGTAAATAGAAATTTATGAAATTTAAACACAAGGTTTATATCCACAAACGGAAAGTAAGGATTGATTTTGGGGGTTATAGTCCTAACAGTTATTAGGAATTAGGGGCCAAAAGGGGGCCCAAATAAGCATTGTTCTAGTTTCCAGACAATAACTTGTGGAACGGTGTATGGATCTCTCTGAAATTATACCACAAGTTTCCATACCACAAAGGGATGATTAGGATTGGCTTTGGGGGGTTATGGCTCAAACCGTCTAGGAATTAGGGGCAAAAAAGGGGAAAACAAGGGTTTCCTGGTTAATGGACAATTAAAAAAAGTACAATGTTATGTTTGGATTACCTCCCTTACACTGCTTTTAAATTATATATAAAGAAATGTTCACGGAATTGTCTTGCGGTGATTAGCTGTCAATTTATTTTTAGAAGTTACCACTTAAAAATGCTGATAAAGGAATATTAATTTTAGCCATGATTATGTATGTCATTTTCTATTTCAAGACTTGTATGATGTATTTAAATGGGTAATTATGGTTGCCAACTCCAGTGGAAATTTGAATTGAGATTATGACCATATCTTGAGGGAAAGAATTTTTTCGGGGGAAAGGGGGGGGGGGGGGTTAAAAAAAATGGGGGTGGGGGGGGGGGGGGGGGGTGGTGTTAAAAGGAAATTGTGAGGGGGGACAATTTTTTCTCATTTCAGATTTCAAAAAAGGTGGTATTTTTTTTTGGGGGGGGGGGGGGGGGGAGGTCAATTCGCAACAGCATAATGTATTGCACAAAAGCCAAAAATTGAATATAAATTCAACTCATATAACCAATTCTAAGTTCTTTGACTACAATTATTCTGTGTCAGAGACCTATTATGTGTCAAATATTTAATTACAATCCAAATTCAGACCTGTATCAAGCGCGAATATTGTGTCCATTTTGCCCCAACTGTTCAGGGTTGGACCTCTGCGGTCGTATCCAGCTGCGCTCGGCGAAGCAATTTATTTTATCAGTATTCGTGTGAAGAAAACGCATACAATGAATAACGGCCAGGATGAGTTGTTACAATTAAAAATTGTAAAACAATCATTTTATGTATTTTGTTGTACATGTCAGTCGGACAGGTTTCATCTGACCTTGACCTCATTCTCATGGTTCATTGATCAATGTTATGTTATCAAGGTTTTGTCCTTTTATCAGACACTACAAGCATTTGGTCAACTATATTTGGTGTATGGAATAACTTCTGTGGTAGGGTTGATCTGACCTTGGACTCATTTCAATGGTTCTATAGCCAATTTGAACTTTTCAAGGTTATTTCTTAGATAATATAAGCAATAGGTCAACTATATTTTGTGTATGGAATAACTGTAAGGTGTACATGTCTGTAGTAGGGTTGATCTGACCTAGGCCTCATGTCAATGGTTCCATAGTCAATTTGAACTTTTCAAAGTTATTTCTTAGATACTATAAGCAATAGGTCAACTATGTTTGGTGTATGGAATGATTGCATGGTGTACATGTTTTCTGGCAAGGTTCAACTGACCTTGACCTGATTCTTATGTTCCACTGATCAATGTTCAATTTTGGTAATTAGGTCGGTTTCTCATATACTATATATATGCAGTAGATCCAATAGGATAATTTTATTTGGTGTATGAAATTTAACGTTGATAAGTAAAGCAGGCGAGATATTTCAGTGTGTGCATTCTTTTTCTTTTTCTCGTTGTGTGTTTTTCATTTTTTTATTCTCAGTGTGTGTTTTTCATTTTTTTGAAATCTCAGTGTGTGTTTTTAAGTTTTTGATCTCAATGTGTCTATATCTCAGAGTGATTTTTTTTTTTTTTTTTTTTTCGAAAAATGGCTTAATTGACATATTTGTTTGTTTTTATAGTGATTTAGATTATAACACAATGTTGACTGCTGTACCCCTATTTTTAACATTTTTGCCTACATGTATTATGTCTGTTTGTTTCATTCACCGACCGTGCGAGAGCTGTATAGCCAGTCAAGGTCGTTAAAAACTCCCATAATCATCATTTTATTCACACAATGTTGTCAATATAATGGAATTTTATGCGACTGTCATACAAGTGAGAGGTTTGGCTAGCTATGAAACTAGGTTTAATTTACCATTTTCTACATACTGAAGGGAATGCCTGTACAAAGTTAGGAATATGACAGTTGTTTTCCATTCGTTTGATGTGTTTGAGCTTTTGGTATTGCCATTTGATAAGGGACTTTCCGATTTGAATTTTCCTTGGAGTTCGGTATTTTTGTTGTTTTACTTTTTAATAGAATTGAGAATGGAAACGGAGAATGTGTCAAAGAGACAACCCGACAAAAGAGAAGAAAACAGCCCAAGGGCACGAATGGGTCTTCAACGCGGCATGGTTTTAATTAGAACGGCTTGCCATAAAAATGCAATTCTGCTTTTATTACATGTTGCCGATTAAGGCAATTTGACACAAAATTGCAAATTGTACATGTTATAACAAGACGTCACTAACAAAAAAATATGTGTATTGCATATTTTAGCGGCGATCGATTTTCAAAATTACTGCACTTTTCTTGTATCTCTGGTGCTTTCGACTGGAGAACCGTCGTACACAAGCATCGCACAAGTTGGCACTCCGAGCTAGGCGAGTAGGGAGCAGGAAGGTGAACTGTGGTTTATTTTTATCAATAGTACCGCTTAAGTCGGCGCTAGGGGCCGTCTTGACCTTGTTGTAGGGTATGAATGATTCGTTCATTGTTGAAGACCCTACATCAACTGTCAAGATGAAGAACAGGAATAAAAGCTCTGTTCACTGGTAATTTTCTATGTTTTCTATGTATTGTGTGCAATTTTGTCCCATGTACATTTACTCCATATCCTTTTATTATCCATTAGAAATGCGTTCGGTTAATCATTTATAGTGGTTCGTCTAATCTGTTATTTGTATAATTGTATTATTTTGTTCATTTGTTCATCTATAATTTCATTTCATGTGTATGATATTATTCACGACGGAATTACAGAACTGGATCATGTCGAACATGGACCAAACCATGAAATTACTTAACCAAACGATGACACCGAATTTTCATTAACATTGAATTATTTGCAACTTTGGCGATTTTTTTCAGTATCATCAAAGCAGTTGTAAATCTTAACAAATAATGTGCTGTTATACAACGAGAAAAGGAACATTTTTTTATGTGTGAAATATAATAGCCCAACATTATGAGTTGTTGTACGCAAGTGTTATTTGTTTCATAGCATTACCTGTTTGATAAAAAGTTGCATTTAAAAACATAATAGTATAAACAAGTTACTTACAAGGCGAAATTTATCTTCATAACTTCTTTTAGGAAAATATTCAAAGTTTACTCTTTGCCAATGTTTGTCATTCAGAAACACTGAACCAAATCATGACCAACTGGACCAAATCATGACAAAAGCACTGTACTTAACACTCCTCGGTATGACGACTTCACTACCTGTGTATATAAAAGGAGCGTTAGGTGTTTTACAATAGCCCGTCTTTGTAGGGTGTACTTGAAGGCTTTGTCTGTTTTCTAATTCCCTTTGTTAATTCTTATAAATACCTGTCTGTCTGTTTCATCAACACAGTACGTTTTTTACTACACATGAACTTAGAGGGGGTGTAGGAGGGGTCCTGATCCCGAAATCCCGGACTTAAAAACATGAAATCCCGAGGTCGCGAATTTAAAGAAATTCAAATCCCGACATCCCAAAATTCGAAAAAAGGAATCCCGGATCCCGAAAGGATCAATCCCGAAATCCCGAGCTTGAAAACACCGGATCCCGAAGTTGCGATAAAGGTCCTCCCCCCCTCCCCCCTCAACTTATGTAGTCAAATAGACATTTTTGACTTTTGTATTATTTTTAATTTTAGTTTCTTGTGTACAATTTGGAGTTTAGTATGGCGTTCATTATCACTGAACTAGTATATATATTTGTTTAGGGGCCAGCTGAAGGACGCCTCCGGGTGCGGGAATTTCTCGCTGCATTGAAGACCTGTTGGTGACCTTCTGCTGTTGTCTGTTCTATGGTCGGGTTGTTGTCTCTTTGACACATTCCCCATTTCCATTTCCATTCTCAATTTTATTTGTAGTCTAGGCATTTATGCGTCTGTATCCACCTTTGCCCCACTGACAACATGTTTATGTGTCCTCACTTCTGATATCTAATCAGAGACCTATAATACATATATAGTATATATGTCTCTGATTTAATAAAAAAAAAAAAAAATTTAAAATGTAAAGAAATATTAGAGTTATCCCTCTTGGTATGTGGCGACAGTTGTGTGAATGGAGAAATGAAAGTAGTTATAGTGTATGTCTGTCTTTTTATGGTTTGTATGCCTGTTGAGGGCCCTGTTAGGGAGCTACCATTTGATTTTTATGGGGGGGGGGGGGGGGGGGGGGCTAGGACGAAAAATTTTGTCCTGCATTTTTTTAGTTGTTATCTCTGTCCTGCCTTTTTATTTTTCACTCTATTCGGTCCTGCCTTTTTTTATTAGTTTATCCTGACTTTTTTTTACATAAATTGTCGTCCTGCCTTTTTTTTTGCCAAGTTTCTCATCCTGCCTTTTTTTCACTAAAAACTCCTGTCCTGCCTTTTTTTCAAATTTCATCCTAGCTCCCTTATAAAAATCAAATGGTAGCTCCCTTATTCGGTTAATAAAATAATTTGAATTTAAATTACACTGTTTCAAGTCTTGTTCACACTGAGAACCTTCATTCTGTATACTATTCTTTCTAGAGTAAGTTCTCACAGAACATAATAAAACCGAGATCAATGAGTTATTAAGGGCAAGATTTTTTATTAGTCGTTATATTTGAACTATTTTTCAGTAACTGCAAGTACCCTCAGATCTGTACTTTGTGTCTTTTGTGTTTTTGTTAGTTTTTTTATGCTTTATATCTATCTGATGAGCTTAGTCCTTTTCAACTGATTTTTATAGTTTGTTACATCACTGTCCTAGGTTAGGGGAGGGTTTGGCGCAAGCAAACATGTTTAACCCAGCCACATTCTGTATGTGCTGTCCCAAGTTGTTATTCGTTATTTGTTTTGCCATAAATCAGGCTGTTGGTTTGAATTGTTCCAAATTTTGTCATGGCGGGTTCTTTTATAGCTGACTTAATGGTATGGGTTTTGCTCATTACTGAAGGCCTTACAGTGACTAATAGTTACTTATAATTACATCCAAGTCCTTTTGTCTCTGGTAAATAGACGGATGAAAAGACGGAAAATTAAGACTGAAAGATGGAAGGACAGTTGGTCAAGGGTAACACTTAATGCCCCTTCCTGAAACGTTGGGGGCATAAAAATTGCCAATACACTGAAGCATGATAGAAGAGGAATGAGATTTAATGTTCTCCCAGAATCTGGAGTATAATACTGATATATACCATATTTATGTTAATGTTATATGCAATTGTAAATGCAGCTTCATGCCAAACGTCAATGTCATCTTGAATGAAATATTTGCAACTGGACATTCTACAAACAACAATAAATTCATCCATGGTCAGGTGTTCATGGTTATTCATAGGTAAAGTTGATTATGCATGACGATGATATGTCAGAGACATTTCGGCCTATTTATTGTTTTTAAATGTAATGCCAAGTAAAAAACTAGAGGAACTGTGAGAATGAAAAGGATATCCCGCCACTTGCAATGTCAAATGTGTTATTTAAGTGCACAAGAACAATTTCAACAAATTGTATAAAAGGGTTCGAGGAGTTACAGATTTATATGAAGCTGACTTTATACAGGAGCTTCTTAGGAAGAAAGAAAAGAAGTTAGCATTATCCTTTAACTTCACGTTCTGCTATATAGATGATGTCTTCTCACTTAATAACTAAAAAATTTGGCTACTTTGTTGAAAGCATCTATCCCATCGAACTTGGTCTTTGTTTGCTGTCTGTCATATTTGTTTGTTTGCTGTCGGTCATATTTGTTTGTTTGCTGTCTGTCATATTTGTTTGTTTGCTGTCTGTCATATTTGTTTGTTTGCTGTCTTTCATATTTGTTTGTTTGCTGTCGGTCATATTTGTTTGTTTGCTGTCTGTCATATTTGTTTGTTTGCTGTCTTTCATATTTGTTTGTTTGCTGTCTGTCATATTTGTTTGTTTGCTGTCTGTCATATTTGTTTGTTTGCTGTATGTCATATTTGTTTGTTTGCTGTTTGTCATATTTGTTTGTTTGCTGTATGTCATATTTGTTTGTTTGCTGTATGTCATATTTGTTTGTTTGCTGTTTGTCATATTTGTTTGTTTGCTGTCTGTCATATTTGTTTGTTTGCTGTCGGTCATATTTGTTTGTTTGCTGTTTGTCATATTTGTTTGTTTGCTGTCTGTCATATTTGTTTGTTTGCTGTCTGTCATATTTGTTTGTTTGCTGTATGTCATATTTGTTTGTTTGCTGTCTGTCATATTTGTTTTTCTTTTATAGTTTTGTCATAAATCAGACAACTGGTTTCTCATTGTAATTGTTTCACATTTTGTTATGTCTGAGCCTTTTATATGTGCTTATACTGTATGGGTTGGGTCATTGTTGAAGGCTGTTGGTGACCTATAGTTACTTACATCCACCTCATTTGAACTTTGGTGGATAGTTGTCTCATTGGCAATCATACCATATATCTCAATATGTGAGAATTTTAAGCCCAATATATTTAATGATGAAGGATAAAAGAGAGGCGAAAAAATACTTAAGGGATATTCAAACTCACAGGTTGAAAACGAATTGACAAAAGACAAACAGTACACAAAACACAACAAAGAAAACTAAAGACTGAGCATCATAAATCAGGTGTTTGGTTTTATAGTTTGAGTTGTCATATTTTGTTATGTCTGGGCTTTTTATAGCTGCTACCGTATGGGTTTTGTTCATTGTTGGAGGCTTTTGGTGGCCTATAATTACTAACATCCACCTAATTTGGACTCTGGTGGATAATTAACTCAAATATCTGAGAATTCGAGCCCAATGATGAACAGGAGAATAGTATAACATAATATATCTATAAAAAAAATGAAGTCTATAAAATGATACTTTATTTTCATAAATTACTTAATTTTATATTATGACCATGTTATGTACAAAATTTAATGATTTAAAACCCCAAAATACACATATATTATGAAAAATGTGTAAAATTACATATAAAATTAAAGTTAAATATTTACAAAAATAAAGTTTGCATAAAATGAATGGACTGAAGATGCGAACAATAACTTCTATTGACAAAATAACTATTTTTTTTCAAGATAATCACTCCCCCCCCCCCCCTGAAATAATAATATAGACAGTATACCCCTCTCAAAATGATATCTTTTTAGCAGAGAAATCTGCTCTTTAAATCAGAGAGTTTACAAATGATGGAACACCAATGTTTACAACTTTGTAAAAGACTAAAAGGAAAACTAAAGGAATTCATCAATAATCGTATTCAGATCTGCATGAAACATCTAAGATTTAAGTTTCTTACTCTAGAAACATCAGGAAGATAGTAATTTTCTTTTGAGTTAATTTTAGTTCAGATGTGTTTTTTTTAACAACATTTTCCAAATACAAATATAAATGTTCTGCAAATATAATACCCTTAAAGTTTTAATTTTCTACAAATCTTTGAAATTATTAATTGATATTCATGAACTAAATCAGTCAATAATATATCAATAAATATTTTTCTCTTAATAAGGAGATATTTTCATTTAGCTAAGCAAGGAATTTTATAGTTAGGATCATTAAAAGAAAAATATGCAATAAAGAAACAATACTAATTTGTTGAAACCACATAATAAATTCTAAACCGGTTTGTTGAAACCACATAATAAATTCTAAACCGGTTTGTTGAAACCACATAATAAATTCTAAACCGGTTTGTTGAAACCACATAATAAATTTCTAAACAGATTTGTTGAAACCACATAATAAATTTCTAAACAGATTTGTTGAAACCACATAATAAATTCTAAACCGGTTTGTTGAAACCACATAATAAATTTCTAAACAGATTTGTTGAAACAACATAATAAATTTCTAAACAGATTTGTTGAAACCACATAATAAATTTCTAAACAGATTTGTTGAAACCACATTATAAATTTCTAAACAGATTTGTTGAAACCACATAATAAATTTCTAAACAGGTTTGTTGAAACCACATAATAAACATGAACATTCAAACATCTATAATCAAAACAATAAAATCTGAATATTATATGATAAAAAATGACTATTTCCTTTAAATATATCTGGGAGGGGAGGGGATTGTTTTTCTCATGCCCCCATTCAAAAGAAAAATAACCATATGCCTTCTATAAAAATGGTCCAGAAATCTCCCAAAAAAACTACAAAATATTTCCAAAATTTGAAGGTAAATGTGAATAGCCCTTACCTGAGGGGCCTGATGGGGGGGGGGGGGTCTCATCACGATTCACGAGTTGATTTTTTTGTCAATCATGATTCACACAAAATAAATTTCCATGATCACGGATCACGAAAATATAAAAAAAAAAATAAATCTGTAGAAAAACGGATCACGATAGCGAAAATGCGCCGATCACGAAGAACGAAAATAACCCATCAGGCCCCTCTTATCTCTGCTTTGTAAAATTCCCTATTATCTGTCAATAAACTAATCATAACATAAGATTTTCATCCAAACTAAAAATATTCTTGAACAAATCCTACATGCTTCTATGGCTTATCCCATTTGTTTAAATATAGCAAAGTCACTGTTTCGTAAAACTAAAAAAAATGTAACAGGGAATGCATAATGGCATTGTGAAAGAAAGTTTCTATCAATCAAGTATAAAGAAAGGAAAGATAAATGGACAAAAGTATATCTAAATGAACGACTATAATGACAAAGTATCAAAATATTCTTCTTATGGAAAAAAGTTCAGACACTGAATGGTCTTTATCATAAATTAAGTCATATATCATGTTTCTTTCAACCAAGATTTTGTTAGTAAATAAAAGATATGAATAGTGTACTCGAAAAACTAAGCTGATACAAACGTACTACTTTATCTTCCAATGAAATACTTTTAATAAAAAAATGTTTAATTGGTTTATTCAGGAATTTGTATAGTAAAATCTTTCTATGCTTATCTTAATTGGGTTATATAAAATTGATTGATTGTTGGTTGCTTAACGTCCAGTGGCAAATATTTCATGCATGTTCAGGACGAGAACAAATTAACAATAAATACAATAGGTAGGTTCAGTAATAGAGGCCGTCCAGGATGAAGGTCAGAGAAATTTAGACTGCCACAGGAAATGAGGGTATATTGGATAGGGACAGAAATTTAGCCTTGCAACAGGTCACCTACGGACCCGGGTTATATAAAATGTTAAGACAAAAGCTGTAAATGTTTGTTCATTGTAATGGAATAGACTCAATCTTTAATAGCTAATAAACATATATCTAATAAAAAGAGGGAAAAAGATAATTTACAAAATAATATATTGTTAAAAATGTCCATAAGAACCTGAAAGAATAAAGTATTTTTACAAAAATGTGTACTAACAATAAATCTGGAATCACATTGCACTTTTTAAGATGAAATTTCTAATGGATAAAGGATGTTCGCTACTCCTTTGTTTTTGTCAAATATTCAAAATCATCTAGTTTTATCCATGTAGTCCCAATAAAAATTTTGCCTGCTAAGCCCTACTCTTCTTTTCATAATTTTATTAAATATAGCCTTTTTAAAGCCATTTTTGAAAACCTTACAAAATCCTTGTTATTTTTCATAGTTTTTGAAAGAAAAAAGGTGCCAATGTTAAATTTATGAAAAATATAGAGAGAGTAATTTCCCGCCAAATTTTCTATTGATTTTATCTCAAAAACAAGGACACAAACCTTTCATTTTTTTCATTTTTTTTCAGTTCCTTTATTTATATACATGTGTACTATCAATTTATTACAGTCTTTTAAAAAGCTTGTTACATTGAAACAGACGAGCCAACATCCTTAAGATGAATTTGGTTTGACATTTCTGATACATTACAATACAATATAATCTCAAGATCAATCAATTCTCTAACCACACATAATCATCATCCAAAACATATTTCATAAAATAACAATAACCTCATTGATATTAATTATGCTCACATCTTAATATTTACGCTATATTTTCATTATATTCAAGGTGGGGGTTGCTTTAAACATGTCATTAAAGGTGGACCTGCCACACCCCCATCCTACACGTTACAAAAAAGAAATTGCAATACGATCAATCAGGGCACTAACCAGAAGTTCTTTTAATCTGTTTCCAATAGATAAACACACTTTAGGCTCTAAGAAAGATAAAATCAGGTAAATACTTTATACAATTTATAATAATAATTCATCATATTAGTTTATTCAAAGGCTAAAAGCACTTGTAAGCAGGCATCTTCTAAACAATGTAAATCTTTATATGGTCAAAAACACATTGCAAAATTAAGTCAATATTTCAAATATCAATGTTCTTTACATTTAAGTTTTAGAATACAGATGTAATTTATTGATATTGGAAACGATTTGTCTCCATGAATAAATAATTGTTTTAGCATGCTATGCCACAAACTTAAGAGGGTACCCAACATTTTCACTAAAATAGATTTTGCTCGTTTAATTTTTATAAAATTTTGAAAAAAATATTTACCTTGACCTGTTGACAAAAATATAAAAATGTCAAGAAATTTGAACCACACAATTTACAGGCATAATTTCATTGGATATATAGCAGTTGAAAAACACTAATTTTGATCATGGAGACGCTTGATTTCTCTTGATTAAACTGTTCAGCTCATTTATAAAGAGTTAACTCCCTTGGGTGTTCTGTACCCCTTAATTACATCATGATTTGTGCCCTTAGTGTCCTGATTTCCAGACAAGTGTAATTTATTGACTTTGTGATGAAGAACAGCAATAATAGCACTATTCCTTAGGGATGTTCGCTCCTCTTGTTTTAGAATTTTTGTCAGATATTCGGAATCCTCTGGTTTTATCCATGTAGTGTCATTAAAAAATTTTCCCCGCTAACCCCTACTTTTCTTTTTATAATTTTATTACTAATAGTTTAAAAAGCCATATTTGAAAATCCTATAAAATCCTTGTAATTTTTTCATAATTTTTGAAAGAAAAAGGGTGCCAATGTTAAAAGTAAGAAAAGTCTAGAGAGAATTATTTCCCGCCAAAATTTCAATGGCTTATATCTCTAAAATAAGCACACAGACCCTACATTTTTTTCTGCTTTTTCAGTTCCTTTATTTATATACTATCAATTTATAACAGTCTTTAAAAAAGCTTGTTATTTTGAAACAGAGTAGCGAACATCCTTAAAAGGTTTCTACTGATACTAAAGTGCAGTGTCTGAATTAAGCAATACTGATATTTATTGAAATGAGATGCATCAATTAGAAATCGACCTTTTACAAGTGCACAAATACACATACATGTATAAGACGTTGATTGATTTTGGAACATTCAAATACGAAATAAAAGATGAATTTTTCTGTTTTGTAGGGTTTTTATAACAACACAATTTTCAAACATTTACAGACTTTGCATAGAGATTTTTTCAAACCGAAATAGGTTAACAGATGTATTGGGATTCATTTGCATAAGGTCGATTTCTATCCGATGCAGTTCAAATTTAAAAGACAGAATAGAGAATTTAAAAAACCAGTTTGGAATTGTAGAATTCTTTTCTGTAAAACCTAAGTAAAAATTTTTCAAGATTTGGAATTCAATTATAATTATCAATGCTATACTGTAACAATAATAATAATATGAATATTCATAACCACATAACGCTATCACATGAATATTCATTACTATTAATATGAATGACAACGTTTTGTTACAAATGGCTAAAAGAAATATCATTTTGCTACGGCACTATACTCTTGCATCTTTTCCCTTTTTGCCTGGACTCTTGCCTGGACTTTTGCCCCTATGACCTTTGCCATGTTTAGGATGAGGCTTGCTAGATGAGGCTGATGATGAATATGGTGGAGGGGGTCCCATGGGAGACTGAAAAAGAAAACAAATATATACTTCACATTGATTTATATTCAATTTTCAAATTTCACTAACAATAACGATGGAATCTTTTGATCGTTTCTATGAGATGCTTAAAAGTCATGCAAAAAGTCATTATAAGTTTAGTTTTTCTGTTCAATTAATATATTTTCCAAGCCTTTATTCATAACTTCAACGTTCAGACAAGTTGTCACAACTCTATGCCACGACATAATTTCATTTGCTATTATTTGAAATTTACCTCTAATTGTATTGAAAGCATTTCCATAAAGAATATACAACCAACAAATAACCTGTCATTGCCAATATACAACTGACTTTAGCCAATATACAACTGACTTTAGCCAATATACAATTGACTTTAGCCAATATACAACTGACTTTAGCCAATATACAACTGACTTTAGCCAATATACAACTGACTTTAGCCAATATTCAACTGACTCTAGCCAATTGTTCAACTGACTCTAGCCAATATACAACTGACTTTAGCCAATATACAACTGACTTTAGCCAATATACAACTGACTCTAGCCAATATACAACTGACTTTAGCCAATATACAACTGACTTTAGCCAATATACAACTGACTCTAGCCAATTGTTCAACTGACTCTAGCCAATATACAACTGACTTTAGCCAATATACAACTGACTTTAGCCAATATACAACTGACTCTAGCCAATATACAACTGACTTTAGCCAATATACAATTGACTCTAGCCAATATACAACTGACTCTAGCCAATATACAACTGACTTTAGCCAATATACAACTGACTCTAGCCAATTGTTCAACTGACTCTAGCCAATATACAACTGACTCTAGCCAATATACAACTGACTCTAGCCAATATACAACTGACTCTAGCCAATTGTTCAACTGACTCTAGCCAATATACAACTGACTTTAGCCAATATACAACTGACTCTAGCCAATTGTTCAACTGACTCTAGCCAATATACAACTGACTTTAGCCAATATACAACTGACTTTAGCCAATATACAACTGACTTTAGCCAATATACAACTGACTTTAGCCAATATACAACTGACTCTAGCCAATATACAACTGACTCTAGCCAATTGTTCAACTGACTCTAGCCAATTGTTCAACTGACTCTAGCCAATATACAACTGACTCTAGCCAATTGTTCAACTGACTCTAGCCAATATACAACTGACTCTAGCCAATATACAACTGACTCTAGCCAATATACAACTGACTCTAGCCAATTGTTCAACTGACTCTAGCCAATATACAACTGACTTTAGCCAATATACAACTGACTCTAGCCAATTGTTCAACTGACTCTAGCCAATATACAACTGACTTTAGCCAATATACAACTGACTCTAGCCAATTGTTCAACTGACTCTAGCCAATATACAACTGACTTTAGCCAATATACAACTGACTTTAGCCAATATACAACTGACTTTAGACAATATACAATTGACTCTAGCCAATATACAACTGACTCTAGCCAATATACAACTGACTCTAGCTAGTCAATTTACAACTTACCTTAACCCCTTTACAAATTGACAAAGCATATTTATGACTGACGGCATCAACTAGATCTTCCTATAAATTTAAAGCTTGCATGTACATCTTTTCCCTTAATTTTCGCAATACTTATTTTCTTTAAACCAACAAATTTTTTCAAGCAATTTAATTTCGGGTTAAAAAAAAGTAAATTGTAAAATGTTGTGAATATTTCAAACTTTGATCTTCTTTGATGTTAATTTTAAAAAATTAAAAATAAATCAGTTGGAAAGAGATAATTTCAAAAATTCAATAAGAATCCCCAAAAATAAGATGGTTTACATAAATCTTTAATAATTATTTTAAAATGATTTTATTCCTTGCAACTTTTGTTTAAGCACTCTTCTTTCAACCACCAAAATATGGAGCAAAATGGTGAAATTCTTTATTACAAATGATTACTTTCCAGCAAAATTAAATTTGATTTACAATCTCACTAGCCTCTGATAAAGGCAGATACTGTAAATTCAGAAAGTTTTGCATGCATTTTTTTGATAAAACCTTTCGGAATTTCAAGTCCTCAATGCTCTTCAACTTCGTACTTTATTATTTGGCACTTTTTTATTTTTTTGATTTGAGCGTCACTGATGAGTCTTTTGTGGACGAAACGCACGTCTGGCGTACAAAATTTCAATCCTGGTATCTATGATGAGTTTATTTATCATTGAAATGGGAGATGAATTACAGCCATAAAATGTTGCTAACAAATAATGCTTTCAAAATTTGAGTTTTAAATTAAGCGAAACCTGCTCTTTTGCAATATTCACAACAATAAAAAAACATTGCAAAAATTTACATAATTATAGTAATTTCAAATAATCTACACTGACTCTGTAAATTATGAATACGAACATTTTCAACGGCCATCACCTATACATTGATATCCTCTAATAGACTTAACTAACTCATAAATGATGTCAGGCATGTATGTATATTATTATGTTTTTTCTGCTATCAGAATTTTTGTGACATCTCTGCCATATTTGAATGATGATTTTAGAATACACAAATTAATATAAAAACCAAATAATGAACTCCAAATTGAATAAGAGTCAGCTGAGAGAGTCACATGAACTCCCAATGGATCAAGAGTCAGCTGAGAGAGTCACATGAACTCCAAATGGAGTGAGAGTCAGCCAAGAGAGTCACATGAACTCCAAATGGAGCCCAAATGGAGTGAAAGTCAGTTGAGAGAGTCATGTGAACTCCAAATAGAGCGAGAGTCACATGTACTCCAAATGGAGCAAGAGTCAGCTGAGAGACCACGTCACTCAGTCAATATTTCATGATAAGGAATTGGACAAAATCAGCAAAATTACAAATCGGACAACAACTCTGATGTCTAAAGATGTGAAGCTGCAATTATATGTAGCTTGTGAGTTGAATTACACATATTTCAGTCACCAATTTGCGACAGTTTAAGTTACGGAGTGGTGATTTCAGTCATTCTTCCAGTTTTTGTGTCAGGAGCACTCACCTTTTAATGAAGATAGTATACTGTGAACATGTAACGTGGGACTGAGAGTTCTGCCATTCATTGCTCTATATTTCTCTCTAATTTTTTGTGTATTTAAAATTTGTTCAGACCAGTTGATAAATTTTTAAAACATTACATTTTAAATAAATTTTTATGCATATTTTATGCATATTTTCCATCCAATTTTTTTTGGAGTTTTTCATAAAATCACTGGAATAACAACCCAATCAATATTCATTTATCCACTCTCAATAATCAAATACTCAAATTTTAATTGAAGATAAATATTGATAAATTCATCAGCGCCATTCCCAGTTTTTATGTGAAGGATTATTGCTTCAGTTTTAGTATCTAATTTTTAGTGTTGTCTATCTTATGACTTCAGATGGTTCATGGTTTCTCCTGTCAGACAGACAATTCATGACAGCTAGAAAAAAATTGTCATGACAAAATGTGTTGATGTTTTTGAACCTGGTATGAATTTTTTTAATTTTCACATCACATGCAGAAACTAGAAGCATGCATAGTAAAAGTTTGGTAGACAGTTTACGCTACAGATTCATTATATTTCAGATTTTATTATAATAATATAGTATGAAGTGTAACTACATAGAAATTCTTATAATCTGTAACTTATTGTCAGGTGTAACTAAAGTCTTTATTGTCAGGTGTAACTAAAGTCTTTATTGTCAGGTGTTCTACAGGACAATAAGAATCATTGGTTTGTACCAACAAAGTCTGTATGTCAGGTGTTCTACAGGACAATAAGAATCATTGGTTTGGACCAACAAAGTCTGTATGTCAGGTGTTCTACAGGACAATAAGAATCATTGGTTTGTACTAACAAAGTCTGTATGTCAGGTGTTCTACAGGACAATAAGAATCATTGGTTTGTACCAACAAAGTCTGTATGTCAGGTGTTCTACAGGACAATAAGAATCATTGGTTTGTACCAACAAAGTCTGTATGTCAGGTGTTCTACAGGACAATAAGAATCATTGGTTTGTACCAACAAAGTCTGTATGTCAGGTGTTCTACAGGACAATAAGAATCATTGGTTTGTACCAACAAAGTCTGTATGTCAGGTGTTCTACAGGACAATGTGAATCATTGGTTTGTACCAACAAAGTCTGTATGTCAGGTGTTCTACAGGACAATAAGAATCATTGGTTTGTACCAACAAAGTCTGTATGTCAGGTGTTCTACAGGACAATAAGAATCATTGGTTTGGACCAACAAAGTCTGTATGTCAGGTTTGTATAGACCAATGTGAATCATTGGTTTGGACCAACAAAGTCTGTATGTCAGGTTTGTATAGACCAATGTGAATCTTTGGTTTGGACCAACAAAGTCTGTATGTCAGGTGTTCTACAGGACAATAAGAATCATTGGTTTGGACCAACAAAGTCTGTATGTCAGGTTTGTATAGACCAATGTGAATCATTGGTTTGGACCAACAAAGTCTGTATGTCAGGTTTGTATAGACCAATGTGAATCTTTGGTTTGGACCAACAAAGTCTGTATGTCAGGTTTGTATAGACCAATGTGAATCATTGGTTTGGACCAACAAAGTCTGTATGTCAGGTGTTCTACAGGACAATAAGAATCATTGGTTTGTACCAACAAAGTCTGTATGTCAGGTGTTCTACAGGACAATAAGAATCATTGGTTTGTACCAACAAAGTCTGTATGTCAGGTTTGTATAGACCAATGTGAATCATTGGTTTGTACCAACAAAGTCTGTATGTCAGGTGTTCTACAGGACAATAAGAATCATTGGTTTGTACCAACAAAGTCTGTATGTCAGGTGTTCTACAGGACAATAAGAATCATTGGTTTGTACCAACAAAGTCTGTATGTCAGGTGTTCTACAGGACAATAAGAATCATTGGTTTGTACCAACAAAGTCTGTATGTCAGGTGTTCTACAGGACAATAAGAATCATTGGTTTGTACCAACAAAGTCTGTATGTCAGGTGTTCTACAGGACAATAAGAATCATTGGTTTGTACCAACAAAGTCTGTATGTCAGGATTGTATAGACCAATGTGAATCATTGGTTTGTACCAACAAAGTCTGTATGTCAGGTGTTCTACAGGACAATAAGAATCATTGGTTTGTACCAACAAAGTCTGTATGTCAGGTGTTCTACAGGACAATGTGAATCATTGGTTTGTACCAACAAAGTCTGTATGTCAGGTGTTCTACAGGACAATAAGAATCATTGGTTTGGACCAACAAAGTCTGTATGTCAGGTTTGTATAGACCAATGTGAATCATTGGTTTGGACCAACAAAGTCTGTATGTCAGGTTTGTATAGACCAATGTGAATCTTTGGTTTGGACCAACAAAGTCTGTATGTCAGGTGTTCTACAGGACAATAAGAATCATTGGTTTGGACCAACAAAGTCTGTATGTCAGGTTTGTATAGACCAATGTGAATCATTGGTTTGGACCAACAAAGTCTGTATGTCAGGTTTGTATAGACAAATGTGAATCTTTGGTTTGGACCAACAAAGTCTGTATGTCAGGTTTGTATAGACCAATGTGAATCATTGGTTTGTACCAACAAAGTCTGTATGTCAGGTGTTCTACAGGACAATAAGAATCATTGGTTTGTACCAACAAAGTCTGTATGTCAGGTGTTCTACAGGACAATAAGAATCATTGGTTTGTACCAACAAAGTCTGTATGTCAGGTGTTCTACAGGACAATAAGAATCATTGGTTTGTACCAACAAAGTCTGTATGTCAGGTTTGTATAGACCAATGTGAGTCATTGGTTTGTACCAACAAAGTCTGTATGTCAGGTGTTCTACCGGACAATAAGAATCATTGGTTTGTACCAACAAAGTCTGTATGTCAGGTGTTCTACAGGACAATGTGAATCATTGGTTTGTACCAACAAAGTCTGTATGTCAGGTGTTCTACAGGACAATAAGAATCATTGGTTTGGACCAACAAAGTCTGTATGTCAGGTTTGTATAGACCAATGTGAAGCATTGGTTTGGACCAACAAAGTCTGTATGTCAGGTTTGTATAGACCAATGTGAATCTTTGGTTTGGACCAACAAAGTCTGTATGTCAGGTGTTCTACAGGACAATAAGAATCATTGGTTTGGACCAACAAAGTCTGTATGTCAGGTTTGTATAGACCAATGTGAATCATTGGTTTGGACCAACAAAGTCTGTATGTCAGGTTTGTATAGACCAATGTGAATCTTTGGTTTGGACCAACAAAGTCTGTATGTCAGGTTTGTATAGACCAATGTGAATCATTGGTTTGTACCAACAAAGTCTGTATGTCAGGTGTTCTACAGGACAATAAGAATCATTGGTTTGTACCAACAAAGTCTGTATGTCAGGTGTTCTACAGGACAATAAAAATCATTGGTTTGGACCAACAAAGTCTGTATGTCAGGTTTTTTATAGACCAATGTGAATCATTGGTTTGGACCAACAAAGTCTGTATGTCAGGTGTTCTACAGGACAATAAGAATCTTTGGTTTGTACCAACAAAGTCTGTATGTCAGGTTTTGTATAGACCAATGTGAATCATTGGTTTGGACCAACAAAGTCTGTATGTCAGGTTTTGTATAGACCAATGTGAATCATTGGTTTGGACCAACAAAGTCTGTATGTCAGGTTTGTATAGACCAATGTGAATCATTGGTTTGTACCAACAAAGTCTGTATGTCAGGTTTTGTATAGACCAATGTGAATCATTGGTTTGGACCAACAAAGTCTGTATGTCAGGTTTGTATAGACCAATGTGAATCTTTGGTTTGGACCAACAAAGTCTGTATGTCAGGTTTGTATAGACCAATGTGAATCATTGGTTTGTACCAACAAAGTCTGTATGTCAGGTGTTCTACAGGACAATAAGAATCATTGGTTTGTACCAACAAAGTCTGTATGTCAGGTGTTCTACAGGACAATAAGAATCATTGGTTTGGACCAACAAAGTCTGTATGTCAGGTTTTGTATAGACCAATGTGAATCATTGGTTTGGACCAACAAAGTCTGTATGTCAGGTGTTCTACAGGACAATAAGAATCTTTGGTTTGTACCAACAAAGTCTGTATGTCAGGTTTTGTATAGACCAATGTGAATCATTGGTTTGTACCAACAAAGTCTGTATGTCAGGTTTTGTATAGACCAATGTGAATCATTGGTTTGGACCAACAAAGTCTGTATGTCAGGTGTTCTACAGGACAATAAGAATCTTTGGTTTGTACCAACAAAGTCTGTATGTCAGGTTTTGTATAGACCAATGTGAATCATTGGTTTGTACCAACAAAGTCTGTATGTCAGGTTTTGTATAGACCAATGTGAATCATTGGTTTGGACCAACAAAGTCTGTATGTCAGGTTTGTATAGACCAATGTGAATCATTGGTTTGGACCAACAAAGTCTGTATGTCAGGTTTGTATAGACCAATGTGAATCATTGGTTTGGACCAACAAAGTCTGTATGTCAGGTTTGTATAGACCAATGTGAATCATTGGTTTGTACCAACAAAGTCTGTATGTCAGGTTTTGTATAGACCAATGTGAATCATTGGTTTGGACCAACAAAGTCTGTATGTCAGGTTTTGTATAGACCAATGTGAATCATTGGTTTGGACCAACAAAGTCTGTATGTCAGGTTTTGTATAGACCAATGTGAATCATTGGTTTGGACCAACAAAGTCTGTATGTCAGGTTTTGTATAGACCAATGTGAATCATTGGTTTGGACCAACAAAGTCTGTATGTCAGGTTTGTATAGACCAATGTGAATCATTGGTTTGTACCAACAAAGTCTGTATGTCAGGTTTTGTATAGACCAATGTGAATCATTGGTTTGGACCAACAAAGTCTGTATGTCAGGTTTGTATAGACCAATGTGAATCATTGGTTTGTACCAACAAAAACTGTATGTCATGTTTTGTATAGACCAATGTGAATCATTGGTTTGTACCAACAAAGTCTGTATGTCAGGTTTTGTATAGACCAATGTGAATCATTGGTTTGGACCAACAAAGTCTGTATGTCAGGTTTGTATAGACCAATGTGAATCTTTGGTTTGTATCAACAAAGTCTGTATGTCAGGTTTTGTATAGACCAATGTGAATCATTGGTTTGTACCAACAAAGTCTGTATGTCAGGTTTTGTATAGACCAATGTGAATCATTGGTTTGGACCAACAAAGTCTGTATGTCAGGTTTTGTATAGACCAATGTGAATCTTTGGTTTGTATCAACAAAGTCTGTATGTCAGGTTTTGTATAGACCCATGTGAATCATTGGTTTGGACCAACAAAATTTGAAGCTAAAAAGTTGACCCTGTCCATTTTTCTCTTACTGTTTATAGTTTAAGAGATATGAGCCAAAACTGTAGTTTGACCCCATGTTCTATTTTTAGACGCAGTGGTCATGTTGGCTGATCAAGCTGGACTAAAAATCACAAAATCATATTTGACAGCTTATAGATGTAGCAGACATACTTTGGTTTCAATTTATTGAGCAGTTTCAGAGAAGAATTTTTAAAGAAAAATTTATAGACGACAGACACAAAGTGATGGCAAAGGATCATAATGCCCTTCAAGCCAGGTGAGCTAAAAATGAAGAGGTATAAGCTGACAAAAAAAACCTGTCCAAATAAACAAGGTGGGTTGAAATCAGAACTAAGCAAAATATACCATGATAAAAATAGAATATCTATAAATAGATCAGGATATACCATGATATTGATAAAAATAGAATATCTATAAATAGAATATTACAAATGTATATTGTTGACTTACCACATTACATGTGAGACACATGCATGTTTTTCTATAAATATAATTATAATTTCATCTTTAAGCCAAATTGCTTTATAGGATAAATAACATTTAAAAGCTGCTTTATAACAATTATAACAATATTTATAAACAAAGCAACTAAACACAGACGATTAATATAAATAACATAAGTCTTACCAGCTTGAAGTTAAAACATTTATAAACAAAGCAAGTAAATACTGACGATGAAATGTAACAAACACAAGTCTTGCCCACCTGAAGTCAAAAGAGTGTTTTTATTCTGTCCACAAGGTCTATTTATCTTTAATTGGATTATTACATATAAGAATTTAAACTTTACTTTCACTTTGTTCATTTTATTCATAGTTTGTTAAAAGTGCTTAAAAAAATAAATAAATGAAAAACCGTCTACAGTTGTGTATAATACGCATCCCATCTACAAAGTATATGTCTTAGGTAAAAAAGTGTGTACACTACCAATACGGTAATTGGAACAACAGGTTTAGAATCCTGGTTCCAATCAACTCATGTCTGACTAAGTCAACTTTGGATGTTTTCCTTAACTCATATGATTTGCAAACAATTTATATATCTAAGCCATAAATACAGATAGCAAACACAGACATGACTTAGACCTACCACCACCAAACAGAAATCTAAGTAGCTTTGCTTCAGGGCTATTACAGTCTGCACCAAAATCTTTTCCAACTACTATTCCGAAGACCAATATTAATATTCCAACATTTTTCTAATGTGTCCAAATAAAGTTTTGCAAATACTTACTAGTCCTAACAAAATTTTACATGTCTGGGACATCAGACTAGTGGATAATGGTGCAGACTGATATTATTTTATTTCTCTTCAACAAAATGTTCAATACTAATCGCTAATTATCATTTAAATCTTTTTTCAAATAAAAAAAAATAAATATATACAACAGATTATCATGTGTGTGATTAATGAATAATACCAGACTTTGTTATGTGCAGTTCACCCTACAGACCCTCAGTGCATGCTGTATATTGTGCTATGTCTGTTTATAAGTTTCTAGCTCTATAAAATTGGTAAGGGTTCCACGGAACCCAGTGTCTCGCCTACTTTTGCTGTTAATCGCAGGCTCAACAAAAATGAGGAAAAAATTAATAAAAATATTCCTCTCTATACTATCTTTTGATTGTAAGTAGCTTCTGTCCAAGTTTGGTAAAAATCCAGGATAGTTTATGAATCTAATAAGTGTTTTAAAAACTTAAACTGCAGACTGTATGTAATGTTAACTGGAAGAAAAACTAAGTCCATTTATAAGTAAAATACGGAAAAAATGGAACAAAATTTTAACAAAATTTCCTTCTAGATACTAGCTTTATATCATAAACAAGCTTCTGTCCGAGTTTGGTACAAATCCAGGAAAGTTTAAGAAAGTTGTTAAAATTTTAAAAACTTTAACCACAGAGAGAATGTAATGTTAACTGGCAGAAAAACTAAGTCCATTTATAAGTAAAATATGCAAAAAATGGATTTTTTTTTTACAAAATTTACTTCTGGATACTATCTTATGATCATAAACAAGCTAAGCTTCTTTCCAAGTTTGGTAGAAATCCAGGATAGTTTAAGAAAGTTATTAAAATTTCAAAAACTTTAACCACAGAGTGAACATGGTGAATGTAATGTTTCTCGGCAGAAAAACTAAGTCCATTTATAAGTAAAATACGGAAAAAAAGGAATTTTTTTTTTACAAAATTTACTTTTGAATATTATCTTATGATCATAAACAAGCTTCTGTCAAAGTTTGGTAGAAATCCAGGATAGTTTAAGAAAATTATTAAAATTTCAAAAACTTTAACCACAGAGTGAATGTAATGTTTCTCGGCAGAAAAACTAAGTCCATTTATAAGTAAAATACGGAAAAAATGGAATTTTTTTTTTACAAAATTTACTTTTGAATATTATCTTATGATCATAAACAAGCTTCTGTCCAAGTTTGGTAGAAATCCAGGATAGTTTAAGAAAGTTGTTAAAATTTCAAAAACTTTAACCACAGAGTGAATATTTGTGGACGCAGCCGACGACGACGACGCCGACGGAATGTAGGATCGCTATGTCTCGCTTTTTCGACAAAAGTCGAAGGCTCGACAAAAAGGGAGATAACTTAATACCTTCATAGTTTTGAAAACCAATAGCATTAAAATTGTTTTGATTATTTGATCATTCAGATAATATTATAAAATTGATATCTTCATTATTCTGAAACCAATATTTTAAGAACTGTTTTGTTAAGTGTGAATTTGGAAAATTTTTTGTGAGGTCTAGTTTTTGCTAATTTAGCAAATAAAATCAAATCATCAAATTTGTTTAAAAATATTTTCTTTACGAGGTTCAAATGAAAATGCCAAATAAAACCATGCAAAAGTTTCACAGATATTGCACATTTTGTGCCTGTGCCAAGTCTGCCTAAATATCTTTCTGAACTATGTGTTGTTCTTTGGTTTTCATCAATGTTCGTACCTCTATTTGTTTCGGGGAGTCAGGTGCTGGTGGACGGATCGGTTTGTTGGTACAATAATATAATTAATTCCTATTCTCCTCTGTAAGTGCCAATCTGTCTAAGAATCAGGCAGTCGTGAAAACATGACAAAAAAAAACGTCTTAAGTTTACATTAATTTAAGTTTAAAAAGTATAATGGTTTCTTTTCCTGTTCTTGCATTCTGTTGAATTACGACATGCAGAAACCAAAGACCTACCATATCTAAATCAGGATTAGGGTTACTTCAAAATAGTATGGTTAGGTAGGCAGGTTTTTTCGGCCATGTTTTAGAAATTCTTCTATATTGCCAGATTCTTACAAAGACTGGCACTTAAGTATGATTAACTTAGTAACATACCATGTAATATTAAAACTTTGTGAATTATTCTGCTCATTCAAGAGACTCAACAGTGAATTTACACAGTACAGAGACTGATATACCCTGTGCATAACAAAATTTCAGCTACATATATATGCAGTCAGGGAATGAAGTTAAAATTTTGGCATGGTAGCCCACAGCTTTGATTTTGTAGCCCACATATATAGTCCTATACAAGAAAAGCAGAAATTTAAGTAGCCCACACCAAATTTTAGGGGCCATTGCCGAGCGGGCCCCTGCTAATTTCAAACCCTGGCAGTTAACAACAAATGTATTTATGTATTTGAATATAATGGTCTATTTAAGTTATCGTTTTTAGACTTAAATTTTATAGAATAAGCTAATAAATGTGTTTATTTAAATTATTGGTCCTCTAAAACAACTATAACCACTTCAGTCAGCAATTTGTTTGGAAGTCAGTTCATTCTACTTTTAAAAATATCACAACAATTTTAAACTAATTAACTAAAGCAATATAAGTCAAAGGAGATGATGTGCACAACAATTTGTATAATTCCACAAATAACAAGGAGGAATTGAAAAGCACATGAAACAAAAAACAAAAAAATTGAACAAATAACAAATATATAAAATAAAAACTTTAGTAATGAAATAACAAATAAATAAATTCAAATTAGAGAACATTTTGAAGTTGAAAGATGAATTTCTGAATTCTTTAATATTAATAAAAAAATATATTTAAGGCCATCCTAAAAGAATTCTTTTATAGCATATCATGAATCGAAAGGGTGTAGCTTTTACTGATTGATGAAAGGAAAAGGGATGTAATAGCTACTATTTGGCCACTGAATTTTCAAAAGGAAAGCAAAATTCAAAAGAAAATTCAAAATTGAATCCATTTCATCGATAAATAAAAAGGTTGATATAATCTGGTTTACTTCAGTGCAAAAATGCCATTGGTAATATGAAATTCAAAATAAATCAAATTAATTTTAAATGGGGTGGTATAATTTAGTCACTTCAGTGCAGAAATGTCATTGGTAACCTAAATGTGAATCCATAAACATGAAAAATTGCCAATGTCCATTTCACCTACAGTTTTAGGTGAAACTAAAAATGAGTGAAAACCTTAACCAAAAAGAATATTTGCGTTTATATTGAGTTATTTATACTACAAAAAAGAACTTATGAATATAATAATTAGTCATTTCTAACAATCTCAACTATTTAAGCACACAGACAGTTAAGCTTTGGGTGGTTTTTAGATTGAAGGTTTTGCAAGGTTAGGGCAAAGTTAAACAAAGAATAGATTTAGGAAGGCTTAATTAATCTTCAAAACTATGAAGTTACCAAGTCAAGACTAACAACTAGAACACAGATTTACCTGTCCTATTCTTAATTCTAAATATAGAACTCTATTTATAGAATTCTATTTATAGTCCACCAATGGTACATGTGGAGAATGCTGAAAACGGGGAAATTTCTATTAGTTCCAAATTCTGCGTTACCATATTTATTAGAATTACTACAGAACAATTTTCTGTTTAATGAGAGAGAGAAAAACTAATAATTTATTGTACTAATTCATGATCTCTGGAACGCTCATAAAGAACTGGTAGATTCTAGGACAAATACAATCTAGAAATAATGGGAGCAAAGCTCACAAAATGATAATCACTGCCCAGACAAAAAGCATGGCAAAGTCTATAATCTGTTAAGAAGCTCCTAAAAATTTCAGTCATAAACAAAAGAGGATGTGAACAATGGCATTACTTTATTGAGTTTCAGAATATTTTTTTTTTTCTATTAAATTATGAATAGGGTTATAGAAACAAATAATAAAATGCTTCGCTGAGCGCAGCCTGATACCACCACAGAGGTCAATCCCTGAACAGTTGGGGCAAGTTTTGACACAATATTCAAGCTTGATACTGTCTGAATTTGGATTGTGATCAAATTTTTGACATAATATAGGTTTCTGACACAAAAAAAATGTGGTCAAAGTTCTTAAAAATCGATTGCGCAATACTGTGCTATTGCGCAATACTTTCAATTGAAGATTTCTTCTTGAAACTTTTTAAAACATTTGAAATTTCAAAAATTTTGAAGAAAAAAAATTTGGAAAAAAAATCCACCCCCTATCTTTTGGACCCCCCCTTTGAGTAATTACCCCCAAACTCAATCCCAGCCTTGCCTTTGAGGTATGGAACCTTGTAGTACAATTTTAGAGAGATTCATACATTAAACACAAGTTATTGTCCGGAAACTAGAAAAATGCTTGTTTTTGGCCCCTTTTTCACCCGTAATTCCTGCATGTTTGGGGCAATTAACCCCAAACTCAATCCCAGCCTTCCCTTTGTGATATGGAACCTTGTGGTACAATTTCAGTGAGATCCATACACTTACACACAAGTTATTGTCTGGAAACTACAAAAATGCTTGTTTTTGGTCCCTTTTTGGCCCCTAATTCCTAAAATGTTGGTACCATAACCCCCAAAATTAATCCCAACCTTCCTTTTGTGGTATTGAACCTTCTTGTACAATTTCATAGAGATCCATTCGCTAAAACTAAAGCTATTGTTCGGAAACCAAATGTGTCTTCGTACGACGACAACATCATAGCATTATACGAACCCAAAAAATTTGTTTGCGGTCGTATAAAAATGTGAACTGCAGTGTGCCTATGTAACAAAGTCCATGTCATGCCAAAGTGAACCCCAAAAATCATATGAATGAAAAAATTGAAAATAGGATGTGCAAAAAAATATCATTTGAGAAAAAATCTGTGAAAGTTTCCTTAAATACCATCAAGCAGTATAGGAGCAGCTTCAGATACAAAAGTTGGACGAAAGGATGAAAAAAGAAGCCACCCCAATCACTATATACCACCTGTTTCAGAAAGCAGGGGTACAAAAAGTTGATCTCTTGTTGTTTGGCAATTCTATATGTATTTTTCGAGGGGGGGTTTTCAGAAAAGAATGGTCAATGTATTAAATTCTATAAAGATCTACCAAATTATAAAAGGAAATACACAAAAATTTTGTCATTGTACCAAGGTTAGCTTCAATCCCTCTATTATAAATTTGTAAGGAAAATAGATTTTCATACGGACAAAAAGTAACAAAATGATGAAAAATAAAACTGCTTTATTCTGATTCCATGCAACTAAAATGACTAAGGAACAATGCATTTTTTCTAAGATAATCACACAACACAACTAGACATGCACTTTTGTTAAGTAGCCATCTGTATTTTCTAGGTGTATTTGTTTCTTATTTCTATTTTATTAAATGACAATACTAGAAAAGACAAAACATGGTCAAAACCAAGTTGTATTAAGTCAGACATTAAATAGCAAAATCTCTTTTTAACCCTTAGACTGCTGCATTCATTTCTATTGTACTTTTGTGTATTGCTGAATAAATTGTTTATCACCGATGAAATAAACATGTTTACTTATAATTGCTATATCTTTGTTAATATTCATTATTCATTGATAAAAGTTATATAAAAAAGTATTTTTGGATTCTGTATTTTTTATCTATTTTTATTTTTTGTTTGTACTTGGTCATTTTTTACCTGTACAGGTGCAAATAGAGATAAACAGAGGTAATTCAACAAAATCTCTTTTATGAACTAGTTCTATTGTGATTATCAAAAGAAAAAACTTTCATCTCAGACCAGCGGCCTTTTTTTTGCTACTATTTTCCTTCAGACTTTCACTGCACAGACGTTTACTTCCATGAACAAAAATATGTTTAACTAACAGATTCATTGATAAAGGTTTCGTCAATAAATAATCTAAAACAAAGAAAAACTTTGGAACTATCAATATCTGTTATCAATTTTGTTTCACAGTCTAATGGCGCAATGATATCATCACAATCCTGTCTTATGTCCATCTGTTTTGTACAACATCTGGGAAATCCCAGTGGTTCTCTCATTAAAAGTCTTCTGTTGCCAGATTTTCTAGGATGTTTCTATTTCCATCTATCATATCTTTCTGTTCTCATCCAAATCGGCCTCCGCTGTCACGTCATTATCATTGAAATAATTCTTAACTTGTTGGCCATCACTCCAAACAATATCCGCCATTTTGTTACCTTTTTTATGAAAATTTTTCACTTTTGGTTTTATTGACTATACCTGATTTAAAGTCAAGAGAAACTCGAAAACACACTGAATTTTAACCAATCAAAATTAATACAAGTCTAAAATGCTGCAATCTCATGAATATTGACTATGCCCATTCCATGGTAACCATGTAAACAAGTTGTAAAACGAGTTACGGAAACAACAATAGTCGTGTGTAGCAGTGGCGGACTGCGTTATCAGAACAACAATAGTCGCGTGTAGCAGTCTAAGGGTTAAAAATGGTTATGAAAAGTCTCAAAATTAGAAATACTGATATAAATTCTTACAGAGCACAGTTAACTTTATAATTTTTTCTTCTACAGGTTTCTTAATATGTCTGAAAATTAATGATCTGGTATGACAAAATCAAATGAATGCAAGTTTCATTTATAGAAACTGTGGTAACAGAAACTTAAACACTTAGGTCACTAACAATTTAGTTAAGATTACCATCTACATAAGTCTTTAAAATTTTTATGTTTAAAGATTTTTTTAAACTATACAGAAATTACGGCAGCTATTGCCGATATAGAATCAGAAAAAGATGGGACTTAAAATATCCTCCTTCTTAATGTTCCACAAAAAATGCTAAACTTCTGATAAACAAGATGGTTCCTAAATGACTATCTCAACCAATTATAATAATGTACCCAATGTAAATACCCATGTTACTTAGTGTTCATATCAGTATGCTATAAAATAGTGAAATTCATCCTACACATCCACATTATAATTAATGTGCACTACTTACTTGTTGTCGTAGAGGTTCCTGACTATAACCAGAATGTTGTTGTTGTTGTCTGCTACGTGGATGTGATCGTCTCCTCCGTAGTGTGTCACCCCAGTTCTGTGCTGGTGGCGCCTTTGGATTACTACTTGGTGTGTGTACTGCACAAACTTTTATAAAGAGTCCCATAAATAATATAAGTCCTATAGCAATAAGTATTACTGCCCACCAATATTCCTGAAAACATATTTAAAGCATTTATCAATTGTTATCTTTACTGAAAATCTGTCTGACTGATATTATAACAGTAAAACAATGTTAAGAAAAACAATTATGAAGAAAGAAAAATTCTTTTAAATCAAACTAGAAGTACTGCTAGGAAACATCAAGAAAAATGATAACCCTGTATTCATCTGAATATATATGTTAACATATTAAAGAAAACATATAGTCGATGAAGTTATGTGGTAGCCAAAATTATTCATCAGTCAAAAGATATACACCGATACAACTTTGAAAATTTGTAACCTTGTCCTATCAGACTAAATTTTGTTTGGGTTGGGAGAGTACAATAATGCATTGTTAGAAAAGGGAGTATGAGAATGGTTGTACACAATGTCCTTTAAGTGTTGCTGTTACCCCAGCCTGAAGAGTGTTTTTTTAAAACAATTATCTAAATGCAGAACATTATTACTTACAGTTATCCAATCTTTTATGTTTGTGAATGTTTCAGAACTAAATAATAGATTCTTTAATCTTGACAGTGGACCCTCTGCATCAACTCCTCTGCAACGTTTAAATACATCACAATATCCTTGGTATTTGTTACAAGGTGATCCTGAAAAAAGAAACAAAGTTATTTTCCTTCAGTTGATCTTTCCTCAATTTTTTTTTAATCAAAATCAACAAGTAGAGCTGTAAGCTTCTACTCACTAATGATACATCTGCTTTACGTATTTGTTAAACAGAAAGCTGAAGAAAAATCATTCTAAATACATATTACATGTTTAATCCTATTCAGATGAAGCCTAATAAAAAATTTCAGGAAGCTCTTATTCTATTCATATTTATTATATCTAGAATATATAAGTATTTGGTAAACAGGAAATTGATAAGCACATGAAGCCAAATAAAAAGTTTCAGAAAGTTCTGATTTGTAGTTCGTAAGAAACATCCGAATAGATTTCAAATGAATACACATGCTAAAATTGAAGTCTTAATCAGTTTTAAACATCTATCATGGACATTTATCCTCTTATCTTGGTAAACTGTAAATTGTAATGGTTAAATCATAATTGAATGAAATAAATGAGGAATGTGTCCATGGGACACAGATGATGCCCCTGCTTGCATATCATATAAAGTTATAAAGGGACATTACTGAAGAAATGTAGAAGTGACGCTACCCGAATTTGTACTTGATCTGAGTTTTGTGGTAATAAGTATTGTGTATAAGTTTCATAACATTTGGTTGAGGCAAACTAAAGTAAGAGAACAGAAACGAAACAATTCAGCAATTTTGCCATATGTAAAGGGCATAACTCTAGAACATTAAAAGTGACACCACCAAAATTCCAACTTGAACTGTATTTTGTGGTAATAAGCATTGTGAATAAGTTTCATAACATTTGGTTGAGGCTAACTTAAGTTAGATAAGAAACGAAAAATTCAGCAATTTTTCCATTCTTAAAGGGGCATAACTCTAGAAAAGTTAGAGAATGGAAACCAATTTCGGAACGTACAGACATACAGAGGTTCAAGGGTAAAACTTATTACCCCCCTCCGCTATGACAGGGGCATAATTAGTCACTTGGCCATGGATTACAACTAGAGGCTCTAAAGAGCCTGTGTCGCTCACCTTGGTCTATGTGCATATTAAACAAAGGACACAGATGGATTCATGACAAAATTGTGTTTTGGTGATGGTGATGTGTTTGTAGATCTTACTTTACTGAACATTCTTGCTGCTTACAATTATCTCTTTCTATAATGAACTTGGCCCAGTAGTTACAGTGGAAAATATTTTGTAAAAATTTACAAAAATTTACAAAATTTATGAAAATTCTAAAAAATTGACTATAAAGGGCAATAACTCCTTAAGGGGTCAATTGACAATTTTGGTCATGTTGACTTATTTGTAGATCTTACTTTGCTGTACATTATTGCTGTTTACAGTTTATCTCTATCTATAATAATATTCAAGATAATAACCCAAAGCTGCAAAATTTTCTTAAAATTACCAATTCAAGGCAACAACCCAACAACGTGTTGCAGGATTGGTTTGAAAATTTCAGGGCAGATAGATCTTGACCTTATGAACAATTTTATCCTGTCAGATTTGCTCCTGATGGTTTGGTTTCAGAGATATGAGCCAAAAACTGCATTTTACCCTATGTACTATTTTTTAGCCATGTCGGCCATCTTGGTTCGTGGGGGGGGAGGGGGGTCATCGGACACATTTTTTAAACAAGATACCCTAATGACGATTATGGACAAGTTTGGTTAAATTTGTCTTAGTAGTTTTAGAGGAGAAGATTTTTGTAAAAGATCACAAAAATTTACGAAAAATGGTTAAAAATTGACTATAAAGGGCAATAACTTCTTAAGGGGTCAATTGACAATTTTGATCAAGTTGACTTATTTGTAGATCTTACTTTGCTGAACATTATTGCTGTTGCAGTTTATCTCTATCTATAACAATATTCAAAATAATAACCAAAAACGGCAAAATTTCCTTAAAATTACCAATTCAGGGGCAGCAACCCAACAACGGGTTGTCCGATTCATCTGAAAATTTCAGGGCAGATAGATCTTTACCTGATAAACAATTTAACCCCCATGTCAGATTTGCTATGAATGCTTTGGTTTTAGAGATATAAGCCAAAATCTACATTTTACCCCTATGTTCTATTTTTAGCCATTGCGGCATCTTGGTTGGTTGGCCTGGTCACCGGACACATTTTTTTAAACTAGATACCCTAATAATGATTGTGGCCAAGTTTGGTCAAATTTGGCCTAGTAGTTTCAGAGGAGAAGATTTTTGTAAAAGTTTACGGACCACGGACGCAGGACACAGGACGCAGGACGACGGATGCCAAATGATGAGAAAAGCTCACTTGGCCCTTTGGGCCAGGTGAGCTAAAAAGGGAGATATGTCTTTCCAACCATATGTCCTCATTCAAAAGCCTTGATCTTCTAAACTAGAGGCTCTAAAGAGCCTGTGTCGCTCACCTTGGTCTATGTGCATATTAAACAAAGGACACAGATGGATTCATGACAAAATTGTGTTTTGGTGATGGTGATGTGTTTGTAGATCTTACTTTACTGAACATTCTTGCTGCTTACAATTATCTCTATCTATAATGAACTTGGCTCAGTAGTTCAGGTGGAAAATATTTTGTAAAAATTTACAAAATTTATGAAAATTGTAAAAAATTGACTATAAAGGGCAATAACTCCTTAAGGGGTCAATTGACAATTTTGGTCATGTTGACTTATTTGTAGATCTTACTTTGCTGTACATTATTGCTGTTTACAGTTTATCTCTATCTATAATAATATTCAAGATAATAACCAAAAGCTGCAAAATTTTCTTAAAATTACCAATTCAGGGGATGCAACCCAACAACGTGTTGCCAGCTGATTGGTCTGAAAATTTCAGGGCAGATAGATCTTGACCTAATGAACAATTTATTTCAATGTCAGATTTGCTTTAAATGCTTTGGTTTCAGAGATATGAGCCAAAAACTGCATTTTACCCTATGTACTATTTTTAGCCATGTCGGCCATCTAGGTTCGCAGGGGGGGGGGGGGGGGGGGGGGTGTGTCATCGGACACATTTTTTAAACTAGATACCCTAATGACGATTATGGACAAGTTTGGTTAAATTTGTCTTAGTAGTTTCAGAGGAGAAGATTTTTGTAAAAGATCACAAAAATTTACGAAAAATGGTTAAAAATTGACTATAAAGGGCAATAACTTCTTAAGGGGTCAATTGACAATTTTGGTCATGGCGACTTATTTGTAGATCTTACTTTGCTGAACATTATTGCTGTTACAGTTTATCTCTATCTATAATAATATTCAAGATAATAACCAAAAACGGCAAAATTTCCTTAAAATTACCAATTCAGGGGCAGCAACCCAACAACGGGTTGTCAGATTCATCTGAAAATTTCATGGCAGATAGATCTTGACCTGATAAACAATTTTACTCAAATGTCAGATTTGCTCTAAATGCTTTGGTTTCAGAGATATAAGCCAAAATCTACATTTTACCCCTATGTTCTATTTTTAGCCATGGCGGCCATCTTGGTTGGTTGGCCGGGTCACCGGACACATTTTTTAAACTAGATACCCAAATGATGATTGTGGCCAAGTTTGGTCAAATTTGGCCCAGTAGTTTCAGAGGAGAAGATTTTTGTAAAAGTTTACGGAGGACGGACGCCAAGTGATGAGAAAAGCTCACTTGGCCCTATGGGCCAGGTGAGCTAAAAATAGAAGCCATGTGATTAAGACACTATTTCTAGATAAATCAAACTATTTTAGTCTTTAGTATTGCATTGTTCATGTTGTTAGCATTTGAATTTCTGGCAATACAGTTGAACGGCAAATCCTGAATCTGACAGATAGAGTTTCAATTTGTTGACAAAAAAAGTACCCGTATGTAAAATGTTTACGCCCACAAACAACGCCACCTATAATTTTTTCTACGGCGTCTTTGAGAACGATGTTCCGTTCTGTAGTAAATTAAAACATTAAATTAACTAAAACATAGAAAAGTAAGTGTATAAAACTAATTAAAAGATATATTTGCACATGACTGGTTATGCATGATACGCTGGCAATGTGCGCAATGTCCTTTAATCCAAGATTCAAAATTAGTTTGTTTCCTATGTCAAAATGGCGGATTCCAATGTTTACATTTTTCCATCGATTTGAGAGCTGACCCAAATTTGTATCCAATCATTAATTTGCATATTATGTACTGTGTAGGGTAGCTTATCCAATGGGATTTACTGTTATAAAGTGGCTATACGTTACCATCCATCGTTACAAAAGTGCCATGTGTTTTGTGTGTATAGCTCAGGAATGATGTGTATTCAATATTTACGGTAAATAATCAATGTTATGTTCATTATATTTCCATGCATACACAAGTCATAACAGCAAATGCATTTTTTATAGAACTTATTAGGTAAACAGACATGTTTATAAACTGTTTGCTTTAGCAAAAATTCATGTAAATAAACCCAATGGGTCGTTTTGAATATTCAAGCACAGCAGACAAACACGTGGTAGATTATTGATGTTTGTTTACCTAAATTGCACGCTGTTGTTACTCAATACTTAGAAATAACCATTATCGTGTTATTATTGTTTAACAGCAGATAAAATTAATTTTACAATTGCATTTACTACTTTCAAGAGTTATATAATACACCTTGCCTAAGAAATATGTCTAGCTAGGTCCAGGGACCTCCTTTACTAGGTCCTTAAAAAAAGAGGCTGTAATAATGTACATGATGTAAATTACCATATTTGCATTCCAGCATTTTTTTGCATTTGATATATTTCATATACATGTACATGTATGTACATAGAGAACAATAGAGTAAATGAACATACATGGGTTTAATTCCCACCCTAGGTATTAATGTTAATACTCATTAGAGGTTGGAGCAAATAGGGCAGATTGCAATTGACCATAATGTAGTATCTAAAAATGCTGATTGATGTGGCCAAGTCCTCAACATCCTTTTTTCTAAGTATACAGCAGCTCCTTTAAGGATAGTAAGGGAACACTTTACATATAGTCCAGTGGCTAAGTCCTGTCTTTTTTGTCTCTATTGTTTCCTTATTTATATTATTATATTTCTTATATTCTCTTGTACATGTAGTAAGCTAAAAAGCTATCATTACTCTTTTTCCTCATCTGCCTGATAACAATGAAATGTATTCATTGTTGATGTCTGTAAAGTGACTTATAATTTAACTGCTAACAGACATTTGGACTCTGGTGGATAGTTTCTATACTGTTATCTCATTGGCAATCATACCACATCTCTTTATTTTAGTACAGGTTAAGTATTTAAAGTAAGTGACTAACAAACATTAAATCATTTGAAAGAAAAATTCTGCAATGATTTCAGTTTACAAATATCAACAATAAAATTTGGTTGTATAAATTGTGTCATTATGTTTATGATGACCACTGTAATTGTGAACTGCCATGACTGTCTTGTACAAAATATATTTGAATAGGTTCCCTAATGAATAGTATATAGATGTTTGAAAAAACAAATGTATGTACTAGTTCCAGATCTATCAATTCAAAAATAATTGATGTTTTTTTTAATTAATTGAATAATAACAACTTATTGCAATAATCATGATAATCATGATATTAAAATACAAACTAGCATTCTTATATGTGATACATATATAACTTAATGCAGCTTATTCTGAAATTGTAAGGTATGTCATAAAAAAGAGATTTTTTGTAAAAGTTACCAAAATTGTCTGTATTTCAACCACATTTAGGCCTAGGAACCTTAAATTTTTAAGTGTAGAGGTTGACAAGCTAAGTCATGACTGTAAATTCAGATATTATCATGAGGTTTTTATTAAAGTAAATAATGCGATTAAATTGATTATCTCAATAAAAAGAACTCTCATTCTGATTTGATACTATGAGATTTTTTCTGATATCAGAAAAATAAATATCTCATTGTTGTCCATTCTTCAAAAAATTTCTGAACATACTGTACATGTATTTAAGTCAGCTTTTTTTTTGTCTGAGACTACTATAACATAAGAAGTGACCAATCTCTATGTTAATTGTTATAGTAGTCTCAGGTTTTTGTTTTGTAGTTCAATTGACTATGCATTTTAGAGCAGTTAAATATGAATTTGGATTAAATTTGAAGTTGATTCTGTATATTTTATGACATAATAACACTCTTTTATTTAAACAAAGCATTTTCAGACTTTATTTACAGACCAGCTTAGCTAATCATTCATTATTCAATCAATAATTTAATTAAAGGACTCAACAGTTGTTTGTAGGACTTATGAATTCAAATATAAGGAAAAATAAAATGCTCCGCAGGGCGCAGCTTGATACGACCGCAGAGGTCGAACCCTGAACAGTTGGGGGAAGTATGGACACAACATTCAAGCTTGATACAGCTTTGGATTTGGATTGTGATTAAATATTTGACACAGCATAGGTTTCTAACACAGATTGAATGTGGTCTAAGAACTTAAAAATTTTAAATTGGACATTCACCTATTATGGTCCAATATCCAAAATCTAAATACATGGTTAGATTCAGCATATCAAAGAACCCCAAGAATTCAATTTTTGATGAAATCAAACAAAGTTTAATTTTGGACCCTTTTGACCTCAATGTGGACAAAGTTGATAACGGGGCCCAAAAATCAAAAATCTAAATACATGGATAGATTCAGTATATCAAAGAACCCCATATATTCAATTTTTGTTGAAATCAAACAAAGTTTAATTTTGGACCCCGATTTGGACCAACTTGAAAACTGGGCCCATAATCAAAAATCTAAATACATGTTTAGATTCAGCATATCAAAGAACCCTAAGAATTCAATTTTTGTTAAAATCAAACTAAGTTTAATTTTGGACCCTTTGGACCTTAATGTAGACCAATTTGAAAACGGAACCAAAAATTAAGAATCTAACTACACGGTTAGATTCGGCATATCAAAGAACCCCAATAATTCAATTTTTGATGAAATCAAACAAAGTTTAATTTTGGACCCTTTTGACCTCAATGTGGACAAAGTTGATAACGGGGCCCAAAAATAAAAAATCTAAATACATGGTTAGATTCAGCATATCAAAGAACCCCATATATTCAATTTTTGTTGAAATCAAACAAAGTTTAATTTTGGACCCCGATTTGGACCAACTTGAAAACTGGGCCCATAATCAAAAATCTAAATACATGTTTAGATTCAGCATACCAAAGAACCCTAAGAATTCGATTTTTGTTAAAATCAAACTAAGTTTAATTTTGGACCCTTTGGACCTTAATGTAGACCAATTTGAAAATGGAACCAAAATTTAAGAATCTAAATACACAGTTAGATTCGGCATATCAAAGAACCCCAATAATTCAATTTTTGATGAAATCAAACAAAGTTTAATTTTGGACCCTTTGGACCTCAATGTGGACCAATTTAAAAACGGGGCCCAAAATCCAAAAACTAAATACACGGTTAGATTCAGCATATTAAAGAACCCCATGAAATCAAGAATAAAACCCCATTGAAATTGGTCAAGAAATAAGCAATTTATAGGAAGTATCTTCTTTTGCACAATCCTGTGCTATTAAATATTTCTTGCTATTGCGCAATACTGTACAATTGACAATTTCTTGCTATTGCGCAATATTGTGCTATTGGATATTTCTTGCTATTGCGCAATACTGTGCAATTGAAGATTTCTTGCTATTGCGCAATACTGTGCAATTGAAGATTTCTTGCTATTGTGCAATACTGTGCAATTGAAAATTTCTTGCTATTGCACAATACTTATTATATAATAATTTACACATCCTGTTTGGTGTGTATCTCCTACCATATCATTATTATTTGATTTTAAATATAAATCAGAAATAACCAACTTAAAATGGAAAATTTTAAAAGAAACAAAAAAGGAAAAAAAGAAAAAAAAGGAAAAAAAAAATAAATCCCCCCCCCAAAATTTTTTGAACCCCCATTATGATTCATCACCCCCAAACTCAATCCCAGCCTTCCCTTTGTGGTATGGTACCTTGCAGTACAATTTCAGAGGGATCCATACACTTGAACACAAGTTATTGTCTGGGAACTAGAAAAAAATGTGTTTTTTGGCCCCTTTTTGGCCCCAAATTCCTAAACGTTTAGGGCAATTACCCCCAAACTCAAACCCAGCTTTCCCTTTGTGATATGGAACCTTGTAGTACAATTTCAGAAAGATCCATACACTTACACACAAGTTATTGTCATGAAACTAGAAAAATGCTTGTTTTTTGCCCCTTTTTTGGCCCCTAATTCCTAAAATTTGGAGGCAATTACCCCCAAAATCTATCCCAGCATTCCTTTAGTGATATGGAACCTTGTGGTACAATGTCAGAGAGATCCATACACTAACACACAAGTTATGTCTGGAAGTTACAAAAATGCTTATTTTTGGCCCCTTTTTGGCCCCTAATTCCTTTACTGTTATTACAATAACCCCCAAAATCAATCCCAACCTTCCTTTTGTGGTATTGAACCTTGTGGTAAAATTTCATAAAGATCCATTCACTTAAACTAAAGTTAGAGTGCGAAAACCAATGTGTCTTCGGACGACGACGACGACGACGACGACGCCAACGTCATACCAATATACGACCACAAAAATTTTTTTGCGGTCGTATAAAAATCAAAACTTGAAGTAATACATGTAATAGGAATTATGAGAACTGCATGATATCAGATTGTAATACAGCTTTTTGTTCAGTTTTCTTTGTGTTGATTATAATGTTTTAAATCCCTTTCTGGCTTTTTGGATGTTCATATTTTTTCTCTTGAGTAAGAGCGAGCAACGGAACTTGTACATCTTATATAGTTTCTTATCTCGGGGGTGGATCAAGCCAATTTTCAAAGAGGAGGGGGGCATGTATTGTCTACATTTTCTTTTTTTCCATATTGTATTTTAATGTAATGCAATGTTAAATTCTATCACAGCACAAGTTCTGCTGACAAATGGCTGATAAACCCCTCTTGTATGTAATTATTTGGCATGAAATGAAATATGTTTTTTCTGTATATGGAAATTAGGAATAATCCACCCTCTCTTTATTAAAGACCTGGATCTGCTTAAAAGTTCTTGCTTTTCTCAGAATTTTCCATTGTTACATCAGGAATAAAGGCTACCAATAATCATGCTTGACGATCATTGAGGTCACACATAAAGAACCCATCTCTTTGCAGATCATAGTAGAAAAACAAAGATACAATGTAGTTGGTAACATAAATGTATTTAAAAATATCAAGAGAAACATTCCCATACAGAATCTCTGTCAATAAGTTATTTTTCCACTCTTAACAGTGAAATCTTAAATATGTAAATTGATCGGCAAGCCTCGCATCTTGAAAAATAAAATGTCTGTAGGAAAGAACTATTGTTTCACAATTGATGCTGTGTTAGAATTTATAATATCACTCTTTTTTCCCCATATGATCAGCATAAAAAGTGACAAGTTCTTCAGTCTAAATAACTTTGTTAAATCTCATTTCTGATGGAACATTTTCAGTGCACCAGATTAACAACTTTCTATGTTAGATACTTATTTAAATATAAAAATTCAAGTCTAATTTTAGAGTGAAATTTTAATATATTTAAACAAACTGTTCTAAACAACCAACATTTACAAACACTGAGTTTATTTTCATATCCTTTCTAAGAATATTGATACAAAGAAAGTAAAACAAAGACTTGTATCATTCCATCTACCAAAAGGGTGTTTGAGAATATACAAATAAGTCCAAGTTTCAGAGAAAAGTCAGTTATCTATAATTTTCTTCTTTGGAAGTTTTCAAAAACCTGTTTTAGGGTACTTGAAAAAATGCCATATTCAAACATTCCATGACTATTTTAATGTTACTAGAGTAGAGGAACATTAAATATTGAATGGTTATTCAAAAAAGTGTCGAAATATAACTACAATCATTAATTTTACTCGAATTTACTGTTGTGAACTTGCAGTTTCCTACGATGCGTGTACGGAGTTATCTCCCGTTGATCTCCACGAATAAGCTGACACAATTGCGTATCCGGGGAATTTATGATCTATAATTAATATATAAGATCCAGAAAATGGTTTTACTTCATATTTTATACCCCTCCATACGTTACCAAACCCATTTAAGAAATGATTTGGGATTTTCCGTAGACCTACGCAAATTTTCCAAAAAAAATTTCAACTTCCATCCTTGTTTTAGAATACTTTTTTAACACCTTTCATAAATAAGTATACATAATAATGAAGCTTATTCACTCAAGATTTGGACCTTACAAGTTTTATTTATGTACGAGTTACAATTAGACGATACGAGGTAAAAAACCAAGAGGTGTACACGTTCACAAGAAAACGGTAAACTCTGACCTTTTATCACGTGACCAATGTCTTGAACTTAGATGCCATTAAATCATTTGCCGTTCAACTGAATAACCTTGCACAAATCTTAACTTGAATCAACCTCTTTTCAACATTGTTTACACTGAATGACGGTAACAGACACAATCACACACAAATGGTGACTTATGACTTGTTTACAATATTAAATGAAAATATGTTTGGCCACAACATAACAATTTTTAAGAAATAATTCTTTATAAAGTTTAAATGACAGCAAGTATAGATGGACAAAGATATAGACAAACGAATGGACAGAATAATTACTTAATGAGAAGGGGTGTGTATGATATGTACATCTATGTAACCCAAGGTAGGCATTATTACTTTTCCTATTCTAAAATACAGGGACATGGCCACTTTGACGCTGCCTACTAAATAATTAGTGAAAAAGTCAGAAACGACCACCTTAAACAACCTGTCTTGGCCCGAGATAACAGGTGCTTGTTACTGACCAACATAATCTGAGATTTTTCTATTAAGTACCTGCTGGTAGTTCCACTTTATAATTTTGATCGCCTTTATTCGTTTTTATTTCATTCAATAAATCGGTAAAAGGTGAAGGTTTAGCACCTGCATCATTTGCTGAACTGTAACATGTATTTGAATTGTTCAATTCTGAAAAATAATAACAAAAATTCTTTTAAAACAACAATAACTGATCAATGAATCTTTAATGACAGTTAAGATTAAAGTCATCGTTAGGAAATATTTTGTCATTTTTATTTGAATACTGTAGATTCATTATTATTCGTTGGATACATATTTTCATGGGTTTCGTGGGTACAGGTGAACCACGAATTCAAATGTTCAATGAATTACAAATTTTCGATAGGCTTTGTATGCAGAGACTGGCAAATGCACGAAATTAAATATCCACGAAAATGCAATTTTTCCTCAATCCACGAATATTGATACCCACGAAAATAAATGAATCCACAGTAAGTGAAGTGGAGATCTAAATGTGTAAGTTTTTCAAAAGAGATAAGTTGGTCACTAATAAAATGACAAGAATATACCATAACTGATTATTAATTCAGCCTAATTCAAACTTTTTTACTGGATACTAGTAAGAACTTCATTCTTTAAAAAGAGATTACAGGTTATGTAATATTGTCTTCTAGGAATGCATCATAGAAATTTTTAGTGTTCAAAGTACAGGATGCTTTAACAGCTTTATTTGCCTATGTGGTTAGTTAATTAACTTACTACAACCCAGCAGACATTGTGTTTCCTTGTCAGCAACAGTATCACCAGGGGCCTCCACAAAACATTCTACCCAGGTTACTTTGTTGCCCTTGGCAGTATAATCTACCTTTGAACACAAGGAACCAGTACATATCTGAAAGAAGAAATTTCATTTGGTTGTAATCATTGAAATATAAATAACGATTGCAAACCAGTGACAGTTTTGATATCATATTATGCAATCTACCTAAAAAAAAGATTAATAAGAGCTGGTTAAAGATTTTTTGAGTTAATGTCCGACATGTTGACAACCGACTGACAAGGTACACCATCATATGTCCCATAAACGGGCGTATAATTACCGTTTATATATTACTGGATAATTATCCTTACAGGGTTCAATTATCTGTACAGTTAAATATCTGGTGGAATTTTCATCAGTTAGGGTAAACTTCATTCTACTAATTTTGTATGTTACAGTAAATATTAAACCTATAGGTTATGGTAAACTGTATAAATTTAACTTGTACAAGTAATACCCATGACCATGATGACTTGTGAGTTTTACTATCTATCTATCATGAAGGAATTGCTGCTAGTACTTCACTTTCATTTAAAAGATGTGTGTTTCATATTTGTATTGATTGTAATGACAAATTGTGCACAAGGCAATGTTACATGTACAACTTAAGTTGAAGTTATTACTTGTCTTACTTTACTCTTTTGTCACAATTAGAACATGTTTATTTAAAGTATGATTAAATTTGTACTGTAGTATAGGTTAGATGATATCATATCTTATCATTAGAATACTACAGAAAACACTATTACCAAACCTAGCTTTCACACTGAAATGGTAACAACTAATTTATTCGATGCCAAATTATACTATAAACATTGTTGAAGTACAGGCTTTGTTCAGACAGTGGTTAATGTTTACAATTATATATGTATAGATATAGATATAAGAAGATGAGGTATGAGTGCCAATGAGACAACTCTCCATCCAAGTCAAAATTTATAAAAGTAAACCATTATAGGTCAAAGTACGGTCTTCAACACGGAGCCTTGGCTCACACCAAACAGCAAGCTATAAAGGGCCCCAAAAATGACTAGTGTAAAACAACTCAAATAGGAAAACCAACGGTCTAATCTATATAAAAAATTTGTAAGGGTTCCGTGGAACCCAGTATCTCGCCTACTTTTGCTGTTGTCTATGTTTTCAGTGAAATGTAGGATTCGCTATATCTCGCTTTTGGGACAAAAGTCACAGGCTCAACAAAAATGGGGAAAAAATTATTAAAAATTTTCCACTAGATACATTTGTACTATCTTTTGATTGTAAGAAGCTTCTGTCCAAGTTTGGTAAAAATCCAGGATGGTTTATGAATCTAATAAATGTTTTAAAAACTTTAACTGCAGACTGTATGTAATGTTAACTGGATGAAAAACTAAGTCTATTTATAAGTAAAATATGGAAAAACAGGAAATAAATTTTACAAATATTCCTTCTATATACTAGCTTTTGATAATAAACAAGCTTCCGTCCAAGTTTGGTACAAGTCCAGGATCGTTTAATCAAAATTTTTAAAACTTCGACCACAGAGTGAATGTAATGTTAACTGGCAGAAAAACTAAGTCCATTTTTACATAAAATACGGATAAACAGGACTTTTTTTTACAAAATTTACTTCTGGATACTATCTTATCAGCTCGACAAAAATGAGAAATGAGAAACACTTATGAACCACATCAACAAACGACAACCACTGAACATCAGGTGCAAACAAGTGCAGCAGTTTAAACGTTTAAATAGGTACCAACCTTCACCCTTACCTGAAACAATAGTGTATCATCACAACATAGAAAGACACACTATAAAATATCAATTGAAATGGCTTAACAAAAGACATATTAACAAAAAAATTCGTAAGAGTTCCGCGGAACCCAGTGTCTCGCCTACTTTTGCTGTTCATCGCAGGCTCAACAAAAATGAGATGAGGAAAAAATTTAATACAAATATTCCTCTCGATACAATTTTTTATTGTAAGAAGCTTCTGTCCAAGTTTGGTAAAAAATCCAGGATAGTTTATGAATCTAATAAATGTTTTAAAAAATTTAACTGCAGACTGTATGTTATGATAACTGGAAGAAAAACTAAGTCCATTTATAAGTAAAATATGGATAAACAAGTACAAAATTTTAATAAAAATTTCCTTCTAGATACTAGCTTTTGATCATAAACAAACTTCTGTCCATGTTTGGTACAAATCCAGGGTAGTTTGAGAAAGTTATTAAAATTTTAAAAACTTTAACCACAGAGTGAATGTAATGTTTCCTGGCAGAAAAACTAAGTCCATTTATAAGTAAAATTTGGAAAAACAGGAATTTTTTTTTTTACAAAATTTACTTCTGGATACTATCTTATGATCATAAACAAGTTTCTGTCCAAGTTTGGTAGAAATCCAGGATAGTTTAAGAAAGTTATTAAAATTTCAAAAACTTTAACCACAGAGTGAATATTTGTGGACGCCGCCGCCGACGACGCCGACGGAATGTAGGATCGCTATGTCTCGCTTTTTCGACAAAAGTCGAAGGCTCGACAATAAGTGAACATACACTGAACAAATAAATTTGATCTATGACACAATGTAAATACAAAATCAATAATAAAATAAGGGGTGAGATGTTAAACAATATCAGAAAGACAACCATAACCTTGGACAAAATGCTGCAAATAAAATAACGTACACAGTTAAATGAAAATAATTTTGTTGTAAGGTATACAGTCATGGAGTACGGAAATATTTTTTACAAAATAAATAATTTTGTTGTTCATAGTACGAGAACAGAAGTGAAAATTTATAGTCATACCAAACACTTATCAAAGCTGGTATATATTAAAAATAGTGAGACGAGATATATCACTAAATAAGTAAACATTAAATACATAAAATGTAAAGATATGTTTACATTACTTACCCCTTGAACACAAACTTTACTGTAGTCATTGCAGTAAGTTATATAGTCTGGTACGGCTGTAGAATTTGGACATGTTGCCTGGCCAGTGAAATAGGTTAAGGAAAGGTTTCAATTTGAATCAGATATATATATACATTTACCTGAATAAGAGAGTATTTTTGCTGATGTTAGCAGAATATCAACTGGAATAGGCAACCTGACAAAATGTTATAGCATTTAAATGCAAAAATCAAAGTATTAAGTCTGTGTAAAATTGTACGACTTTCAAGATTTTTCTGTTTGATTTATGATAACACTGTTAAAGGGGCACTAGCTACGAGATACATAAAAAATTTAAATTATGCTTTTTTTGTTCAATCATTAATAAAAGTGAAATAGTGAAATAATAATATGCTTTTAGCAGCCAGTATGGTTCAATTTTGTCAAAATAAGCTAAGAAACATCGATGATGAATTATTCACTTGCAAGTGAATAATTCGACCTCATTAAAACTGTATTCATGTGAACTTCAATTTATGGATTATGCATGATTGATGCGTGTTATGTTATTAAAAGAAAAGAATGTCAACATTGAAAGTGAAACAAAGGTAAATCATTTGATTGACTGATTCGATCCACAAAAAATCATTCTTATACAGGTAAAATCGAAAATTAACTTATTTTTTTTAACCTTAAACTTGAAATCAAACAGACATAGAAAAATCCATTTGCACGAGGTCCATATATCTATTTATATTTATGTTTATGTTTATATTGTGTTGTGTGACAGTCGGTAAATTTCTGGGTCATCTCGATAGTTAACAAGAAATGATTGTAACAGGATGCTGTTACGAAGTCTCCCAAACGAAGCTCCCATAATTCGTAATTCCCAGGGTCGCCTGACATTGGGCAACGTCCAGTGAAAATTGGTTTGGTCCAGTAAAGTTATATGCATTAGTGATGCCTGGGGACTAACCCTGTATATCATTCAAATCATCTTGGCATGACAAACCAGAATATATATGGTTTAGGGGTGGGGATCTCGACCATTTACAAGATACTAGAACATTGGGGGTTGGGGGAACCCCTGGGGACTGACCCTATACGTCATTCAAATGTTCGTTACATGACGAACAGGAATATATATGGTTTAGGGGTGGGGATCTCAACCATTTACAAGATATTAGAACTTTCTCAAATGGCAGGGGGTCAGGATGACCCCTGGGGACTAACCCTGTATATCATTCAAAACATCTTAGCATGACAAACCAGAATATATATGGTTTAGGGATGGGGATCTTGACCACTTACAAGATATTAGAACTTTCTTAAATGGCAGGGGGTGGGGGTGACCCCTGGGGACTAACCCTGTATTTCATTTGATGTGCTTTACCATGACAAACCAGAATATATATGGTTTAGGGGTCGGGATCTCGACCATTTACAAGATATTAGAACTTTCTCAAATGGCAGGGGGTCAAGATGACCCCTGGGGACTAACCCTGTATATCATTCAAACCATCTTAGCATGACAAACCAGAATATATATGGTTTAGGGGTGGGGATCTTGACCAATTACAAGATATTAGAACTTTCTTAAATGGCATGGGGTGGGGGTGACACCTGGGGACTAACCCTGTATTACATTTGATGTGCTTTATCATGACAAACCAGAATATATATGGTTTAGGGGTGGGGATCTCGACCATTTACAAGATATTATAACTTTCTCAAATGGCAGGGGGTCAGGATGACCCCTGGGGACTAACCCTGTATATCATTCAAACCATCTTAGCATGACAAACCAGAATATATATGGTTTAGGGGTGGGGATCTTGACCACTTACAAGATATTAGAACTTATTTAAATGGCATAGGGTGGGGGTGACCCCTGGGGACTAACCCTGTATTTCATTTGATGTGCTTTATCATGACAAACCAGAATATATATGGTTTAGGGGTGGGGATCTCGACCATTTACAAGATATTAGAACTTTCTCAAATGGCAGGGGGTCGGGATGACCCCTGGGGACTAACCCTGTATATCATTCAAACCATCTTAGCATGACAAACCAAAATATATATGGTTTAGGGGTGGGGATCTTGACCACTTGCAAGGTATTGGAACTTTCTTAAATTGCAGGAGGTGGGGGTGACCCCTGGGGACTAACCCTGTATTTCATTTAATGGGCTTTATCATTTAGAACATTTCCAATTAAAAAGATTGTGTCTATCACAAACGGTTTTCAATTTATAATCATTTGAAAATTTTAAAAAATAAAATCCCATAGGGTTCTATAGTAAAACCCTCTTTTCTTTTTCCCCCTCAAAGTACCCCTTTATATAACCCATTGCACAAACAAAACCCTGATTGCACAATTAGACATGTTAGTCTGAAATATTGTGAAACCCTAAGTTAATCTGACAAGCGGTTTTGGAGAACGGGTGCGGACAAGTTCAAATTTAAAAGCGGCGGAAGAGGAAGAAGAAGAAGAAGAAGAAGAAGAATAATAATAATAAGAACTGAGCAAAAACAATAAGTCTTCCCAAACTTCGTTTGGGAGACTTAATTAGATGGCGTCTAGACTAAAATACACACGAAACGAAGCTACATATTATTGAGCCCATGCCCTGTAAATTGTTTATTTTAGACTTTTTATAATTTGGATAAATGTTTTACATTGATATAAATCTAATATGAGAATTTGAGTCAAATCGGTGAACATGAATTTGACAGCTAGTGCCCCTTTAAGTCTGCAACATCCAAAGGATTAAACTTATTTTTTCCTGTTTTTCATAGATTCACAGTGTAGCTGTTTTAACAAAAAGGATATGCACAGTTTGATGCAGCTGCACAGTCTGTTTGTGGTCTACACTGACGACCATCTGTGACTGGTGCACAGGTAACTGGATCACAGCAACCTCCTTGGGAAGGACTACAAGTAAAAATAAATAAATAAATGGTCTTTTTAAAAGTTTAATTGAACAAATTTGTGGTACATTTATTGTATGTTAAAAATTTTTTTCAACCAATCCATACTAGTACACATTTTTGTTTATGGGCCAGCTGAAGCCCGCCTTTGGGTGCGGGATTTACTCACTATTTTTATCAGACCCATTGGTAGCCTTGGGCTGTTTTCTCGTCTTTGGTCGGATTGTTGTCTTTTGACACATTCCCCATTTCCATTCTCAATTTAACTATATACTAAATTAAGTCATGTGTACAATTCACTTTACATTCAACTCTAATCCATAACATATAATCAAAGAAAACTATCTAGAACTTTACAACTTTTTTCCTTATTATCATTGGACATTACTTATACAAAGAGTGAAACAAATTTACTATTTTTCAATTTTCAAGTTAAAGTGCAATATGGTTGGTTATTTTAAAGCTGTGTTTAAAAATAGAATAAAACATGGCTAATGCAGTTATATACAGACCTTTCATAAAATTCTGCTCAAACCTGTACTCTGGGCCTTCTTCAAATTGTATTCAGCTTATATATGACATTGAGATGAAGAACAATAATAAAAAAACTGTTTCTTTGTTATGATATGTAAATAGGGATATTTGTGCCATGATTAAGTACACCACACCCTTTCTTTGCAGGCATAATTTTATGGATGACCAGGGTACTAGGGATTATAACCCTAGTCCTATCAAGTAAACAAGTTTAAACATGATGTTAAATAGTCACATTTACAAAATTTACTTTAAAGTATTCTAACCATGCACAATACATGTGTGACTTTCCTTTTTATGCAAATATTAATATCAAAATATCATTTACTTTGAACTCTTTTGTAATCACTTATTGTACAAAATTTAACTATCTTTCAAAAGAGCAAATATCCATAAAAATCAAAACCCTGACCACACACACACACCTTCTATATGTGCACAAACTGCCAGCAAAGTGAAAACTTTCTAGCATCTAAACTGTAGGAGGAGTTATCTGGAATAACTCTATACCCATAATGGAACGGTCGGACGGACAGGGGTAAAACAATATGCTCCCCAAATTTCAGTTGCTGGGCATAATAATCACATCAGAATTAATTTGCATGAAAGTTATATCTTTCAGCCAATAAACAAAGTAGGTTTATAATTGTTACCTGCAACTTGACCCTGATGTAAGTGTACATCCGTCGCCATTAGAATCTCGTCCAGCACAACAACCATCAGTACAATCTTCCTTATAACCACAGTCACACTCCTCTCCAGCTTCAACAATACTGTTACCACAGAATGCAGCATTGTCATCTAATAAAGGAAAATAGTAGTCCATGAACTTCGTTATAAGTTTTACCTTAAAATTTGATAAAACTGTGTAAGAAAAGTTGCCTTTCCCTAAAATACAATCATATGTTGTTTATTTTTAAGACGTGGTACACTAACCACTAACTGCTGTCCTTTAATGTAAGGGTCAAAATCATTTTAGTGAACAAGTTGTACATAGAACGAAGGAATTACAGGTGATTGGTAAACATGTATCCTCAAATCTTTAAAAGGAAGGATATTCCCCTTTTCTTTATATATATCTTCATCTATCTATCTTAACTAAGTAATACTTGAGTATGACAATAGAATTTCTAAGCAGACAACATAGTTCAAAAAAGAAATGGTCCCTTGAAAACTAAATATTTCTTGATGAATAAATTATAAATACTTTGGAAGCAGTTGACTTTCCCATATCTGCCATTAAACACAGCATCCATTACTCTTGTCATGTTGTCTTTACTACAAGGTGAGAATTCATCGTTATGTGGCTGGTTCCCTTTCGTAGCTGAAGCATACATGATGTAGTTTCCTTGGCTAGCATCTGATGCACCGGTACCATAAGGGGCACATTGCTGCCCACTGTCATGCTGAAAAATGTTATATACACTTCAAACATCATTGCATGGTCTTCAACTTACAAGCACACTGTTATCTTTACTCTATACAGCAAATAAAAAATTCATTTGAGGACCAACATTTGTGGAGATTAATATAAAATCAAAATTAACACTACTTGACAGGAGCACAGGAAAGAAAATCAGGTTTATATTGTATACTGTTTTAAATTTTTCAGGGGCAATAACTAAAAACAAGAGGCTCTCAAGAGCCTGAATCACTCACCTGTAATTTTTTGCTTAAATCTTTCATCAATGATTATTTTTGCTTTTTAATATATATTAATGAGTGGCTTAAAAATTCCTTTGAGATGTTCTTAGTATCTGTCATATTTTTTTCAAAAGCAAAGAAATACATTTTACCCCTATGTTCCATTTTAGCAATAGTGGCTATGTTTCTTGACGTACAAGAAAATAAAATACAAAATTTATACTAGATACTCTGAAACTCATTCTGCACGTTTGGCTGAAATTGATTCAGCAGTTTCAAAGGAGAAGATTTTTTTAAAGTAAGCAAACTAGATGAACAAATTGTGAAAAATTGTCTTTAAAGGGCAATAACTCCTTAAGGACACATTTGACAATTTTAGTCATATTAACTTATTTGTAGAACTTACTTTGCTGAACATTTTTGCTGTTCACAGTTTATCTTTATCATTAATAATATTCAAGATAATAACCAAAAACTGCAAAATTCCTTAAAATTACCATTTTAGTGGGAGCAACCCAACAATGGACTGTTAGATTCGTCTGAAAATTTCATGGCTGATAGATCTTGGCCTAATGAACATTTTAACCTCTCATCAGATTTGCTCTAATTGCTTAAGTGTTTGAGATATATAAGCCAAAAACTGCATTTTACCCCTATGTTCTAATTTTAGCCATGGCGGCCATGTTTTTTGACGAAACAGAAAATAAAACACATGCTTTATTCTAGATACCCTAAGGATCATTCAGCTTAAGTTTGGTTGGAATTGGTTCAGTAGTTTCAGAAGAGAAATTTTTTAAAGTTAGAAAACATGATTAACAAATTGTGTAAAATTGTCCTCAAAGGGCAATAACTCTTTAAGGGGTAAATTGACAATTTTGGTCATAGAAACTTATTTGTAGATCTAACTTTGCTGAAAACTTTTGCTGTTTACAGTTTATCTTTATCTTTAATACTATTCAAGATAATAACCAAAAACTGCAAAATTTCCTTAAAATTACCGATTTAGTGGCAGCAACCCAACAATGGGTTATTAGATTCATCTGAAAATTTCAGGGCTGATAGAACTTCACCTATTGAACACTTTTATCCCATGTCAGATTTGTGCTAACTCTTTTGGTTTTTTAGATATAAGCCAAAAACTGCATTTTACCCCTATGTTCTATTTTTAGCCATGGTGGCCATGTTTTTTGACGAAACAAAAAATAAAACACAAACTTTATTCTAGATACCCTAAGGTTCATTTAGCTTAAGTTTGGTTGTAATTGGTTCAGTGGTTTCAGAGGATAAGATTTTTTAAAGTAAGAAAACATGATAAACAAATTGTGTAAAATTGTCCTTAAAGGGCAATAACTCTTTAAGGGGTAAATTGACAATTTTAGTCATATAAACTTATTTGTAGATCTTACTTTGCTGAACATAATAGCTTTTACAGTTTATCTTTATCATTAATACTATTCAAGATAATAACCAAAAACTGCAAAATTTCCTTAAAATTACCAATTTAGTGGCAGCAACCCAACAATGGGTTATTAGATTCATCTGAAAATTTCAGGGCTGATAGAACTTCACCTAATGTACACTTGTACCGCATGTCAGATTTGCTCTAACTGCTTTGGTTTTTGAGATATACATGTGTAAGCCAAAAACTGCATTTTACCCCTATTTTTAGCCATGGCGGCCATGTTTTTTGACGAAACAGAAAATAAAACACAAACTTTATTCAAGATACACTAAGGATCATTCAGCTTAAGTTTGGTTGGAATTGGTTCAGTAGTTTCAGAGGAGAAGATGTTCGAAATAGTTTACACCAGACGGACGACAACGACGGACGACAACGGACGCCAAGTGATGACTAAAGCTCACTGTTCCTTCAGAACGGTGAGCTAAAAATGTCCATTAATGGCCTTGGCTTGATCAATTGGAAATTGGATGAAGCTTACAGGTGATCCAAAATTATGTCCAACTTCATGTGCAAATGTCAGCTGAGATACACGTGGAGCTACATCATCACCATAATTCACCAGAGTCACAATACCAGTGTTCAGTGACTTCATTACTTGTTTACCACCTTCTGGGAAAGACTTGTACTTCTCACATATACCTCCAGAGGCCTCTGTTATAAAATAATAGATTTATCTATTTTATTACCATCCAGTGACAAATAATGCATGCATATTCAGGATGAGAGCAAATTAACAATTTAGCAATTTGATAGTTTCTGTTGTCCTACTTTGGCCTTTTATAGCTTACAATAAATTATGGGTTTTGTTCAAATTTGGAAAGAGAACAGTTACCAGTAATTTCTCACACAACTTTGTCGTTTGGTTTTTTAAATAGTTGTCTCAATAGCAATTATACAACCTCTTCTCATTTTTATGTTTATAACATAGTATCATGATTTATGGATTAAAGGTTTATAAGATGGTGCATTGAATATAGGAAAATCAATGCAGTAACCAGCAAAGATTAATATCTACTACCAAATATTGAAGAATGGTTGAACACCTTTATAGAGGGAGCAAGTTATTACATTGGACCTTCAGAAAAGGTAATAGAAGTTGCAACCAAGGATTACTGCAAAACAGCATTCACAACTCGTTAAAGACTGTTGAAAGACACTTAAATGCTGTTTGGGCTTTGTGGAGCACCAGGAACATTTCAACAGGCAATGAAATTAGAACTGTGGGGTCTCCAGTGGGAAATTGTTTTTATCTACCTTGACAAAGTAATTATAGCCATCCAGGATTTTGAAGCTCACACAAGCATTTTTTTTTAAAATTTAGCGATCATGGTCTTAAACTTGAACCCATCAAATGTAAGCTGTTTTAAAAAGAGAGTTCTGTTTCTTGGACATAATGTCATTGCAAGGAGTATAGAGACCAATTCTCATTAACCAAGATGTATAAATTTTTTACATCACTGGGTCGATACCTCTGCTGGTGGACTATCAGTCCCTGAGGGTTTCATCAGCTCAGTAGTCAGTACTACGGTACTGACATGATTTAACAAACTTTTCTTAAATTGTCCGTTTATAAATTTTGAAATTATTAAGAAACTAAGGTTTCAACTCCCTCAGGCAAAGTTGACTTTAGATGAATTTGGCTATCAATTTTAGGTATTTTTGTCATATAGCTCTTCAACGGTTTCAGTACTTATACATCCTCGGATTTCAAATGTTTGGCTTTGAGCGTTCCTGATGAAGGTAAATCCAGAAAAGCGCTTCGGACGCATTGAAATTATTAATCGTGTTGTTTTCAATTTTTTGAGGCTTATCATTATTTATTGATTTTAAACGAAGGTCTAACCCCTCTGAATTCCAATGTAGCTTGGATATGAGAAACTAAAAACAAACTGTGATTGAAGTGTGTTGATATGTTAAAAAGACTACAATAAATTCTACTTACGTCCAGAAGATCCAACCCAAGCAAGCCCCAGCGTTCCCTGTGTAAAGTCTCTGTATGTAAAGATGTATGCCAAACAAAAAGCAGAATGATTTATAAGTGAGTTCTCATTCAGGAAGTTACTGACATCGATGTTGTCACTACACAGGGTTTTTGGTTGGGATGATGAACACCCTTCTGATGTGGGTGTCATTATCTGAAATAATTTATTAAAGATAATTTCAATTTAAACAACATTTATATTTTTATATGTACAAATCTGTTAAATTCACAAACTATTCAGGGTTTCTTTTTCCTGACACACATTTTACTTGACATATCCTGGTAACCATGCTGAAAAATGTAAAGTGAATAATATTAGACACTTAAAATGAAAAATGATTTCATGCCAAATTAAATGAGTGAAACTATTATCAGATATATTCAAACACTTTTGCTGGTAATAAAACTAAAAATCATGATGATTTCCTGCTATTTGATAAACAGAACAAACTTGCAGTTGAATTCGGAATCAGTCTTAAATTAATTAACTTGAAACTTTTTTTATTTATTTCTCAAAATCAATAGAAGCATGGTTGATTCCTGAAAAATTTACAGTTCTAAGTCATTGAAATAA